>NC_058080.1:336899874-337575891 GCF_014858855.1 Bufo gargarizans
TCCTCTCCTCCGTGGGTGATATGATTGCGGTCGGTAGGTTCAGGATAATAGCAAAGTCAGGGCTTCAGAGACGGAGCTCAGCTAAACACGTCCGTCCATGCTTCGCTCAGGCCACGCACCCCACAAGCGTGACGTTTACATGCTCTCCTCCATTCATGCAGACACGACAATCGAAATTGAACGAGCAACTTCAGTCATTGAAAAGCCCCTCTGTGTCCACAACTATAATTCGCTCATGGGAGGGGTGGACTTCAATGACCAGATGTTGGCTCCTTATTTACTTTCCCGCAGAACCAGACGCTGGTATAAGAAGGTGTCTGTATATTTATTTCAATTGGCACTGTACAATAGTTTTGTTCTCTACAGTAAGGCTGGGAGAACAAGATCCTTCCTCAAATTTCAGGAAGAGATCATCGAGAAACTCCTGTATCCAAGAGGTTCCGTGGCCCCAACCACCAGTGTAGTGAGCCGTCTACACGAGCGACATTTCCCCAATGTCGTTGCTGGTACCTCAAACCAAGCGCCACCCCGAAAAAAATGTTGTCTGTTGCAGGAGAGGAATAAGGCCTAACACCTGCTATTTCTCTCCTGACTGCCCTGACCACCCTGCCCTATGCTTAGGGGAGTGTTTCTGGAAGTACCACACACAGGTACACTATTAGTATAGGGATTGCATCACACTGGACAGGCACACAGGGCCCTTTCACTCACAGCTGCTGCAAACCGCTCCTTTCACATGGGACAAAGTGCATAATGTGCAGTACAGACCAAAGTTTGGACACACCTTCTCATTCAAAGAGTTTTCTTTATTTTCATGACTATGCAAATTGTAGATTCACACTGAAGGCATCAAAACTATGAATTAACACATGTGGAATTATATACATAACAAAAAAGTGTGAAACAACCTGAAAATATGGTCATATTCTAGGTTCTTCAAAGTAGCCACCTTTTGCTTTGATTACTGCTTTGCACACTCTTGGCATTCTCTTGATGAGCTTCAAGAGGTAGTCACCTGAAATGGTCTTCCAACAGTCTTGAAAGGAGTTCCCAGAGATGCTTAGCACTTGTTTGGCCCTTTTGCCTTCACTCTGGCGTCCAGCTCACCCCAAACCATCTTGATTGGGTTCAGGTCCGGTGACTGTGGAGGCCAGGTCATCTGGCGCAGCACCCCATCACTCTCCTTCATGTTCAAATAGCCCTTACACAGGCCTGGAGGTGTGTTTGGGGTCATTGTCCTGTTGAAAAATAAATGATGGTCCAACTAAACGCAAACTGATGGAATAGCATGCCGCTGTGCAAGATGCTGTGGTAGCCATGCTGGTTCAGTATGCCTTCAATTTTGAATAAATCCCCAACAGTGTCACCAGCAAAGCACCCCCACACCATCACACCTCCTCCTCCATGCTTCACGTGTGGAACCAGGCATGTAGAGTCCATCGTTCACCTTTTCTGCGTCGACACAAAGGACCGGTGGTTGGAACCAAAGATCTCAAATTTGGACTCATCAGACCAAGCACAGATTTCCATGGTCTAATGTCCATTCCTTGTGTTCTTTAGCCCAACAAGTCTCTTCTGCTTGTTGCCTGTCCTTAGCAGTGGTTTCCTAGCAGATATTCTACCATGAAGGCCTGATTCAAACAGTCTCCTCTTAACAGTTGTTCTAGAAGATGTGTCTGCTGCTAGAACTCTGTGTGGCATTGACCTGGTCTCTAATCTGAGCTGCTGTTAACCTGCGATTTCTGAGGCTGTGACTAGGATGAACTTATCCTCCGCAGCAGAGGTGACTCTTGGTCTTCCTTTCCTGGGGCGGTCCCGCATGTAGCCAGTTTCTTTGTAGCGCTTGATGGTTTTTGTGACTGCACTTGGGGACACTTTCAAAAGTTTTCCCAATTTTTTCGGACTGGACTGACCTTCATTTCTTAAAGTAATGATGGCCACTAGTTTTTCTTTACTTAGCTGCTTTTTTCTTGCCATAATACAAATTCTCACAGTCTATTCAGTGGGACTATCAGCTGTGTATCCTCCTGACTTCTCCACAACGCAACTGATGGTCCCAACCCCATTTATAAGGCAAGAAATCCCACTTATTAAACCTGACAGGGCACACCTGTGAAGTGAAAACCATTTCAAGTGACTACTTCTTGAAGCTCATCAAGAGAATGCCAAGAGTGTGCAAAGCAGTAATCAAAGCAAAAAGGTGGCTACTTTGAAGAACCTAGAATATGACATATTTTCAGTTGTTTCACACTTTTTGTTATGTATATAATTCCACATGTGTTAATTCATAGTTTTGATGCCTTTAGTGTGAATCTACAATTTTCATAGTCATGAAAATAAAGAAAACTCTTTGAATGAGAAGGTGTGTCTTTTGGTCTGTTCTGTACTTCGCCACATCTGTGGGCGATTTGCGCTTTGTACATTGTCCCATGGGGAAGGAGAGGTGTGTCCTATAAAGGTAAAAAATAAAATAAATCACAGATAAGCAAAAAAGTTAATGTTCCAAAAGTTCAATAAAGTATTTAAAAGTTAATGTTCTGTTTCAAATGTTATCTAAAGTTAATGCTAATAAATTTATTGTGTTGCGGCCTGTTTTTTTTGTTTTTTTTTGTTTAGTTTTTTTACCTTCTAGGTGGACCAACCGATCGACCAGCTGCAGCACTGATGTGCATTCTGACAGAAGCATTGCGCTGCCGCTGCAAGACGAGATTTCTCCTCTGCAGTAAAAAACATTGCTGAGGCTCATGAGCTGGGGGGCGGTGTTCATATGCTTTGGCAAACACTTTGTATATAAAAAATTTAAATTCCGGCAATGATTTATTCATCCACATCGATTGATGTGAATGGAGAAATTGGGTTTGCCAGGGCATACGAGCTGAGTGGGTTTGGATGTTGGGCGAAGCTCCTATTCCCTGGCAGACACCTTTCACCTCCTTTTCTTTTTTTTTTGCACATTTTTTGACAGAGATTTTTTCATCCACATTGATCGATGCGAATGAATAAATCTGTGCCGTTCATTTTTTTCTTTCAGCCTCGGGCCTGAACGGAAAAAAAATCTCATTACCCTTATGCTCAATATAAGGAGAATATCAGAATCACGCCTAATGCTGGTCCATACATGTAATGATTGCGGAGACCCTCAAATGCCAGGGCAGTACCAAACACCCCACAAATGACCCCGTTTTGGAAATTAGAACCCCCAAGGTATAGCGGAGGGGCATATTGAGTCCCATGAAAGATTGAACTTTTTTTCCCAGTTAGCGGAAAGGGAGACTTTGTGAGAAAAAATTAAAAACAATCAATTTCCGCTAACTTGTGCCAAAAAAAAAAAATCTTCTATGAACTTGCCATGCCCCTCACGAATACCTTAGGGTGTCTTCTTTCCTAAAGTGGGGTCACATGTGGGGTATTTATACTGCCCTGGCATTTTAGGGGCCCTAAAGCGTAAAAAGTAGTCTGGAATCCAAATGTCTTAAAAATGCCCTCCTAAAAGGTACTCATTGGAATTTGAGGCTCTTTGCGCACCTAGTCTGCAAAAAGTTGTCACATGTGGTTCGCCGTACTCAGGAGACGTAGGGCAATGTGTTTTTTGTGGTGTCTTTTTACATATACCCATGCTGAGTGAGAGAAATATCTCTGTCAAATGACAACCTTTGTATAAAAAAAAAAAAGGGAAAAGTGACTTTTACAGATATATTTCTCTCAACCCAGTATAGGTATATGAAAAAAATCACCCCAAAACATATTGCCCTACTTCTTCTGAGTACGGCAATGCCACATGTGTGACACTATTTTTTGCAGCCTAGCTGTGCGCAAAGTGACCCAAATTCTAAGAGCACCTTTAGGATTCACAGTGCATTTTTTACGTATTTGGATTTCAAACTACTTCTCACGCTTTAGGTCCCATAAAATCCAGAGCAGTATAAATACCCCCATGAGTGACCCCATTTTGGAAAGGAGAAAGTTTAGTGGAATATGAGACTTTGTAAGAAAACATAAAAAAATAAATCATTTTCCGCTAAACTTGTGCCAAAAAATAATAATAAAATGCTAGGAACTCGCCATGCCCCTCACGGAATACCTTGGGGTGTCTTCTTCAAAATGGGGTCAAGTGTGGGGTGTATTATACTGCCCCTGGCATTTTAGTGGACCTAAAGCGTGAGAAGTAATTTGGAATCCAAATGCGTAAAAATGCCCTGTGAAATCCTGAAAGTACTCATTCGTAATTGGACCCCTAGGCAATGTGTTTTGGGGTGTATTTTTACATACCCATGCTGGGTGAGAGAAATATATCTGTCCAAATGACACTTTGTATAAAAAAATAATTGGAAAAGTTGTCTTTTAGAGAGATATTTTCCTCACCCAGCATGGGTATATGTAAAAAAGACACCCCAAAACACATTGCCGTACTTCTGAGTACGGGCGATACCACATGTGTGACACTTTTTTTGCAGCCAGAGATGTACGCAAAGGGGTACCCAAAGTCCAAATGAGTATCCTGATGAGATTTCGACAGGGCATTTCTACTGAATTGGATGCCAACTACGTTTTTCTCACGCTTTAGGGCCCCTAAAATGACAAGGGCAGTATAAATACCCCCACTTGTGACCCCATTTTGGAAGAAGACTAACCCCCAAGTATTCCATGACGGGGTCTGGTTAGTCATGTAAAATTATTATTTTTTGTCACAAGTGTAGTGGAATATGGAGACTAATTTTTTCATTTTTTATTACATAATTTTCCGCTAACTTGTGACAAAAATAAAAACTTCTATGAACTCACTATGCCCATCAGTGAATACTTAGGGTGTCTACCTTCCGAAATGGGGGTCATTTGTGGGGTGTTTCTACCAGGGGCTGTGGAGATCGGTAGATAAATGCTCCGATCCTCCGTTTTTTGTACTTCCGACTCCCCGACTCCGACTCCTCTGTATTTAACATGCGAATGTATTTTATACATTCCTTGAAGGAAAGAAAGAAGTTCTTCTAAGCTCTTCTAGCACAGAGAGGTAGAGGGGCAGAGAAGCTGCTGCCTGTCTCCGTTGTGGTGGCTGATTCCTTCTGCTGAAGATAGGGCGAGTGGGAGGATCCAGGAAGGGGACATTTTATTTTAAAACCATGATTTCCCAGAGAAGAATCCCATAGATCCATGTTTAAAGTTTTAAAGGGACACTGACAGGGGCCAATAAGCATATTGAGGTATATATATGGCAGTACAGGTCTTATAATGGGTATTACAATCATATAAGTATCCCCCCTGTCCACATTATACATACAGTAAACTTTAAGTTTTATAACCTGCTCCAACGGTCTTCAATCTGCCCAAGGGGCGGCGTTTCACCTCTCTTTGCGCCCAGCCAGCCTCCCCAACTGCCGCTTTGAAGCGCCGCCCAGCTCATGAATATTCAGTTTGCTGGGCGGCTTCTGCGGTCCCTGCTCTGAAGCGCTTCGCTTAACAGTGCCCGGCGCATGCGCCGGATCTTGTGAAGTCCGGTACAGTAAGGCGCCAGCCCAGCTCATCAATATTCCCTTCGCTGGGCGGCGCTTACTGTCCCCGACTTCACAAGAGCCGGCGCATGCGCAGGGCACTGTTCAGCGCAGCGCTTCAGAGCGGGGACCGCAGAAGCCGCCCAGCAAACTGAATATTCATGAGCTTGGCGGCGCTTCAAAGCGGCAGTTGGGGGAGGCTGGCTGGGCGCAAGAGAGGTGAAACGCCGCCCCTTGGGCAGATTGAAGACCGTTGGAGCAGGTTATAAAACTTAAAGTTTACTGTATGTATAATGTGGACAGGGGGGATACTATATGATTGTAATACCCATTATAAGACCTGTAGTGCCATATATATACCTCAATATGCTTATTGGCCCTGTCAGTGTCCCTTTAAGATAGCATTCTGAGTTTACACGTTTTATAGCCTTAGCTGAATGACAGCAGTTTTTCCAATGGTTTACAGCTTCAGTCTTGAACTTTGACCCTCCATTCCCTTCACTTATACAAGTGTCTCTAGTCCTGCAAAACACATACAGTCATGTGAAAAAATTAGGACACCCTTTGAAAGCATGTGGTTTTTTGTAACATTTTTAATAAAAGGTTATTTCATCTCCGTTTCAACAATACAGAGAGATTAAAGTAATCCGACTAAACAAAGAAAACTGAAGAAAAGTCTTTTCAAGATCTTCTGTAAATGTCATTCTACAAAAATGCCTATTCTAACTGAGGAAAAGATAGGACACCCTTGCCCCTAATAGCGAGTGTTACCCTCCTTTGGCTGAAATAACTGCAGTGAGACGGTTCTTGTAGCCATCTACCAGTCTTCGACATCGGTCTGAGGAAATTTTACCCCACTCCTCAATGCAGAACTTTTTCAGCTGTGAGATGTTTGAGGGGTTTCTTGCACGTACAGCCCTTTTCAAGTCACCCCACAGCATCTCAATGGGATTCAAATCTGGACTTTGACTTGGCCATTCCAGGACTCTCCATTTCTTCTTTTTCAGCCAATCTTTGGTTGATTACTAGTATGTTTTGGGTCATTGTCAATGTTGCATGGTCCAGTTCCGCTTCAGCTTAATTTTCTAACTGATGGTCTCACATGTTCTTCAAGCACCTTCTGATACACAGTAGAATTCATCGTGGATTCTATGATGGTGAGCTGACCAGGTCCTGCTGCAGCCAAAGCAGCCCCAAACCATGACACTTCCACCTCCATGCTTCACAGTTGGTATGAGGTTCTTTTCTTGGAATGCTGTGTTTGGTTTACGCCAAACATGTCCTCTGCTGTTGTGTCCAAATAATTCAATTTGGACTCATCTGTCCAAAGAACATTATTCCAGAAGTCCTGGTTCTTTGTCAACTTTATCTCTGGCAATGTCAGTCTGGCCTCGATGTTTCTCTTGGAAAGCAAAGGTTTCCTCCTTGCACACCTCCCATGCAAGTTAAACTTGTACAGTCTCTTTCTGATTGTAGAGGCATGTACTTCTACATCACAGTAGCCAGAGCCTGCTGTAGTTCTCGAGATGACACTTTAGGTTTTTGGAGACCTCTTTTAGCATCTTGCGGTCTGCTCTTGGGGTGAACTTGCTGGGGCGACCAGTCCTGGGCATGTTGGCAGTTGTTTTGAAAGCCCTCCACTTGTAGACTATTTCCGGACAGTGGAATGGCTGATTTCAAAATCTTTTGAGATCTTTTTAAATCCCTTCCCAGACTCATAGGCTGCTACATCTTTTTTCTGAAGTCCTCTGACAGCTCTTTTGCTCTCACCATGGTGCTCACTCTCACTTCAACAGTCAGGAGCACACCAAACTAAATGTCTGAGGTTTAAATAGGGCAAGCCTCATTCAACATGCAGAGTAACGATCTACTAATTATGTGCACCTGGTGTGATATACCTGTGTGAGATCTGAGCCAATTTAAGAGGGAATACATGTGAGGGTGTCCTATCTTTTTCCTCAGTTAGAATAGGCATTTTTGTAGAATGACATTTACAGAAGATCTTGAAAAGACTTTTCTTCAGTTTCTTTGTTTAGTTGGATTACTTTAATCTCTCTGTATTGTTGAAACGGAGATGAAATAACCTTTTATTAAAAATGTTACAAAAAACCACATGCTTTCAAAGGGTGTCCTAATTTTTTCACATGACTGTATTTACTTAATCCCTTATCAGTGAGAGGCTAGGTAAACCATGGGCATTGTGTTCCCTGTAACATCAGAACACAACACAATGGAAAGTATATGTATTGCCACTCCTAATTGTGCATTGCGTGCCATATAGTGAAGCATATGAAAAGCATGCTTCTTCACATCACTGAACGCGTTTGTTTTGCGGTTACGTGAGGCACTGCATGCATTGGCCTTTATTCTTACAGTAGAGAAGTCATTAATTATAACTGTTTATGAATTCGGACATTTAAACTTGCTTTTTTTATTTTTTATTCCAATTTAAATTTAGTCGGAGTCGGTTCATTTTTTGCCGACTCCGACTCCAGGTACCCAAAATTGACTCCGACTCCGACTCCACAGCCCTGGTTTCTACTGTCTGGGCATTGTAAAACCTCAGGAAACATCAGAAAGTCAGAGCTGCTTCAAAATGCGGAAATTTAAATTTTTGCACCATAGTTTGTAAACGCTATAACTTTTATCCAAACCAATAATATACACTTATTGCATTTTTTTTTACCAAAGACATGTAGAACAATCAATTTTGAGAAAAAATGTATATGGAAATGTAGTTTATTTGAAAAAATGTTAGAAAACGATAGGGTAAAAATGAAATTTTTTGCAAAAATGTCGGTCAATTTCGATTAATATAAAAAAAAAAAGGTAAAAAATGTCAGCAGCCATGAAATACCACCAAATGAAAACTCTATTAGTGAGAAGAAAAGGAGGTAAAATTCATTTGGTGGTAAGTTGTATGACTGAGCAATAAATCGTTGAAAGTAGTGTAGTACAGAAATTGTAAAAAGTGGTCTGGTCATTAAGGGGGTTTAAGCTAGGGAGCTGAGCTGGTTAATAATCCATCAGTTTTGTTAATGCCAAAAAAAAAAACAGGAGTGGATCTAAAACAGAGATGACACGTGAATGGAATATTTGCATGTCTTCTGTGTGTTGTACCCACTCCTGCTTTTGGCTATCAAATCATAAGCCAAGTCTGATGGGACCATACAGGACTTATAGCTGCTCAGCACAGGCAGGATCCGTTGTGCATCTCATTTTCCATTCATTCTGACGATCATAAGAAAGGTCAAATAAATGATGTCAGCCAGGCCGAAAGCCAAATAGTGGCCCACTCATGAAGTGGGGAGAGTGGGAACAGAGTGGAACTATGACATAGTGTGGAGATGGCATCAGGAGACCGCAGAGTGGCCCGATGACAGAGTGTGGAGGTGGCAGCAGCAGCATCAGGAGGATACCACAGAGTGGCAAGGTGACGTAGTGTAGAGATGGCAAGCAGCAGCATCATCAGACCACAGAGTGGCAAAGTGACATAATGTGGATATGGCAGCAGCAAGAGTATACCTTAGTGTGGCAATGTGACATGATGTGGATATGGTAGCAGCAGGTGGCTACCACAGAATGGCAAGGTGACATAGTGTGGAGATGGCAGCAGCCGCATCAGGAGACCACAGAGGTGGCAAGGTGTCATAATGTGGTTATGGCAGCAGCAAGAGGATAACACAGAGTGGCAAGGTGACATGGTGTAGAGATGGCAGCATCAGGAGACCACAGAGTGGCAAGCTGACATAATGTGGAGATGCAGAAGCAGCTGGAGGATACCACAGAGTGGCAAGGCAGCATAGTGTGGGAGATGGCTGCAGCAGCTGGAGGATACCACAGAGTGGCAAGGCGACATAGTGTGGAGATGGCAGCAGCCGCATCAGGAGACCACAGAGTGGCAAGGTGACATAATGTGGAGATGGCAGCAGCAGCATCAGGAGACAACAGAGTGGCAAGGTGACATAGTGTGGAGATGGCAGCATCAGGAGACCACAGAGTGGCAAGGTGACAATGTGGATATGGCAGCAGCAGCTGGAGGATACCACAGAGTGGCAAGGCGACATAGTGTGGAGATCGCAGCAGCATCAGGAGACCACAGAGTGGCAAGGTGACAGTGGGGCGGTGGGTGGCAATACCAGTACCCGATGATGAAGATGGCTTAAAGAATTTGGCATCAGACTGGTGGCAGCAACAGAGTAGTAGCTGAGGCAGGTAGTTAGAAGAAACCGTTCTCTTTTATCAAAGTGTTGGTGTGGCACCATGGATGATCTAGTCTAATGCATCAGGAATTGTTGTTGGAAATCCTGGTTGATCCACGCCAGATTCATCTTGACAAAGGTCAGTCTCCACATTTTGGGTGGACAGGCGGGTTCTACTTGGGGTTACTATGGCCGCCGCAGCACTAAACACCCGCTCTGAGCATTACTGCACAATTAACTGCAGAAATGCACTGAGAATATATTTTTTCTTGTTGTACTGAGATAGGCCACTATATGCTTTCAACAGAAATAATTGCAACAGTGCAGTGCGTATATATTTTTCAGTTTTTTACTGTAATGCTCCTATACACTTTCAACAGAAATAACTGCAGAAGTGAACTGAGAATATATTTTTCTTGTTGTCCTGAATAAGATATTAAGCCACTAAAGGCTTTTCAACATAACACTTGCAGCCCAATAACAAAAAGCTGGAATGACAGCTTTCTAATGACTATTTGGATCCCCAAATAATCGTTCCCTGCACTTGTAAATCACTTTCATATCCCTGCACTAAGATGCTGTGAAATGATTCCTCCCTATGCTTTCCATAATTTTATTTTATTTTTAAACATAGAAGTTTTTTCAATTGCTTTCACTAGCACCTTCATACATCTGTCCCTGCACTCTGAACGCTGGAAAATGTCTGACTGTAAGATGGCAGACTTATTTATAGGGCTGTGAGATCACAGGGCTGTCTGGCTGCTGATTAACTGCATGCAGGCATGTCAATCAGGTTGATCCCGCCTTCCCAGAGTAACTTGCCCCATGTCCTCAGTCCTCACACGTGTAGCTGCCATTTTAGGAAAATTGTGATTCGTTACCACGAAGCGTGAGGAGATTCGCATTAGTTGGGAATCAAATTTTTCCTTAAATTTTAAACGAATTCCACTTCGTCAGCTTCGCTTCGCTCATCTCTAATAATTACAGGCAGGATTAGAAAAAGTTAGCTGCAATAAAGTGATCTGTATAAATCATATTGTGCCAATTATTAGACATAGTGGCCAGTGCAGGTTTTTGGTGTTTGTGTAAAAGTGACGTGGAAATTAAAAAATTACTTGAAAAGTTATTTACAATATGTTAAACATAAAATGATTTAAACAGCAGGTCATTTTCTGATGACACAAAGAGCCTACCACCACAATGTATAATCGTGCAGGGGTAAGGAAAAGATTAAAGGGAGTCTGTCACCTGTTTTTCACCTATATAACTAAGAGCACTGCCCTATAGAAGATTGCATACACATCCCAAGCATACTTGTGTGCACTCTGTGCCGTCATTCCATGTCTAGGAAAAGTGCTTTTATTCTGCTGGATAACAGCTCCTAAGTGCCCAGCTCTGCTGCTGCAAGTGCCCGAAGCAAACCAGAGTGAAGATGAAAGGGCTGCTTTAGTTGCTCATATCTTGGGATTGATAGCAGCAAGAAATATGAACCTGACTTTGTTTGAAAACTGGCATATACCAGCTGTTTCTCAGCAGAATAAAAGTGCTTTTCCTGGAAGTAGAATACAGACACATAGTACACACAGGTATGTTTGGAATGTGTCTGCAATCTTCTGTGGGGCAGTGCTCTTAGTTATATTGGTGAAAATTGGGTGACAGACTCCCTTTAAGGGGGTCATTTATTATGCTAAAATACATCATCTGTTGTGTCGCTATCTGCGACTTGCCCCGCTCACGATAGTCTAAAATTGTGGACGAGGCATGGAAGGGGACAGGCTGGCAGGCCCGTCTTTTAATCATTTTCTACGCCATGGTGGTCAGTACTGTTACCAATTGTATCACTGTATATATACACAAAGGTGTTACATAACAATACTACAACCCCTGCAGTCTGCATGGACAACAGCTGTGGTTTACGACCCTCTTAGGCCTCATGCACACGACCGTTGTTTGGGTCTGCATCCGAGCCGCCGTTTTGGCACTCCTTGTGCTGTCCCGCATCCGTGGCTCCCTTCCACGGCCCTATAAAAAAATATATAACCTGTCCTATTCTTGTCCGCGCTTTGCGGACAAGAATAGGCATTTATATTGCCGTCGCCCATTTCGTTCCGCAAATTGCGGAATGCAACACAGGCAGCTTCCGTTTTTTGTGGGACCGCACACAAACGGCACAGCCGTGTGCATGAGGCCTAACACCCATCATTATAGTACTGGTCATTCAACAAACAGTAGTCTCTAAGATCTTCCTTTTAGTTTACTGAAATGATTCAATGGAAGATTCTAGACTGGTCAGCCATGAAAACTCTGGAACTTTCCTTTAGTGGCATATGATTACATTTTGTCTGCATTAAACCTCACTCTCTTCCTCCTACATATTCCAGCTCCACAACTCCTCCAGATTATGGCCTGTCGCCCAATTATAGAGAGATGAGTTATGCCTGTTTTGGAGGCTTAAGTCTGTCAAGCTGATTGTCCAGGACTGCATTGAAGTCCCCTAAAATAATAAAAGGGGATTGGGGCAGCTGTGACACCTTAATTATGACCTCATCCAGTATGGATCTATAAAAGGGAGGCAGTGTATATATAGACCCGCTACAACAGGACTATCCTGGACCAGACTGTATAAAATCACATATCTGCCATGTGGATCTATCAAGACTGTACAGGTCCTTCTCCAAAAATTAGCATATTGTGATAAAGTTCATTATTTTCTGTACTGTACTGATAAACATTAGACTTTCATATATTTTAGATTCATTACACACCAACTGAAGTAGTTCAAGCCTTTTATTGTTTTAATATTGATGATTTTGGCATACAGCTCATGAAAACCCAAATTTCCTATCTCAAAAAATTAGCATATTTCATCCGACCAATAAAAGAAAAGTGTTTTTAATACAAAAAAAGTCAACCTTCAAATAATTATGTTCAGTTATGCACTCAATACTTGGTCGGGAATCCTTTTGCAGAAATAACTGCTTCAATGCGGCGTGGCATGGAGGCAATCAGCCTGTGGCACTGCTGAGGTGTTATGGAGGCCCAGGATGCTTCGATAGCGGCCTTAAGCTCATCCAGAGTGTTGGGTCTTGCGTCTCTCAACTTTCTCTTCCCAATATCCCACAGATTCTCTATGGGGTTCAGGTCAGGAGAGTTGGCAGGCCAATTGAGCACAGTAATACCATGGTCAGTAAACCATTTACCAGTGGTTTTGGCACTGTGAGCAGGTGCCAGGTCGTGCTGAAAAATGACATCTTCATCTCCATAAAGCTTTTCAGCAGATGGAAGCATGAAGTGCTCCAAAATCTCCTGATAGCTAGCTGCATTGACCCTGCCCTTGATAAAACACAGTGGACCAACACCATCACTGACTGTGGGTACTTGACACTGGACTTCAGGCATTTTGGCATTTCCCTCTTCCCAGTCTTCCTCCAGACTCTGGCACCTTGATTTCCAAATGACATGCAAAATTTGCTTTCATCCGAAAAAAGAACTTTGGACCACTGAGCAACAGTCCAGTGCTGCTTCTCTGTAGCCCAGGTCAGGCGCTTCTGCCGCTGTTTCTGGTTCAAAAGTGGCTTGACCTGGGGAATGCGGCACCTGTAGCCCATTTCCTGCACACGCCTGTACACGGTGGCTCTGGATGTTTCTACTCCAGACTCAGTCCACTGCTTCCGCAGGTCCCCCAAGGTCTGGAATCGGTCCTTCTCCACAATCTTCCTCAGGGTCCGGTCACCTCTTCTCGTTGTGCAGTGTTTTCTGCCACACTTTTTCCTTCCCACAGACTTCCCACTGAGGTGCCTTGATACAGCACTCTGGGAACAGCCTATTCGTTCAGAAATTTCTTTCTGTGTCTTACCCTCTTGCTTGAGGGTGTCAATGATGGCCTTCTGGACAGCAGTCAGGTCGGCAGTCTTACCCATGATTGCGGTTTTGAGTAATGAACCAGGCTGGGAGTTTTTAAAAGCCTCAGGAATCTTTTGCAGGTGTTTAGAGTTAATTAGTTGATTCAGATGATTAGGTTAATAGCTCAGTTTAGAGAACCTTTTCATGATATGCTAATTTTTTGAGATAGGAAATTTGGGTTTTCATGAGCTGTATGCCAAAATCATCAATATTAAAACAATAAAAGGCTTGAACTACTTCAGTTGGTGTGTAATGAATCTAAAATATATGAAAGTCTAATGTTTATCAGTACATTACAGAAAATAATGAACTTTATCACAATATGCTAATTTTTTTAGAAGGACCTGTATGTATGTAGTTGTAATGAAGTTCTCTTACTGACAAGGATGGATACTCCCCGCGCAGTATTCGTGTATGTCGCGTGATTTTGTCCCACCCAAAGGCGTCGAAAAAGACGGCACCTTGCAGTCTCTTAAATGCATCTCCTGCAAAATAATCAGATCAGGGTTTTAAGACATAAGATAGTTGAAAACCAAAGCTCTTTTGATCTTGCAATTTAGACCACTCACATTCCAAATTACCCTAAGCATTACCATATTGAGAACAGAAACATATCTCTTATTGAAGAGACCAACGGTGACAATCACATCTTCATTCATAGACCCTACTGAGGAAGTGAAAAAGTGAGTAACACTTCCGCAGTGCGGTTTCTCATTTTCTCAATATCATGGGGCAAAAAAATTAACATCACTTTGTAGGTGGTCTATTTTTGCAGTTAGGGCAATCTGGCAAGCCGCTGTGGCTGACATAATTTTGTCTGCTTGTTGCGTGTCAGCAGATAGAGCCGCAGACATGTCCTCCTCCTCAGTTTGGCTCATGTTGTCTATCAAGACTTTGCCTGGAGTGTGAGGGGGCACTGAAGCTGTCTTCCGCCCATATACAGCAGCTTCTATGATCAATGTAGGTCGTAACCCAAGAACAGAGACTTGGAGCAAGAAACGAGTAATAAAGCACTATTCAGATATAATAAGTCTGTCTCCGTTCTTTCCCTCAGGATCAGTAGCATATGGCTGTATTCACCCGATCACAAAGTCCCCTTAATATGCAGGTCCCAAGTCAGCCAGGACTCCCAGGCCCCCAGTACCTGTCCTTCAGTGTAGAAAATTAGTTATCTGAGGGTTTTCACTCCAACTCTTCCATCTACAGGAGCCTAGGGTGCTGTAGATGGCTGCTGCCAGTTCAGGCCGTGGTGTTCGTGTCTCTGCAATCCCTAAGTGCAGCGCTCCAGCACCTTTGACAGTCGGGAGGTGCCTTTGTGCTGTCCCCAAAGAGTATATGTCGGCTATGGATGTCTCAGCACTCACCACCCCACTGGTCTGCGCCACACGCTCTCCTCACTCCCTTAGCAATGGTGAGCGCCCTTATTTCTCTCCATTGGTACTATGACTGAGCCTGTGCATCCAGGGGGTCTCCACCAGGTAAAGAGGGCAGCTGGAAGGATACAGGGAGATGGGGGGAGGGGGGGAGCAGGATTCTTGGAGAGCCTTCTTTAGTGCGTCCTCACGCCATGCTTGCCAGGCCACTCCCCCACTGTATCTAGTTTACATTCCGGCTTTCAGCGGACAGCAAAATGTTACAAGCGACACTTTTTTATCTGTCCGAAAGTCGGCTTGTATGCCAAAAAGCTGACGGATTACCTCTGGATCCCATTATAGTGAATGAGGATTCCTTAGTACACGGTGGTATCTGGCTATGATGGATTCTGTGAATTCCGCCAGAACAGACTGCCGGAGTTCACAGCGCTGATGTGAACCCAGACTTACACACCTACTTGCGGTCCATCCCATCTACTGTCATTCTGGCATGCTATAAAATGCTTATCCTGAAATCTGATAAGGGCATGCATGTTTTGTTTGTGGCAGAATGCCCGGTCAGTCAACAGCTCTCCTTTAATCTATGTAACTATTGTCTATTTGTGCATATTTTGCAACTGTATCCATCCATTAGCTGGTTCCTATCTTTATCTAACAGCTTTATCCAACAGCTATTCTGTCCCACCTTCCTTTTTTACATAGACACTCGATTCAGCCAGGTATGCATCTGTTCTCAGAGGCCCTTTGGCGACTGCTTCTCTCCCATGAGCACAAAGGGTCAGGCATGTTGAGTCTTCACACCTCCCATACACCAAAATCAACATTTGTGGAACACTTTGCTGTTATGTGAACGGATACCATTATTTTAAATATTTAGAATTGTTGCTGTTATACTTTTTTTATTTTTATTTGTTGTCATAGAGATGATTCATACTGGCCAGATTCTAAAAGAATGTCTTTGGATGATCGATATCATGATTTTGGAAGGCTGGATCGTTATCTAGACTTTGCAAATAGAGACCGTGGGCGGTACATGGATCACATGCACAATGACAGGTAATTTTCAAGTGAATTGTTATGTTACGGCATCTAAAAATCACCTTAACCCCTTAAGGACCCTGCCATATTTCACCTTAAGGACCAGGCCATTTTTTTGCAAATGTCACTTTATGTGGTGATAATTTTAAAATGCTTTTACTTATCCAGACCATTCTGAGAGTTTCTCATCACATATTGTACTTCATGACAGTGGTAAAATGGAGTCAAAATAGTTTTTATTTATAAAAAAAAAATGCCAAATTTACCAAAAACTTTGAAAAACTAGCAAATTTCAACTTCTGTACTTTCATAATAGTAATATCTCCAAAAATAGTTTTTACTCTACATTCCGCATATGTCTACTTCATGTTTGGATCATTTTGTGAATGCCATTTTATTTTTTTTGGGGACGTTAGAAGTTTAGAAGTCTTGACATTTTTCAGAAAATTTCCAAAACCCACTTTTTAAGGACTAGTTTAGGTCTGAAGTTACTTTGTGAGGCTTACATAATAGAAACCACCCCAAAATGATTTTAGAAACTACACCCCTCAATGTATTCAGAAGTGATTTTTCAAACTTTGTTAACCCTAAGTTTAAATCACCTGCGGTCTCCAGTGAAAGAGGTACACTCCCACAATATACAGAATAACACAACAGAAAAGGAGTGCGGAACACACCAATATAGAGTAATAAAACCAAATTTATTAATGTATAATCATAATTTACAATACATATATGTAAATGAGCAGGGACTAACCACAGTCATACATCACCCTGCTGTCAATCCCATAACAGTAATAATGATGGATATACCCCCAATGATCTATGGTAAATGGAAACAATATCCTAATGAATGTGATTGATCAGGGAGATATGACGTATATATATCCAATTCCAAATGCATGTGTGCCCTCTAGGAGTAACGGCAACACTGCCAAAGCTCAGAACCACCAGGTCTAAAGGCCAGGATGTGCACTAAACAATAGGGCAACTTACCAATATTGCTGGGGCTGACAGCATACCAATATTGCTGAAGGCGCTCCTCGACGCGCATTTTGCGTATAGTTCGCTTCCTCAGGAGGAGTTGATGACCAGGGGAGGGGGGGCGAGTTTAAAACATGCCGCTTACCAATCAGGTGTCCCGTTTTAGATCATGTGATATATCACATAGCTTTACTTTACTGGAGCGGCGCATGGCCAATCTGCGCCCGCCACGTCAGACAACTTCCGCCCTTCCCCTGAGGCCGGTGGTGGAGAGGGAGGTCACACATCAACGATGCTGATCGCCGTCGCCACCACCACCAAACCTGCACAAGAGAGAGAGGGCGGAAGCGGACGCACAAGTGACATCGGTAAATCGCGGCAGTTGTAAACATTAATCTGTGCCACTTAATTGTATCTCTGTATATCCAATGCCGAGGACCAATATATAGCAAACAATAGAGTCACCATCAGTTAAAAATCGCATAACGATTATTATCAAAATACAATGAAAAAGTGCAAGTGCAGTACAATTGTGCCAACTCGGTTAATTAGAAATTTAGTCCATGAAGTGTTTTGACATTGTTATTCACAATTCATAAATAATGAATATCATGAGTAATATATAATAAATATTAATATACAAAAAATAATTTAATTCAGTGATAAACATTTTGGCATTATTATTCACAATTCATAGATAATAAATACAGTGATTTTGATACAATAAATTTTAATATACAAAAATGAATTAAATTCAGTGATAAACATTTTTGCATTATTATGCACAATTCATAAAAAAAATGCAGTGATTTTGGTACATTAAATATTAATATACAAAAATTAATTAAATTCTGTGAGAAACATAGATTCCTAATAGTGCTGATTATATGCATCACGAATGTAATACATGATTATACAGTGCATATATGGAAAAAAAAAAAAAGTTTAGGTGTTCCTCAAGAATTAATGGTAAATAGAGATGAAATTTCAGAATTTCACTTTTTGGCAGATTTTCCATTTTAATGATTTTTTTCCACTTACAAAGCAAAGGTTAAATGCCAAACAAAACTTAATATTTATAGCTCTGATTCTGTGGTTTACAGAAACGCCCCATATGTGCTCGTAAACTGCTGTACGGGTACACGGCATTGCGCAAAAGGAAAGAAATGCCATATGGTTTTTGGAAGGCAGATTTTGCTGGACTGTTTTTTTTTTTTTTTTTACACCATGTCCCATTTGAAGCCCTCCCGATGCACCCCCTAGAGTAACTTAAAAAAAAAAACTTAAAAAAAAGTGACCTCATTTTGGAAACTACGGGATAAGGTGGCAGTTGTGTTGGTACTATTTTAGGGTACATATCATTTTTTGTTGCTCTATATTACACGTTTTGGGAGACAAAGTAACCTAAAATAGCTGTTTTGGCACTGGTTTTATTTTTAGTTATTTACAA
This sequence comes from Bufo gargarizans, assembly GCF_014858855.1. Classification (NCBI taxonomy): domain Eukaryota; kingdom Metazoa; phylum Chordata; class Amphibia; order Anura; family Bufonidae; genus Bufo; species Bufo gargarizans. The sequence continues at coordinate 336,918,311 of NC_058080.1, forward strand.
CGTTCATCTGACAGGTTAGATCGTGTATATATATAGAGCAGTTTGTTACAGACTCGAAAATACCAAATATGATTTTTTTTTTGTGTCTCCACATTATTATTTTTTTGAGCGACTGTCTTGTGTTGGGGCTTATTTTTTTCGGAATGAGATGACTGGTACTACCAGTCATCTCATTCCGAAAAAAATAAGCCCCAACACAAGACAGTCGCTCCAAAAAAAAAAAATGTGGAGACACTAAAAAAAAATCATATAGGGTGTATATACTTTTTGATCGCTTGCCATTATACTTTTTGTGATGTACAGTGCTTTTTTGGCACTTTTTTTTTTTACGGTGTTCGTGTGATATCTTACGGACGAGGCTACACCTAATATGTGTACTTTTTATTTGTTAGTTTTACACAATATCATTTTTGAAACAAAAAAGTCATGTTTTAGTGTCTAAAGTCTGAGAGCCATAGTTTTTTTTATTTTTGGGCGATTGTCTTAGGGTATCATTTTTTGCGGGATGAGGCGACTGTTAGATTGGTACTATTTTGGGGAGCATACGCCTTTTTGATAGCTTGGTGTTGCACTTTTAGTGATGTAAGGTGATAAAGCAGGTTTTAGCAGTTTTTTGTTTTTTTTTTGACGGTGTTCATTTGAGGAGTTAGGTCATGTGCTAATTTTATTTACTCTATTTTGGGAAACTGACTTTTTTTTTTCTTGAAACTTTTAATAATTTTTTTAAAACTTCCTGTATTTTTACAATTTTTTTTTTGTCTCACTCTGGGACTTCAACCTTTGAGGGTCTGATCCCCTTTACAATGCATTACAATACTTCTGTATTGTGATGCATTGGCTGTAAGTGTATTACAGACTGTAATAAACTTACTTCCTGTTCGCCTGTGAGATCCTGGGGGCTGGATCTCACAGGCTCTCCCGGAAGGCATCGGGGCTGCCTTCCCTGCCATCGGGTCCCCGTGACAGCAGCGCGGTGACCTGATGGATGCTCTGATTCCTGCTAGGATATCGCACATGACCATCAGCACTGACCACAGCACATCAAGGGTTAATGTGCCAGCAACGGTGATTTCAGCAATGCGGGCGCATGCAGCAGAGGTCCGGCTATCAGTGACTGCCGGACCACTGCCACAGATCGGGCGGACGCATCTCCTGCAATCCTTAAGTCATGGACATCTGCGCCGTACATCTACGCCGCAGTTCTTTAAGGGGTTAAAGAGGACTTTATCATGGATCCAGACATTATGAAATAACTAGTAGGATATGTAGGGTACTGTGCAGGGATGTAATATTGCTTACTATTTTTTCTAGCCGCCGCTCCGTTCCCCCACTGTGCCCTGCTGCAGTTTTCCCATTTGCTATGCTAATGAATACCATCTGTATATGGAGGTGAAGACTGCCCTGTTTCTCAATGGTCTTTCTCCCTGGCTTTTGCACCGTCCATTCACAGCGGAGAGCATCACAGCCAGGGAGAAGGAGACACCCATTGAGAAACAGGACAGTCTACTCCTCCTTGTACCAATGCTATTCATTAGCATACCAGGCGGGAAAACTGCAGGGGGGCACAGCGGACAAACAGAAAAAATAGTAAGCAATATTACATCAGTGCACTATGCCCTACATATCCTTCATAATGTCTGGACCCATAAAAAGTCCTCTTTAAATGTACACTTCCATCAAAAAGGAGTATTTTTGCAACTTAACCGCTTCACGACTATAAACGTCCTTGGGCTGGTCGTTTATCTCTGATTTGACGTTCTGGAACATCAATTCAGAGATGGCAGCTGCACGCTAATCGTGCAGCTGCCAAGGGGGGGGCCTGCTGTCAGTGACAGCAGGGCAACCCAGAGAGAAGGCAGGGACAGTTCCCAAGTGTCCCTACCTTCTAGATTGCTGTATACACAGTGCGTCCTGTCCCGGCCTGGTGGTCATGTGACCGCCGTGGCCAGCAGAGTGCAGGAGCTGTCGGGTCTTCCACAGACCTCGATCAGCCCTGCACTGAGGCTGTACAGCACTGTATACTGCTGTACAGCCTCTCTGGGTGGCGTATTTCCCCTGTAACTTGGGCTACTATGTCAGCCCCAGTTACAGGAGGAATCAATAGTGGAATCAATATATAAAAATCCCCAATTAAGTAATTAAAAAAAAGGTTAAAAATAGAATTTATTTTTTAAATAAAATACATATTTGGTATTGCAACATCCGTGACAGCCAGCTCTATAAATATCACATGATACACCCGTCCGATACACACCATACATTTTTTTAATAAAAACTGTAAAAAATAATTTTTGGTCACTTTACATCACATAAAGTGCAACACCAAGCAATCAAAAAGGTGTTTGCCCCCCAAAATAGTACCAAACAACCTATGACCTCATCCCGCAAAAAATGAGACCCTAAGACAATTGGTAAAAAAAAAAAAAAGCTATGGCTCTGACTATGAAGACACTAAAACCTCATTTTTGTTTTGTTTCAAAAATGCTATTGTGTAAAACTTAAATAAATAAGAAAAAGTATACATATTAGGTATTGCCACGTCCATAAAGATCTGCTTTATATCAAATTGTCACATGACGTAACCCCTCAGATGATCGCTGTAAAAATAAATAAATAAAAACTGTGCTAAAACAATTTTTTGGTCACCTTGCCCCATAAAGTGTATGAATGATCAAAAAATCATATGTACCCAAAAATGGTACCAATAAAAATGTCAACTCTGGATTTTTTATTTTTTTTATAAATACAAGTAAAACATATTGACTCAAATTTACCATTAAGAGTACTTGTTGCCATTTCTTTACTTAAGAGATAGGATAACCGGATTAAGTTGCTTCTGAACTTATCTTGTGTATTACAGCAGATCTCTGATGGAGGACATACTGACACAGGCACCAGCTTTTTGTTTGCTCAGGAACACACACTGCTTCTTACTGCGCAGCCTCTTTTTTTTTTTATGTGTGCAGCTTTATTTAAACACTTCCTGGTTAACAAACAGACAACATATTCATATGACTGTAGATCAACGGATAAGCTGTATGCATACAATTGTGTTCAAAATTATTCAACCCCCAATGCTGTAAAGGGTTTTAGGGAATTTAGTGTACATTTGTAATTGTGTTCAGAAGGAAATCTTACAAGAACTTTTTAAAGAACCAAATGCAACTAAAATGACAAATTGTTTTTGTAATGCAGTATTAAATGTTTTTTTTTGTGATTTCTTCATTGACACAATTATTCAACCCCTTAAAGACTACCACTCTTAAGAACAGAGGTTCATTCAAGTGTTTTCGATCAGGTATTGAAAACACCTGTGGATGTCAAGGAGCAGCAATCAAGCATAATAAGCACCAATTAGGCAGATTTAAAAGGACTGTGATACTCAGCTCCTTCTAGACATTTACTGGTATGTTAACAAACATGGTGAAGTCAAGAGAATGGTCCAGGAAGACAAGAGAAGAGGTGATTTCTCTTCACAGGAAGGGCAATGGCTATAAGAAGATTGCAAAGATGTTAAAGATACCAAGAGACACCATAGGAAGCATCATTCGCAAATTCAAGGCATAGGGCACTGTTGAAACGCTACCTGGTCGCGGCAGAAAGAAGATGCTGACTTCGACTGCTGTGCGCTACCTGAAGCGCAAAGTGGAGAAAAATCCCCATGTGACTGCTGAGGAACTGAAAAAAGATTTGTTAGATGTGGGTACTGAAGTTTCAGCGCAGACAATAAGGCGCACACTGCGTAATGAAGACCTCCATGCCAGAACTCCCAGGCGCACCCCCTTGCTGTCTCCAAAGAATAAGAAGAGTCAACTGCAGTATGCCAAAAGTCATGTGGACAAACCACAAAAGTTTTGGGATAGTGTTCTGTGGACTGATGAAACAAAATTAGAACTGTTTGGGCCAATAGATCAACGCTATGTTTGGAGGAGGAAGAACAAGGCCTATGAAGAAAAGAACACCTTGCCTACTCTAAAGCATGGCGAGGGGGTCAATCATGCTTTGGGGCTGTTTTGCTTCTACAGGTACAGGGAAGCTTCAGCGTGTGCAAGGTACCATGAATTCTCTTCAGTACCAGGAGATATTGGATGAAAATGTGATGCAGTCCGTCACAAACCTGAGGCTTAGGAGACGTTGGACCTTTCAACAGGACAATGATCCCAAGTATACCTCCAAGTCCACTAGAGCATGGTTGCAGATTAAAGGCTGGAACATTTTGAAGTGGCCATCGCAGTCACCAGACTTAAATCCGATTGAGAACCTCTGTTGGGACTTAAAGAAAGCAGTTGCAGTGCCCAAGCCTAAGAATGTGACTAAGGCTACTTTCACACTAGCGTTCGATCGGATCCGTTCTGAACGGATCCGATCGTAATAATGCAGACGGAGGCTCCGTTCAGTACGGATCCGTCTGCATTATATTAGCTAAAAAAAGCTAAGTGTGAAAATAGCCTCGGACGGATCCGTCCAGACTTTCAATGTAAAGTCAATGGGGGACGGATCCGCTTGAAGATTGAGCCATATTGTGGCATCTTCAAACGGATCCGTCCCCATTGACTTACATTGTAAGTCTGGACGGATCTGCACGCCTCCGCACGGCCAGGCGGACACCCGAACGCTGCAAGCAGCGTTCAGCTGTCCGCCTGTCCGTGCGGAGGCGAGCGGAGCGGAGGCTGAACGCCGCCAGACTGATGCAGTCTGAGCGGATCCGCTGGACGGCTGCGTTCGGGTCCGCTCGTGAGCTCCTTCAAACGGAGCTCACGAGCGGACCGGCGAACGCTAGTGTGAAAGGAGCCTTAACTGGAGGCTTTTGCCCATGAAGAATGGGCTAAGATACCCGTAGATCGCTGCAAGACACTTGTGTCAAGCTATGCTTCACGTTTAAAAGCTGTTATAACTGGAAAAGGATGTTGTACGAAGTACTAAGATTGAATGTCACTTGGGGGTTGAATAAAACTGATAATGATGTGAGCACAGAAAATACATTTGTGGTTATTTCATTATAAATGCTATGTTATATTTGCTGACTTACAATTGCCTCTTTGATTTAATTGTAAACAAGATGACTGAAATGATCAAAATGGCCAAAACACTCAATTTCAGTGGGGGTTGAATATCTTTGAACACAACTGTATAAAAAAAAATAATGTCCTATATCTTAACACCCCCACTTGCTCTTATACTGCTTATGAGAAATAGTTTGGTACAGTTACATCATTTTACTATCTATATTCCAAAAATATAACTCGCAAACCTATCAAGCTTAGACTTTGTTATTGGTTTAGTCATAACATCGGCTACCATTTTATCCGTAGAACAATACTCAAGAGCTATCTTGCCTTCACTCAGAACAGATCTAAGGAAATGAAATTTAATGTCAATATGTTTGCGTCTCTGATGGTAAACTGGGTTCTTTGCGAGAGCTATCGCACTCTGATTGTCTTCAAAAATCTTTACTGGCTCATACTGACATTCACTGTCCAATTCTCTTAGCAATTGTGCAAGATATAGACTCTCCTGTGTGGTTGCGGCTAATGCTATATATTTAGCTTCACAGGAGGATAGTGCTATTGTTGGTTGTTTCTTTGACTTCCAAGAAATCAGAGGTCCATTTTCAGTCAGGCTGAAACAATATCCTGTTGTGCTTCTCTTATCAATCTGGTCTGAGGCCCAACTGGCATCACTATACGCCTCTAGTTTTAATTTCTCTTTACATTTTCTGTAGCATAGTTCAAAATTGACAGTTCCTTTCAAGTATCTCAGTACGTGTTTGGCAGTGATAATGTGTTGTACACTTGGTTGTGAAAAATGTTGTGACAGTTTGCTTATAGTCCAACTCAAATCCGGTCTTGTACACGTAGCCACATAAATCAAACTGCCTACTATCTCCCGATAGCTTTTATCGTCGAAATCTAATTTTTGTTCACAGGGAGTAGATCTCGGTACACAATCTGACATAGAAAATCTTTCTATAATTTTCAAAATGTATCTCTTCTGATTCATCTTCACCGTTTCACTAGTCTGTCTAAAATCAATGCCCAAAAAATAGTTTAGTTTCCCAAGATCCTTCATTTTGAATTTTGTCGCAAGTGTTAACTTCACATCATTGAGTAGTTTTTCATTGCTTGCAGCAATGATCAGAGCATCAACCCATATTAGTAATATTGCTTGTTCATCGCCTTTCTGTTTGACATATACACAATGGTCTACAGAATTTTGTATAAATGCATTTGAACATAGATAATCATGTAGCATCTTGTTCCAGTTTCTTCCCGATTGCTTAAGACCATACAGTGACTTTTTTTAGTTTGAGAACTAGCTTTTTATTTGTGTCATCTTTGATCTCAAAACCTTCTGGTTGGTCTATATATATATATATATATATATATATATATATACATATATATATTCACAATCAATTGGGGCATGCAAGTAAGCTGTCTTCACATCCATTTGATGCAAAATTAATTCATATTGTGCTGCCATTTGCATCAGAATGCGTAATGAAGTAAAATTTGCAGTTGGAGAAAAAGTTTCCATGTAGTCAGTTCCCTTTACTTGACTATAACCTTTTGCCACAAACCTGGCTTTGTACGTTTCAGTTCCATTTGCATTGCTTTTTATCACATATACCCATTTAAACCTTCCCCCCCCCCCCCCCCCACTGAATTTTTACCTTCTGGTAATGTGGTCAATGTGAAGGTATCATTATCCTTTAGTGATTCCATCTCTATCAGTACCTGATCATCACGAACAGATTCTAGTACATGGTCATTTAAATACTGAGGAGTTTTTTTCTATTTCTTGTAGGGTATCTTGTACCCTGGTCATCATCTTTGTCCTCTGCAATCTCCACTAAAGAATCTGGGGTCTCTTTAGTCATTGAACTTGATACAGGAATTACACTCCTTTCCTCATAGTCATCATCATTATTGTCCAACAGCTCAGTCTGAGTTTGTTTCTTGATTTACATCCTTTTCAATGATTTTTTTCAGTCTGTGCTTGAAGACTTTGCCAGTTTCAGGGTAATACATCAGGTAAGAGGGACTATTTTTGTCATATCCTACAAAAATTCCTTTTGTGCATTTTGGATCCAGCTTTTTCTTATCATGTTTGTATGCAAAACATTCTGACCCAAAAATCTTCATTTTTGAAAAGTCTGGTTTCTTCCCTGCCAGTATGTTGTACGGCGTTTGTTTCAAACGACTGTTAAAGCATCGATTTTGAATCATAGCTGCTGTTATCACTGCATATGTCCATAACTCTTTTGGTACTTTTCTCTCTATTAGCATACACCTTGCTATCTCGATCAGTGTTCTCCAGTTTCTTTCAGCCGTTCCATTTTGATGTGGTGAGTAAGGTGCTGAAGTCTCATGTCTTATGCTCCTCTTTATGAGTAGTGACTGGAAGTCATTCGATGTGAATTCGGTACCATTGTCTGACCTCATTCTCTTGATGGTCCCATAGTATCAGCGATAAAGTTCTCTGTGGCTAGAACTGTGTCACTCTTGTTTTTCAGAAAGTATACAAACACTGCACGAGAATAATCATCAGTGAACGCTATGATGTATTTGAATCTGTCCTTTGCAACTGGCTCTATAGGACCTGTTAAATCTGTGTGTACTAGTTCAAGTGGGTATTTTGCACAGGTGTCACTCTGTTTCTACTCTGAGCAAATTTCCTTTGGGTACAAATCTCACACTTCAGGTTGGACTTATCAACCTTACCTTGGATCTTCATTCCATCTACTAGATTCTGTAGTTTCTAGATATCATCGTAATTACAATGACCAAGGATTTTATGCCATATCTGAATATCGTAACAACGGTCTTCACATCCCTTATAGGTGTCCAAATAGTAAAGCCTGTTGTATTTCTTTAGAATAAATTTTGTACCATTCTTATGAGCCAGAATACTGTCATCTTGTCGGAATTCAACAGACGCCCCATTCCTTGTTGCTGCTTCAACTGAGAAAATGTCTTATTGATATGTGGGTATAAATAATGCGTTTTATAGCAATGTTCTCATTTGTTTTCCCTTACTGTCCATTAGGTACACTTCTGCGTCGCCTCTCTTGAGTGCTACAGCGGAAGTTCTTTTCCCATCTGCCAACTCCATGTAGTGTTTCTCTGGCTTAAACGAGGTGTCAAATCTTTTCAATTTCTTAATGTCTGTAATAATATGCGATGTTGCTCCTGTATCTACCATCAGGCTTTTTGTTACGGGATTGCTTAACTGGTCTTCGCTTATTTTAAAAGCAAATGTTTGTAAAGCATGTAGTTGATGATACAGAACATTGTCTCGTGCTTTTTGTCTGCACAATGTCTCACTGTGAGTGGAGCTCTTGCAATAATTACACCACTGTGTCTTCCTTTTATTCACTCTGCTTGGACATGCATTGGCTTTGGGACCTTTCTGATTACAACTGTAGCAGATAATGATGTCTTTCCCCTTTGTTGGTATAACAGGGGTGCTGACCTTCATAACATTATCAGTGCTTGTGCTGCTACGATATTTTTCAGTGTCCTCAAAAATCCTTAACTGGGTTTTAAAGTCGGTAAAAGTCATATCTTCTTTACCTTGTGGTATATGGATTGCAAATGGTTTGAATGATTCAGTCAGGCCTTTAAGAGTCATAGCAACTAATAGTCCATCACTGAGGGTCTCTCCTGCATTTCTAAGTGCTGTAATAGCTGTTTCTGTGCGTATGATATAGTCTGTGACACTTTCACATTCAGATTTCTGAAGAGATGTTAGTTCTGTGTATAAATTTATGATACGTGGCTTACCTTGGCCAGCATAATGATCTTTCAGGATTTTCAGCGCTTTTCTTCCATTATCAGTTGCTTCTCTCATTATAAGAGATAGACTTTTATCATCTAGGAATTGTATTAGTTCAGCATAAGCTTTTTCATTCTTACTCCTATCTTGCATAGGGTCTACTCCATCTGCTGGTTCACGCAGGATGGTTTCTTTAAGATTCATCAAGCGTAGATGGCCTAGGAATTTTGTCTCCCACAGCTCATAATTCTTCTCATCTCCATCGAAAAGTAGCCTGTTCCGGGGGTGTGGCCTAAGAGCGCATGGAGTAAGTCGCACCGCTCCTCGCTCCTGCCGAAATCCTGACATCCAGAGTGGTAGCAGTCACTGAATAGCTGCTAGATCCTTGCCTGGTGGGTGAGAGGTGACCGGAGGGTGCGGTGACGATCCTGCGCGCACGGACATGCCGAGGAAGTCCAGCAAGGGGCCGCGATTCGACGCGCCGGAGGTGAGCCAACATGGCGCTGAGGAAGAAGAGGGGCCGGCCTTGCAGCCGAAATTGAGCCAGAGTGCGGCTGCGAAACTGAGCAGGTTTGCTCGTACGGAATGTGGTATGGGCGAGGGGGCCGAGGAGAAGGAGCCGGAAGCGCACACTTCCTCTGAGCAGGAGGATGGATCCATCGATGGGGAGGCTCTGGATGCGGTGAACTGGCCGCCATTGACCCCTGCACGCCCTGCTAAAAGTGCGGTAGGCCCTAAAGTTGCGGCTGAGGAGGAACCCACCTTGAAAGATATCATGGCTGCTGTGGCCAGCTGTAACAGCACCCTGAAGGTGCTTACTGTGCAAGTTGGTAGCCTGAGGTCGGATTTGTCTATAATTAGGCACGACCTGCATAAGATCTCTGAGCGCACCTCTGAGTTGGAGAAGAGGGTGTCCACCATTGAGGATGATATCCACCCTTTACAACTAGCGGCGAAAACTACTGCTAAAGACATAGCTGCATTGTATTCCAAGACAGATGACCTGGAGAACAGGTCCAGAAGAAATAACCTGCGGATTGTGGGAGTGCCAGAAAAAACGGAGGGGGATAATGCCACTGAGTTTGTGGAAAGCTGGCTGCGTCAACTATTTCAGGAAAAAGGGTTGTCTTCCCTGTATGCGGTGGAGCGGGCGCACAGAGTCCCCATGCGGCCGCTCCCGCCGGGAAGGCCTCCCCGTCCTATACTGGCAAAGATTCTGCATTTTAAGGACCGGGACACTATCCTGCGGCAATCAAGGGACAATGAGGAGATGGTCCTGAATGGGGTTAAAGTGTCCATATTCCCGGATTATTCCAATGAGGTCCAGCGGAGGAGAAGCAGGTTTCTGGACATAAAAAAGAGGCTGAGAGGATTACAGGTCCAGTATGCTATGTTGTTTCCTGCTAAATTGCGTGTGGTGGCCCTGGGATCCACCAGATTTTTTGAAGATTCGGAAGAGGCCGCGCAGTGGCTGGACGTCCACGAGCGACAATTGCGGAGTGGGGCTCTGGACACTTGATGGAGGCTAAGATGCGGTTCTTATATTTAATTGATATGTGTATTTGCACTCTGGGGTTGTGTTTAATGTTTCACCAGTTAAGGAGTGTATTATGCAATGCTACCATTAGGTAGATCCTGTGAGGGAGTTGGAGGCTGAGAAGGGAGAAAAATGTGTTTCTCAGATGGGGAGAGGTTTCTCTACCTGAGGAATGGTGTTATAATCTGTTATGATCTCGAAATGTTGAGGGTCATGGTGCTCTCGGATTGCCCTGTTTTACTGTGGGAGGTTGTTATCAAAGGGATAGAGATCCCAAGTTATTGTGATCTGACTATGGGAGGGAGGGTTGGGTGGCAGTTGGGGGGAAGGGTTAAGGTCATGATTGTTGTGCGGAGGGAGTGTGAGCGGGCTGTGAGATTCATGTATGGTTTGAAGTTCTACCATGTCACAGGGGATTAGAGTTTTAAGTTGGAATGTGAGGGGAATGGCAGACGCAAGAAAGAGACAGTGTGTTTTTCAGTACTTAGGACGGTTTCAGCCGGCGATATGCTGTCTTCAGGAAACGCATCTGATTGGAGACAATTTACAATGAATGAGTAAAAATTGGGTGTCCTATGCGTTGCATTCAACCCATTCCTCTCACTCTAGGGGTGTGAGCATGATTGTGCACAATAGTATTAGATTTGAGCGTTTGCAGGACTGTGTGGATGCTGATGGTAGGTATGTGTGTATGGTGTGTAAGGTGGATGGGATTCGGTTGGTGCTGGTGTCTGTGTATGTGCCCCCACCTTTTGCTTCCCCATTGATGAGAGAGATTATGGAATTTGTGGCGGACTTCCCTGGGTTGCCGTGGCTTCTGGTTGGGGACTTCAATTGCACGCTGAATAACTCCCTGGATAGGTGTAGGGTGGAAGGAGCAGGGGGTTCACCGGGGAGCGGGGCCCTCAGGAATATTATGTGTGAAATAGGGGTACAGGATGTATGGAGATTGCGTAACCCTGATAAGCGTGCATTCTCGTGCAGATCGGCCGCACATCATTCGCTATCGCGTATTGATTTGGCCCTTGTTAATGACGTAATGCTGCCGCTGGTGAAGGATGTGGTGTATCACCCTCGGTCGTTGTCTGACCACTCTCTGGTGCAGATTGACTTGTGCCTGGGGGTGCTCAGACAGGGACCTAGGCTGTGGAAATGTAACTCACATTGGCTGAATGTGTTGGAGGATTTGTCGGGGATCTCTCTGGAAATTAGGGAATTTTTTGCTATTAATACTGGGACAGCTTCGATACCGGGGGTCTGGGACGCCATGAAAGCATTCCTGAGGGGAGTCCTGATGAAAGAAATTAGCAAGCATAAATCCAGGTCTAGGGAGGCGGATGTCAAGGCGCACGTTCTAGTGGCTGAGGCTGAGAGAGAGTTTGGTAGACTCCCCACCCTGGTTAATAGTGAAGCGCTGGCGGTAGCTCAGGAGCAGTTGAGGTGTCATTTAGTGCAGGCCGCAGAGAGAAAGAGGAGTTTTTATCGTCAAAGATCCTTTGAAGAGGGTGAAAGGGTGGGGCATCTGCTGTCGGTGGTTTCGCAGGCCCAGCGTGCCTCCTCTTGTATTCAGGAGCTCAGGGATGACATGGGGAATGGTAGGCAGGACACAAAAGGAATATTAGATATTCTGAAAAGTTTTTATATATCTCTGTACGCTTCCACTGGCTCTAGTTCTGAGGAGGCTCTGACTGATTTCCTGGTGGGGGCACAGTTACCGGTGCTGTCAGAAGAAGATAGAGAAAGGCTGGAGGAGCCGATAGCGCTTGAGGAATTGGAAGCTGCGCTTGGGGGTATGGCGAATGGTAAGGCGCCCGGTGCTGATGGCCTCCCTGTAGAGGTATATAAAAAGTTGCAGGGGATATTACTTCCTGAATTACTTAAGGTGTTTGAGCACTCGCTGGAGGCAGGTTCGCTACCACATTCGATGCAGGAGGCTATAATTGTGGTTTTACCTAAACCTGGGAAGGATCCAAAGATGCCGGATTCTTACAGACCAATTTCGCTTCTCACAGCTGATGTTAAGCTCCTGGCGAAGGTGTTGGCGAACAGGCTGTCCAGAGTGATTCTGACTATCGTGCACCCGGATCAGACGGGTTTTATGCCTGGGAAGTCGACGGCTATTAATCTTCGTAGGTTGTATGCTAGCCTAAATATTCCGGCGGATAATTGTGGTGACAGGGCCCTGCTTGCTCTTGACGCCGCCAAGGCGTTCGATAGTGTGGAGTGGAGCTACCTGTGGGGGGTCTTGAGCAACATGGGATTTGGTCCGCGGTTCGTTCAGTGGGTAAAGGTCCTATACTCTAGTCCCAAGGCGAGAATCAGAGCAAATGGAGGGTTGTCAGACTGTTTCGCACTCGCCAGGGGCACCAGACAGGGATGCCCATTGTCGCCCTTGTTGTTTGCTCTTGCAATAGAGCCGCTTGCGGCCTATATCCGCTTGTCAACAAATATAGAGGGGTTCAGGTACGGTGACTTGCATAATAAAGTGGCCATGTACGCGGACGATACTCTGCTTTTTATGGGTGACACGGGTGCATCCCTGGATGCGGCCATGGCATTGATTTGACAAATTTGGAGGCTTTTCTGGGCTTCGGATAAATTGGCAAAAATCCTCTTTGATGCCGATTGATGGGCAGGCCCTGGCAGGTAGGCATGTAGATAGTTTGGTTCCCTGGGTGGATAAATTTAAATACTTGGGACTGCATATAACTCCCAGACTGTCGGATTTTGAGGATCTTAATCTGTTTCCGTTGCTGGCTAACTTTAGGCTGAAGGTGAGGTCATGGTGTAGGCTTTTTCTTTCGGTGGTGGGTAGAGTGAATCTATTAAAAATGGTTATGATGCCCCAGTTGCTTTATGTACTGAACAATGCTCCCGTGTGGATACCCCTGGACAGATTTAGGAAAGTTCACTCTATATTTAGGGATCTCATATGGAAGTATGGTCAGGCCAGGATTAAACTGGAGACATTGCAGTACCCTAAGTCTGAAGGCGGCCTGGCTGTTCCTAATGCATGGATTTATTTTTTGGCTTCCCAGTGTCAGCATTTCAAGGGTTGGATTAGCTTCCAAGTGCCGGACATGACAGGGCAGATATTGCAGCGTTGGTTGGGCAGTCGTGACCTCATGGGCATTCTGGAAGGGTCAGGTATGCATGGTGGGAGGGGAAAAGTCCTTCTGGTTGAACTTATGAAAAAAGTTTGGGCAAGGGTGAAGCAACTGAGAGGTGTAGGTGGAATCAGTGAGCTTTCCCCTATTAGAAATAATCACCTATTGCCTGAATTTTTTGCCATGACAGGACTTCGGAATTGGGAAACTCATGGAGTGATGAGAATTGGCCAATTGATGGAGGACAAGCTATGCAAGTCGTTTCAGAACCTGCAGCAGGAATTTAATATCCCTAGGGGATGGTTCTATAAATATCTTCAATTGAGGCATGCCCTTGAGGTCACGCTGCGGAAAGGGTGTGTGATAGCACAAATGGAGACGGTTCATAAGCTTGTTCTCTCGACAGGAGGGGGGAAAAGAGGGCTGATATCACAAGTGTACGCTCTTTTACTGGATAAATTCTTAGAGGAGTTCCCGCTCTTAAGAATGAAGAAATGGGAGGCTGACTTGGGAGGTATGTCTAAGGATAAATGGGAGGATATTCTGGAAGGAGTCCCCAGGGTGTCCTTGAGTGAACAGGGCAAGTTGTCCCAACTATTTATCATACATAGAGTGTACAAAACACCGGTATTCCTAAAAAAGGTTGGAGTAAGAAGTGATGATAAGTGTCCTAAGTGTATGGAAGATGGGGAGGATTTGTTGCATATGCTGTGGTCTTGCCCAGTTATTGGTGCTTATTGGGATGCTGTCAGGAATATGATTAACAGTAAAATGTCTTTGCAAATTCAAAAGGACCCTAAGGTGTGTGTGTTGGGGTATGTGTCTGAGATTGGAGGGACTGAATCGGTTAAGGTGGCTGTGGGGAGGTTGTTGTATGTGGCTAGGAAGTTGGTGGCCATGAGGTGGATCCAGGGAAGTCCGCCCACATTAGAAGAGTTTGAACGGAAAGTGCATGACATGTTGATATTGGAGAAAGGGGTGTATGTGAAGAGAGGGTGTTCTCAGAAATTTGATAAATTGTGGAGTGAATGGCTATCTCATACTCATGTGGTTATATAGACATTGGATGGCTCATGACCAGTTAGTAGGGTGGGGGGGGGGGTTAGGGAAGGGATGGGGGGGGGGTATTTGGGAGGGGTATTGGGGCTGGTTAGGACAGGTACAAATGTTTGTCTCATTACCTGTGTCTACGAGTATACATGCTATATACTGATACCTGGTATAATCATATGTTGGTATTTATATGGATACTGTTGTATATTGATTCCACGTGGTGGATATGATGCGGAAAGGCTGTATTGTTTTTATGATGTCCTACGGCTATTGTTTCAATAAAAACGATTTGATTCAAAAAAAAGAAAAGTAGCCTGTTCCATCGGCTTGTTCCCTCTCTCCTGGGCCCATAACCTGTTGCCATTTCTTTATTTAAGAGATAGGATAACCGGATTAAGTTGCTTCTGAACTTATCTTGTGTATTACAGCAGATCTCAGTTGGAGGACAAACTCACACAGGCACCATGCTTTTTGTTTCCTCAAGAACACACACTGCTTCTTACTGCACAGCCTCTGTGTGCAACTTTATTTAAACACTTCCTGGTTAACAAACAGACAACATATTCAAATGACTTTAGATGGATAAGCTGTATAAGGGCATATAAAAAAAAAATATATCTTAACAGAGTACTTTCGCACTTGCGGCAGAGGATTCCCGCAGGCAGTTCTGTCGCCGGAACTGCCTGCTGGGTCTTTCAAAACGTATGCAAACTGATGATATTTGTCAGACGGATCAGGATCCTGATCCGTCTGAAAAATGCATTGAAATGCCGGATCCGTCTCTCCAGTGTCACCTGGATAAACAAATCCGGCACTTATTTTTACATTTTTTGTGTTCTGAGCTTGCACAGACCGCAAAAACTGATCTGTCTTGCCGGAACACTGTGGGCCAGATCCGGGTTTAATGCATTTCAATGGAAAAAAATGCTGGCAAGTGTTCTGGATTTTTGGACTGAGGTAAAACCGCAGCATGCTGCCGTATTATCTCCATCCTGAAAAGGCAAAAAGACTGAACTGAAGACATCCTGATGCATCCTCAACGGATTGCTCTCCATTCAGAATGCATTAGGATAAAACTAATCAGTTCTTTTCCGGTATTGATCCCCTAGGACGGAACTCAATGCCGGAAAAGAATAACGCTAGTGTGAAAGTACCCTAACATTAAGTGCAATGTGTTATGAGAAAACAATCTCTGAATGGCTTTGATGAGTAAATGTGTTAAAAAGTTATTACCACGTAAAGTGTCACATGTCAGATTTGCAACATTTGCAACATTGCAACATTAGGACTGGTCAAGAAGGAGGTAAATGGCCTGGTCTGGAAGTGGTTAATATTCATAGAAAAAAAAAAAAATATATATTTTTTTTTTTCTATAATGTTTGGCTTCTTTTTGTTTTGGCAGTTATGTTCTATTAAAAATTAAATGCCAAATGTTGTCCTTCTGTTGTAGTAAACCTAAGACTTTCTATGTAGATGGTAAACCCATTGTCAGCTCACTGCTTCTGTGAATGAAAGATGTTATCTGAAGGGTAGTCCTCATAATAATAGTTGATGTAAAATATACTTAACAGTATGACAGCTTCTATTCTTTTGATAGACGTAGCTAAAGATGCCCCCTGTAAGACAGTTAGTTTTCTTGATAGCTAAAGATGTTTTGATTTATAGCTAAAGATGGAACAAATATCACAGAAAACAGATGATAATGCACTCACAAAAAAGAAGCAAGCATTATATATTTAATAAGGCTACTTTCACACTGGCGTTTCTGGGTCCGCTTGTGAGATCTGTTTCAGGGCTCTCACAAGCGTCCCAAAACGGATCAGTTTAGCCCCAATTCATTCTGAATGGATAAGGATCCGTTTAGAATGCATCAGTTTGCCTCCGTTCAGCCTCCATTCTGCTCTGGAAGCGGACACCAAAACGCTGCTTGCAGCGTTTTGATGTCCGTCTGACGAAACTGAGCCAAACGGATCCGTCCTGACTTACAATGTAAGTCAATGGGGACGGATCCGTTTTCACTGACCCAATATGGTGCAATTAAAAACGGATCCGCCTCCCTTTGACTTTCAGTGTAAATTAAAACGGATCCGTTTGCATTATACTAAACAAAAAAAAGATTATTTTTTTTGTTCATGGTAATGCAAACGGATCCGTTCTGAACGGATACAAGCGTTTGCATTATAGGTTGCGGATCCGTCTGTGCAGATACCAGACGGATCCGCACCTAACGCAGGTGTGAAAGTAGCCTAATCCCTCAGTCTAATATAAAATCTGAGACTCTCAGCCAATATATTTTGATCCAAACACATCTGTGCCTGCCTACCCACGTCAGGGTGGTCTCAGTCAGGCAGGTCCTAATCTAAACTTACCTATGCAGCTGTGCATCTATGTTCAGCAGAGCAAACCCTGCAAATAAAGTGTGCTGCTCCTAGTCACATCAGCTTTATGCTGAAGGCAGCATAAAATAGTGACAGAAATGCTGATTTCAGCGGTGTGTCACTCATGAGCTAAAAGTAAGTGGTTGCCAAGAACCGGCATCACAATCATTGCATTTCTGTCACTATTTTATGGTGCCTTCAGTGAGGTCAGTATAAAGTTGATGACAGGTTCCCTTTAAGACCAGTGTCTAAAACGCTAGTCTTAATAAATGTGCCCTATGATTTTTCTGAAAAACCTCTTCTGAAAAAGAGCTATTCTCTGCTAAAGTGATACCTGCCATATTTCCAAAATCTGGCTTGCTCATTTACCCCTTTAAGGACCCATGATGTACATGTACAGTCGTGGCCAAAAGTTTTGAGAATGACACAATTATTAGTTTTCACAAAGTTTGCTTCTAAACTGCTTTTAGATCTTTGTTTCAGTTGTTTCTGTGATGTAGTGAAATATAATTACACGCACTTCATACGTTTCAAAGGCTTTTATCGACAATTGCATGACATTTATGCAGAGTGTCAGTATTTGCAGTGTTGGCCCTTCTTTTTCAGGACCTCTGCAATTCGACTATGCTCTCAATCAACTTCTGGGCCAATTCCTGACTGATAGCAACCCATTCTTTCATAATCACTTCTTGGAGTTTGTCAGAATTAGTGGGTTTTTGTTTGTCCACCCGCCTCTTGATTATTGACTACAAGTTCTCAATGGGATTAAGATCTGGGGAGTTTCCAGGCCATGGACCCAAAATTTCAACATTTTGGTCCCCAAGCCACTTAGTTATCACTTTTGCCTTATGGCACGGTGCTCCATCGTGCTGGAAAATGCATTGTTCTTCACCAAACTGTTGTTGGAAGAAGTTGCTGTTGTTTTGATACCATTCTTTATTCATGGCTGTGTTTTTGGGCAAAATTGTGAGTGAGCCCACTCCCTTGGATGAGAAGCAACCCCACACATGAATGGTCTCAGCATGCTTTACTGTTGGCATGACACGGGACTGATGGTAGCGCTCACCTTTTCTTCTCCAGACAAGCCTTTTTCCTGATGCCCCAAACAATCGCAAAGAGGCTTCATCGGAGAATATGACTTTTCTCCAGTCCTCAGCAGTCCATTCACCATATTGTCTGCAGAAGATCAATCTGTCCCTGATGTTTTTTTTTTTGTTTTTTTTTTTTTAGAGAAGTGGCTTCTTTGCTGCCCTTCTTGACACCAGGCCATCTTCCAAAAGTCTTAGCCGCACTGTGAGTGCAGATGCGCTCACACCTGCCTGCTGCCATTCCTGAGCAAGCTCTGCACTGGTGGCACTTTAACCCCGCAGCTGAATCCTCTTTAGGAGACGATCCTGGTGCTTGCTGGACTTTCTTGGACGCCCTGAAGCCTTCTCAACAAGAATTGAACCTCTTTCCTTGAAGTTCTTGATGATCCTATAAATTGTTGATTGAGGTGCAATCTTAGTAGCCACAATATCCTTGCCTGTGAAGCCATTTTTATGCAACGCATGATGGCTGCACGCAGGTTACCATGGTTAACAATGGAAGAACGATGATTTCAAGCATCACCCTCCTTTTAACAGGTCAAGTCTGCTATTTTAACCCAATCAGCCTGACATAATGATCATGGCAAAGAAGGACTATGCACTTCATCTGATCACTCTTCATAACATTCTGGAGTATATGCAAATTGCTATTATAAAAACTTAAGCAGCAACTTTTCCAATTTTCAATATTTGTTATTCTCAAAACTATTGGCCACGACTGTACATCATATTTGGCCGTGACTTAAAGGGGTTCTGCATTTTGTTTAAACTAATGATCTATCCTCTGTATAGATCATCAGCATCTGATCGACGGGGGTCCAACACCTGGGACCCCTGCCAATCAGCTGTTTGAGAAGGCAGCGGCGCTCCAGGAGCGCCGCAGCCTTCTCACTGTTTACTGCAGCCCCAATGATGTCACGACTAGTATCAACTGGCCTGGACGCAGAGAGGCTCCATTCAAACTAACTGCAGAACCCCTTTAAGGACCAGTGACGTACATGACGTACATGTGATCGGGCAGGTGCAGGAGCTGCGTTCGCCTGATCAGTGGCAGGAGTCCAACAGTCACTGCATGCGACGACTTTGGTAAATCCACTGATGCCGGTGCATTAACCCCTGCATGGCCTCGGTCAGCGCTGACTTTAGACATACACCTTACACTTACAGCCAATGCATGACAATACAGAAGTATTGTCATGCATTGTAAAATGTAAAAATAGGGAAAAAAATAAATGCAGACATATCGGGTATCGCCACGTCCGTATCAAAAATGATACCCTACCTAAGACAATCACCCAAAAAATTGAAAAAACTATGGCTCTCAGAATATGGAGACACTAAAACATGAATTATTTTTTTTTAAATTAAATTATTATTTAAAAAAAAGGATACTTATTAGGTATTGCCACATCTGTAAGGACCGGCTATATAAAAATATCACATAAACTAACCTTTAGATGAACACTGTCAAAAATTCAAAATATACACTGTGCTAAATAAACCATTTTTTTCTCACCTTACATCACTAAAATTGCAACACCAAGCAATCAAAAAGGCATATGCCCCCCAAAGCAGTACCAATCTAACCAACACCTCTTCCTGAAAAAAATGAGCCCCTACCTAAGACAATCGCCCAAAAACTTTAAAAAAAAAAACTATGGCTCTCAGACTATGGAAACACTAAAACATGATTTTCTTTGTTTCAAAAATGATGTTGTGTAAAACTTGAATAAAAAAAGAACCTGCTCTATAAAAATATGATATCACCTAACCCCTCAGGTGAACACCGTAAATGTTTTTTAATAAAAACTGTGTCAAAAAAGCCATTTTTGTCACCTTACATCACAAAAAGTGTAATAGCAAGCGATCAAAAAGTCATATGCACCCTAAAATAGTACCAATCAAACCGTCATCTCATCCCCCCAAAAAACACAAGAAAGTTGCCCAAAAAAAATTAAAAAACGTAAGTTCTTTATTTGGGTCGAATCTTTTTCTCTACTTGATAGGTCGGGTAATAAGCATTTACCACTTACTCTATGACAATATGGGTTCACTAAAAGTAGTCTCCTTTAATGCTAAAGGGCTTAACATACCTCAAAAGAGGAGTCAAATTTTTCATGTACTTAAGAAAGCAGATATTCTGTTTCTGCAGGAAACCCACTTTAAACACAACCATGTTCCTGTCCTGTTCACTAGGCACTATAAAAAATGGTATCATAGCACACATTCCTCTGCTTCTAGAGGGGCTTCAATAGGATTTGGAACCAATGTCCCCTTCAAAGAACAGGCTCACTATATAGACCCAAGTGGACGTTATGTATTTCTAAAGGGAACATTGCATGGAAGTAAAGTCACACTTGTCAACATATACACTCCTAACACCAAACAAATATCTTGGCTTACCAAGCTTTTACAATCCTTGCAAGACTTCAGAGAAGGATTATTGATATTAGGTGGTGACTTAAACCTGGTTCTAGACCATTCCTTAGATTCTACTTCAGCTATCCCTAAATTCACAGCCAAACAAATTGGCAAACTCAAAAGAGCGTTAGCTTCCCATCAAATCTCTGATGCTTGGAGATTTGTTCACCCTAGTTTGAGAGATTTTACCTTCCACTCAGCGGTACATAGAACCTACCAACGCTTGGACTACTTGTTCATTTATAATCATATTATTGAGAGGATTGAACAAGCAACTATTGGCGAAATCTTGGTCTCAGATCATGCCCCGAGACTCTATTGGAGAACGAACAGGATAGGCTTAAGCTAGAGAGTAAACTAAAAAGTTTCTTTGAGATTAATGTCTCTCCGTCTGTAAATGAGGCTATTGTTTGGGAATCTCACAAAGCCTACATTAGAGGAGAACTCATAGCTCTGGGAGCTTGGGTGCGTAAATAAAGAACTGCAAAAATAGACTCTATAATTGCCCAAATCTCATCTATTGAAAATATTAACAAACTCTCCCCTACAGATACCAATTACACGGATTTCACTAAACTTCGAAGTCAGTTGAGAGATCTCCTAAACATCAAATCCGCCAAAGCCCTTAGAATAGCCAAATTTAAACACTACCTACATGGTAATAGAGGTTCAAAACTCCTCACACAAATGATAAAAGGACAAAGAGAAAAGGCTTTCATACCTAACATAAAAACAGATAAGGGGCTTAACATTTCTAGTACCCCATCCATAGCTAAAGAATTTGCTAACTTCTACTCAAAGCTATACAATTTAAAACAAATTGACCCTTCACAATTGACCGAAAAAATATATTAATTTCTTAAGTCGGTTCATGTCCCAAAACTAACTGAAATTGATAGGAATGCATTGCTCTCACCGATAAATGAGGTAACAGAGGTGTCGTCCCAGGCCCAGACAGACTCCCTGTCATTTATTACAGGAAATTCCAGAAATCTCTCATCCCGCATGTACAAGTATGTGTAACTTCCTACTAAAGGGAGGCTCACTCCCCCCACAATCGCTTATTGCCCATATTTCAATTATCCCCAAAGAAGGGAAGGATCCCACCAAATGTAGTAGCTATATACCAATCTCACTACTTAACGTAGATGTTAAGCTTTGGGCTAAGCTGTTAAGCCATCGTGTCGCAAGGCTCC
Organism: Bufo gargarizans; assembly: GCF_014858855.1. Classification (NCBI taxonomy): domain Eukaryota; kingdom Metazoa; phylum Chordata; class Amphibia; order Anura; family Bufonidae; genus Bufo; species Bufo gargarizans. The sequence goes on from NC_058080.1 coordinate 336,939,869, forward strand.
TCCCTAAGTTAGTAAATGAAGAGCAGGGAGGGTAAACATAATGTAAGTAGAGTCCTACATGCTATTTACTACGCAAAAAAACATAATATCCCCTTAACACTTTTGGGAACGGATGCAGAAAAAGCCTTTGACAGGGTCAACTGGGCTTTTATGGAGGGTGCTTTGCGACACTTTGGCTTCCCACCAATGCTTATAACTGCAGTTTTCTCATTATACCGTAACCCATCAGCCAGAGTTTTAGTTAATGGCACATTGTCTCCACCATTTAGTATATTAAATGGGACGAGACAAGGCTGCCCTTTGTCCCCGACCTTATTCATCTTCACTCTGGAATAGCTTCTAAGCAAAATCAGATCTTCTGAGGTGATTAGAGGTTTGCAAGTTAAGGGGAGGACTCACTCTCTAGCAGCTTTTGCCGACGATTTACTATTATTTATAACTAATCCCAAATAAGCTATCCCGGAAATTTTGAAGATTTTGACAGACTATGGAGAAATCTCAAATTTCAAAGTTAATTATGACTAATCAGAGCTATTGAATATCTCAGCCAACACACAACACATGGCCAATGGAAGCTATCAAACACCTAGGTATTATGTTACCAGCAGATCCCCAAAAACTTTTTAGGCTCAACTATATACCACTTTTCTCCAAAGTAAAATCCTTTCTGAACTCAATTAAACTCCCTTTCCTTTCCTGGATTGGCAGGAAAAATCTGCTCACCACATACGTATTACCTCAAATACTGTACACACTGAGAGATGCCTACCTGTCCCGCTCTCTAATAAATACCTATCAGCAGGGCTGTCTTTAATATTGATTGGACCCTGGGCAAAAATTTACTTGGGCCCCCTGGATCCCGCCTTCCCACACCTTAGCAGGCAATCACGGCCTCCACCACAACACACACACAAAAAATCCACACATCTGGTAGAGTACAGTGAATGACTGTAAATACTTCCAGTTCTGAAGACTCCAGCGGCTCAGGATCAGTGCTCTGGGCAGCTGGGCTCAGGCTGGAAGTGGGCACCGCTCTGCAGGAAGGAGACCAGAGCTCGGCTCACCCTAGTGTTACAGTGCACCCCAGCACCCCACAGTATAGCACCCTATAGTATACAGCAACGCACAGTATGCAGTATAGCACCCCACACTATATAGTAGAGCAGTATAGCAGCCCACAGTATACAGCACCCCACAGTATACAACCTCACAGTATGCAGTATAGCACCTCACCGTATACAGCACCCCAAACTATACACGATACAGCACCCCACACTATACAGCCCCCCACACTATACAGTACAGCAGTATAGCACTCCACACTATACAGCACCCACAGTATACCACCCCCCACAGTATACAGTACAGCAGTATAGCACTCCAGGCCCCCCCACAGTATACAGCCCCCCCACACAGTATACAGCCCCCCCACACAGTTTACAGCCCCCCCACACAGTATACAGGCCCCCCACAGTATACAGCAGTTCTAAGCAGCAGATTGTGCAGTGTGAATAACCATCTGCCGCCTAGTAATAATGAATCGCTATTGCTCGTCCCCTTACAGTGCAGGAGATTGCAACATGTAAATGCAGCTTTTTTTCTCTATTTACGAGCAGGTAGTTATTGGGACGGAGCGGTCCCTACCCAATAATTGTCTGCTCCATCCGCACATTGTGCCTTGCCAGGGCAATGAGCTGCAAGCAAAACTACTTTCCCTTGTAAGCAATGGACCCCACTATATAACCCAACAGGCTATGATGCAACTGGTAAAATAGCCCGTGGGGTTTCTTTCTCTTAATTTTATAGATCAAATAGAACTTAAATTTTGTTTGGTCTTTTTATAGATTGTGAACATGTTTTAAATATTTTAGTACATCTTGAGATTTTAAAGCTTGATATTATTCTTCTTAGGAGGGATGACTCACGATCTGGCATGGGAGGGAAACATGTGAGTATGCTTAGTTAATAAAAATAAAATAAAAATTAATGTGTTCAAACATCTGTATCCTAACATTTTGCAAAACCACTTTAGTAGATTTTCTCTATTTAGTTCTTATGATCATGCTTAATTTCAGAATTATCCAGATCACCATGGAAGAGAGAGCCGTGAAGTGTGGGGAGAGTACAATAGACATGTGCATGAAGGAAGAGGTATACCACCACATGGAAGGTATGCAATTAGAGGCACTCTAGTCTGCTGTATCATAGCAGAGGTCCTCGGAAGCATTTATAGCTAGGATGACTACTTTTTGGACCTTCATGTAACTTAAATAGATTCCTTAAAGCTGATTCTTCTTGGAAAGGCATTAACATGTCTATTTCTTGATATAAATGACAGGATACAGAGTTGATTGAAAATTCAGGCAAACTTAAAAATAATGAAATAGTCTTAAATGAAGTGGTAGAATGGCAATGGTAACGTTTCTCTCGAACAATAGATTCTCATCACAGCCCTGAAATTGCTGGAGGGCGCATAAGCACCCGCCCTCCATTCATTTTCTATGCAATATTTTATTTTTAAATTTTCAGTAAGGAAAAACAACACAAAAAAAAAGGAATCAATATAACACAACAATCTCTCCTATGACACCTAGAGATGAGAATACAGAAAACAAATATAGACATGATTATGTATGGAAACTGAAGCTAAATCAAGAAAGATTACAACTTAATTTCAGATGGGTTGCTTCGTATCATAGGAAAGAAAAACACATCACAAAACGGGTGTTAACCCAACAACAAAAGATCAGTGCAGATATAACCCTTAAGTCTGAGAAGAGTAGTAAGAGCTATTGCGCCAAATATCCCATCTAGAATGATATGTAGGAATTTTGTCATGGACCCTTGCAATAGATTGTTCGAAGGAACAAGTAGTATTGACTTCTTGCCAAACCTCTTTTATATGGGGAGTATCTGTCGTTTTCCAGTGTCTTGTGATAATCAGTTTTGTGGCCATGACTATGTGTGCCACTATAGATCTGAATTGGTATGGTACTTCATCTAGGCCTAATAGTAAAAGAGCTAGCTGTGGAGTAAGATTTATATTGATGTTTAGAGTATTCCATATTAGGAGTTTTGCTGCTCTCCAGAGGGGTCTGATGGCGTCACATTCCCATAATATATGAAGAAGTGTCCCCTTCTCACCACATTGCCTCCAGCACCTATCAGTGGTGTCAGAAAAAATGAAGTGGAGCTTACTGGGGGTGTAATACCACCTCAGATAAGTCTTAAAGAGCACTTCCTTGTGTTTTGTGCTATGAAAGTATTTGTGGAAGTTAGCAAAAGAAGCGTACCAGTCAGCTAAGTCTAATCTGATGTTCAAATCTTGCTCCCATTTAACTATAGAATGGTTTGTAGAAGAGTTGAGGGGTTCTGTCAATTGTGAGTAGAAATTCTCCTTTTCTTTTTAAACAGACTGTCTACTGAAATCATGTGGGGAAGCTTTGGTTTATATCTAATTTCTCGTTTATTTATGAAATCTCTGACAATAAGATATCTATATAGATCATCCCTATTAAGGTCGAATTTATTTTTGAGCTCCGAAAAGGATAATATTCTATCCTCCACAACAAAATCATGTAGGGATTTGATTCCCAAGTCGCTCCATTCTTGGATAGGGACCAAGTCTACCTGGTCATGCAGGAAGTCAAGCGTACAATCAGATATTGATATGTGAACCTTTCCTTTCCTTATATTGAGGAAGGATTTCCAGACATTGTCCGAAAACTTGATTATATTAATAAAGGGGGGGGGGGGTATGCCTAGAACAGGTGCTAATAGTCTCAATTTCAATGTTCCAAGACCACAAATGTTTCTCTCTATCTGGACCCAGATCTTGTCTGGATTATTGGACCACCAATGAGAAAGTTGATCCAGCACTGCAGAGTGGTAATAAAATTTGATGTGTGGGACCCCCAAACCTCCTTTCTTTTGGTGCCTAATAATGGTCTTAAAGTCCACTCTAGATTTCTTATGTTCCCATATGTATTTTCTTAATCTATCATTCAATGACGCGAAATATGACTCAGGAATTTCGACTGGTATCGACCTGAAGAGATACAATAGTCTGGGCAGAAGCAGCATTTTATACGCCGCTATTCTGCCCAGCCAGGATACAGTGTTTTTTGAAAATTCAGCCATGTCTCTACCCATTTCAGAGGCTAGTTTAGGAAAGTTTTTATCAAATAGTCTTGAGGATGGATGCGACACCTGTATGCCCAGATATGTGATCTCAGATTCTTGCCAATCTAGTTTAAATCGTTGTTTAAGGGTATGTAATACTAATGGATCAATATTAATAGGAAGGGCTTGGGATTTGTCCTGATTGATCTTATAAAAGGATAGTTGGCCAAAGGAACTAGCCACTTCAAAGAAGGCTTCTAAAGACTTATGTGGATTTGTTAGCGTTAGGATAAGATCATCTGCAAATAAAGCCAGTTTGTACTCATGTTGTCCCAGTCGAATGCCCTGTATATCTGGCATAGATCTGATTGCAGCGGCTAGTGGCTCTATGGATAATACAAATAGCAGGGGGGAAAAAGGGCACCCCTGTCTTGTCCCATTTGTGATAGTAAAGGATTCTGACATGCATCCGTTAACATATACATTGGCAGATGGGTTGCTGTACAATGCTCCAATGCCGGTTTGAATAGATCCATTGATACCAAAGGCTTCCAGAACTTTTTTTTTTTTAAACTCGCTTTATTGAAAAGTGATAAGCAAGAAATACAATAGAGCAATCAAGGACAATTACAATGAGTTACGCATTGCATTGCAAAACAATAAGACAGAAATAGAGAGTATTTCTTAATTAAATCGTTAACAGTCAAGGCATATCAATATTACAGCATGACAATGAGCCCTTATTTTACATAACACCTCGTATTATTGTTGTCCAGTAAATACTGATTTGAATTCCTGGAGCTGTATGGTGAACAAACCAGTATGTTTAGGTTACGGAGTGCAAATGCGCTGTCGTGGCAGTTATAGGGGATTCACACCAAGGACCCCATATTTTCTGGTGTTTCTGAGGGCATCCTCTACGGGAGTAAATGATCTTCTCAAGGGGAATGATATTGTTGACCAGGACTTTCCATTGACTAACTGTAGGGGGCCTATCCGCCATCCATCTAAGAGCAATAGATTTTCTAGCTAGGAAAAGGGCTTCCCTGATAAAAGTGAGGGTGTAGCGTGATCTTGAGTTCTCATCAATAATTCCCAGTAGACAGACCTTGGGACAAACTGCCAAAGTATCTGGGATCAGGGAGGAAACAACATCTACCACCCCCCCTCCAGAAAGATTGAATATAACTACATTCCCACATCAGGTGCCAAAAATCTGCATTCAGCTGTGCGCATCTGTGACATCCAGTGTGTGGCCTTCTACCCATTTTATAGAGCCTAGTCGGGGTGAGATAACACCTATGTAATATGAAGAGTTGTATCAGTCTATTGGTGAGGGATGGAGATACAGCCATCGGTGCTTCAAGGGCCTCACTCCACTCCTCATCTGTTAATGTGGGTATATTCCCTCTCCATTTGATTTCCGCTCCCAATGGAGACGCTGAGATTTTGAGGTTGAGCAGGTGTGTGTATATGGCAGATATCATTCCCCTCGGTCCCTGTGTTCTAAATACTCCAATGAGTGGGTACGAAGACACCTGTCTCTTAAGTGCTCGGATCTGGGCCTGAACGGCATGCCTAAGCTGCAAATATCTGAAGAAATGTGGCCTCAAAACTCCCACTTTGGTCTGCAGCTGAGAGAAGGAAAACAAAATGCCATTCTCATATAAATCTTTCAAATAGCATATGGCATATCCCTTCCATATCCCCTCCCCTTCACAGAGTATCAGATGTGGAAATAACGGATTATTCCACAGCTGGATATCATCCGGTAGGTCATTGTATTGCTGCAATTTTGCAGCTCCCCAAACCTGATGTGCCAGTTTGTGAATCGGGAGGAGCGAGCCTGATATGGACGTCAGGCCCTCCAAGACCGGCCATAAAGTGGAGAGATGCAAATATTCTTGCAGATAATACTCTGAATTAGGAAGCACATCCCGGGTCACCCATGGCACCAGATATCGCAACTGACCAGCGAGAAAATACAAGAATAGGTCCGGCAAAGCTGCACCACCCTCCTCCCAGCTTCTCTGCAGGGATTTAATCGCAAATTTTCGTCTGTTCTTGCCCCATATGAAAGCCGCCATTAGAGAGTGCAATTTGTCAAAGAATTTACGTGGGATGGGTACACATGCATGCTCCAATAAATAAAGAGCCTTGGGCTGGAGAACCATCTTAATTATGTTTATGCGGCCCATGGTGGACAGCGGTAAGGTGTTCCAGGACTTAAATTTATCCACAAAATATGGTATTAATGGACTCGTATTCAGTTCGAGCGAGGTAGCGGGTTTTTTAGTAATGAACACTCCTAAATATTTAAATTTATCCACTACCATCAAATTCTGATACACCAGAGGCCATTCCGAATCCCACAATGGCATGATGGCTGATTTTGCCCAATTTATACATAGGCCAGAGAAAACCCCAAACTTCTCAATCAGGCTAATCGCTCTAGGCAAGGTGAGATCTACTGAGTCCATGTACAAAATGAGGTCATCAGCATATAGACCCAACCTATCTTCCCTATTTCCTATAGCTATCCCCTTATAAATACTATCCTGCCGGATTCTTAATGCTAGATGCTCAATGGCTACCGCGAACAACAGGGGCGACAAGGGACATCCCTGTCTGGTTCCTCTGTACAATTTAAACTTCGGCGAGAGGGAGCCATTAATCATAATATTTGCGGAAGGTGCGTTGTAAATGATATTTACCCATCTGATGAACAAAGGGCCAAAGCCAAAATGCCTGAGGACGTGTATCAGATAGGGCCATTCCACTGAGTCAAACGCCTTGGCCGTGTCCAGCGCGGCCAAGGCCCATCACTTCCGATCTGCACATCCCACCTGAGCTACAACCTGCGCCCTTCGTATGTTACTGGAGGTGGACCTGCCAGGAATGAAGCCGGATTGGTTTTCGTGAATAATAGATATCGCTCTGTTCAGCCTGTTTGCCAATAATTTGGTGAGGATTTTGTAATCTAAGTTTTTAATAACGATATAGGACGGTATGACCCGCACTCCATGGGATCCTTGTCGGGTTTTAATAGGATTACAATAGAGGCCTCGTATAACGATTCCGGGAGAGTGTCAGTGTTCAGGGACGATTTGTACATACTTAGGAGCTGAGGTGCTAAAATATCCGCATACTTAGAGTACACCTCTAACGGGATCCCGTCCGGCCCGGGGGCTTTGCCCGAGTTCAACCCTGAAATCGCCTCACACACTTCCTCTAAAGTGAACTCCCCATCCAGCATTTCCCTATCTGATACTGACAGCTGCGGGTACGAAACCTCCTGGAGATAATCCTCTAATGCCTGGTTGGTATACTGTGCCCTAGAACAGTACAGGTCTTGATAAAATTCTTTAAAACGACCCAGTATGTCCTCAGGCTCAGACATCACTGTCCCACCGCTGTCCATGATGCGTAGTATTGGAGGAGACATATTGTTCCTCCTCACTACCTGTGCCAACACTTTACCTACTCTACTGCCTTGTTCAAAGGATTGCTGCTGTAGAAAAAGCATCTTACGATCGCATTTTTCCTGTAAATGATTCATATACTGTCTGCCCTTCACCATCCAATCCCTCCTATTGTCTTCGGTGGGATCAGATGTATATGCAAGTTCTGCGTTCCTGCACTGCGTGCCCAACTCCTCCTCCTTACGGCGGGTAAATCTCTTAATGTAGGAGATAGAGGACTTGAGGCACCCCCGCAGGAAGGCTTTCAAAGTCTCCCACAATAGGGCTGGATCAGTGTCAGCTGAGTTAGCAGCAAGAAATGCATGGAGTTGGTCGGGTACTCTATCATTCAGGGACATTAAAGATAGCCAGAAAGGGTGTATACGCTGTTTGGGAATACGGGTAGCAGAATATGGGTCAGTGATCGAGGCCATAATAGGCGCATGGTCAGATGGACCCTGGTGCCCATAATGTATCTCTCGAGTCGCCATGAAGGTGCCAGGGGTGCCCAGGAGGTAGTCAATCCTTGAAAGAGCTCCTCTGGAGGGTGTGAAACAAGAGAATTCAATTCTATCTGGATATCTTTCCCTCCACATGTCAATCCACCCAAGCTCGGACAACAGGCGCGCCAAAGCAGTTTTACTGGATGTCGGTCCATAGGAACTATTGGACGGGTTACGGAATCGATCTTTCAGATCATCCAGGACCAAATTAAGATCCCTCATGCCGAGGATCCCGGCCGACGGAAATTGTGCTGCGAATCCTGCCGCCGGCTGCAGCAGGGAGATATTGGCAGGGGGGGGGGGGGGTTGTACATATTCATGATCACATATGGCATCCCGTTGACATGGGCATATACAAAAATAAACTTCCCTTCTGGGTCAACATTCATGTGATGGAGCTCCCACCTGACAGAGCGGTGGATCAACAATGAAACCCCTTTAGAATAAGAGGTACCTTATGCGCTTTCCACCCACTGAGCCCAGGGCTTCCTGACCCTCCCTCCAGTTTCTGTGGTAAGATGTGTTTCTTGCAAGCCCAGAATTTGTGGAGCATAACTACGGATATGTGCAAATACTGCCATTCGTTTCCTTGGACCACCTAAACCTCTGACATTCCAGGACATCACTCTTAACCCTGTCATGGTGGATACCAGTCACAGAGAGAGGAAGGTGCACCCAATTCCTGGGGTTCACCATGACAAGGATAATGCTCATTGTATATAACTCTTATATCTTGACCGTTAGACATCACAATAATAGCGTAACTCAAAGTGGAAATTCTAAACCACCCCAACAGTGGGTGAACTGTAAGAACATCATCACATCCATAGTAACAAGTGGCCATGTGCTTGGGGGACCTGCACCGTGTATATAGGTGGTAACCCAGTGCAGGTGGAATAGCTGGCTCCCAACATTTGCAGTAATACTTGCCGGTTACAAAAGTGACATTGAATAAGAGCTGTAAACCAGTAACCCTTAGTGTCCCTGAGACCATATGAGGAGAAAAGAAAAAAGGGAGGGGGGGGGGGGGGAGAAAGGAAACATGAGGTAATACATTACCCAGCTCTAAACCAGGGTAGAAGTGAAGAATATAAATGCAAATAACATGTGACGAGAGGGTGTCCATGGAGCAGGCTTCGCAGTAACCCTTTCATCTCCCCTACACAGAACAACCAGGCCTCAAGTGCAGCGTAGCTCACTTAGGAGGGGAACGGCGACGTCTTCCAGATAACCAGTCCTCCGCTTCAGCCGGATAAGAAAAGAAAAGTGATTTGTCTCCATCCACAACTCTCAAGCGTGCAGGGTACGCCATAGAGTACTTGAGGTTCATCTCCCGGAGGCATCTCTTAATGGAGACGAAGGTAGCACGTTTCTTCTGAAGGTCAGCAGAAAAGTCGGGATATAGAGAGATGTTCGCAGAGCCCAAAGATATGTTCTGTGTGACTCTAGCTTGCGCAAGAATGAGATCTCTGTCACGCCAGTTCAGCATGCGGGCTAGTAGAGGTCTTGGGGGGGCACCAGGAGGTAACGGTCTGGCAGGGACTCGGTGCGCCCTCTCCACTGTATACGCAGATGAAAAAACAGCATTAGGGAACACCTCCTTGAACCATCCCTCCAGAAAAGCTGCTGGATCTGGGCCCTCAGCCCGCTCTGGCATGCCAATGATGCGCACATTATTGCGCCGTGCGCGATTTTCAAGATCATCACATTTCTGGCGGAATAGCTCCACCGATGCTTCCACTACGGTAATCCTCGCCGGTAAGGGGTTGGTCAAATCCTCCAAGTCCGACACTCTGGTTTCGGTCAATCGGACCCGCTCACGCAGCTGCTGCACATCGTGGCGCAATAGGCCCAAATCCACCCTTACCTCCTCTATCTTCCCTGTCAGGGAGACCTGGCACCCGGTAATGGCCGCCATAAGCTGTTGGTGGGAGGTTTGCAGGGTGAATTCGGGCTCAGCCTCCGCATCGGAGTGTGGCTGCTTTGTCATCTGACTCCTGGTGCTGGCCGCACGTGTCGGGGACGGAGCTGCGGCGCCATGTTGAGAATCCTGTCTGGCGAACTCCTTAAGTCTCTCCGCCGCCATCTGCGCTTTGCTTGGACTCATGGTGCTCGTCGATCGCTTGCTGCCGACTTAAATGAGCTGGTCAGGTCTGTATTTGGCGAAAGTAGGGGTCAGGATGGCTCAGGATAGCTGTTGGGAGCCGGAGCTGCTCTCAGATGCGTCCGGCCATTACGGCAGTTGGCCACGCCCCCCCGGCTTCCAGAACTTTAAACGCATATAACCAGCTGATGCGGTCAAATGCCTTTTCGGCATCTATTGTGAGGAAGACTGAGGGGGTTTTGTATTTTTCACAGCATTGGAGCAGGGACAGAACACGCCTTGTATTGTCTGGGCCCTGTCTGTTTTTCATAAAACCAACCTGATGAATTAAATCGGGTAGTATATTTTGGAATCTGTCCGCGATAATTTTGGAATAGATTTTCAGGTCCACATTTAGGAGAGAGATTGGTCTGTAATTCTTTATTTCCAACGGGTCTTTATTAGGTTTAGGGATCGTTACAATAGTGGCCCCTAACATGTCTGCTGGAAATCTGCCTGTATTAAATGCTAAATTATAAACTTTATGAATATGTGGGAGAAGGGTGTCAATGAACATTTTATAATACTCTGTTGAAAAACCATCTGGGCCTGGGGCTTTCTGACTAGGTGAGGATTTGATAGCTTTGGTAATTTCCTCCAGAGAAATTGGAAGATTTAGACTCTGAAGATGGTCTGCTCTAATTTTGGGGAGGTTAAGTTTTTCTAAAAATTCGGTAATATGGGCTTCTCCTATTGGATGTTGGGGATCAGGGGCTAGGTTGTATAAATCTTCATAAAATTGTCTGAAGGCATTGGCTATGTCCCTAGGGGCCAATTTGATCTGTCCATTGAGAGGGTGTATAATTTGGCGTATTTTTGATCTTTGAAATTTCGCTTTCAAGCGTCTGGCAAGAGCTCCTGCTTTATTATCATGAGTAGTAATTTATTTTGGATTGCCTTACCATTTTTTCATATTTAAATAACATAAGGTTATATATTTTAAATCTAAGTTTCTGGAGATCTTGAGTGAGTGAAAATGATGGATTTAGTTTATGTTTAGACTCCAGATCCTTGATCATAATTAAAGAATCAGCCAGTTCCCTCTCTCTTTGTTTTTTGAGATATGAACCAAGTGACATAAATGATCCCCTGATCTTCGCTTTATGAGCAGACCAAACAATGAAGGGATCCATGTTTGGGGTATTATTAATGTTGAAATATTCCTTCAGATCTGTATTGATGGAATCCGCCAATTTATTATTCTTTAGGATATAGGAGTCCAATCTCCATACATAGTCACTGATCTGATGTCTGTTAATGGAAATCTTTAATGTGATAGGGGCGTGGTCGGACCAGACTATGTTTCCAATATCAGAACCATACACTAAATCGATAAGGGGTTTCTCAACTAGAAAATAATCTATTCTCGAATATGACTTATTTTTATGGGAAAAATGGGTGTAATCTCTTTCAGATGCATGCATTAGTCTCCATATGTCAAACATTCCCTGTTGCTCAATTAAATTTTTAACCGCCGTGTCTCTGTATCTGGCTCCATGGGTGGTATCTAATTGCGCGTTTAGAACTGCATTGAAGTCTCCTCCCAATATCAGATGTCCCTTTTTGATTTTCTCTATCTTATTAAATACTTTTTTCAAAAATCTTGTTTGGCCAGAATTGGGGGCATATATATTAACTAAAGTAAATACTTTACTATCAATAAGGGCAACCACTATAATGTATCTACCCGCCGGGTCAGTATATTGTTCCTGGACTTCCACTGTCACAGTATCTCTGAAAGCAATCAGAACCCCCCCTATTTTTATTTTTTTTGTATGTAGAGTATATGACTTTTGGGAACCGTTTATGGCGCAGTATGGGGGTATTATGTGTAGATAAATGAGTCTCTTGGGCATACAGGACGTCGCAGCCTCTATCCACAGCCTCTTTCCACATCTGATGTCTTTTAAAAGGGGAGTTCAAGCCCCTTACATTTATCGATGCTAGGGTAATAGACATGGCCAAAAATCATACACAGCTATGTATCGCCAAACAATCAGGTCAGAATACCAGTCATACTTACTGCAATTTGCGTCATTCTTTTCTTTAGGGTGCCTGGGTCCAGGACAGCAGCAATGTGTAAAGGCGCATAAAAGGGCATCAAATTCTGCAAGAGTAGCGTAACATAGTTGCGGGGCTACTGTATGTAAGACAGTAGTTAAAAAAAAGTTTAAAAAAAACAAACGGCCCTTTAAAAATCAGGGCAAAACCGTGTGGATGGACAAATGCCATCAAAAGGTAGAAAAACTATAGGGCGGGTTAGTCCGGCTAACATGGGGAGTGTCCCTCCACAGTGTTGAAGCTCAATGTAGCAGCCTCAGGTGGTACATCTTTATCTTCTCTGTGCTTTTGTTCCTTTGTCCTCTCTCGGTCTGGCAGGGCGTTGGCTCCCTTGAGGTCTATTGGAACTTCCATCTTGATAGCGCGGCATTGGTTCAATCTTCAAGCCCCACTGTTTCAGGGTGGCTATTGCGGTTTCAGGGGAGTGCAAAGCGTGCAATTCTCCATCTTTGAATACCAGCACCTTGACTGGGAAACCCCATCTGTAGTTGATGTCATGTGCAGCCAAAGTTCTAGTAACCACAATAAAGTTTTTTCTGGCCCGAATGGTTGCCGCGGATAAGTCTGTAAAAAGTTTTAAACCAGAGAATTGTTCCGGGAGAGAGGGATTCTTCCTTATTTCCCTCATCATCAGCTCTTTAATATGATAAAAGGTGAAACGAGCCAGTACATCACGAGGTACCTCTTTGTTTAAAAACGATGGTTTTGGAAGCCTATGGGCCCTATCAGTACTAAGCTCATAGTCTTTTGCATGTGGGATAAGGATTTTGATCAGGTCCACGATATATGGAACGAGATCTTTATTTGACACAGATTCAGGGACCCCCCGGAACTTTATGTTGTTCCGTCTACTGCGGTCTTCAAGATCAATTACCTTTGCTTGCAGCGACTCCACAGTGTCTTCAATCACGTTGTGCCTATCAATGACTTCATTCTGTGAGGCCGCAAATTCCTCCATTTTAGTCTCCACATGAGACCCTGTCTCCAATCTCTGTAACAGCCTGTTGCAGGGGGAGGATCGATGCTTTAAAATCAGAGTTGATGGAGGCTTTCAGAGCCAAGAGCATGTCTTTCAATAAAGTCGCTGATAATTCCTTGTCTGCCGCTGGAAAGCTGGCAAAAGTATCATGGCTTAAATCGGATGTCTGTCCAGTGTTCACCGCGCTTCGGCTCTGGTCACGCTGCGTCTTGTCCTCTTCTCCCTGCAGACATGCCGCAGGCAGTGTGTCACTTGAATCTTTGCCTTTCCCGGCCGGCTCACTTTGTTAATAATCGCTGGGCTCCAATGAACCCTGAGACCGGGCCTGCTGTTCCACAGCTGTCCCCACGGCCGGGTGGGGTGAGATAAGGACCGGGTGCTGCACTCGATGAGACCGTCGCTGCGTCCATCGATTTTCCCCTTTTATATGGAGTACAGGGAGGCAGCTGTGGTATCCTCTTCTCTCTGCTGATCGGGGTAGAATAGGATGATTTATTTCCAAGAATAGGGGCCCTCCTGGAGCTGGAGGCCGATGATATGTCCGATGCTGATCCTGCATCGTCCTGGTCATCTCTCTCATGGCTGGAAAAAGATCTATTCCTCCTAGCCGAACGTTCAGAGTTTTTAGACCGCTTCATCCTTGAGCTTCTGGATCTTTTGGTATTGGAAAAATAATCCATTTTGAGGCGAAATGTGGCTTTTTAGTCACTTTAGAGCCAAACTGCAGAGGAGCTCCTACCTCATGCGACCATCTCCTTCAGCAGTCAGCCACGCCCCCCTCCATTCATTTTCTATTGGGAGTGGTGGCCAGTCATGCATGGTGCACTCCCATTCACTTCTATGGGGAGTGTGCTTGGTGTTGGCTGGAGCGGAGGCCTCCAGCTACCACTCTGTTCCCGTGGTGGGTCTGCAGGAGGCTATGCATCTCTCAGGTGAGAGGGGCGCTTGGTGGCAGAGGGTAACTTTGCGATGTTTAATCACATGCAGGATTACCTACTATTATGGAGGAGGAAAGGGTTAAGGCTGTTTTCTTAGATATGGGTATGTTCCTTTGTCTTAGACTGTGCCTAAGAAGGTGGTGGCCAAGAAAAAGAACAAAGAATGCCCGATTTGCAAATGCTCGCTGACTTCTTCATACACTAAGAAGCTCTGTCAGCAGTGCATGGAGAAGACGGTGGCTGAGGAGACTCCGAGTCTTCTGAAAGATTTAAAGTTCAGTGTCCCTGAAAGCCGGTAGGAAAAGAAAAAGATCGGTGAAGCAGGAATCGGACGTGGAATCAGAGGATAGTGAATCTCACTCCGTGGATGAGGACTCTAATGATTCCTCCTCTTCTGTGGATGATACAAGAGAAAGAAAGTTCCTATTTCCAGCGGAGGATACGGACAAATTATTAAGTTATCCGATCTACCCTGTAGTTAGAAGATACCAGGGAGGACAGATCAGTGGAAGATGCCGTGTTTGAGGGGCTTAGGGAATTCCTTTCCCTAAGCCCCTCAAACACGGCATAGGTGTTTTCTTGTTCATAGGTCTATCTTAGCGGTAATAGAGAAAGAATTGAAGAAGCCGTTCATTTAAAAAACCTTTAAACGGAAGTACCCCTTTGAGGAAGAGGCTTCTACATCCTGGGATAAGGCCCCAAGACTGGACGTAGCAATTTAAAACATTTCTAAGAGATCCTCCTTACCTTTTGAGGATATGGGTTTTTTAAGGGACCCTTTAGATAAGAGGATAGATTCTTCTCTTAAGAATTCTTGAGAGTCTTCTGCGGCGGCTTTCAGGCCTAGTATAGCTGCCACTGTAGTTGCGAGGTCTATGTCGCTATGGTTAGACTGGAGGGGCAGATCAGGGACAAGTGCCCTAGAGAGCAGTTGTTGGCATCCATACCCACTTTTCAAAAGGCCGCAGACTTTATTGCGGATGCCTCAATGGACGCGGGGAGACTAGATGCGAGAGCCGCATCCCTTTCCAATTCTGCATGCCGGGCTTTGTGGCTTAAAAATTGGAAAGGGGGGGGATATGGCATCCAAGCTGAGGCGATGTAGCATTCCCTGTGATGGCCAATTTCTTTTTGGGTCTGAACTAGACTCTTTACTTGAAAAAGTGGAAGATAGAAAGAAAAAAATTTCCCCAGGAGTCCTTCAAGCAGTACAAGCGGCCCTTTCGGAACCCGTCAAGATTTCAGAATAAAAAGCAAACGGGGGGGATAGAGAGCAGGGAGCAAGGCCTAGATCTTGGAGTAAAGGTTTTTTGTTTAGATCAGCCACAGCCTGTACAGAAAAACAGGGAAAGCAATGACGCCATGATCCCAGTAGGAGGAAGATAAAAATTCTTCCTTCCTGCTTGGGAGAAGATGGCAGGAAAATGGCTGGTAGGTCTTCTGCGGGAGGGTCTAAGATTGGAATTCTTGAGATATCCCGCAGAAAGATTTGTGATTTCAAGGTCTTCTCTCGTAATTCTGCAAGAAATAGAAAAAAATAACAAACAAAAAGGTGTTAATTACTGTCCCAGAGTCAGAGCTAGGGAAAGGTTTCTATTCTACCCTGTTCCTACTGAAGAAGCCAGATGGGTCATACCGAACATTATCTATGCGTGAGTCTGGAGAAAGTTCCTGTCTTTTATAGGCGCAGAAGGGGTTTCTTGGCCGTTAGAATTTTCAGTGGTTCAGGTGTTGGATTTTTTACAGAGAGGGTTGTCCCTCGGGTTGGCAAAAAGTACACTGAAGGTGCAGGTGTCAGCATTGTCGGTCTTAGGGAGAAGGAGTTTAGCCATGGACCCTTGGGTCGTTAGGTTTTTTTAAGGCAGTTGATAGAATTACGCCAGGGACAGGCTCTAGATTTCCTCCCTCTAGTTTCTTGCTCAGTTAAATTGCTTACCCTTAAGCTAGTTTTGCTGGTAGCCTTAACGTCATCCAGGAGCGTTGGGGAGATTCAGGCCCTCTCCATTAACCCCCCTTTTATGTCCATCAGAGAGGACAGGGTAGTTCTCAGACCAGATCCCGGTTTTATGCCGAAGGTTCCTTCTAGGACAAATAGGGCTCAGGAGGTAGTTCTTCCAGCTTTCTTTTCAGAACCAAAAGATGACAGAGAGAAGGAGCTGCATTCCCAATACATGTCAAGAGGTGTATTTTGCAGTATCTGGAAGAAACTAAAGATTGGAGAAAATCTTCCGCCTTATTTGTTCCATTCGGTGGGGCTAGAAAAGGTAATACAGCCTCTAAGGCATCTATTGCCCGCTGGATCAGAGAAGCTATATCCTTGGCGTATTCAGTGTCCGGTGTTTCTCCCCCTGTTTCTGTGAGGGCTCACTCCATGAGGGTGGTGTCCACTTCCTGGGCAGATAGGGCCAGCGGATCCATTGAACAGATCTGTCGGGCTGCCACCTGGTCTTCTCAGTCCACTTTCTATAAGCACTATAGGCTTCAGCTTGACTCTATTTCTGACCTTCTCTTTGGCACAAAGGTCTTGAGTACTGTCTTCCACCCTGGGGATGATCTCTGAAATCTCTCTCTGAGGTGCTGTTGTGGGGAGGGGAAAAATTATGATTACACTTACCGGTAATCAGATCTTCCTGACCCCACGACAGCACCTCTTTATTCCCTCCCTCTTGGTGTGTGTTCACGGGTATCGCATAAATAAAAAATAAAAAAATATGTATAAGAACTAAACTAACGTAAGGGGAGAGTCCCTCTCATGCTTTGGAAACTTACTGAGGTGGGAGAGTAGCTCCACCTTTTTATGCTGCAGGTTTCCTGTCCTTGGGGCAGAGCCATCTCTCTAAGGTGCTGTCGTGGGGTCAGGAAAATCCGATTACCGGTAAGTGTAATCATAATTTTCAGCACACTATTCCAGAATCAATTAAGTGCATTATCCTGTCACTAACTGCAGGTTTAGACGGGCCGATGGAGCTGCCGGAATGCTTCCTTCCCGACAGTCGGCTGCTTGCTCTGTGAAGGAGTCTGCTGAGTTTACATACTATAGCGATCCCTTGTCCCCATACAGAATCATTGTTTCTGGGCAACAGATTGCTGTTTATGCAGTCTGCTGCCCAGAAATTATGATTGCTTGTTCATCAGGTGATCGGCAGCACGTTTAGATGGCCAGATTATCGGGAAAGACCGTTCTCGGGAACAGTCGTTCCTGATAATCTGGGCAATTATTGGTTCATCTAACTCCACTTTAGGACTACACAATCTCATGGTTACTCCTATCAGAAGACATACTTTCCCTATCAAGAACATAACACATTGGAATATATACTAATAGAGAAATTAACTGTTGGCTGATTCATTTCAGATATAAATACAAAATGCCCAACTAAAGGCTACTTTCACATCTGCATTTTGGCATTCTGGTCTTGAAATCTGGCAGAGGACCTCAAAACCGTGCCAAAACAGATCTCTTTTGGGCAAATGCATTCTGAATGGAGTAGGCTCCATTCTGGATGCATCAGTATGCCTTCCATTCTGTCAGCATTCCGTTTTGTGACCTGACACAAAACCACTGGATGCTGTAGTTTTTTTTGTCCAGTCATCGAAATGGATCTGTCACTAAAAACAATGTAAGTCAATGGTAGCGGATCATTTTTTTTTACAATCCTGAAAAACAGGATCCATCTCCCATTGACAGTGTATGTAGTGACGGATCTGATTTGTTCGGTTTCGATTTAACAGAACCACATTCTAATGGAACGGATGCATACTGATGTGTAAATCAAACCGGAACTGTTTTGGAAACAAAGCCGCAGATGTGAAAGAAGCCTGTGACAATATAGAGAATCTACACTACTGTTGCCCTTATTTCTTCCAGCTACATCTAGGGTGACTAGATCAAAAATATATAACAACTGCTTACAGATGCAGCTGCCGTTGTGTCTGTAAGGGTCTGTTCACACTGTGTAACTTGAACCTATCCATAATGCACCATATACTTGAGAGATGCCGAAACTGTAATCTTTTGGCATCCTTTGGTTTAGTACACGTTTTTTTCTAGCTGTACAGAAAAGCACAGTCAATTGCATTATTCCATACTGAGCTACTTGGTGAAAATCATGGTACGTCATGAAATCTCATGATGTTTACGAACGTCAGATGACCATTGTTGTAATTGGAGATGAGAGAATTTCTCAAAAATTTGATTTGGCCGCTTCGCCAAATTTTCCGAAAAGCTATTTCCTGGCTGCACAGAGCCTGTATAGTTGTGTAGAACACTGTGCCTTGCAGTAAGACGCAAGTGGTGGTGAAACAATACTGTCAGTCAGTATGACCTGTAGATGACAGGCATCGCTCTTAGAATCACTGCACACTTCACTGCAGTTACGGGGCCAAAACTGACCAAATAACTCAAGTGTGAACTCAGCCTTACAGGTCAACGTTAGCGCCAGGTACAGTTAGGTCCATATACAGGTCCTTCTAAAAAAATTAGCATATTGTGATAAAGTTCATTATTTTCTGTAATGTACTGATAAACATTAGACTTTCATATATTTTAGATTCATTACACACCAACTGAAGTAGTTCAAGCCTTTTATTGTTTTAATATTGATGATTTTGGCATACAGCTCATGAAAACCCAAATTTCCCATCTAAAAAAATTAGCATATTTCATCCGACCAATAAAAGAAAAGTGTTTTTAATACAAAAAAAGTCAACCTTCAAATAATTATGTTCAGTTATGCACTCAATACTTGGTCGGGAATCCTTTTGCAGAAATGACTGCTTCAATGCGGCGTGGCATGGAGGCAATCAGCCTGTGGCACTGCTGAGGTGTTATGGAGGCCCAGGATGCTTCGATAGCGGCCTTAAGCTCATCCAGAGTGTTGGGTCTTGCGTCTCTCAACTTTCTCTTCCCAATATCCCACAGATTCTCTATGGGGTTCAGGTCAGGAGAGTTGGCAGGCCAATTGAGCACAGTAATACCATGGTCAGTAAACTATTTACCAGTGGTTTTGGCACTGTGAGCAGGTGCCAGGTCGTGCTGAAAAATGAAATCTTCATCTCCATAAAGCTTTTCAGCAGATGGAAGCATGAAGTGCTCCAAAATCTCCTGATAGCTAGCTGCATTGACCCTGCCCTTGATAAAACACAGTGGACCAACACCAGCAGCTGACATGGCACCCCAGACCATCACTGACTGTGGGTTCTTGACACTGGACTTCAGGCATTTTGGCATTTCCCTCTCCCCAGTCTTCCTCCAGACTCTGGCACCTTGATTTCCGAATGACATGCAACAGTCCAGTGCTGCTTCTCTGTAGCCCAGGTCAGGCGCTTCTGCCGCTGTTTCTGGCTCAAAAGTGGCTTGACCTGGGGAATGCGGCACCTGTAGCCCATTTCCTGCACACGCCTGTACAGTGGCTCTGGATGTTTCTACTCCAGACTCAGTCCACTGCTTCCGCAGGTCCCCCAAGGTCTGGAATCTGTCCTTCTCCACAATCTTCCTCAGGGTCCGGTCACCTCTTCTCGTTGTGCAGCGTTTTCTGCCACTTTTTCCTTCCCACAGACTTCCCACTGAGGTGCCTTGATACAGCACTCTGGGAACAGCCTATTCGTTCAGAAATTTCTTTGTGTCCTACCCTCTTGCTTGAGGGTGTCAATGATGGCCTTCTGGACAGCAGTCAGGTCGGCAGTCTTACCCATGATTGCGGTTTTGAGTAATGAACCAGGCTGGGAGTTTTTAAAAGCCTCAGGAATCTTTTGCAGGTGTTTAGAGTTAATTAGTTGATTCAGATGATTAGGTTAATAGCTCGTTTAGAGAACCTTTTCATGATATGCAAATTTTTTGAGATGGGAAATTTGGGTTTTCATGAGCTGTATGCCAAAATCATCAATATTAAAACAATAAAAGACTTGAACTACTTCAGTTGGTGTGTAATGAATCTAAAATATATGAAAGTCTAATGTTTATCAGTACATTACAGAAAATAATGAAATTTATCACAATATGCTAATTTTTTTTAGATGGACCTGTATATTTGGACAGAGACCACATTTTTCAAATTTTTGTTCTGTACATTACCACAATGGTTTTTGAACAAAACAATTCAGATGCAGTTAAAATTGAGACTTTGATTCAGTGAGTTTGCATAAAATGATTGCATAAAAATGAGAGGAACTAGAGCATTTTTTAAACTCAATCCCTTCATTTCAGGGGCTCAAAAGTAGTTGGACAAATTAAATATTGTAACTAAAATGTGAATTTCTACTACTTGGTTGAAAACCTTTTGTTGGCAATGACTGCCTAAGGTCTTGAACTCATGGACATCACCAGACTATGTGTTTCCTCTTTTTTTTATGCTCTGCATGGCCTTTACTGCAGCGGTTTTCAGTTGCTGTCTGTTTGTTCGCCTTTCTGTCTAAAGTTTAGTCTTTAACAAGTAGCATGCATGCTCTATTGGGTTCAGGTCAGGTAACTGACTTGGCAATTCAAAAATATTCCACTTCTTTACTTGTAATAAACTCCTGGGTTGCTTTGGCTTTATGTTTTGGGTCATTGTCCATCTGTATTATGAAACGCTGACCAATCAGTTTGGCTGCATTGGGCTGGATTTGAGCACACAGTATGTCTCTGAAAACCCCAGAAGTCATCCAGCTACTTCTGTCCTGTGTCACATCATAAATAAACACTAGGGATCTAGTGCTACTGGCAGCCATACATGCCCAAGCCATCACACTGTCTCCGCCGTGTTTTAAAGATGATGTTGTATGCTTTGGATCATGAGCTGTACCATGTCTTAGCATGCTCCAGACTAAAAAAAAATACCTAGTAGCCATTGGCTCCTGAACTGAAAAGTTTTGGAGCCAAATCAAATTTTTAGTCGCCAAATCGAAACCAAATCTAAATTTTGGTATCGTGACAACGCTACGCCGATCAGATAGGTGTAGGGTTGTTTTGATACCAAAATTTTGATTCGCTTTCGTCACCATAAAGAAGTATTGCGATACTCAAAACCGTGCAAAAAAAAACAGGGTGCATTTTATGAAACGTTCGCCCATAATAGAACAGTTCTATCCTATTTTTTGGGGTGACAAGGTGACTAAAAAATGGCAAATGCTCACCGCATAGGAGATATTTTTTAATAATTGAATAGTTTGGACAGTGCTATGTAATATGTTTATTTATTGTTTATATATTTTAGATGTAAAATTGGGAAAGGGGGGATTTAAACTTAATTTTTTAGTAGGGCTGCACGATATGGGAATTTAGTGCGATTGCGATTAGGGCCCTAAAAATTGCGGTATGCGATGCAATATTTTAAGGGAATTGTGCTAGAGGTCTATTTGCTTGGATTTTCAAGGCAAAATCACACACAAATTACTGATGATGCTGAAATGTAGTTATGCTTAACTCAAGAACTGAAATGCACAGTGTTTTTCAAAATAAAACATCTTTTACTAAATTAAATAACATATTTGCATTACTGCAAAAGTACAAAATACAAAACTTGCCATTTTCTTAATAGCACTGCACAGAACAGATAAATAAAATAGAATAAATAAAAGAACATTTGTTCATTAAAATAACGACTTGCCTCCGGCCGCGCTGTGCAGCATAGCAGCCGGCGATACATCCATGTCAGCCACATAAAAAGTCAACCATCGCTTTATAAGGCGCACTGCCATTTTCCCCCCGCTTTTGGGGGGGGAAAGTTTGTCTTATAAAGCGAAAAATATGGTAATATAATTGCAGCATTTTTGGGTCGGCCAATTGGCGATTGCGATATGGCGATTAATTGCGATTGCTTTGGCGATACATTGTGCAGGCCTATATTTTAGGGTACTTTCACACTAGTGTTTTTCTTCTACGGCATAGAGTTCCTTCACGGGCTCTATACCAGAAAAGAACTGATCAGGCATATCCCCATGCATTCTGAATGGAAAGCAATCCGTTCAGGATGTCTTCAGTTCAGTCATTTTGACTGATCAGGCAAAAGATAAAACCGCAGCATGCTACAGTTTTATCTCCGGCGAAAAAAACTGAAGATTTGCCTGAATGCCGGCTCCAGAATTTTTCCCCATATGAATGTATTAGTGCCAGATCCGGCATTCAAAATACCGGAATGCACCCGCACTAAATCCAGACCCATTCACTTCTATGGGGCTGTGCACATGAGCGGTGATTTTCACGCATCACTTGTGCGTTGCGTGAAAATCGCAGCATTATCTATGTTGTGCGTTTTTCACACAACGCAGACCCCATAGAAATTAATGGGGCTGCATGGAAATCGCAAGCAAGTGCGGATGCAGTGTGGTTTTCACGCATGGTTGCTAGGATGAAAATCTATTCACTATATTATTTTCCCTTATAACATACAGAATGCATAGTAGAATGTCAATATAATAAACAATATATACCCCCCCCAATATATATAATAAACAATATATACGCAGTGCGCCCCCCCAATATAATAAACATTGGTGGCGCAGTGCGCCCCCCCCATAGTAAACATTGGTGGCGCAGTGGGCAGTGCCAATGAGGGTTAAAAAAATAATTAACTCGCCTCCTCCAATTGATCGTCTCCCGTTCTTTCTTCAGGACCTGTCAAAGGACCTGTGGTGACATCACTGTGCTCATCACATGATCCATCACCATGGTAATGGACCATGTGATGAGCTCAGTGACGTCGCCACAGGTCCTGAAGAAAGAACAGGAGACCGGCAGCTACGCGATCAATTGGAGGTGGTGATTTAATGTATTTATTTTTTTATTTTTTTTAAACCCTCATTGGCACTTCCCACTGTGCCACCAATGTTTCTTATACTGGGGGGCGCGCACTGTGCCACCAATGTTTATTATACTGGGGGGCGCGCACTGTGCCACCAATGTTTATTATACTGGGGGAGGCGCGCACTGCGCCACCAATGAAGATAACTGACCTGTTAATACAAATACAGGAGGCGGGTGCCAGAATCAAATAGCCGGCACCCGACCTCTATGACAGGTTGCTGCGATCAGCCGCAGTTAACCCCTGAAGGGTTAACTCAATTGCCGCTGATCGCAGCTCCCTGTCATAGAGAGGTCGGTTATCTTCATTGGTGGCGCAGTGCGCCCCCCTTCCTCCTCCTCCCGTCTCTCTTCTTATTGGCGGCAGCAGCAGCACAGGGGGGAGGAAGAGACTCCTCCTCTGCGCTGCTGAGAAGAAGTGAAGAACATCGGTGGTGGGGCAGAGAACTATCAGCTCCTGTGCCCCGCCGCTGTATTCAACGGCAGAGCTGCGGCGGTGGGTCTAGTCGCAAATGGCGACAAGACTAAAAAGTAATTTAGGTCGCCATCTGGAGCCCTGCTTAGCCATACTTTTTTCTTTCTATCATTCTGGTAGAGGTTGATCTTGGTTTCTAATGCCCAAAGAATGTTCTTCCAGAATTGTGCTGTTTTTTTAAGATTTTTTTTTTTTTTTTTTTTTTTTTTTAGCAAAGTTCAATTTAGCCTTCTTATCCTTGAGGCTTATTATGAGTGGCTTTCATGCAGTCTACTCTTTATGGTAGTTTTGGATATTGATATGCCTATATCCTGGGGAGTGTTGTTCACTTGGTTGGCTTTTGTGAAGGGGTTTCTCTTCACCATAGTAATTATTCTGCAATCATCCACCAATGTTGTCTTCCGTGGGCGTCCAGGTCTTTTTGCATTGTTTAGGTCACCATAAAAGGCCTGTAGTGTAGATTTTGCCACTCCTAATAGTGTAGCAATTTCTCGGATGTATTTTTTCTGTTTTCGCAGATGAAGGATGGCTTGTCTCATCTGCATGGAGATCTCCTTTGACCGCATGTTTACGTCTCGGCAAAATCTTCAAAATGCAAGCATCACACGTCAAATCAACTACAGGCCTTTTATGTGCTTAATTGAGAATGAAATAATAAAGGAATTGCCCACATCTGACCATGAAACAGCTTTTGAGTCAATTGTCCAATTCATTTTGATCCATTTAAAAACAGGGTGCCACGTGTAAAGGAGCTGAAGCCCCTAAACCCTTCATCCAATTTTAATGTGGATACCCACAATGAAAGCTAAAAGTGTGGACTTTATGTCCATGTCCATTATGCAACTATAATTTGAATATGTTTTAGTAAAGAGGTAAAAATAAAAATTTGATTGTGTCCAAATATATGGACCTAACTGTATAAAGAACCATGCAGATTCCCAAGATTCTACTATAGCGTGAAAGCGCACACTCCTTTTACAGCAATTCACTGATTCCACATAGATTTCTACAGAACCTGTTCTATTAAATGCTTATACAAACCAATTCTGATGCAAAATAGGGACCATGTCATGCATGCCTTACAGCTGCTACATAGACTGCATCCGTTGAGCATCTCATTTTTCCTTCCACCTGACAGATCAGAAGGGTCTAATAAATTATGTCAGCCAGGCTGAAAGGCTTAATAGTAGGGAGGGTGGGAACAGCATGAGAAGTCCACAGAGTGGCCCTATGACATAATGGTGAGGTTGAAGCAGCATGAGGAGACCACAGAGTGGCACAATGACAGCGTGGAGGTGGCAGCAGCATCAGGAGGCTACAGAGTGGCACAATAAGAGTGTGGAGGTGGTAGCAGCAGAAGCATCAGGAGAAGGCCACAGAGTGGCACAATGACAGTGCGGAGGTGATGGCAGCAGCATCAGGAGACCACAGAGTGACCCGTTGACAGAGTGGGAAGGTGGGCGGCAATACCAGTACCAGCTGTAGATGGTGGGTAAGAGAAGGAGCACTTGGCATCAGGCGTGTGGCAGCATCAGAATAGTAGCCGAGGCAGGTAACCAGTGTCTTTTTTCCAGTGTTGGTGTGGCACCACGGATGATCTAGTCTCATGCATCAGGCATTGGTGGGTGGAAATCCTGGCTGATCCATGAGTGATTCATCCTGACAAAGGTCAGTCTCTCCACATTTTGGGTGGACAGGCGAGTTCTTCTTGGTGTAACTATTGCCCCCGCCGCACTAAATACCCGTTGCCACTATACTGGCCGGGCAGGACATCTTTTCCAGGGCAAACTCTGCCAGTTGCGGCCACAAATCCAGTTGTGGGGTGGCAGGGTGCTGTCCAAGTATGCCACCACCTTCTGGTTCAGGTCCGGCTCCAGGTCTAGCTGCTTCTGCTGGTGAGTAGTTTAGACTCAAGTTGCTGCTGATGAAGCTGAAACTGCTCCTACACCCCCACCCTGCCACAGCACCCATGGCAGAGGAATGTGAGAGCAGAGGCCCCTACCCCCCACCTGCGAGACTTGCGAGAGGGTAGGTGATGGTGCAGATAGGCAGCGGCCAACTGACTACATAGGATGTCTCTATAGTAGTTCAGTTTGTCCTCAATCTCAGCGTGTGTAAAAATAAAATAAAAAAAGGCCCCCATTTTAGAGAGAGACAGTAATCGAGAGCCAGAGAGCCAGTAATCATCCCTCTGCCGAATGCTGACAATTCAGCTGTCACTACACAAGCAAGTTAGCATGCATCGGACCATTTGTGCAAGTGACTTGGCGGTACTCCATGCCTCCATCTCCACTGCATACTGTCACTGTGTGTCTGGGTCATCTGCCTCATCTTCCTCATCGCCCTGTAGCTCCTCTGGCTGCTGCTCCTCTCCTGTCGTGTGTATACAAAACACCCATTTCGCTACACATTGCTTGTGCTCCAATGTCGTCCTCCTCCAGTTCAGCCCCCACAGGGCTCATGTGGCCATGAGATCTAGGCGCCACGTCTCTATTCCCCTGACCAGCCAGATTTACCAGCATCTGTTCCAGGACATGAAGCAGTGGAATGATGTTGTTCATTCCGTAGTCCTGGCGACTGACAAATAATGTGGCCTCCTCAAAGGGCCTGAGCAAACTGCAGGTGTCACTCATGAGCTGCCACTGGCTGACATAAAAGTTACACGGGGGGTACTCCTGTCCGCTTGGATAACATAGTACATAAGGCCGAAAAAAGACATTTGTCCATCCAGTTCGGCCTGTCATCCTGCAAGTTGATCCAGAGGAAGGCAAAAAAAAAAAAAAAAAACTGTGAGGTAGAAGCCAATTTTCCTCACTTTAGGGGAATAAAAAATTCCTTCCCGACTCCAATCAGGCAATCAGAATAACTCTGGATCTACGATCCCTCTCTAGTAACTATATCCTGTAATATTATTACACTCAAGAAATACACCCAGGCCCCTCTTGAATTCCTTTATTGTACTCACCATCACCACCTTCTCAGGCAGAGAGTTCCATAGTCTCACTGCTCTTACCGTAAAGAATCCTCTTCTATGTTTGTGTACAAACCTTCTTTCATCTAGACACAGAGGATGTCCCCTCGTCACAGTCCTGGGGATAAACAGATGATGATATAGATCTCTGTACTGACCCCTGATATATTTATACATAGTAATTAAATCTCCCCTCAGTCGTCTTTTTTCTAAAGTGAATGACCCTAATTTTGATAATCTTTCAGGGTAGTTGCCCCATTCCAGTTATTACTTTAGTTGCCCTCCTCTGGACCCTCTCCAGCTCTGTCTGCCTTGTTCACTGAAGCCCAGAACTGTACACAGTACTCCATGTGTGGTCTGACTAATGATTTGTAAAGTGGTAGGACAATGTTCTCATCACGGACATCTATGCCCCTTTTGATGCAACCCATTATCTTATTGGCCTTGGCTGCTGTTGCCTGACACTGTTTTTTGCAGCTTAGTTTGCTGTTTATTAAAATTCCTAGATCCTTTTCCATGTCAGTGTTACCGAGTGTTTTACCATTTAGTATGTACGGGTGACTTGCGTTATTCCTTCCTATGTGCATAACTTTACATTTGTTAGTGTTAAACCTCATCTGCCACTTATCTGCTCAAGCCTGCAATCTATCCAGATCCCTCTGTAGTAGTGTACTGTCCTCTTTAGTGTCATCTGCTAAAATTGATATTTTACTATGCAAGCCTTCTACAAGATCATTAATAAATATATTGAAGAGAATAGGGCCCAATACTGATAATAAAAAAAATGGTTCATGGCCTTTCTCTGTTCGTATAGTTGGTCCAACTTATGGAGGGTGGAATTCCAACGGGTGGAAACGTCGCATATCAGACTATGTTGGGGGTGCCGTTGTGCTGCTGCAGCTCAAGGAGGGTGTGCTTTGTGGTGTATAAGTGGCTGAAGTGCATGCAAAGTTTCCTGGCCATTTTCAAAATGTCTTGCAGATGGGTGGAAGACTTCAGGAACCGCCTGAAAACCAGATTGAACATGTGTGCCATGCAGGGTGCATGACTCTGCCCTCCTTTACACAGCGCCATCACCATGTTCTTCCCGTTGTCACCATGGTTACCGATTTTGAGTTGTCTCGGAGAAAGTCAGGATTCAATTTCTTGATGAAGGACATGGAGCAGTTCCTCATCTGTGTGACTCAGTTTGCCCAGGCAAACGAGGTGAAGAACAGCGTGAAACCGCTGTTCGCTGCACATGTGGTATGCTGAAGGGGCACTGTGAATTGTCCCTGCAATGGAGGCTGAGGACACAGTGGAGGACCAATGGCGTGAGAACATGGAGGCAGAAGCGGCGTCACCTGGCCAAGTTGCTGGTGTGGCTGTGCAGGAACCACATTCACCCAGTGGGCCCAAAGGACATCTTTTGTCCCTGACCGTAGTTACAGCTCCACACGTCGGCGCTGCCTTGCACTTTGGCAGACACTGACAGGCTGAAGGGCTGGCCCACCTTCTGTTCTACATACGAGTGCATGGCTGGTTCTACCCTTTTGGCAAAGAAATTACGCTTGGGACTCTCCACCTTGGCTCGACACAAGCCATCAGTTCTATGAAAGGGGCAGAGTCCACCACTTGGAAAGGGAGGGACTGCAGCAACTTGGCCAGGAGCGCATTCAGCTTCTGCGCCATTGAATGAGTGCCCGCATACTGTTCTCTGTTATCTCTTGGTAATCGCTTCAGTGATTGTTGCTGACGGAATGACTGATTAGGAGAAGGAGCAGGGGCATCAGCACCAGTAGATGATGGGAAGGACAGACAGCTCCCTTCTGCTGAGGTGGTGGAGCCTTGATTGCCTGAAATTGGGTGCATGCCACTGGGTGATGCTTCGGTGGCTGGACCACCACATCGGATACACGGTTCTCCCAGGCCAATTTATGGTGACGCTGCATATGTTGACGTAGGGCCGTGGTGCCAACATTGGCACCCTGGCCACGCTTCACCTTCTGCCCACAGATTCTGCAAAAGGCCATGTGGCTCAACAAAAAACTGCCACACCGCCGAGTAGGTGATTCCGCCCCCCCCCCCCCCCAACAGTCTGCACTGACTGACTGCTATCGCCGCTGCTTCCGTGAACTCCTGCACCACTACTTTCCAGGCAGGTAGGCTCCTGATCTACCCTGGGCACGTTTGGCTCCCGACCTCCCACTGCTGCCACCCTGCTGACTCCTGGCCTCGCTAGCGACTTGCTGTGTCCGCTGCTGCCTCACAGGCAAGCTGCCACCCTCTTCTCCCGATGATGATGAAGACCCTTTAGCCCTGCTTTAGAACATATACCATAAATGTTTTGGTTAAAGGTTTGAAATTTGCACAAAAATTATCAATAAATTCTAGACATACCTTGATGTAAACAAATATGTACGTAAGCTAAATGTATGTAAGTACAGGTTATTGTATCCCAGAGCAGAAATTGTGCCAGTAGAAGGAAATAAAATTGCCCACACATGTATCACGGCTTGGAGGTTGTTTGCCGTGACACTTTCGCCGTGCATGCTGGTTGCCTGTGGCAACGTGTTATATTGCATGTGTGTGTGCTTTCCCTTTAAGGCTGTTGCCCTTCCTTTCTGGTGTTCACGGGGTTAAGGTGTGAGCAAGGTGGAGCTGGGTGTGGTCTCGGGTCTCTTCATATTCTGTTGATGTGAGACTGAGATCATTGTTATGTCTGCCTTTGTTTGAGAAGGAGCTTGCTATTTTCTTGGATGCTATCTGAGGGCCATCCTAGTTTGACATCGATGTCCTCTGCGATGTCAGCCCCTTGTCTTCCCTTTCTTTCTATTCCTTTACCTATGCTCACTTAGTTTTGAGTACGGTGTGTGATTTACAGGGTGTTGTATGTCATTTGGTTTTCCATGTCTGGTCTTTTGGTGTTTGGTGCATCTTGCCGCATGGTGGTCCAGGCAGTTACTACTGCTCCTTTGTTTGGTGTTTATACTGAGTCTAAAATTTGTGTGTTTGGGCTGCAGTGCTTTTCACAGGATCCAGTGGTGGTGGTGCGAACGGCTCGTTCCTTTTAGTTGTTGTGGGCAGTTAAGTGACGTTGTAATCCTGTGGTCTGTTGTCGTTCTGCCACAGGCCACTTACCTGTCGAGTTTGTCTTCTGCTTGCTGTCTGCTCCTCTCCTTGCTGTTAGACCTGCTGGAGATTCCAGTTCATCCGTGTTGTGGATGAACTGGTTGTCTCCTTTTTCCCAGGGATCATCAGTTAGGATCCGAGGTTCCGGTGCATGAGCCCTCCTACCATCTGGGTTCGCTCGTGCGGTTAGACAGTCAGTGCGAGGATTAGGGATCTGCTAGGAGGTTTCCAGCTCCCTTATCCTTGGTTTCAGGCCTGGTGGCATTCCTTTCTTCCCTGACATTGTACGGTGTTTCCCCCATTCCCCACCGTGACAACAGGTCTGAAAGATAAATCTAACTTCTGCCCCATGAATAAGAACAATGAATGCTTTGAAGCAGTGAAAAGGGATATTATTATTGATGATGAAAAAATAGGGTCCTTTTCTCATATTAGATATAACCTGAGGAAAGGGTAGCAATAAAAACCCTAGAAAAGAATAAAGATCTAGTGATAAAACCAGCAGACAAAGGGTCATTATGGATAACGTGAACTATATTAAGGAAATGGAGCACCCGCTAGCAGCTAACAAAACATATAGAAAGTTGAAAAATTACACTACAAATATACGGTATGTAAGAACGAATTAGAGGAATTATTGAAAGGAGGTCTAAAGGGGAACATACTGAGTAAAAAAGGAGTATGAGTACTTGTATGTGAAACTCCCCATTATTCTTGTTATATACCACTTACCTGTAGTGCATAAAAATCCAGAATGTCCCCCTGGAAGACTTATTGTTTCAGGCATTATGTTCCTAACAAGTAGGTTTAACTTACTAGATTTTTTCTGATATGCACAGACTGCACCATCATACTTAAAAGACACAGAGCATGTCATTAATATCTTAAAAAGTCTAAGGCCAATGGAGGTAGACATCAACCTAGTTGACAGTTGATGTCATGTCTCTATATACCATCATCCCTAAAAATAAAATGATAGCAGCTGTAAATTATTATTTGGAATAAGATAATCAGATCAAAGAAAAGCATTGCCTTTTTATTTTGAAGTGCATCAATTTCTGCCAGACACATCATTATTTTTGGTTTGGTGGGTCACTCTACCTGCAGAAAGTCGGAACAGCGATGGGGGCGAAATTTGTGCCCAGTTTTGACAATATATTCATGTGGTATTGAGAAAAGTAATTTATTGATGGAAAAATTGTGGAAAACTGGGAAAAGTGCAGTTTAAAGATGTGGAAGCACTTTATTGATGACTGTCTATTTGAAAGGGTCCTAATGTGGAGGTCGAGGAATTTTAGGTACATTAATCACAATAGTTGGAACATAAAATTTGCAGAAACCATAAGTAGGCAGTGTTCATTTTCTCAATATAGAGATATTAATTGAGGAAAATCAGATTAAAACTAAAACCTTTAAAATCTCAGACAAAAAAACCTATAGTGAACAAAGTCGAGTACTATCTGAAAGATTTTTAGAGAAGGACTCTGATAAGGAATTCCTAGAAAAATGTGTGGATGAATTAGAGAAGGGAGATATTAAAAATACAAAAAAAGATATGTGATCAGTCTGCAAATGACATATGTTTGCATAAGTTGTCTGCCAGAATCAAACAACACAAGTGTGAAAGTACCCTTATCCTGGTTTTTATGCAAATAAGGTTTTTCGGCTCTATTGTTCCCCCATAACACTGTTCAGCTCCCACTTTTTGTTTGATTGAAACTCTTAAGATTCTTCAATGCTGGTAGCAATTACACATGGGAAGTCATGTTCACCAAACAGAGTGGTTATGTTTGGGGGCACCTACTCAACATGGCATTGTTCTTACTTTGAAATAGATATTAGAGGTGACAGTCACCTTTTAAACACTTGCTGAATATAATCTCAATTTAACCTCCTAACAGTCACTTTAACCCTTTTAGGACCCTGCCATATTTCACCTTATGGACCAAGCTTCTTTTTAATTTTTTTATTTGACATGTCACTTTATGTGGAACGCTTTTACTTATCCAAGCCATTCTGGGATTGTTTTCTCATGCCACATTGTACTTCACAATAGTGGTACATTTCAGTCATTTTTTTTATTTTTTTGAAAATCCCAAATTTACCCAAAAATTTGAAAAATTTGCAACTTTCCAAATTTCAATCTTTTTTTTTTTTTAAAACAGATAGTTAAACCTAATATAATAGTTATTACTTTAAATTTCCCACATGTCTACTCTGTTTGGATCATTTTGTGAATGCCATTTTATTTTTTGGGGACGTTAGAAGTTTAGAAGCAAATCTTGAAATTTTTCAGAAAATTTCCACAACCCACTTCAACCCCTTCACGCAACATCACGTACATGTACGTTGGGGAATGTGGTGCCTCACCGCATCCCCACGTGCATGTACGTGATCGGCTTTCACTGTCAGCGCAGCGACTGAAGCGCTGAAGGTTCAGTGAAGCCGGCGTGCTGGGGTTGCTAGGCAACCAGAGAAGCCGGAAGGAACTGTATTGGAGCCCTGACCCGCCCACGATTGCTGTGATTGGTCCAATACTGCAGAGGGACCAATCGCAGCGCATCGGGGCAGGTAAGGGGGGGTTAGGGAGGGACTGTGTGCTTCTCCTTCTCTGATCGTCCCCATTCCTGTCAGGGAAGCGATCAGAGAAGGAGAGAGTGTGACACTGCTACTTAGCGCTCCATGATTAGTATACTCGTCATGGCATTCAACTGTCACCATGTCTGCAGACATGGTGACAGCGCTGAGTGCCGGCTGTTACACACAGCCAGGCACCTTGGGTCAATGCCGAGGGGGGGGTCCTGTGACCCCCCATATCGGCGATCGCTGCAAACCGCAGGTCAATTCAGACCTGCGGTTTGCAGCGCTCTATGTAGTTTCTGATCCCTGCGGTCCCTGACCGCAGGGATCAGAAACTTAAAAATTGCCAAAAATCTAAATTCATTTATGTGGCGGGGTGCAGGGGGGGCTGTTTGTGGGCAGTGCGCAGGCGGGATCGCGATCCCCTGCCCGCCTCCCATTATAATAATCGTTGGTGTACAGTGGGTATACCAGGGTGCCAGCACATTGCTGACACCCTGGTATAAACGGCTGACATCGGTGATGCGATGTCAGACGTTTAACCCTTTCCATACTGCGGTCCGTACGGACCGCGGTATGGAAAAGGTTAACAGCTCAGGGAGCTCCCTCCCTCTCCCATCGGAGGGCTGCTGTACCTTTGCAGCCCCCCGATGGAAAGGGAGAGAGCCCCCCGAGAGCCCCGTCCTTACCCTTCCCCGTCTGCGCAGTTCTGACCATAACTGAGCAGACGGGGAAGGTTCCCATGGCAACAGGACGCCTCCTCAGGCGTCCTGCTGTCCATGGTGCTGAACAGATCTATGCTAAAAGCATAGATCTGTTCAGTGTAAGTAAAATATAGTACAGTGCAATATATATTGTACTGTACTGTATTATACAGACATCAGACCCACTGGATCTTAAAGAACCAAGTGGGTCTGGGTCCAAAAAAAAGTGAAAAAAAAAGTAAAAATCAAAAAACACATTTATCACTGATTAAACATGAGAAAAATAAAATTCCCTACACATGTTTGGTATCGCCGTGTCCGTAACGACCTGATCTATAAAACGGTCATGTTACTTTTCCCGAACGGTGAACGCCAAAAAAATAAAAAACTATGATGAAATTGAAATTTTGCCCACCTTACTTCCCAAAAAAAGGTAATAAAAGTGATCAAAAAAGTTGCATGTACGCCAGATTTGTAACAATCAAACCGTCATCTCATCCCGCAAAAAATGAGACCCTACTTAAGATAATCGCCCAAAAACTGTAAAAACTATGGCTCTTAGGCCTCATGCACACGACCGTTGTGTGCATCCGTGGCCGTTGTGCCATTTTCCGTTTTTTT
This sequence comes from Bufo gargarizans, assembly GCF_014858855.1. NCBI lineage: Eukaryota > Metazoa > Chordata > Amphibia > Anura > Bufonidae > Bufo > Bufo gargarizans. Next base: position 336,973,317 of record NC_058080.1, read on the forward strand.
TCGCGGACCCGTTGACTTTCAATGGGTCCGTGGAAAAATCGGAAAATGCACCGTTTTGCAGCCAAGGCCGTGATCCGTGTATCCTGTCCGTCAAAAAAATATGACCTGTCCTATTTTTTTGACGGACAACGGTTCACGGACCCATTCAAGTCAATGGGTCCGTGAAAGAACACGGATGCACACAAGATTGGCATCCGTGTCCGTGATCCGTGGCCGTCTGCATAAAAGCTTTTTCAGAGCTGAGTTTTCACTTTGTGAAACTCAGATCCGACAGTATATTCTAACACAGAGGCGTTCCCATGGTGATGGGGACGCTTCAGGTTAGAATACACTAAAAGAACTGTGTACATGACTGCCCCCTGCCGATCTCTTACAGGGGGATATGATAGCACAATTAACCCCTTCAGGTGCGGCACCTAAAGGGGTTAATTGTACTATCATATTCCCCTGTAAGAGATCAGGGCTGCCAGGCAGCAGGGGGCAGACCCCCCCCCCCCCCTCCCCAGTTTGAATATCGTTGGTGGCACAGTGTGCGCCCACCATCGCCCCCCTTCCTCCCTCTATAGTTAAAAATCGTTGGTGGCACAGTGTGCGCCCACCATCGCCCCCTTCCTCCCTCTATAGTTAAAAATCGTTGGTGGCACAGTGTGCGCCCACCATCGGCCCCCCCTCTCTCTATAGTAGTAACAACCATTGGTGGCAGTGTGCGGCCTCCCATTCCCCCCCCATCATTGGTGGCAGCAGAGTTCCGATCGGAGTCCCAGTTTAATCGCTGGGGCTTCGATCGGTAACCATGGCAACCAGGAAGCTACTGCAGCCCTGGTTGCCATGGTTACTTAGCAATAGTACAACAGTAGAAGATTCATACTTACCTGCTTGCTGCTGCGATGTCTGTGACCGGCCGGGAGCTCCTCCTACTGGTAAGTGACAGTTCTTTAGCAATGCGCCGCACAGACCTTTCACTTACCAGTAGGTGGAGCTCCCGGCCGGTCACAGACATCGCAGCAGCAAGCAGGTAAGTATGAATCTTCTACAATTGTACTATTGCTAAGTAACCATGGCAACCAGGGATGCAGTAGCTTCCTGGTTGCCATGGTTACCGATCGGAGCCCCAGCGATTAAACTGGGACTCCGATCGGAACTCCGCTGCCACCAATGATGGGGGGAGGGGGGGAATGGGAGGCCGCACACTGCCACCAATGGTTGTTACTACTATAGAGAGAGGGGAGGCCGATGGTGGGTGCACACTGTGCCACCAACGATTTATTACAATAGAGGGAGGGGGGGGCGATGGTGGGCGCACACTGTGCCACCAACGATTTATTACAATAGAGGGAGGGAGGGGGGGGCGATGTGGGGCGCACACTGTGCCACCAACGATTTATAACAATAGAGGGAGGAAGAGGGGGGGGCCCGATGGTGGGCGCACACTGTGCCACCAACGATATTCAAACTGGGGAGAGGGGGGGTCTGCCCCCTGCTGCCTGGCAGCCCTGATCTCTCACAGGGGGATATGATAGTACAATTAACCCCTTTAGGTGCGGCACCTGAGGAGTTAATTGTGCTGATCACGGCCCCCTGTAAGAGATCGGGTGCTGCCAGGCAGCAGGGGGCAGTCATGTACACAGTTTTTCAGTATATTCTAACCTGAAGCGTCCCCATCACCATGGGAACGCCTCTGTGTTAGAATATACTGTCGGAAATGAGTTTCACGATGTAGCTCATATCCGACAGTATATTCTAACGTAGAGGCGTTCCCATGGTGATGGGGACGCTTCAAGTTATGTTCGGGTGTCCGCCTGGACGTGCAGAGGCAAGCAGATCCGTCCAGACTTATATTGTAAGTCAATGGGGACGGATCCGTTTGAAGATGACACACTGGCTCAATTTTCAAACGGATCCGTCCCCCATTCACTTTCAATGTAAAGTCTGGACGGATCCGTCTGAGGCTATTTTTACACTTAGAAATTTTTAACAATATAATGCAGACGGATCCGCTCTGAACGGAGCCACCGTCTGCATTATGAACACAAGTGTGAAAGTAAAGGGACTCCTGACTTTACATTAAAAGTCAATGGGGATGGATCCGTTTGCAATTGCACCATATTGTGTCAACGTCAAACGGATCCGTCCCCATTGACTTTCATTGTAATTCAGGATGGATCAGTTTGGCTCTGCACGGCCAGGCGGACGCAGAAACAACTTTTTTTTCATGTCCGTGGATCCTCCAAAAATCAAGGAAGACCCACGGACGAAAAAACGGTCACGGACCCCGTTTTTGCGGACCGTGAAAAAAAACTGTCGTGTGCATGAGGCCTTAGACTATGGAAACACTAAAACATCATTTTTTTGTTTCAAAAATGAAATCATTGTGTAAAACTTATATAAATTAAAAAAAAGTATACATATTAGGTATTGCTGCATCCGTATCGACCGGCTCTATAAAAATATCACATGACCTAACCCCTCATGACCACCGTAAAAAATAAAAATAAAAACCGTGTAAATTTTTTGTCATCTTACGTCACAAAAAGTGTAATAGCAAGCGATCAAAAAGTCATATGCATCCCAACATAGTGCCAATCAAACCGTCATCTCATCTCACAAAAAATGAGACCCTACTTAAGATAATCGCCCCAAAACTGTAAAAACTATGGCTCTTAGACTATGGAGAAGCGAAAACTTTTTTTTGTTTTAAAAATGAAATCATTGTGTAAAACTTACATAAATTTAAAAAAATTGTATACATATTAGGTATCGCCGCGTCCGTGACAACCTGCTCTATAAAATTACCACATGATCTAACCTGTCAGATGAATGTTTTAAATAACAATAAAAAAACAATGCCAAAAAAACGATGCCAAAAAAGCTATTTCTTGTTACCTTGCCGCACAAAAAGTGTAATATAGAGCAACCAAAAATCATATGTACCCAAAACTGCTACCATATCCCGTAGTTTCTAAAATGGGGTCACTTTTTTGGAGTTTCTACTCTAGGGGTGCATCAGGGGGGCTTCAAATGGGACATGGTGTCAAAAAAAACAGTCCAGCAAAATCTGCCTCCCAAAAACCGTATGGCATTCCTTTCCTTGTGCGCCTTGTCGTGTGCCCGTACAGCAGTTTACGACCACATGTGGGGTGTTTCTGTAAACTACAGAATCGGGGCCATAAATAATGAGTTTTGTTTGGCTGTTAACCCTTGCATTGTAACTGGAAAAAAAATATTAAAATGGACAATCTGCCAAAAAAGTGAAATTATGAAATTGTATTTCTATTTTCCATTAAATCTTGTGCAACACCTAAAGGGTTAACAAAGTTTGTAAAATCAGTTTTGAATACCTTGAGGGGTGTACTTTCTTAGATGGGGTCACTTTTAGGGAGTTTCTGCTCTAGGGGTGCATCAGGGGGGCTTCAAATGGGACATGGTGTTAAAAAACCAGTCCAGCAAAATCTGCCTTCCAAAAACCATACGCACCGCTGTGTGGCCGTACAGTAGTTTACGGCCACGTATGGTGTGTTTTTGTAAACGGCAGAGTCAGGGCAATAAAGATACAGTCTTGTTTGGCTGTTAACCCTTGCTTTGTTAGTGGAAAAAATTGGTTAAAATGGAAAATTAGGCAAAAAAATGAAATTCGCAAATGTCATCCCCAGTTGCCAATAACTCTTGTGCAACACCTAAAGGGTTAACAAAGTTTGTAAAATCAGTTTTGAATACCTTGAGGGGTGTAGTTTATAGAATGGGGTCATTTTTGGGTGGTTTCTATTATGTAAGCCTCGCAAAGTGACTTCAGACCTGTAGTGGTCCCTAAAAATTGGATTTCTGAAAAATTTCAAGATTTGCTTCTAAACTTCTAAGCTTTGTAACATCCCCAAAAAATAAAATATGATTCCCAAAATAATTCAAACATGAAGTACACATATGGGGAATGTAAAGTCATCACAATTTTTGGGGGTATTACTATGTATTACAGAAGTAGAGAAACTGAAACTTTGAAATTTGCAAATTTTTCTAAATTTTTGGTAAATTAGGTATTTTTTTATGCAAAAAAAATAAAATTTTGATACTTAATTTTTCCAGTGTCATGAAGTACAATATGTGACGAAAAAACAATCTCAGAACGGCCTGGATAAGTCAAAGCGTTTTAAAGTTATCAGCACTTAAAGTGACAGTGGTCAGATTTGCAAAAAATGGCCTGGTCCTTAAGGTAAAATAAGGCTGTGTCTTGAAGGGGTTAAGGTTCAGTTATGAAGTCACTGTGGGGCTTACATAATAGAAACCACCTGTAAGGCCTCATGCACACGACCGTTCCGTTTTTGCGGATCTGCAATTTGAGGAACGGAACAGGCGGCCCATTGTAGAAATGCCTATTCTTGTCCGCAAAAAACGGACAAGAATAGGACATGTTGGTTTTTTTTTTGCGGGACTTCGTAACAGAGCAACATATGCGGATAGCACACGGAGTGCTGTCCGCATCTTTTGCGGCCCCATTGAAGTGAGTGGGTCCGCACCCGAGATGCAAAAACTGCGGCTTGGATGCGGACCAGAACAACGGTCGTGTGTATGAGGCCTAAGTGAATCCATTTTAGAAACTACACTCCTCAAGGTATTCAAAACTAATTTTATTAACTTTGTTAACCCTTTAGGTGTTCCACAAGAATTGAAGGAAAATGGAGATTAAATTTCAGAATTTCACTTTTTCCATTTCATCCACCATGAGGGCTACGGATGAGATTGACCTCTGTAGGGGCAGGAATACACAGAGATAGTTTGAAAGCCCACACCCACTCTCTCCCTTTAGTGTTTCCTGTCCCTAGAGAGGGCATTGCACAGAGAGGCTTCCCAAGAATGGAGGTGAAGTTTTTTATTTCACTTTATTGGGGGTTTTCTTCCTCTTTATTTGGGAGGTAGACTTACCAAATTGTGTTCTCCTCTTGTACCTGATATCGGGGGCCTTCTCTCACCTCGTAGCACGGTCTTCCTTCCCTCTGACAAGGAAGCAGACCCGCTAGAGTGGAATGCTGCACGCCGGAGGGGGCGGAGCCAGATTTACCTCCTAGATTCTCATTCGAGGTCGTAGAGGGCAGAGCTTTCAGAGGAGCACGGGCTGATGATGTCAGACGCCTCTCGGGATGAAAAAAAGAGCAGGGCGATCCTGTAGGCGCCGTCCTCCTCTGTCTCCCGGCAGCATGTCAGCTCCCGACTCCCGCATGGACAGCACAGACCCACCTTTGGTCGCTCAGTGAGTTCCCCTGTGGGGAGACTGCAAATATATCCTGTGTCTCTTTATGAAGCTTTCGGATACCTGGTTGCTCTTCTTTCTCAGGGAGTGAAAGAAACTAAAACTAAATCTAAATATGTCAAATTGTACTAAAAAGCTCCCTGATATATAAAAAGGAACTATGCAAATCCTGCATTAGTGATCTATTAAAGGAAGAGCAACCATCTATCCTTATAGAAGTAAAATCCATGATTCAGAATGAAATTAAATCCTCCCTGGTTTCTCTGACGCCAGTTAAGCCTATGCTACCTGCCAAAAAACCAAGGTTATCAGCTCTGTCCTCCTCTGACGCAGAGGACATGGACAAAGAGGCATCCGTCTCTAGACATGATATTGAGGAAGAGCAATTGTCAGAGGGCGAAGTAGTTGAAGACGTTAAAAAGTACTTTTTATGGAGGAACTACTAAAGGCTGTAAGGGAGACCATGGGTATTAAAGACATCCAAAAAACGAGATCGGTACAGGATAAAATATTGCGGCAACGTCTGTTGCTAGGGCCATGTATTTCTGGCTTAATGAGTTAGAAAACCATGTAAAGAATAAAACCCATAGGGAAGAAATCTTGTACTCCATCCCCCTTCTAAAGTCCCCCACTGCGTTTCTGGCAGACGCTTCCACGGAATCATTCAGATTTGCGGCAAAAAATGCAGCCCTTTTAAATTCCGCTAGGTGAGCGCTATATTCCATAGCTTTTTCAGGAGAATACATGTTTGGCCCCGTATTAGACAAAATCCTAGAAAAAGCGGCCGATAGAGGGGTTTTCTTGATGAAGGAATTAAAAAAAAAAAAAAAATAAATGAAAAAATTTTTGTCCATTCAATTTGCAATCCAGACCCTATAGGGGGAAAGGAAAAACAGGATGTTGGCGCTATCAGAAGGGGGACAGAGGTAGAGGATTCCTCCTTAACCCCCAAAATAAACAGAACGATAAACAATGACGCCAGAGTAGGGGGGAGGTTGAGAAATTTTCTGATCCAGTTGGAGTCTTTAAAATCGAACACTTGGGCATTGGAAATTGTAAAGAAGGGTTACAAAAAAGAATTAGCCTCAAACCCCCCAAGAAGATTTCAGACCACTTTCCACAGTTGCGCCATTCTTGTTGGTAGTAGAAATGATAGCCCCCTCAGACAAGAGGTTCTGTTAATCTGTCCAAATATCTGAAAAAAAAATCATAGTAGGAAATTCAGGAGGCGAAGCAATCAGACAAAAAATAACGAATTTGGCTTGGCTAAAAAATGTAAAAAAAGTCATAATTAATCCCATCACCCAAAAGGAAGTTTCTAGGAGTAAGATTGTACTTTGTATCGCAAACCTCATCTCTTCCACGAGAGAAGATAGAAGACATCATAGGAAAAATAAAAAATAATCTCATTACTGGTGCTCAATCAGGAAGCACCAGTAAAATTGGCTCTGAATTGGTGGAAGAAAAGGATAAATCTATCAAGGGGTGTAAACTGGCTCAAAGAAGCAGAGATGCAGATCGTGACTGAAGCAAGCAGTATGGGTTGGGGAGCAAAGGAAGCCTCCTCAACCTGGCAAGGAAAGTGGCCAGAAGAGATATAAAACAAATCCTCAAATTACATAGAATTGCATGCGGTCTGGGAAACCCTAAAAGTAACTCAAAGTCTGTTACGCAAAAAACACTGGTCGCTAATTTAAAACATCAGGGAGGTACGAGGTCCCCAAGTTTAAAATCCCTAGCAGAGAAGATTTTTTTCCTGGGCAAAAAAAAAAAAGTCCTATCCATCACAGCAGTCTATCTCAGAGCATTAGAAAATCTAGAGGCAGACTTCCTGAGCAGAAAGACCCTAGACCTGGGGGAATCGTCTATAAATCCAGAAATCTTTCAAAAAATATCTGCCAAATAGTGCTTGCCGCAAATAGACCTGTTCACCTCTAAATAAATGCAAAGGTCAAGTGCTTTTGTTCCTTCGCCTTCTCAGTAAAATGGACATTGTCAGAATGTTTATACTGCTCTGAAAAACATAGTAAGGCTACTTTCACACTAGCGTTCGGGCGGATCCGTTCAGAACGGATCCGCCCATAATAATGCAGACGGAGGCTCCGTTCAGTACGGATCCGTCTGCATTATTTTAGCAAAAAAAAGCTAAGTGTGAAAATAGCCTAGTACGGATCCGTCCAGACTTTCAATGTAAAGTCAATGGGGGACGGATCCGCTTGAAGATTGAGCCATATGGGCTCATCTTCAAGCGGATCCGTTCCCATTGACTTACATTGTAAGTCTGGACGGATCCGCACGCCTCCGCACGGCCAGGCGGACACCCGAACGCTGCAAGCAGCGTTCAGCTGTCCGCCTGTCCGTGCGGAGGCGAGCGGAGCGGAGGCTGAACGCCACCAGACTGATGCAGTCTGAGCGGATCCGCCTCCATTCAGACTGCATCAGGGCTGGACGGCTGCGTTCGGGTCCGCTCGTGAGCTCCTTCAAACGGAGCTCACGAACGGAATACCGAACGCTAGTGTGAAAGCAGCCTAACATAATACAAAGCCGAAAAAAGACATTTGTCCATCTAGTTCGGCCTGTCATCCTGCAAGTTGATCCAGAGGAAGGCAAAAAAAAAACAGAGAGAGAAGCCAATTTTCCCCACTTTAGGGGAATAAAAAATTCCTTCCTGACTCCAATCAGGCAATCAGAATAACTCTCTGGATCAACAACCCCTCTCTAGTAGCTATAGCCTGTAATATTATTACACTCCACAAATACATCCAGGCCCCTCTTGAATTCCTTTATTGTACTCACCATCACCACCTCCTCAGGCAGAGAGTTCCATAGTCTCACTGCTCTTACCGTGAATAATCCTCTTCTATGTTTGTGGTTTACAAACCTTCTTTCCTCCAGACGCAGAGGATGTCCCCTCGTCACAGTCAGTCCTGGGGATAAATAGATGATGGTATAGATCTCTGTACTGACCCCTGATATATTTATACATAGTAATTAGATCTCTCCTCGGTCGTCTTTTTTCTATAGTGAATAGCCCTAATTTTGATAATCTTTCAGGGTACTGTAGTTGCCCCATTCCAGTTATTAGTTTAGTTGCCCTCCTCTGGACCCTCTCCAGCTCTGCTATGTCTGCCTTGTTTACAGGAGCCCAGAACTGTACACAGTACTCCATGTCTGGTCTGACTAGCGATTTGTAAAGTGGTAGGACTATGTTCTTATCACGGGCATCTATGCCCTTTTTGATGCAACCCATTATTTTATTGGCCTTGGCAGCAGCTGCCTGACACTGGTTTTTGCAGCTTAGTTTGCGGTTTATTAAATTTCCTAGATCCTTTTCCATGTCAGTGTTGTTACCAAGTGTTTTACCATTTACTATGTACGTGTGACTTGCATTATTCCTTCCCATGTGCATAATTTTACATTTGTCAGTGTTAAACCTCATCTGCCACTTAACTGCCCAAGCCTCCAATCTATCCAGATCCCTCTCTAAGTAGTATAATGTCCTCTTTAGTGTTAATTACTTTACACAGTTTAGTGTCATTTGCGAAAATTTATATTTTACTATGCAAGCCGTCTAAAAGATCATTAATAAATATATTAAAGAGTCTAGGGCCCAATACTGACCCCTGAGTTACCCCACTAATGACAGTGACCCAATCTGAGTGTGTACCGTTAATAACCACCACTGTTTTCTATCACTCAGCCAGTTACCCACATACAGACATTTTCTCCCAATCCGAGCATTCTCACCTTTTATGTGGTACAGTGTCAAATGCAGTTTAAAACTGTTTAATTTATTTATGAAAAACAAGCTAGAATCTATAATAGAGGAGATTCTGACTTATTTCCACAAATAAAAACAAGAGCTAACGAAAGATCATTATCTGCGCTAAGTTGAACACTAAAGGAAGACAGTTGTGTACAAAATATATATATATTAATATTTTTAGTGAAATAAATAAAATATAAGACGATATAAAATTGGTGACAATTCAAGTACAATTATATACAAATAATTGGAATAGGATATAGATATAATCAATAATGAATCAGATATCTTAATAATAACGGGAAAATCATGAAACATAAACTCAAAATTGATACTTGTCTTCTCCCAGCGAACAGATTTTCATAATCCAAAATCTAAACAGCGCATGACACAGTTGTTTCTTTATGCACGTGTTTGATTAAATCCCAGGATTATAATGAAAGTAAAATTAGGCATTTTTTATAGATAGATATCTATATATATATATATATATATATATATATATATATATATATATATATATATACACACCACCATAAGAGGACTATAGTGTTCTACCGGTGAAACTTGAAAAATTAGAATATCGTGCAAAGTTCATTTATTTCAGTAATGCAACTTAAAAGGTGACAGTAACATATGAGAGAGACTCATTACATGCTAAGTGAGATATTTCAAGCCTTTATTTGTTATAATTTGGATGATTATGGCTTACAGTTTATGAAACCCCAAAGTCACAATTTTGAGGTACCCTTTGCTCAGGGGATATGGATTAATTGGCTGACTAGAGTGTGATACTTTTAGCCTAGAATATTGAACCTTTTCACAAAATTCTAATTTTAAGCTGCATTAATGCAATTCCTTTTAATTTGCATTGCTGAAATAAATGGACTTTTGCACGATATTCAAATTTTTAGAGTTTCACCTATATGTAACAGTTTGTGTAATTGCACTTTATTCTTCTATTTTCTTTTAATTTGACAAAAAGATAACCCTTGACCAATGTCTTAGACCAAGTTGTAAATATAGATAAGAACAACATTAAGGCAACTAGCTTAATGTCTGTATAATAGTTACTACCTGAGACAAACTCTGTAAAAGCATTTATTCTCCTTACTCCACAATTTTTTTAGCCAGGAGGTAGCTAGCTCCAAATGTCTTTCTTTCACACTTAACAAGATTAAATGGAAACCCTCATCTAATTATATATACAGTTAGGAATAGAAGTTTTTGAACACCCTGCAATTTTGCAAGTTCTCTCACTTCAAATCATGGAGGGGTCTGAAATTCACATTGTAGGTGCATTCCCACTCTGAGACACAGAATAAAATAAATCAGGAAATCATGTCTGATTTTTAAAGAATTTATTTGTCTTGCACTGCTGAACATAAGTATTTGAACACCTGAGAAACAGCAAGTATTCTGGCTCTCAAAGACTTGTTACTGTGCCTTTAAAAAGTCCACCTTTACTCCACTCATTAATCTAACTTAGTAGCACCTGTCTGAGCTCTTTGAAGACGCCTGTCCACCCCCCAATCAGTCAGACGCCAACTACTGTAATGGGCAAGACCAAAGAGCTCCAGAGACAAAATTGTGGACCTCAACAAGGCTGGAAAGGGCTAGGGGGCAATTGCCAAGCAGCTTGAGGAAAACAGATCAACTGTTGGATAAAGACGACTGTCAGTCTTCCTTGGACTGGGGCTTCATGCAAGATCTCACCTTGTGGGGTCTCACTGATGATAGGAAAGGTGAGAAATCGACCCAGGAGTTGCTGGTCAATGACATGAAGAGAGCTGGGACCACAGTTTCAAAGGTCACTGTCGGAGAACACTATGCTGTCATGGTTTCAAATCATGCATTGCACCAAAGTTTCCCTGCTCAAGTCATCACATGTCCAGGCCCGTCTGAAGTTTTCCAATGACTATCGGGATGATCCAGAGGAGGCATGGAAGAAAGTCATGTGTGTTAGATGAGACCAAAGTAGAACTTTTTGGTCTAAACTTCACTTGTCATGTTTGGAGGAAAAAGGATGAATTGCATCCCAAGAACACCATCCCTACTGTGAAGCATGTAGGTTGTAACGTCATTCTTTGCTTTTCTGCGAAGGGAGCAGGACGACTGCACTGTATTAAGGAGAGGATGAATGGGCCATTGTTTGTAAGATTTTGAGCAACAACCTCCTTCCCTCAGTCAGAGCATTGAAGATGGGTCGTGGCTGGGTCTTCCAACATGACAATGACCCGAAGCACACAGCCAGGATAACCAAGGAGTGGCTCCGTAAGAAGCATATCAAGGTTCTGGAGTGGCCTTGCCATTCTCCAGACCTAAATCCAATTGAACATCTTTGGAGGGAGCTGAAACTCCGTGTTGCTTAGCGACAGCCCCGAAACCTGACAGATCTAGAGGAGATCTGTGTGGAGGAGTGGGCCAAAATCTCTGTTGCAGTGTGTGCAAACTTGGTCAAGAACTACAGGAAATGTTTGACCTCTGTAATTGCAAACAAAGGCTTCTGTACCAAATATTTACACTGATTTTCTCAGGTGTTCAAATACTTATGTAAAGTAGCAGTGATGGCCAGTTCGCATTGTTCGCCCGCGAACACATGGGGGCTGCCATCTTTTCTCACAAGTCTAGTGAGGCGCAGGTAAGTCCTTACCTGTGCGCGAGCCGGTCTGAAATCAAATGCGGTCACCGGGAGCAGGCAGCCACCTGGGGCCTTCATCGGGCCAGTTCGCGGGCGCTGTTCGGCCATCGCTGTTCAGCAGTGCAAGACAAGTAAATTCTTTAAAAATCATACAATTTCCTGATTTTTTTTAATTTTTATTCTGTCTGAGTGGGAATGCACCTACAATGTGAATTTCAGCCCGCTCCATGATTTCTAAGTGGTAGAACTTGCAAAATCAAATACTTTCCTCACTGTATCATGAAGATAATTTTGGATTATAGGATTATACTTGACTTTATTTTTTTAAAACATATACATATAGAATAAATCATATAATATCACTCACATTATGGTTACTCTAATTATACAATGAATAGTAAAATTTATTGGGAGAAATTTAAAAAAAAAATTTTTTTTTTAGCTTATTCAGTCCACTGTTTTCAAGGGCTTACAGTTTTATACGACCTGGGAAATGTTTATGCAAAGATTCTTGAGTTTCTTTGCACTTATTTGTCTGAGAAAATCAACTCACTTTGACCTTTTAGAAACCAGACAAGATAGTTACCATAATGTTCATATATGAATCTGCAATGTGACCTGTATAGGCTTTTATTGATGCCTTTTCTGTTCAATATATCTGACAACATGGGATCTGGCATACACTTTCCCTCCTTGCGCGCTAATCCCCCACGTTCTAAAAGATTCAAACAGACCCAGTAAAGGTGATAATAATAGTAATAACCCCCTACTGGCCAAAAAGAATCTGGTTCTCCATTCTAAAGAAAATAGCTCTGGAGGATCCTTGGGTGATACCTTTTCAGGAGGACAAGGGCCCAATTCTGCATCAGAAACCGGGACTTTTTAAACTGCCAGCCTGGATCCTGAAAGCGAGGTCTTAAGGAGTAGGAGTCTTTCAGACAAAGTTATTCATGCATTAAAAGCCAGTAGGAAGAAGGTTACCTCAGCCATCTACCTTAAAATCTAGAAGTACTGTACTTGGTTGGGCAAAGACTCTACAAATGTGTATTCGCCATGTATTCAAAAAATGTTAGATTTTCTTCAGAACAGGCTAGACCTAGGCCTTAGACCAAGTACCTTAAAAGTACAGATCTCCGCCCTAGGGGCGTTCTATGATACAAATTTAGCCTATCATAGATGGGTTAGAAGGTTTATAAGAGCAGCCTCCAGACTTAGACCTTTCTTAAAATAGGGTTCCTCAATGGTACTTAAATTTGGTCTTAAATGGGTTAACAAGATCACCTTTTGCTCCCATTTCAGATATTTCCATTAAGCACCTCTCCTTTAAGACTGCTTTCTTAATAGCATAACATCTGCTAGATGGGAGAAATTCAGGCCCTCATGTAGAGAACCTGTCACAGACGTTCCCGCGACAGGTGGCAGAAGACCAGTGAGACGGGCAAACACGTGCTTTGATCTGACATGTTTTCCATTTGGATCAAATGACGTCTTTGTTGTTTCTGGTGCTTGCCACACCTTTCCCCATGTGTGGCTATTAGGGTCATTTAGACTTCTCTATTTGTAGTTGCTTCTCCCACAATGGTTTACAGCTTCTGTTTGGACCTTTTGAATAGATTGTGGTTGGATCTCGGCTGAGTTCCTGGTGCTTCCATTGCTCCTTTGAAGTTAAGTCTTTCTTTTCCCTTTTGTATTTTATTTGGGTTCTGTGTGTTGCATTTCCCTATTGTTTGTATTAAGCCTGTAGGAGACTCCGGTTCGTCCTTCCTTACGGAGGAACAGGTAGCCTCGTCCCTGCCATTAGTACCTGGGTCCTATAGGACTCTAGTTATTCGTGCATATGAAATCACCTACCTTTGGTGTCTGTTCTTACTGGTAGTCAGGATTTTGGTCGGGGTTTTCACTAGGAGCTGTCCATTTTCCTTCCCTAGTTCTCAGGCCTGATTCTCTGTTCCCCTGTTACCTCCTATGCTCAGTGTGGTGTTTCGCTCCCACACCGAAACATGACATTATAAACCGCCAAAAACTTCATTTTTTTGGTTTGTTTGTGTGCAACCATGGATCTTATTGCTGTACTGGCAGGTCAGCTGCAAGGGCTATCTTTGAAGGTAGTTGACCTCCACACGACCGTCTCGCAGATGCAGAGATCACAGGCTGTTGGTCCTGGTGGTAGTGGTGGAGACCAGGTCTATCTGGAGCCTAAAATTGCCCTCCTGGACAGATTTGACATATGTGATAATTTCATTTTCTTTAAGGAGGCGTGCAAACTGTATTTTATGCTACTTCTACACTCATCTGGGGATCAGAAACACACTTCTGTAATACATAGTAATACCCCCCAAAATTGTGATGACTTTACATTCCTGTCATGCCCCACTCTGGCGCTGTACGGAGGTCGGCCAGGATTGCAGCACAAGTTTAGTGGTTGCTTTGGAGCCGTGCTGGATCCGCCTCTCATCAGGTGCACTGGGTGGGGTCATTAGTTTAAATAGCACACCGCCCAGTGCCCTGAGCGGATTATACTGTTTATTATGTCTGGGAAGCTTGGAGAGAAGGTTAGCTGTCTGTTCCTGCTCTCTGAGATAAGTGTCATTGTTAGTTTGGTTGTTTGTGTCTTCTTGTCCATCCAGGTTCTGTGCGAGCAGACTGCTCCTATCTCCCCACTTCACCATCTTAGGGAATTCAGGGTTTTTGCTAGCCCAGGCTGGAGGACACTAGCACACCTACCTTTAAGGTCTGCTGTGGGCTGAGCAGTGCAGGGAAAGAGGTCAGGGATTAGCTAGGAGGTGACCCTTCCCCTGTCTCTCGTCCAGAGCCTGGTTGGTGTTATCTTTGGTACTATTGTATGTCCGCCGTGACAATTCCCCATATGTCTACTTCATATTTGGATCATTTGGGGAATTATATTTTATTTTTTGGGGATGTTACAAGGCTTAGAAGTTTAGAAGCAAATCTTGAAATTTTTCAGAAATTTTCAAAAACCCAATTTATAGGGACCAGTACGGGTCTGAAGTCACTTTGCAAGGCTTACATAATAGAAACCACCCAAAAATGACCCCATTCTAGAAACTACACCCCTCAAGGTATTCTAAACTGATTTTACAAACTTTGTTACCGTTTAGGTGTTGCGCAAGAGTTATTGGCAAATGGGGATGAAATTTGAGAATTTCATTTTTTTGCCAAATTTTCCATTTTAACCCATTTTTCCCACTAACAAAGCAAGGGTTAACAACCAAACAAGACTGTATCTTTATTGCCCTGACTCTGCCGTTTACAGAAACACCCCATATGTGGCCGTAAACTACTGTACGGCCACACAGTAGGGTGTAGAAAGAAAGGTGCGCCATATGGTTTTTGGAAGGCAGATTATGCTGGACTGGATTATTTACACCATGTCCTATTTGAAGCGCCCCTGATACACCCCTAGAGTAGAAACTCCCTAAAAGTGACCCCATCTAAGAAACTACACCTATCAAGGTATTCAAAACTGATTTTACATATGTTGTTAACCCTTTAGGTGTTGCACAAGAGTTATTGGCGAATGCGGATGAAATTTGAGAATTGCATTTTTTTGCCAAATTTTCAATTTTGACCAATTTATTCCACTAACAAAGCAAGGGTTAACAGCCAAACAAGACTGTATCTTTATTGCCCTGACTCTGCCGTTTACAGAAACACCCCATATGTGGTTGTACACTACTGTACGGCCACACGGCGGGGCGTAGCGGGAACGGAGCGATGTGTGGTTTTTGGAGGGCTGATTTTTATGGACCGCTTTATTTACACAGTGTCCTGTTTCAACCCCCCTGATGCACCCCTGGAGTAGAAACTCCCTAAAAGTGACCCCATTTTGGAAACTACGGGATAAGGTTTTTTTTGGGACTGTTCTTAGGGTACATATGATTTTTGGTTGCTCTATATTACATTTTTGTGAGGTAAGGTTACCAAAAATTGAAATTCTGAAATTTCATCTCCATTTGCCATTAACTGTTGAGGAACACCTACAGGGTTAATAAAGTTTGTATAATCAGTTTTGAATACCTCAAGGGGTGTAATTTTTTTTAGATGGGGTCACTTTTAGGGAGTTTTTACTAGGGGGGCTTCAAAAGGGACATGGTGTCAATAAAAAAGGCCATCAAAATCAACCTTCCCTTTTACTGATATAGCAGTTTACGACCACAAATGTGGCGTTTCTGTAAACTGCAGTATCAGGGTAATAAATATAAACTTTTGTTTGGTTGTTAACCCCTTGCTTTGTTACCTGAAAAAATGGATTGAAATGGAAAAGTGCCAAAAATATTTTTTGGACCGTGTTAATCTAGGGCAGTGGTGGGCAAACTTTTTTGTGAACTGAGCCAAATATCGCCAAAACCACGATTGAAATTTATTTCGAGAGCCACATTTTTAACACCTAAAATATTGCGTCAACAGTACCAGTGAGGACTATTAGGGCTCATGCACACGACTGTGTGCCCGCCGTTGCCATATTGCAGGCCGCATACAACGGGTCCGCCATACACGGGCACTGGCCGTGTGCAGCCCGCATCAAGGACCCATTCACTTCAATGGGTCCAGGATCCGGGATATGAGTGCTACAGAGTGCTTCCATGGTGCTTCTGGCTGTGCCTCCGCAACGCAAAAAAGTAGCACATGCACTACTTTTTTGTGTGCAGCCCGCATCATGGACCCATTCACTTCAGCATGCGCTACTTTTTTGCGGTGCGGGCAGTCGGATGTGGATCGCGAACCCCATTCAAGTGAATGGGTCCGCGATCCTCATGCAGCTGCCCCATGGTCTGTGTCCATGCATTGCGGACCGCTATTTGCGGTCCGCAGCACAGGCACGGCGCCCTTACATTCGTGGGCATGAGCCCAGAGTGTGTTTTTACATACTTTTATATTTACTTTCTTTTATTTGGATCTTGCTTATTATTTCATTTTATCTTTATCATTTTTTACTTTTATTAAACTTGTCTGCAGATGTGGATGTAATGTGGATGACGCACTTATGGGGGATATCTGTGGATGACGCACTTATGGGGGATATCTGTGGATGACGCACTTATGGGAGATATCTGTGGATGACTCGCTTATGGGGGATATCTGTGGGTGACGCACTTTTGGGGGATATCTGTGGATGGCACACTTATGGGGGATATCTGTGGATGACACATACATAGCATAAAATGCTATATATGTGTAATCCACAGATATTCCCCGTAAGTGCCCTCCACAGATATCCCCCATAAGTGCCTTCTAGTAAGTAAAGTAATGTATTAGTGGGGGGAAGGGAGGAGGCAGGGACACTTGCGGCGGGGCCGGTGCAGTGCCCAGCGCTGTGCACACACCGGGGTCAGCTCCTACCTTTCTGCTGCAGGACATTTCGCTCCTCCTGAGCAGCAGCCTCTTCACCACTCCTCACATGGCCGGCAGTGGGCAGCCGAACTAGAGCGCCGCTGCCCGCCCTTCTGCTGCTGTGCGCAGCGTGACATCTCTCCCTCCGTCATGCGCCTCCTGCCCCGCCCCCGCCTGCTTCATTCATAAGGTGGAAGGAGCAGACAGATGGGGCAGGAGGCGCATGACAGACATTTTGCAAGCAGCTTGAGCGGCGCGATATGGCTGCGCGACCGCCAGCCCACACCAAAGAGCCGCATTGAAGGTTCTAAAGAGCCGCTTGTGTCTCGCGAGCCGCACTTTACCGACCACTGATCTAGGGGGTTAGGTCATGGGGTATTTTTATAGAGGAGATTCTTACGGATGCGGCAATACCTAATAAGGCTACTATTTTTTACAATTATTTAGGTTTTAGACTATATTGTCCTTTTTGATACCAAAAAAATGTTTTTTTATCTCTAAAGTCTATCAGAATTTTTATTTTATTTTTAGCCAATTATCTTATGTGGGGGCTCATTTTTTGCGGGATGAGAGGACTGTTTTATTGGCACTATTTTGGGGGCTATATGACTTTTTGATTGCTTGCTATTAAACTTTTTGTTAAAAAATGTTTTGCCTTTTTTTTTTTTTTATCTTGGGGGTTGGGTCATTGGGTATTTTTATAGAGGAGATTCTTACCGACGCTGAGATACCTAATTTGTATACTTTTAATAAATTATTTTAGTTTTTACAATTTTTTTGGGTGTCAAGTCTGAGAACCAGTTTTTTTTTATCTGATGTCAGTGCTAAATTGGGATATAAATTTAGTACTCCATGGAAGTGTGGTACTCCCTGAAGCAACCAATAATGCAGAGGCCCGGATGATCGGGGCACGTGTCACATTGAGTAGTGGTGTCCTTCCGTATCCCCCTCCTGTGACACACTCTGAACCTTTTTTGGGTTCATCCCTTCTTTCCAGTATGGGGGACCACACCTGGAAAGTGTTGGCCAGGGACAATCCAGGCGCCAACAGTTCCCGAGGTACTCCGGCCTGCTCTTTCCCGATCCGAAAAGATCAGGGCCTTCAGGATTGCTGCATAGAACCAAAGGGATGTCCCTGTGTTGCCAGCGCTCCGGGACAGCACAAAAGAGTTGTACATGGCAACCTGTACCAAGTAGACCACAACTTTTTTGTACCATGGCCAGGTTTTGCGCATGGCATTATATGGCTTGAGGACTTGATCAGAGAGTTCAACTCCTCCCATATACCGATTGTAGTCGACGATACAATCTGGCTTTAGGACCGTTGCTGCGGTACCTTACACAGGGACAGGGGTGATGCCGTTACCATGAACTGTGGATAGTACAAGGACATCCCTCTTGTCCTTATACCTGACCAGCAACAGGTTTCCAGTGGTAAGGCCATGGGTCTCACCCCTGGGGATAGGTACCTGGAGGCGGTGGGCAGGGAGGCCACGTTGATTTTTCCACACGGTCCCACAAGCGGACGTGGATCTGGAACAAGGGGACACTAGTATAAAAGTTATCCACATAAAGGTGGTAACCCTTATCTAGCAGTGGGTACATAAGGTCCCACACAAGTTTCCTGGTAACACCCAGAGTGGGGGGACATTCTGGGGGTTGAATACGGGAATCTCGCCCCTCGTATACACGAAACTTTTAAGTGTACCCTTAGGTAATTTTGTATAGCTTCACGCCAAACCTCACCCGCTTGGAGGGCACGTACTGACGGAAAATGAGTCTCCCCTTGAATGCAATGAGACTCTTCAACCGCGACCCCCCTTCCAGTTACATAGGCCTCCATGAATATGGCCCCAAAGTGATCGATGACCGGCCGCATCTTATACAGACGGTCATGGGCACAATCACCTCGGGTGGGGTGGGGGGGATATGCTGCATTATCTGGATAATGCAGACATTTCCGTATGGCCTCAAACCGGGAGCGTGTCATGGGCGTACTGTAAAGTGGGGTCTGGTCCAGGTACAGTACTCCTCTATTCATCAGGGAATCCCAAAAACTCCTCATCACTACTGTTCAGGTTAATCACATTCTGTGGCTCAGTATCACTAGTATCGCTGCCTTCAGATTCGTCATACAGCATATTGTCCTCAGTGCCATCCAAGGCATTGCTAATGCCACACTTTTTAAAGGATCTGACGACGATTTCATCGTTGACTGCCTGCCATGATGTTTTCACCCACTCACAGACTTGGGTGATTGTGGGCCTCTTCATCCGTCCAGTGGGAGTCAGGTCATGGTTCCCAGCTGCCATCCACTTGTTCCATTCCTCCCTCATGAACACTTTAAATGGCTTATTAATGGAAACGTCCAGAGGTTGTAGCTGGCTGGTAAGCCCCCCAGGAATTACCGCTAGATGGGTGTTCACTTCCTTAAATCTTGTTTTTGTGGATTCGGTGATATGTTCCCTAAACTGGTCAAGTACTAGTAGGGCAGGTTTGTTCAGAAGTCCTCCAGTGCGTTTGGACCACACCTTTTCGATCCATACTTTCATGCCATTTTTGTCCATCCACCCTTTGTCGTGAACATGGACAATCACTCCTCGTGGGATCACCTCTTTTGGCATGGTCTTCCTTTTGAAAATCAGCATTAGTGGCAGTTTGGTGCCATCTGCGCAGCAGGACAAGACAACCGTGTAATGTGTTTTCTCCTGTCCAGAGGTCTTCACAGTTACAGTTTTTGTGCCTCTCACATTGGCGGTCCTATTCAATGGAACATCGAAGGTTAACGGAACTTCATCCATGTTCCCAATCTGGCCGATTTCATAGCCATGTTTCTTTCTTGAGTCCAGCACAAATTTATGAAAAGAAAGAATCTTGGACTCATATTCTTTGGGCATTTTTTGTGCTATTCTTGTTTTGGTGCGCATAGCAAGGCCACATCTCCTCATGAATCTGTAGCACCATGATGCCGATCCAGTAAAGTCATCAATGCCTTTCTCTGCAGCAAGACGTTTGGCTTCATAGATGATCATTTTTGTGGATACTGAGAAGCTGTTATTCCTGTGACATGTGATCCACTCTTTCATGTCCACGTCTAGCTGTGGCCACTTTGCAGCACACCCACGAAGAGTGTGTTTACTTTTCTCCGCTTTCTCCAACCGATCCTCTTGTTTCCTCCATGCACGAATCATCTTTTCAGTTGGAGACGGCCCAAAATGTCTCTCCGCTGCCCTGTTTCCATGCTCTTTGGCGTACTTTATCACCTCTAGTTTAAAGGGATTCTGTCACCAGGTTTCACCCCCTCCAGATAAAAATATGGTTATGTTCAGGGAGCTTTAACCATTCCTAATGTGGTCTTATAAATGTAATCTGTAGGCTCATTTTGCTAAAAATACACTATTACTAACCTGTCAGTCATAAAAATAAAGTGCCCAAGAGGATGTCAATAGCTCCAAGCTGCAGCCCTCACCTGCTGCCGTTCGTGCCCAGCTCCGCCTCATAATCTTCTGTGGGATATCATGGACAGTGCTCCACGGATGTCTGCATGACGCCTTAATAATGGGGTCACTTTACTAGGAGTGAGATCACTTTACTAGGAGTGAGCTCACTTTATTACCGTAGGAGTGAGCTCACTTTATTACCCTTAGGGATGTCTTTCTGGCAGGGCACACCACTTTATTATTATGGGTGGCACTTTATTAACACTGGGATTCCTTAGGGATGTCTTTCAGCATTTTCAATGTAAAGTGGGGGGAAGGAAATGTGCATAACACCAAACTTGACAGCCCCCCCTCCTAATAAAGTACAAAACACTGCCTGCATGAACATTTCATACAGTACCTCCAGCGATGTCTGACTGGCCGCAGCGACTGAGACAAGGGGCGGAGCAGACTTCCTTGTCGCACTTGCCAGCTCCGCCCCTTGTCTTCCTGCTCCTGCGCTCCATTTCCTCCTCCGGCCGGCCCCTACAACCTAGCTTACTGAGGCCAGATCGCAGCAACAGACTCCAGCAACACTGCCCGCCGGACATGGGAGCTCTGCAAGTAACAGACTCCGGCACCACTGCCCGCCGGACATGTGAGCGCTGCAAGCAATAGACTCCCGCACCACTGCCCGCCGGACATGTAAGCACTGCGAGCGCTGAAAGCGCTGCAGGTATAATGAAATATAAGCGCCGGATATGTTTTTTTACCCCAGGTTTCACCTATATTCGCCCCATAAGACGCACTAACCTTTCCCCCCCCATTTTGTGGGGGGAAAAAGTGCGTCTTATAGGGCGAAAAATACGGTAGATTGTATAACCTTTCTGGAACTGAAAGACTGGCCATGAGAGAATATATTTCCGAGAGTTTGGCTAAACGACACATAAGACCTTCCAAATAATTGGAAGACTGCTTTTAATACTCCTGAGGGGCAACAGATAATAAATTGCACGCAAAAAGTGTGTTTTTTCTGTACACGAGGTGGAGTTTTTGCGCTACCTGCTGTCATCTTCATGTTTTCGAATGGATCCAGAGAAAGCCCGTGCTGTATTGGACTGGGATCGACCCGAAAATCTGAGGGCTCTTGCGTTTTTTGGGGTTCACCAACTATTATGAAAAATGTATTCAGAACTATTCGACAATAGTAAAACCCTTAACGGACATGACTAAAAAAAGGGACAGATGTTTCAGTGTGGTCTGATTTGGCGTTGCAAGCCTTTTCTGCGATAAAGGAATGCTTCTTTTTTTTTTTTTCTTAAAAAAATAAAAATGATGTGTGGAATTGACAGTTACTGGCCATTAAGTTGGCTTTTGAGGAATGGCATCATTGGTTGGAAGGGGCGATTTATCCGATCAGTGTTCACAGATCACAAAAACCTGGCTTACCTGGAGTCGGCTAAACGATTGAACCTGAGGCAGACCAAATGGTCTTTGTTTTTCACCAGATTCAATTTCACTGTCGCCTATTATCCTGGGGTTAAGAACGTCAAGGCTGATGCCTTGTCACTTAGTTTTCCTGGAGGTGGTGATTTTGAGAATCCGAGAATTCCTAATACAGTCGGAAGAGGTGGTGATATCCGCTCTTTACCCTGACCTAGAGGTGAAGGTGTTAGAGGCCCAGGGAGATGCACCAGATTTGTGTCCCTCTGGGAAACTGTGCCATCGGAATTGCGTCACAAGGTGTCTAACCCCTTCAACCCCGGGCCTGTTTTCACCTTCCTGCCCAGGCAATTTTTTGCAAAACTGATGCGTCACTTTATGTGGTGATAACTTTAAAACGCTTTTACTTATACATGCCATTCTGGGATTGTTTTCTCCTCACATATTGTACTTCATGACAGTGATAAAAATAAGTTTAAAAGAAATCATTTTTATTCATTAAACAACGCCAAATTTACCAACAATTTTGAAACATTTGCAAATGTCAATGTCTCTACTTTTATAATAGATAGTAATACTTTCAAAAATAGTAATTACTTTACATTCCCCATATGTCTACTTCATGTTTGGATCATTTTGATCATTTTTGGGGACGTTAGAAGGCTTAGAAATTTGGAAGCAAATCTTGAAAATTTCCAAAACCCACTTTTTAAGGACCAGTTCAGGTCTGAAGTCACTTTGTGAGGCTTACATAATAGAATACACAAAAGTGGGCCCTAGTGAGACCCTCGGGATTAAACCCAGAAATACACCACTGGCCAAAAGACCAAAGAAAGTCCCTGTAGGGGTCTACTAATTTGGAAAATAAAAGCCAAATACTTTATTTTGTTCATTTAAAAAAGGGGAGTTACTACCCCACAAAAACCACACATTTTAAAACTAACAGGTGGCAATGCAAATTTATGTAAGGATTTGCTTCTCTCTCATTTGAGTTGAGAACATATATATGTGCAGGTGGGTGGTTGGTGACAGTGTACCACAATTAGATAAACCCTATTGCTTTGTGTCCTGGGACCTGGGCCCAAGTTCCGGACACCACTGCGCTGGTTGTCTCTACACTGGCACCAAATAAACACCACACTGGTTCATCACCCACAGAACTGTAGCCCTATTGAGGTTTACACATTTGCTGCCAACTGAACTAAAACAAGCGCCTAACACTAGTCCCCACCCGACATGTTTCGCCGCGATGCGGCTTCGTCAGGGGTTCGGGGTATTAGTTTTTAGTTCAGTTGGCAGCAAATGTGTAAACCTCAATAGGGCTACACAGGAACGGAAGGTAAGCGAGTGGATCTCCAGCCTGCCAGCGGCGATCGCTCGCTGGCAGGCTGGAGATCCGAATTTTTTAACCCCTAACAGGTATATTAGACGCTGTTTTCATAACAGCGTCTAATATACCTCCTACCTGGTCCTCTGGTGGTCCCTTTTGTTAGGATCGACCACCAGAGGGCTCAGGTAGGTCAGTACAGTAGCACCAAACACCACACTACACTACACCCCGTTCAGACGTCCGTATGATTTTTACGGATCCACGGATACATGGATCGGATCCGCAAAAAGCATACGGACGTCTGAATGGAGCCTTACAGGGGGGTGATCAATGACAGGCGGGTGATCACCCATATACACTCCCTGATCACCCCCCTGTCATTGATCACCCCCTTCATTGATCACCCCCCTGTAAGGCTCCATTCAGACGTCCGCATGATTTTTACGGATCCATGGATACATGGATCGGATCCGCAAAACACATGCGGACGTCTGAATGGAGCCTTACAGGGGGTGATCAATGACAGGCGGGTGATCACCCATATACACTCCCTGATCACCCCCCTGTCATTGATAACCCCCCTGTAAGGCTCCATTCAGACGTCCGCATGTGTTTTGTGGATCCGATCCATGGATCCGTAAAAATCATGCGGACGTCTGAATGGAGCCTTACAGGGGGGTGATCAATGACAGGCGGGTGATCACCCATATACACTCCCTGATCACCCCCTGTCATTGATAACCCCCCTGTAAGGCTCCATTCAGACGTCCGCATGCGTTTTGTGGATCCGATCCATGTATCCATGGATCCGTAAAAAATCATGCGGATGTCTGAATGGAGCCTTACAGGGGGGGTGATCAGTGACAGGGGGGTGATCAGGGAGTCTATATGGGTGATCACCCCCCTGTCATTGATCACCCCCCCCCCCCCCCTGGTAAGGCTCCATTCAGACATTTTTTTGGGCACAAGTTAGCGGAAATTTTTTGTTTGTTTTTGTTTTTTCTTACAAAGTCTCATATTCTACTAACTTGTGTCAAAAAATAAAATCTCACATGGACGCACCATACCCCTCACGGAATCCAAATGCGTAAACATTTTTAGACATTTATATTCCAGACTTCTTCTCAAGCTTTAGGGCCCCTAAAAAGCCAGGGCAGTATAAATACCCCACATGTGACCCCATTTCGGAAAGAAGACACCCCAAGGTATTCCGTGAGGGGCATATTGAGTCCATGAAAGATTGACATTTTTGTCCTAAGTTAGCGGAAAGTGAGACTTTGTGAGAAAAAAACAAAAAAAAATCAATATCCGCTAACTTATGCAAAAAAAATAATATTCTAGGAACTCGCCATGCCCCTCATTGAATACCTTGGGGTGTCTTCTTTCCAAAGTGGGGTCACATGTGGGGTATTTATACTGCCCTGGCTTTTTAGGGGCCCGAAAGTGTGAGAAGAAGTCTGGGATCCAAATGTCTAAAAATGCCCTCCTAAAAGGAATTTGGGCCCCTTTGCGCATCTAGGCTGCAAAAAAGTGTCACACATGTGGTATCGCCGTACTCAGGAGAAGTTGGGGAATGTGTTTTGGGGTGTCATTTTACATATACCCATGCTGGGTGAGAAAAATATCTTGGTCAAATGCCAACTTTGTATAAAAAAATGGGAAAAGTTGTCTTTTGCCAAGATATTTCTCTCACCCAGCATGGGTATATGTAAAATGACCCCCCAAAACACATTGCCCAACTTCTCCTGAGTACGGCGATACCACATGTGTGACACTTTTTTGCAGCCAAGGTGGGCAAAGGGGCACCTTTCGGATTTCGCAGGCCAATTTTTACACATTTTGATTGCAAGGTACTTCTTACACATTTGGGCCCCTAAATTGCCAGGGCAGTATAACTACGCCACAAGTGACCCCATTTTGGAAAGAAGACACCCCAAGGTATTCCGTGAGGGGCACGGCGAGTTCCTAAATTTTTTTTATTTTTTGTCACAAGTTAGTGGAAAATTATGATTTTTTTTTTTCTCTTTTTTCCTTACAAAGTCTCATATTCCACTAACTTGCGACAAAAAATAAAAAATTCTAGGAACTCGCCATGCCCCTCACGGAATACCTTGGGGTGTCTTCTTTCCAAAATGGGGTCACTTGTGGGGTAGTTATACTGCCCTGGCAATTTAGGGGCCCAAATGTGTGAGAAGAACTTTGCAATCAAAAGTAGATGGTGCCAATAAAAAATACCATTTGTTCCGGAAAAAAAAAACACGCCTTCATACAACTATTTGAATGGAAAATTATAAAAGTTATGGCTTCGGGAAGGCCAAAAAAAAAAATATTGAAAATGTCCTGGTGTTGAAGTGGTGAAATGGGTTGTATATATTCATGATCATCAAGGTACCGTAGATCATCAATATCTAATCAGCTGTATGAAGAGGAGGCAGTGCTTCCTGGTCATTGCACTATTCGTTGTCTCCTCTGGAGCAGAGACGTAGTATAATTACAAGCACTGGCTCCATTCACCTGAATGGAGTGAGTACTTTTATTACACTGCATTTGCAACGACAAGCAGTGTAATGAAGAGGAAACAGCGCTCGCATGGAGCACTGTCTCCTCTTCATCCAGCTGATTGGCGGGGATGCCGGTTGTCATGCCCCCGCCTATCAGATACCGAAGACCTACGGTATCTTAAGAATGTCATCAATAGATCTGGACGGTCCCTTTAACCCTTTCAGGACCAACCCATTTTTCACCTTTCTGCCCAGGCCATTTTTAGCAAATCCGACATGGTCTCTTTATGTGGTAATAACTTTAACCTCTTTAGGACCCCCCGTGTAGACGATCGCAGAAAACCGCAGGTCAATTCAGACCGGTCGTTTGCTGCGTTTCCGTGTTATTCGGGTCTCTAAGGACCCGATAACCCGGAACAGGATGGTGATTGGTGGTGTGATAATAAAAGGCTAGGGAAAGGTTGGGCTAGGCAGGGATATAAAAGGGAAAGTTAGTGGGAAAAAAAAAAGTTTGATTGCATCACCCTAAGTAGGGTGTCTGGTGTCCACAAATTTTTTGGGACGCAGGCATTTTTTTTTTTTTTTTACGCTACTGTTTTTTTTGTACGCCAACTTCGGAAAAAAAAAAGGGGAAAAAATGTGAATAAAAAAAAAAAAATTATAAACCGCTGATCAACCATCAGCGGTTTATAATATATTTTTTTTTATTCACATTTTTTCTCCTTTTTTATTCTTTTTTTTTTCTGTTCGTTTTAGGGATAAGTACGCAAACACTTGTGCCCCCACACACACCTCACTGAATAAAGATTTACACACACGCACCCTTATGGCCCGCCGGATGTTCTCGGCCGAGGAGGCATTTGCCCAGCCTGCCACTTATTCCGAGAGTCCTAGTGAGGACGAGGATGACCCCACTTTCCTATTGTCATCTGCGTCGTCCTCATCATCTAACGATGATGATGAGCCCTCAAGGCGGCGGAGACGCTGCCAGACTTAGCAAGGGGACCGCCATGCTAGTGACCCTGTGGC
Organism: Bufo gargarizans; assembly: GCF_014858855.1. Classification (NCBI taxonomy): domain Eukaryota; kingdom Metazoa; phylum Chordata; class Amphibia; order Anura; family Bufonidae; genus Bufo; species Bufo gargarizans. The sequence continues at coordinate 337,000,037 of NC_058080.1, forward strand.
TCACCCTAGTACGAGCCGCTCTGGGGCTCGTACTAGTTTTACAGGCCCACCAGTTAAATCTACAGGTGCCCCCTTCCGGTGAACTTGTCTGCTGTAACCCCAGAGTGATTTGAGCCCGTGATTCCTGATTTTGTAGGCCAGATTTCCACAGTGGGCTTCACTGAATGACTTTTTTTTTTGTCTTTTTTTCAGTGACCAACTGGTAAATCTAATGGTGGAGCAAACAAATCTGTACGCCCAACAGTTTGTTGCTCAACACCCGGGCTCCTTTTTGGCTAGGCCCAGTGGCTGGACCCCTGTCAGTGCAGCCGAGATGAGAACATTTTGGGGCCTCGTGCTGCACATGGGCCTGGTCAAGGAACCTAGTGTCAGGCATCACTGGAGTGGGGACGTCCTCTACCAGACCCCACTTTACAGTACGGCCATGACACATACCCAGTTTGAGGCCATCCGGAAATGCCTGCATTATTTAGATAATGCAGCATGTCCCCCCCAAGGTGATCCTGCCTATGACCGACTGTACAAAATCAGGCCGGTCATCGATCACTTTAGGGCCAAATTTGTACAGGCCTATGTACCTGGTCCCGGTTGATGAGTCTCTGATTGCATTCAAGAGGAGACTCATTTTCCCCCAGTATGTTCCCTCAAAGCGAGCGAGGTATGGCGTGAAGCTGTACAAACTTTGTGAGAGTACCTCAGGGTACACTTACAAGTTTCGTGTGTACGAGGGGCGAGATTCCCGTATTCAACCCCCCAGAATTTCCCCCCACTCTGGCTGTTATTGGGAAACATGTGTGGGACCTTATGCACCCACTGCAAGATAAAGGTATGTGGATAACTTTTATACTAGTACCCCCTTGTTTCAGTCCTCTGCCGCCAGATCCACGTCCGCTTGTGGGACCGTGTGGAAAAATCAACGCGGCCTCCATGCCCACCCCCTCCAGGTACCTATCCCAAAGGGGTAAGACCCGTGCCCTTACCATTGAAAACCTGTTGCTGGTCAGATATAAGGACAAGAGGGATGTCCTTGTACTGTTCACAATCCATGGTAACAGCATCACCCCTGTCCCTATACGAGGTACCGTGGCAATGATCCTCAAGCCCGATTGTATTGTCGACTACAATCGGTATATGGGAGGAGTTGATCTCTCTGATCAAGTCCTCAAGCCATATAACGCCATGCGCAAAACCCGGACATGGTACTAAAAAGTTGCGGTCTACTTGGTGCAGGTTGCCTTGTACAACTCTTTTGTGCTGTCCCGGAGCGCTGGCAACACAGGGACATTCCTTCAGTTCTATGCAGGAATCCTGAAGGCCCTGATCTTTTCGGATCGGGAAAGAGCAGGCCGGAGTACCTCGGAAAATGGAGGCGGATCAACAGGTGTAGTCCCCATACTGGAAAGAAGGGACGGACCCCCCAAAAAAGTGCAGTGTGTGTCGCAGGAGGGGGATGCGGACGGACACCACTACTCATTGTGACACGTTCCCCGATCATCCGGGTTGACTGTTGCTTCAGGGAGTACCACACTTCCATGGAGTACTACATTTATATTCCAATTTAGCCACTGACAATCGGATGAAAAACTGTTTTTTTAGACTTGAGACACAAAAACAAAAAAAGGTTTTAAAAATATTTTGTCAAACTAAAATACATTAAAAAAAGTTGACTTATTAGGTATCGCCGCGTCCGTAATAATCTGCTTTATAAAAATACCCCTCACATGAACACGGTAAAAAAACAAAACAAAAAAAAAACGCTCCCAACAAAACTGCCACCTAATCCCGTAGTTTCCAAAATGGGGTCACTTTTATGGCTTTTCTACTCTAGGGGTGCATCAGGTGGGCTTCAAATGGGACATGGTGTAAATAAAACAGTCCAGCAAAATCTGCCTTCCAAAACCATACGACGCACCTTTCCCTACCGTGTGCCCGTACAGTAGTTTATGGCCACATATGGGGTGTTCCTGCAAACTACAGAATCAGGGCAATAAATATAGCATTCTGTTTGGCTGTTAACCCTTGCTTTGTTACTGGAAAAAATTGATTAAAATGAAATTTGAGAATTAAAATCTTTTAGCAAAAAGTTTGTAAAATCAGTTTTCAATACCTTGAGGGGTGTAGTTTCTTAGATGGTGTCATTGTTACAGTTGTTACAGTTACACTCTGGCTGATACTTTGTTGCAACAGTGATACCCCAGATTGCTATGCCATGTAGCCCATTCGGATAACGAAAGACTATGTGAAAGTAAAGACTTTAGCTCTATGGTGATTCTACTGTATTCGTGTCGACTGAGTGCCATTTACCTAATAATATGCACTCAGACCGGAGCTATTAGCTACTGTAATGGTTGTGACATTGTATGTTGGAGTAGTGATTTCTGTCCTATTGTCTTCACATGTGTATTCACAATCTCCCTTTGTCCTGAGAGATAATTGAATTGCTCATTGGTTGTCTCCAGGGCAGAGAGGAGAAAACTAGAATGCATTGTGGGGATGTATTGTGTCTGTGTGTCCTGAATGGTTGTGAACTGTTGTTTATCTGTCCCGTGTCACAGTCTTTCATCTGGTCCCCTAGGGGAGTGTCCACCAGATGGGGACCTGCATAAATACGGGCGGGTAGCCTTCAGGAAAGAGAGATTCTGCTTCTTACCCTCACTGCGTGCGGCAGTGTTCGCGTTATCGGGAGGTTGAGCGAAGTGCCCGCGCATGCGCACTTCGCTCAATGAGGCTGAACGGAAAAGTCTGCACGGGCGCATCAGGCACAGGCCAGTGAGCACGCGCGGGATCTTAGAAAAGGAGGGGGGAGTGAGGGAGAGCCGGAGGCGTATCTAAGTATTTTCAGGCGGCGCGAGAGCAGAGGAGGAGCTGGGCACGAACGGCGGCGGGCGGCATCTTCAAGCCATGAGCAACGCCCTGGGCACCTTAACAAGATGACTGACAGGTTAGATAAAACTTTTTTTAACTAAATGAGCCTGCAGATTTAGCTTATAACACCACAATAGGAATCACAAGGGCTCCATGCACAGAACCATATTTTTAAAAGTGGGGGTCAGAAACTGGTGACAGTCCCTTTAATTTGTTACTGGAAAAAATGGATTAAAATGGAAAATTTGCCAAAAAATAGAAATTCTCTAATTTCATCTCCATTTGCCAATAACTCTTGTGCAACACCTAAAGGTTTAACAACGTTTGTAGAATCTGTTTAGAATACCTTGAGGGGTGTAGTTTCTAGAATGGGGTCCTTTTTGGGTCTTTCCTATTATGTAAGCCTCACAAAGTGACTTCAGACATGAACTGGTCCCTAAAAATTGGGTTTTTAAAAATTTCAAAAAAATTTCAAGATCTGCTTCTAAACTTCTAAGCTTTGTAACATCCCCAAAATATTAAATATCATTCCTAAAATGATCCAAACATGAAGTAGACATATGGGGGAATGTAAAGTAATAACTTTTTTTGGAGGTATTACTATGTATTATTGAAGTAGAGAAATTTAAACTTGGAAATTTGCCATTTATTACAAATTTTTTATTAAAATTTTTTTTATAAATAAAAATTATTTTTTTTAACTTCATTTTACCAGTGTCATGAAGAACAATATGTGACGAAAAAACAATCTCAGAATGGCCTGGATAAGTCAAAGCGTTTTAAAGTTATCACCACTTAGTGACACTGGTCAGATTTGCAAAAAATGGCCTGGTCCTTAAGATGAAATACGGTGTGTCCATAAGACGTTAAAACGCTTTTACTTATGCAGGTCATTCTAAGATTTTCTCATCACATATTCTTCTTGACAGTGGTAAAATTGAGTAAAAAATTTCATTTTTATTTATAAAAAAAATACCAAATTTACCCAAAATTTGGAAAATTTCCAAATTTCTATTTCTCTACTTTTAGTATAGATAATAATAACTCCAAAAATATGTCTACCTTATGTTTGGATCATTTTCTGAATGCCATTTTATTTTTGGGGACTTTAGAAGTTTAGAAGCAAATCTTGACATTTTTTCTGAAAACTTCCAAAACCCACTTTTTAAGGACCAGTTCAGGTCTGAAGTCACTTTGTGAGGCTTACGTAATAGAAACCACCCAAAAATTACCCCATTTTAGAAACTACACCCCTCAATGTATTCAAAACTCATTATTCATTGCCCTGATTCTGTAGTTTACAGAAACACCCCATATGTGGTTGTAAACTGCTGTATGGGTAAATGGCAGGGCGCATTAGGAAATGGAAACGACGGATAAGGTGGCAGTTTTGTTGGTACTATTTTAGGGTACATATGATTTTTGGGTTCATCCCTTCTTTCTCTATATTACACTTTTTGTAAAGCAAAGCAAAATAGCTGTTTTGGCACCTTTTTTTCTTTATAGTTATTTATAATGTTCATCTGACAGGTTAGATCGTGTGGTATTTTTGTAGAGCAGGATGTTAGACACGACAATACCAAATATGACAACTTTTTTTTGTTTTTGTTTCAGTTCTACATAATAAACCATTTTTGCAAAAAAATTATTTTCTTGTGTTTCCATATTCTGAAAGCCATAGTGTCTTATGTAGGGGCTAATTTTTTTCGGTATGAGATGACAGTTTGCTTCTATTTTAGGGTGAGTCTTACTTTTTGATTGCTTGGTATTACACATTTTGTGATGTAAGGTGACAAAAAATAGCTATTTATATAGACCAGGTCCTTACGGACATGGCAATACCTAATGTCTACTTTTTTTTTAATTAAAGTTTTACACAATAATAATTTTTTAAACAAAAAACTGTCATGTTTTAGTGTCTCCATAGTCTGAGAGCCATAGTTTTTTTAGTTTTTTGGCGATTTTCTTAGGTATGGTATCATTTTTGCGGGATGAGATGACTGTTTGATTGGCACTATTTTGGGGTGTGTATGACTTTTTGGTTGCTTGCTATTAACCTTTTTTGTGATGTTAGGTGACAAAAAATGGCTTTTTTGACACCAAATTTATTTTATCTTTTTTACGGTGTTCACTTGAGGGGTTAGGTCATGTGGTATTTTTATACAGCAGGTTGCGGCGATACCGAATATGTATACTTATTATATATTTTTTTACATTTAACACAATATCATTTTTGAGACAAAAAAATCATGTTTTAGTGTCTCCATAGTTATGTTTATTTTTTGGGCGATTGTCTTTATTTTTTTTGTGGGTTGAGGTGACGGTTAAGTTGGTACTATTTTGGAAGGCATACGACTTTTAATCACCTGTTGTTGCACTTTTAGTCATGTAAGGTGACAAAAAAACAGTTTTCATTTAGTTTTTTTGATGGTGTTCACATAAGGGGTTAGGTCATGTGATATTTTTATAGAGCCGGTCGATACGGACATGGCCATACCTAATATGCCCATTTTATTTTTATTTACTTTATTTTAGGAAAAGGATTTTATTTATTTTTTTACTTGAAACCCAAAAAAATTACGGTAGCTGAAACTTATATTTATTTTTTTCACTTTACTTTTTTGTCCCAATCTGGGTCTTTAACTTCTAGGGATCTGGTCCTCTTTACAATGCATGATAATACTTCTGTATTATAATGCATTGGCTGTAAGTGTATTACCAGTGTAATACAAAGGGCTGGGTCTCACAGGCTGTAACGGAAGGCAGCCATGATGCCTAAGGAAGGCATCGAGCTGCCATCGGGTCCGTGTCACAGCAGACCCGATGGCGACCCCACAGATTTCTTAAGCATGCACGTGCTGCGGTCAAGTATGAAACAACTGAAAATATGTCATAGTCTGGGTTCTTCAAAGTAGCCACCTTTTGCTTTGATTACTCCTTTGCACACTCTTGGCATCCTCATGATGAGCTTCAAGAGGTAGTCACCTGAAATGGTCTTCCAACAGTCTTGAAGGAGTTCCCAGAGATGCTTAGCACTTGTTGGCCCTTTTGCCTTCACTCTACAGTCTAGCTCACCTCAAACCATCTCGATTGGGTTCAGGTCCGGTGACTGTGGAGGCCAGGTCATCTGGCACAGCACCCCATCACTCTCCTTCATGGTCAAATAGCCCTTACTTTCAAAGTTTTCCAAATTTTTGTGCTGACTGACAGACCGTCATTTCTTAAAGTATTGATGGCCACTCGTTTTTCTTTACTTAGCTGCTTTTTTCTTGCCATAATCCAAATTCTAGCAGTCTATTCAGTAGGACTATCGGCTATGTATCCACCTGACTTCTCCTCAACGCAACTGATGGTCCCAACCCCATTTATAAGGCAAGAAATCCCACTTATTAAACCTGACAGGGCACACCTGTGAAGTGAAAACCATTTCAGGTGATTACCTCTTAAAGCTCATCAAGAGAATGCCAAGAGTGTGCAAAGCAGTAATCAAAGCAAAAGGTGGCTACTTTGAAGAACCTAGAATGACATATTTTCAGTTGTTTCACACTTGTTTGTTATGTATATAATTCCACATGTGTTAATTCATAGTTTTGATGCCTTCAGTGTGAATCTACAATTTTCATAGTCATGAAAATAAAGAAAACTCTTTGAATGAGAAGGTGTGTCCAAACTTTTGGTCTGTACGGTTATATATATGGTGTGTGTGTGTGTATATATATATATATATATATATATATATATATATATACACACACAATATATACATACAATTCTGAAAAATATATCTTTCATTTTTATAGTGTGTATATATTATATATGGTTTATATACACATAATTATGTATATACTGTAAATATGTAACACGTGTATATATAGTTATATACGGAGTGTGTGTGTGTATATACAGGGAGTGCAGAATTATTAGGCAAGTTGTATTTTTGAGGATTAATTTTATTATTGAACAACCACCATGTTCTCAATGAACCCAAAAAACTCATTAATATCAAAGCTGAATATTTTTGGAAGTAGTTTTTAGTTTGCTTTTAGTTTTAGCTATTTTAGGGGGATATCTGTGTGTGCAGGTGACTATTACTGTGCATAATTATTAGGCAACTTAACAAAAAACAAATATATACCCATTTCAATTATTTATTTTTACCAGTGAAACCAATATAACATCTCAACATTCACAAATATACATTTCTGACATTCAAAAACAAAACAAAAACAAATCATTGACCAATATAGCCACCTTTCTTTGCAAGGACACTCAAAAGCCTGCCATCCATGGATTCTGTCAGTGTTTTGATCTGTTCACCATCAACATTGCGTGCAGCAGCAACCACAGCCCCCCAGACACTGTTCAGAGAGGTGTACTGTTTTCCCTCCTTGTAAATCTCACATTTGATGATGGACCACATGTTCTCAATGGGGTTCAGATCAGGTGAACAAGGAGGCCATGTCATTAGATTTTCTTCTTTTATACCCTTTCTTGCCAGCCACGCTGTGGAGTACTTGGACGCGTGTGATGGAGCATTGTCCTGCATGAAAATCATGTTTTTCTTGAAGGATGCAGACTTCTTCCTGTACCACTGCTTGAAGAAGGTGTCTTCCAGAAACTGGCAGTAGGACTGGGAGTTGAGCTTGACTCCATCCTCAACCCGAAAAGGCCCCACAAGCTCATCTTTGATGATACCAGCCCAAACCAGTACTCCACCTCCACCTTGCTGGCGTCTGAGTCGGACTGGAGCTCTCTGCCCTTTACCAATCCAGCCACGGGCCCATCCATCTGGCCAATCAAGACTCACTCTCATTTCATCAGTCCATAAAACCTTAGAAAAATCAGTCTTGAGATATTTCTTGGCCCAGTTTTGACGTTTCAGCTTGTGTGTCTTGTTCAGTGGTGGTTGTCTTTCAGCCTTTCTTACCTTGGCCATGTCTCTGAGTATTGCACACCTTGTGCTTTTGGGCACTCCAGTGATGTTGCAGCTCTGAAATATGGCCAAACTGGTGGCAAGTGGCATCTTGGCAGCTGCACGCTTGACTTTTCTCAGTTCATGGGCAGTTATTTTGCGCCATGGTTTTTCCACACGCTTCTTGCGACCCTGTTGACTATTTTGAATGAAACGCTTGATTGTTCGATGATCACGCTTCAGAAGCTTTGCAATTTTAAGAGTGCTGCATCCCTCTGCAAGATATCTCACTATTTTTGACTTTTCTGAGCCTGTCAAGTCCTCCTTTTGACCCATTTTGCCAAAGGAAAGGAAGTTGCCTAATAATTATGCACACCTGATATAGGGTGTTGATGTCATTAGACCACACCCCTTCTCATTACAGAGATGCACATAACCTAATATGCTTAATTGGTAGTAGGCTTTCGAGCCTATACAGCTTGGAGTAAGACAACATGCATAAAGAGGATGATGTGGTCAAAATACTCATTTGCCTAATAATTCTGCACTCCGTGTGTGTGTGTGTGTGTGTGTGTATATATATATATATATATATATATATATATATATATATATATACAGTACAGACCAAAAGTTTGGACACACCTTCTCATTCAAAGAGTTTTCTTTATTTTCATGACTATGAAAATTGTAGATTCACACTGAAGGCATCAAAACTATGAATTAACACATGTGGAATTATATACATAACAAAAAAGTGTGAAACAACTGAAAATATGTCATGTTCTAGGTTCTTCAAGTATCCCCCTTTTGCTTTGATTACTGCTTTGCACACTTTTGGCATTCTCTTGATGAGCTTCAAGAGGTAGTCACCTAAAATGGTCTTCCAAAAATTTTGAAGGAGTTCCCAGAGATGCTTAGCACTTGTTGGCCCTTTTGCCTTCACTCTGCGTCCAGCTCACCCCAAACCATCTTGATTGGGTTCAGGTCTGGTGACTGTGGAGGCCAGGTCATCTGGCGCAGCACCCCCATCACTCTCCTTCATGGTCAAATAGCCCTTACACATCCTGGAGGTGTGTTTGGGGTCATTGTCCTGTTGAAAAATAAATGATGGTCCAGCTAAACGCAAACCAGATGGAATAGCATGCCGCTGCAAGATGCTGTGGTAGCCATGCTGGTTCAGTATGCCTTCAATTTTGAATAAATCCCCAACAGTGTCACCAGCAAAGCACCATCACACCTCCTCCTCCATGCTTCACCCGTGGGAACCAGGCATGTAGAGTCCATCCGTTCACCTTTTCTGCATCGCACAAAGACACGGTGGTTGGAACCGAAAATCTCAAATTTTGACTTATCAGACCAAAGCAGATTTCCACTGGTCTAATGTCCATTCCTTGTGTTCTTTAGCCCAAACAAGTCTCTTCTGTTTGTTGCCTGTCCTTAGCAGTGGTTTCCTAGCAGATATTCTACCATGAAGGCCTGATTCACACAGTCTCCTCTTAATAGTTGTTCTAGAGATGTGTCTGCTGCTAGAACTCTGTGTGGCATTGACCTGGTCTCTAATCTGAGCTGCTGTTAACCTGCGATTTCTGAGGCTGGTGACTCGGATGAACTTATCCTCCGCAGCAGAGGTGACTCTTGGTCTTCCTTTCCTGGGGCGGTCCGCATGTGAGCCAGTTTCTTTGTAGCGCTTGATGGTTTTTGTGACTGCACTTGGGGACACTTTCAAAGTTTTCCAATTTTTCGGACTGACTGACCTTCATTTCTTAAAGTAATGATGGTCAATCATTTTTCTTTACTTAGCTGCTTTTTTCTTGCCATAACACAAATTCTAACAGTCTATTCAGTAGGACTATCAGCTGTGTATCCCCCTGACTTCTCCACAATGCAACTGATGGTCCCAACCCCATTTATAAGGCAAGAAATCCCACTTATTAAACCTGGCAGGGCACACCTGTGAAGTGAAAACCATTTCAGGTGACTACCTCTTGAAGCTCATCAAGAGAATGCCAAGAGTGTGCAAAGCAGTAATCAAAGCAAAAGGTGGCTACTTTGAAGAACCTAGAATATGACATATTTTCAGTTGTTTCACACTTTTTTGTTATGTATATAATTCCACATGTGTTAATTCATAATTTTGATGCCTTCAGTGTGAATCTACAATTTTCATAGTCATGAAAATAAAGAAAACTCTTTGAATGAGAAGGTGTGTCCAAACTTTTGGTCTGTACTGTATATACAGTCGGGTCCATAAATATTGTGACATCGACACAATTCTAACATTTTTGGCTCTATACACTATCACAATGGATTTGAAATGAAACGAACAAGATGTGCTTTAACAGCATACTGTCAGCTTTAATTTGAGGGTATTTACATCCAAATCATGTGAACGGTGTAGGAATTACAACAGTTTGTATATATGCCTCCCACTTGTTAAGGGACCAAAAGTAATGGGACAATTGGCTTCTCAACTTTTCCATGGCCAGGTGTGTGTTATTCCTTTATTATCCCAATTACAATGAGCAGATAAAAGGTCCAGAGTTAATTTTAAGTGTGCCATTTGCATTTGGAATCTGTTGCTGTCAACTCTCAAGATGAGATCCAAAGAGCTGTCACAATCAGTGAAGCAAGCCATCATAAGGCTGAAAAAACAAAACAAACCCATCAGAGAGCAAAAACATTAGTTGTGGCTAAAACAATTGTTTGGAACATTCTTAAAGAAGGAATGCATCGGTGATCTCAGCAACACCAAAAGCCCCGGAAGACCACGGAAAACAACTGTGGTGGATGATGGAAAAATTCTTTCCCTGGTGAAGAAAACACCCTTCACAACAGTTGACCAGATCAAGAACACTCTCCAGGAGGTAGGTGTATGTGTGTCAAAGTCAGCCATCAAGAAAAGACTTCACCACAGTGAATACAGAGGTTTCACCACAAGATGTAAACCATTGGTGAGCCTCAAAAACAGGAAGGCCAGATTACAGTTTGCCAAATGACATCTAAAAAAGTCTTCACAGTTCTGGAACAACATCCTATGGACAGATGAGACCAAGATCAACTTGTACCAGAGTGATGGTAAGAGAAGAGTATGGAGAAGGAAAGGAACTGCTCATGATCCTAAGCATACCACCTTATCAGTGAAGCATGATGGTGGTAGTGTCATAGCGTGGGCCAGGCCTTTTTTTCTGGCGTTCCGCCACCTATTTTCTCTGTCTCGCCCCACCCCCCCTTATGGGCGTCCGCCCACCGCCGCAAACTAACCCAGTACGAAGTTAGAAATCCTCTGCGATCCTCTCTGTACTCACAAACTCAGTAGCAGGCCGGGCGGCAGCGTAACTCACTGACGTCACTTGCTACGGGAGTTTGTGAGTACAGAGCGGGAGGGGATCGCAGAGGATTTCTCTTGTTTAATGCCTATTGCCTACATTAATGCCTCAATATTACAGTGAGCGGGGCCCGGTGTAATAGAATACAGTGACTGCACCGAGCCCCGCTGCCATTACAACACCAGATGCCGGCCCCCATACCTTGTATTGGGGATCATTACCTCACAGGGACACTGTTATGGGGGGATCTGTGGATAACACATACAGTGGAGGAAATAATTATTTGACCCCTCACTGATTTTGTAAGTTTGTCCAATGACAAAGAAATGAAAAGTCTCAGAACAGTATCATTTCAATGGTAGGTTTATTGTAACAGTGGCAGATAGCACATCAAAAGGAAAATCGAAAAAATAACTTTAAATAAAAGATAGCAACTGATTTGCATTTCATTGAGTGAAATAAGTATTTGAACCCTCTAACAAAAAAAGACTTAATACTTGGTGGAAAAACCCTTGTTTGCAAGCACAGAGGTCAAACGTTTCTTGTAATTGATGACCAAGTTTGCGCACATTTTAGGAGGAATGTTGGTCCACTCCTCTTTGCAGATCATCTCTAAATCCCTAAGGTTTCGAGGCTGTCTCTGTGCAACTCTGAGCTTGAGCTCCCTCCATAGGTTTTCGATTGGATTAAGGTCCGGAGACTGACTAGGCCACTCCATGACCTTAATGTGCTTCTTCTTGAGCCACTCCTTTGTTGCCTTTGCTGTATGTTTTGGGTCATTGTCGTGCTGGAACACCCATCCACGACCCATTTTCAGTTTCCTGGCAGAGGGAAGGAGGTTGTCGCTCAGGATTTCACGATACATGGCTCCGTCCATTTTCCCGTTTATGCGAATAAGTTGTCCTGTGCTCTTAGACGAAAAACACCCCCAAAGCAAAATGTTTCCACCCCCATGCTTGACGGTGGGGACGGTGTTTTGGGGGTCATAGGCAGCATTTTTCTTCCTCCAAACACAGCGAGTTGAGTTAATGCCAAAGAGCTCTATTTTGGTCTCATCAGACCACAGCACCTTCTCCCAGTCACTCTCTGAATCATTCAGGTGTTCATTGGAAAACTTCAGACGGGCCTGCACATGTGCCTTCCTGAGCAGGGGGACCTTGCGAGCCCTCCAGGATTTTAATCCATTGCGGTGTAATGTGTTTCCAATGGTTTTCTTGGTGACTGTGGTCCCTGCTAATTTGAGGTCATTAACTAACTCCTCCCGTGTAGTTCTAGGATGCTTTTTCACCTTTCTCAGAACCATTGACACCCCACGAGGTGAGATCTTGCGTGGAGCCCCAGAGCGAGGTCGATTGATGGTCATTTTGTGCTCCTTCCATTTTCGAACAATCGCACCAACAGTTGTCACCTTCTCTCCCAGCTTCTTGCTAATGGTTTTGTAGCCCATTCCAGCCTTGTGCAGGTCTACAATTTTGTCTCTGACATCCTTGGACAGCTCTTTGGTCTTTCCCATGTTGGAGAGTTTGGAGTCTGCTTGATTGATTGATTCTGTGGACAGGTGTCTTTTATACAGGTGACTAGTTAAGACAGGTGTCCTTAATGAGGGTGACTAATTGAGTAGAAGTGTCTAACCACTCTGTGGGAGCCAGAACTCTTAATGGTTGGTAGGGGTTCAAATACTTATTTCACTCAATGAAATGCAAATCAGTTGCTATCTTTTATTTAAAGTTATTTTTTCGATTTTCCTTTTGATGTGCTATCTGCCACTGTTACAATAAACCTACCATTGAAATGATACTGTTCTGAGACTTTTCATTTCTTTGTCATTGGACAAACTTACAAAATCAGTGAGGGGTCAAATAATTATTTCCTCCACTGTATATAGCATAAGGTGTTATATATGTGTCACCCACAGATCCCCCCCCCCCTCCCCACAACAGTGCCATCCACAGAGCCCCCATAACAGTGCCATCCAAAGGGACGGTTTTAGGGGTGGGTAGGGGCGTGGCCAGGGAGGGGGGGGTGAGTTCCACCACCTTTTCTTTGAGAAAAAAAGCCCTGGCGTTGGCATGTATGGCTGCCAATGGAACTGGTTCTCTTGTATTTATTGATTATGTGACTGCTGACAAAAGCAGCAGGATGAATTCTGAAGTGTTTTGGGCAATATTATCTGCTCATATTCAGCCAAATGCTTCAGAACTCATTGGATTGCACTTCACAGTGCAGATGGACAATGACCCAAAGCATACTGCAAAAGCAACCAAAAAGTTTTTTAAGGGAAAGAAGTGGAATGTTATACAATGGCCAAGTGGATCACCTGACCTGAATCCGATTGAGCATGCATTTCATTTGCTGAAGACAAGACTAAAGGGAAAATGCCCTAAGAACAAGCAGGAACTGAAGACAGTTGCAGTAGAGGCCTGGCAGAGCAAAAACGGGGTCCGTGATCCGTGACCGTTTTTTCGTCCGTGGGTCTTCCTTGATTTTTGGAGGATCCACGGACATGAAAAAAAAGTCGTTTTGGTGTCCGCCTGGCCGGACGGATCCGTTTGATGTTGACACAATATGGTGCCATTTCAAACGGGTCTGTCCCCATTGACTTTCAATGTAAAGTCTGGAGTTCTTTTATACCATCGGATTGGAGTTTTCTCCAATCCGATGGTATATTTTAACTTGAAGCGTCCCCATCACCATGGGAACCCCTCTGTTAGAATATACTGTCGGATATGAGCTACTTCGTGAAACTCAGATCCGACAATATATTCTAACACAGAGGCGTTCCCATGGTGATGGGGACGCTTCTAGTTAGAATACACTACAAACTTTGTACAAGACTGCCCCCTGCTAGGTGCGGCACCTAAAGGGGTTAATTGTACTATCATATTCCCCTGTAAGAGATCAGGGCTGCCAGGCAGCAGGGGGCAAACCCCCCCCCCCCCTCCTCCCCAGTTTGAATATCGTTGGTGGCACAGTGTGCGCCCCCCATCGGGCCCCCCCTTCCTCCCTCTAATGTTAGAAATCATTGGTGGCACAGTGTGCACCCACCATCGCCCCCCCCTCCCTCCCTCTATTGTAATAAATAGTTGGTGGCACAGTGTGCGCCCACCATCGCCCCCCCTCCCTCCCTCTATTGTAATGAATCGTTGGTGGCACAGTGTGCGCCCACCATCGGCCCCTCCTCCCTCTTTAGCAGTAACAATTGGTGGCAGTGTGCGGCCTCCCATTCCCCCCCCCCCATCATTGATGGCAGCGGAGTGCCGATCGGAGTCCCAGTTTAATCGCTGGGGCTCCGATCGGTAACCATGGCAACCAGGACGCTACTGCAGTCCTGGTTGCCATGGTTACTTAGCAATAGTACAATAGTAGAAGACTCAGTTACCTGCTTGCTGCTGCTGCGATGTCTGTGTCCGGCCGGGAGCTCCACCTACTGGTAAGTGACAGGTCTGTGCGGCGTATTGCTAGAGAACTGTCACTTACCAGTAGGAGGAGCTCCCGGCCGTTCACAGACATCGCAGCAGCAAGCAGGTAAGTATGAATCTTCTACTGTTGTACTATTGCTAAGTAACCATGGCAACCAGGGCTGCAGTAGCTTCCTGGTTGCCATGGTTACCGATCGGAGCCCCAGCGATTAAACTCCGCTGCCACCAATGATGGGGGGGGGGAATGGGAGGCCGCACACTGCCACCAATGTTGTTACTGCTATAGAGGGAGGGGGGGGCCGATGGTGGGCGCACACTGTGCCACCAACAATTTATTACAATAGAGGGAGGGAGGGGGGGGCGATGGTGGGCGCACACCGTGCCACCAACGATTTCTAACATTAGAGGGAGGAAGGGGGGGCCCGATGGGGGGGCGCACACTGTGCCACCAACGATATTCAAACTGGGGAGGGGGGGGGGGTCTGCATTGTCTGTATGAAAGCAACCTACGGCCACGGATCACAGACACGGATGCCAATCTTGTGTGCATCCGTGTTCTTTCACGGACCCATTGACTTGAATGGGTCCGTGAACCGTTGTCCGTCAAAAAAATAGGACAGGTCATATTTTTTTTGACGGACAGGATACACGGATCACAGCCTCGGCTGCAAAACGGTGCATTTTCCGATTTTTTCACTGACCCATTGAAAGTCAATGGGTCCGCGAAAAAAAAAGGAAAACGGCACAACGGCCACGGATGCACACAACGGTCGTGTGCATGAGGCCTAAAGCTGACAGTCTGCAGTTAAAGCACATCTTGTTTGTTTAATTTCAAATCTATTGTGTTGGTGTATAGAGGTAAAAAAATTTAGAATTGTCGATGTCACAATATTTATGGACCTGTGTATATATAGCCAGGTCCATAAATATTGGGACATTGACACAATTCTAAATTTTTTGGCTCTATACTCCACAATGGATTTGAATTGAAAACGCACAAGATGTGCTTTAACTGCAGACTGTCAACTTTAATTTGAGGGTATTTACATCCAAATCAGGTGAACGGTGCAGGAATTACAACAGTTTGCATATGTGCCTCCCACTTGTTAAGGGACCAAAAGTAATGGGACAGAATAATAATCATAAATCAAACTTTCACTTTTTAGTACTTGTTTGCAAATCCTTTGCAGTCAATTACAGCCTGAAGTCTGGAATGCATAGACACCACCAGACGCTGGGTTTCATCCCTGGTGATGCTCTGCCAGGCCTCTACTGCAACAGTCTTCAGTTCCTGCATGTTCTTGGGGCATTGTCCCTTCAGTTTTGTCTTCAGCAAGCGAAATGCATGATCAATCGGATTCAGGTCAGGTGTTGGCTTGGCCATTGCATAACATTCCACTTCTTTCCCTTAAAAAACTTTGGTTGCTTTTGCAGTATGCTTTGGGTCATTGTCCATCTGCACTGTGAAGCGCCGTCCAATGAGTTCTGAAGCATTTGGCTGAATATGAGCAGATAATATTGCCCAAAACACTTCAGAATTCATCCTGCTGCTTTTGTCAGCAGTCACATCATCAATAAATACAAGAGAACCAGTTCCATTGGCAGCCATACATGCCCACGCCATGACACTACCACCACCATGCTTCACTGATGAGGTGGTATGCTTAGGATGATGAGCAGTTCCTTTCCTTCTCCATACTTTTCTCTTACCATCACTCTGGTACAAGTTGATCTTGGTCTCATCTGTCCATAGGATGTTGTTCCAGAACTGTGAAGGCTTTTTTAGATGTCGTTTGGCAAACTGTAATCTGGCCTTCCTGTTTTTGGGGCTGACCAATGGTTTACATCTTGAGGTGAACCCTCTGTATTCACTCTGGTGAAGTCTTGATGGCTGACTTTGACACACATACACCTACCTCCTGGAGAGTGTTCTTGATCTGGCTCACCGTTGCGCTCCTTTTTTTTTTAAGAATGTTCCAAGCTGTTGTTTTGGCCACGCCTAATGTTTTTGCTATTTCTCTGATGTTTTTTTTTTTGCCTAATGATGGCTTGCTTCACTGATAGTGACAGCTCTTTGGATCTCATCTTGAGAGTTGACAGCAACTGATTCCAAATGCAAATAGCACACTAGAAATTAACTCTGGACCTTTTATCTGCTTATTGTAATTGGGATAATGAGTGAATAACACACACCTAGCCATGAAACAGCTGAGAAGCCAATTACTTTTGGTCCTTTAAGAAGTGGGAGGCTTATATGCAAACTGTTGTAATTCCTGCACCGTTCACATGATTTGAATGTAAATACCCTCAAATTAAAGCTGACAGTATGCTGTTAAAGCACATCTTGTTCGTTTCATTTCAAATCCATTGTGGTGGTGTATAGAGCCAAAAATGTTAGAATTGTGTCCATGTCACAATATTTATGGACCTGACTGCGTATATGAGGAGGTGAGTAGTAGCCTGGACAGAGGGGGCCTGTGCATGTAGTGTTTCTGGATTTTGCAAAGGCTTTTGATACTGTCCCTCATAGATGCTTAATAAGTAAAGTAAGGTATATTGGCTTGGAAAGTATAGTTTGTAATTGGATTGAAAACTGGTTGAAGGACCGTGTCCAGAGAGTTGTGGTCAATGATTTCTATTCAGAATGGTCCCAGGTTATCAGTTGTGTACCCCTAGGTTCGGTGCTGGGCCCTTTTATTATTTAATTTATTTATTAATGATATTGAGGACTGGATTAATAGCACCATATCTATTTTTGCAGATGACACTAAGCTGTGTAGAACTGTACGGTTTATGGAAGTCGTCCACAAACTACAAGCTGATTTGAACACTTTGAGTGATTGGTCATCAACTTGGCAAATGAGGTTCAATGTGGACAAATGTAAAGTTATTCATTTTCGTAGTAATAATCTCTGTGCTTCATATGTCCTAGGAGATGTAGCACTGGGAGAGTCACTTATAGAGAAGGATTTGGGTGTCCTTGTGGATGGTAGATTAAATTACAGCACACAATGTCATCAGCTGCTTCTAGGGCCACCAGGATATAGTCATGCAAAGCGCTGGTGCAGCCTCATCTGGAATATGCAGTCCAGTTCTGGGAACTAGTACATAGAAAGGATGCACTGCAGCTGGATAAAGGACAGAGGAGAGCGACTAAAATAAGGGGCATGGAGGGTCTTGGTTATAAAGAAAGATTAAAAGAATTGAATTTATTTTGTCTTGAGAAGAGAAGATTAACCTACACAAGTATATAAATGGGCCATACAAAAAATTTGGTGAAAAGCTGTTCCATGTAAAATGTGCTCAAAAGACAAGGGGGCACTGCCTCCGATTGAAGAAGAAAAAGTTCAGTCTCCAGTAGCGTCAAAGCTTTACTATAAGAACTGTGAATCTGTGGAATAGACTTCCTCAGGACGTGGTCACAGCAGGAACATTGGACAGTTTCAAAAAGGGTTTGGACGAATTCTTAAAAGTAAAAAAAATAAATGCTTATGAAAACATGTAGAAATCTGAGTCTCACTTCCTTCTGGGATTCGCGTCCCCACCTTTCCCTTGTACAGTGTTCATTTTAGGACATGGTCAGATATCATAGTCAAGTATCAAAATAATGCCAATGTGACGCCTGACCCTGACCCTGACGCCTGACCCTGACGCCTGACTCTCACATCTGACTCTCACATCTGATACTGTAGTTTTATATGCTACATCACATAGATGAACAAAATTCACAAGCTTATATAAGGCAAGCTGGTAGCTCAGTGGTAATGCTGCTGCCCCATGTCCAGGCTTTCTGAGTTCAAAGCCCCTTTCAGCCTCTCAGAAATGTTTACATTTTATTATGCCCTAGATAAGAGGGAAATTTAAATGATGTGTGACGCTGACGTGTGACGCTGATATCTCACGTCCTTCACTTCTCAGTGTCACAAAGGATCTTAGTTTTACTGTGGTTTTGTATGTTACATCACATAGATGAACAAAATTCACAAGCTTATACAAGGCAAGCTGGTAGCCTAGTGGTAATGTCATTGCCTTGTGTCCAGGCTTTCTGAGTTCAAATCCCCTTTCAGGCTCTGAAAATACTTTACATTTTATTATGCCCTAGATATGAAGCAAATTTAAATGATGTGGACGCTGACGTGTGACGCTGATATCTCACGTCCTTCACTTCTCAGTGTCACAAAGGATCTTAGGTTTAATGTGTTTTTTGCTATACTACATCTCATAGATCAAAAAAATCACTAGCTTTGGTGTCTAAAGCTATAGCTCAGTGGTAAGACACTTGCTTTGCATGTAGTGTTCATGGGTTCAAAACCCCATTCAGGCTTTTATTAATATTTAAAATTTTATAGAGCTCTATATCAGAGACAAATTCAAGTGCTGTGTGATATAAGTCGTCCTTTTTTATTTTATTAGCACTATAGTAAAGGGGGCACTAATTTACTGTATCTTCATCTATTTCAAGTTGACAGTTTTTTTTGTTTTATTTTTTTGTTGTCTTGAAACAGTCACTGTACAATATAATAATGTATATTCTGGAGTAGCTGATGAGGAGACTTGCCAGATTCATTACCTCTTCACAGCAAACCGAAATATCTTACTGTAAGTCTGCTCTCCTCCACTATCTTACATGGCTTATACATTGATTCACCTCTCTCAAGTGTGTATGCAGTTCCATATTAGCTAGAATCACTGTATTTCTGGTATTTTTAAAAACTGTCTAGTCATGCTGTTTTTACTGTATAGCTTCCTCTAATTTGTTGTTCAGTTTCAATAATAGGCATTTTATGCATCATATAAGCCACTTTTTTTTACCACTTAGGAGATATAGCATGCCTACCTACTGTCACTCTTTTCGACCAAAGTTCCTCTATCACTTTTTGCAACATAAAAAAGTTGTCCGGATTCAGCTCTGGGCCCCTGTATTCACTCATATACTATAAGTGGAGCATCAGAGCTCCCCCTTGCACTTCACTGCATAGCGCAGGATAAGGGCTTATTCTTTACTACCGGTGACGTACTAGCATTGAGCCCAGTGATGTCACTGTCACAAATGGGCGATCTTCAGCGCTGCCCTAGGCTGTTTTAGAGCCTAGGGCAGTACTGTAGAATTCCCATTTGTGCCAACGACATCACCGGGCTCACTGCTAGTTGGAAGTCTCTACCTAGCATACTCAAGGGAAGCCCTTTAAAGGGATTCTGTCACCTGCTTTTACCATTTTAAGCTGGCACCATCGCTATGTTGACTGAAGTACCTTATTTCCAGGAGTCTTCTTTTTACTTTATTTTGTTTTGTAGTTTTGATATAAAAGCGATTTTTATGGTATGCTAATTAGGGTCCAAGGTGCCGAGAGGGGCGTTTTTTTCACTGTATATACAGTAAAAACTGTGTATACAGTAAAAACAGCATGACTAGACAGTTTTTAAAAATACCAGAAATACAGTGATTCTAGCTAATATGGAACTGCATACACACTTGAGAGAGGTGAATCAATGTATAAGCCATGTAAGATAGTGGAGGAGAGCAGACTTACAGTAAGATATTTCGGTTTGCTTTGAAGAGGTAATGAATCTGGCAAGTCTCCTCATCAGCTACTCCAGAATATACATCATTATATTGTACAGTGACTGTTTCAAGACAACAAAAAAATAAAACAAAAAAAACTGTCAACTTGAAATAGATGAAGATACAGTAAATTAGTGCCCCCTTTACTATAGTGCTAATAAAATAAAAAAGGACGACTTATATCACACAGCACTTGAATTTGTCTCTGATATAGAGCTCTATAAAATTTTAAATATTAATAAAAGCCTGAATGGGGTTTTGAACCCATGAACACTACATGCAAAGCAAGTCTTACCACTGAGCTATAGCTTTAGACACCAAAGCTAGTGATTTTTTTGATCTATGAGATGTAGTATAGCAAAAAACACATTAAACCTAAGATCCTTTGTGACACTGAGAAGTGAAGGACGTGAGATATCAGCGTCACACGTCAGCGTCACACATCATTTAAATTTGCTTCATATCTAGGGCATAATAAAATGTAAAGTATTTTTAGAGCCTGAAAGGGGATTTGAACTCAGAAAGCCTGGACACAAGGCAATGACATTACCACTAGGCTACCAGCTTGCCTTGTATAAGCTTGTGAATTTTGTTCATCTATGTGATGTAGCATACAAAACCACAGTAAAACTAAGATCCTTTGTGACACTGAGAAGTGAAGGACGTGAGATATCAGCGTCACACGTCAGCGTCACACATCATTTAAATTTCCCTCTTATCTAGGGCATAATAAAATGTAAACATTTCTGAGAGGCTGAAAGGGGCTTTGAACTCAGAAGGCCTGGACATGGGGCAGCAGCATTACCACTGAGCTACCAGCTTGCCTTATATAAGCTTGTGAATTTTGTTCATCTATGTGATGTAGCATATAAAACTACAGTATCAGATGTGAGAGTCAGGCGTCAGGGTCTGGCGTCAGGGTCTGGCGTCAGGGTCTGGCGTCAGGGTCTGGCGTCAGGCGTCAGGGTCAGGTGTCAGGGTCAGGTGTCAGGGTCAGGTGTCACATTGGCATTATTTTGATACTTGACTATGATATCTGACCATGTCCTAAAATGAACACTGTACCCTTGGTTGAACTTGATGGACGTTTGTCTTTTTTCAACTGTATTAACTATGTAACTATATACATTGAATATAAAAAGTCTACCCACCCCTGTTAAAATGTCAGGTTTCTGTGCTGTAAAAAAATGAGACGCAGATAAATCATTTCAGAACTTTTTCCACCTTTTAATGTGACCTATTAACTGAACAACTCAATTAAAAAACAAGCTGAAATCTTTTAGGTGGAGGGAAGAAAAAAAAAAAAACTAAAATAATGTGGTTGCATAAGTGTGCACACCCTCTTATAACTGGGGATGTACAGTGGGATGCGAAAGTTCGGGCAACCTTGTTAATCATCATGATTTTCCTGTATAAATCGTTGGTTGTTATGATAAAAAGTGATATTATATATTTAACTGACATTTTTTATCGTAACAACCAACGATTTATACAGGAAAATCATGACAAGGTTGCCCAAACTTTAGCATCCCACTGTAGCTGTGTTGAGAATTAAGCAATCACATTCACAATCATGTTAAAAAGGAGTCAGCATTTACCTGCCATCATTTAAAGTGCCTCTAATTAACCCCAAATAAAGTTAATCTGCTCTAGTTGGTCTTTCCTGAAATTTTCTTAGTCGCATCCCACAGCGAAAGCCATTGTCCACAGAGAGCTTCCATAACATCAGAGGGATCTCATTGTTTAACAGGTATCAGTCAGGAGAAGGGTACTAAAGAATTTCCAAGGCATTAGATATACCATGGAACACAGTGAAGACAGTCATCGTCAAGTGGCGAAAATCTGGCACAACAGTGACATTACCAAAAACTGTCCGTCCCTCCAAAATTGATGAAAAGACTAGAAGAAAACTGGTCTGGGAGGCTACCAAGAGGCCTTCAGCAACATTAAAGGAGCTGCAGGAATATCTGGCAAGTATTGGGTGTGTGGAACATGTGACAACAATCTCCCGTATTCTTCATATGTCTGGGCTATGGGGTAGAGTGGAGAGACGAAAGCCCTTTCTTACGAATAAAAACATCCAAGCCAGGCTACATTTTTCAAAAACACATCGGAAGTCTCAAAAAAGCATGTGGGAAAAGGTGTTATGGTCTGATGAAACCAAGGTTGAACTTTTTGGCCATAATTCCAAAAGATATGTTTGGTGCTAAAACAACACTGTACATCGCCAAAAGAGCACCATACCCACAGTCAAGCATAGTGGTGGCAGCATCATGCTTTGGGGCTGTTCTTCTTCAGTTGGAACTGGGGCCTTAGTTAAGCTAGAGGGAATTATGAACAGTTCCAAATACCAGTCAATATTGGCACAAAACCTTCAGGCTTCTGCTGGAAAGTTGAACATGAAGAGGAACTTCATCTTTCAGCATAACAACGAACCAAAGCATACATCCAAATCAGCAAAGGAATGGCTTCATCAGAAGAAGATTAAAGTTTTGAAATGGCCCAGCCAGAGCCCAGACCTGAATCCTATTGAAAATCTGAGGGGTGATCTGAAGAGGGCTGTGCACAGTAGATGCCCTTGCAATCTGACCGATTTGGTGTTTTTGCAAAGAAGAGTGGGCAAATCTTGCCAAGTCAAAATGTGCCATGCTGATAGACTCATACTTAAAAAGACTTAGTGCTGTAATAAAATCAAAAGGTGCTTCAACAAAGTATTAGTTTAAGGATGTGCACATGCACTCAATCAAATAGAACCACTAGAATTAAATAGTAAATGGTAATTTTATTATGATAAATGCGATAAATAGCAGGGCATTTTTTACGCATTAGGATTCCAAACTACTTCTCACGCTTAAGGGCCCCTAAAATGCCAAGGCAGTATAAATACCCCACAAGTGACCCCATTTTGGAAATTAGACACCCCAAGGTATTCTGTGAGGGGCATGGCGAGTTCCTAGAATTTTTTTTTTTTTTTGGCACAAGTTAGCGGAAAATGATCTTTTTTTTTTTTTTCTTTCAAAGTCTCATATTCCACTAACTTGTGACAAAAAAGAAAATTTTACATGAACTCACGAAATACCTTGGGGTGTCTTCTTTCCAAAATGGGGTCACATGTGGGGTATTTATACTGCCCTGGCATTTTAGGGGCCCTTAAGCGTGAGAAGTAGTTTGGAATCCAAATGCGTAAAAAATGCCCTGTGAAATCCTCAAGATACTCATTGGAATTTAGGCCCCTTTGCGCATCTTGGCTGCAAAATAGTGTCACACATTGTGGTATCGCCGTACTCAGAAGAAGTAGGGCAATGTGTTTTGGGGTGTCTTTTTACATATACCCATGCTGGGTGAGAGAAATATCTCTCTAAAAGACAACTTTTCCCATTTTTTTTATACAAAGTTGTCATTTGACAGAGATATTTCTCTCACCCAGCATGGGTATATGTAAAAATACACCCCAAAACACATTGCCCTATTTCTTCTGAGTACGGCGATACCACATGTGTGACACTTTTTTGCAGCCAAGATGCGCAAAGGGGCCCAATTTCCAATGAGTACTTTAAGGATTTCACAGGGCATTTTTACGCATTTGGATTCCAAATTACTTCTCACGCTTAAGGGCCCCTAAAATGCCAAGGCAGTATAAATACCCCACAAGTGACCCCATTTTGGAAATTAGACACCCCAAGGTATTCTGTGAGGGGCATGGCAAGTTCCTAAAATTATTTTTATTTTTTTGGCACAAGTTAGCGGAAAATTATCTTTTTTTTTTTTTCTTACAAAGTCTCATATTCCACTAACTTGTGACAAAAAATAAAATTTTACATGAACTCGCCATTCCCTTCACGAAATACCTTGGGGTGTCTTTTTTTTATATATATACCCATACTGAGTGAGAGGAATATCTCTGTAAAAGTCAACTTTTCCCTTTTTTTTTTTTTTTATACAAAGTTGTCATTTGACAGAGCTATTTCAATCACCCAGCATGGGTATATGTAAAAAGACACCCCAAAACACATTGCCCTACTTCTCCTGAGTACGGCGATACCACATGTGTGACACTTTTTTGCAGCCTAGGTGCGCAGAGGAGCCCAAATTCCAATGAGTACCTTTTAGGAGGGCATTTTTAGACATTTGGATTCCAGACTTCTTCTCGCGCTTTATGGCCCCTAAAATGCCGGGGCAGTATAAATACCCCACATGTGACCCCATTTTGGAAAGAAGACAACCCAAGGTATTTCGTGAGGGGCATGGCAAGTTCATGCAAAATTTCTTTTTTTGTCACAAGTTAGTGGAATATGAGACTTTGTAAGAAAAAGTAAATAAATCATTTTCCGCTAACTTGTGCCAAAAAAAAAAAAATTCGAGGAACTCGCCATGCCCCTCACGGAATACCTTGGGGTGTCTTCTTTCCAAAATGGGGTCACATGTGGGGTGTTTGTACAGTCGTGGCCCAAAGTTTTGAGAATGACACAAATATTAGTTTTAACAAAGTTTGTTGCTAAACTGCTTTTAGATCTTTGTTTCAGTCGTTTCTGTGATGTAGTGAAATATAATTTCATGCACTTCATACGTTTCAAAGGCTTTTATCGACAATTACATGACATTTATGCAAAGAGTCAGTATTTGCAGTGTTGGTCCTTCTGTAACGGCTACCCTTTGAATGAGAGGGTATCAGCCGTTGGGGACGTCCTCTTTCCTGGCAAGCTGCTGGGTACAAGTACGGCTGGTATAATCCCATCCACGAGTTCCAGAGGTAGAGTCAGGTTCAGCGGTAAAAAGAGCGGCGTAACGGTCCCATAGATTTCCCTTTCCAAGAACGAGACGAGGCTCCGTTTAAAGGGTCAAGCAGAACGGACTGTACTTTACTCTTTTATTCACAAACAAGAAAACATAGTACTGCCCACAGGGTTTTGAAATACAACCAATCGGTATATTACAACACATACACAGCAACCAATCGTTCACGCCCCTAGGGGCCCAGAAGGGAGACTGCGACACAGGACAGATACAACACATCCCCACAATGCATCATGGTTCCTCCTCTCTGCCCTAGAGACAACCGAGAAGTAATCCAATTATCTCTCAGGACAAAGGGAAATCGCCAATACACGTGGAGACAACAGGACAGACATCACCATTTAAACACACAATAGAACAATGGGACAATAGAAACCCACCCAGCATATTCCAACTGCGTTCGGTCATATTAATAGTCCAGACCTGCGGCATAGTTCTGTTACACTGCTCCCCTTTTGTGGAAAACTCCGGCAGACCCGGATTGATCCTATTCGGGTCAACTTGGGGCTGTCCGGTCAGCTGTTAAGGTAAAAGTTCCGTTTGTCTGGACAGTCCGTCTGCGTTCCCATTGAACCGGCTAGGGCGATATTGAATGGAAAAGTTATACAGTTGTAGGGCCAAGCTCCATCTCAGCAATTGTCCGTTCTCCCCAGCCACTCGGTTCAGCCATACCAGGGGGTTGTGGTCTGTGATCAGGGTGAATTTCTGACCGTGAGCTTCTTTAGAGCCCAGACCAGGGCTAGGCACTCTTTTTCCACTGCCGCATAGCTTACTTCCCTGGGTAATAGCTTTCTACTCAGGTATGCGACAGGGTGTTCCCCCCCCCCCCCCCATCTTCTCCGACCTGGCTTAGTACTGCCCCCAGTCCGTACATGGAAGCATCTGTGTGGACGACAAATCTTTTGTTAGGGACGGGGGCAGACAAAACAGGTGCGTTGATCAAGACTTGCTTCAGGGTTTGGAACGCTGCTTCACAGGCGGGAGACCACAGGACTACCCTAGGTAAATTCTTCTTTGTTAAATCGGTCAGGGGTTTGGCGATGGCACTGTAGGCAGGGACAATTTTCCTGTAGTACCCTGCTGTCCCTAAGAATGCTAACACTTGAGTCTTAGTGTGGGGCCAATTGGCTACGGCCTCTACCTTAGTGGGTTCTGGTCGTTGTTTCCCACACCCCACTCTGTGTCCCAGGTACTGGACCTCAGCCATACCGAAATTACATTTCTCTGGTTTCAGGGTTAGGCCGGCGGCCCTAATATGA
Source organism: Bufo gargarizans (assembly GCF_014858855.1). Classification (NCBI taxonomy): domain Eukaryota; kingdom Metazoa; phylum Chordata; class Amphibia; order Anura; family Bufonidae; genus Bufo; species Bufo gargarizans. The sequence continues at coordinate 337,026,178 of NC_058080.1, forward strand.
TCTAGCTGTAACGAGGGTGTCAAGAACCACGCTTGACTACGTTATACCCGGGGTCAGGAAGTCGCAGCGGTTGGCTGCGCGATCTATGTAAGATAGGGCTGTTTCCTTATGGTAGCTTTCTGGGTTTGCTTTGTAACCCTTTTTGGCTCACTCAGGGATCCGTAGCTCCTTCTCCTCAGCTGTTCCTTGTCCAGCACTCCCAACCTCCTTATATTCCCCTCTCACACTTCTCTGGTTGCCAGATATAGAGCTTCCTGCCTGGACTTCTATACTGACCCACTGGAGCTGTGTTGCTGCGTTCTCTGGTTGTTGGTCCAGAACGTTTCCCTCCGGATCCCTGTTGGACGTTTGTGGACTGCTGTGGTCGCCCACCTGGGTTTATGTGTTTGTCTGTATTGTCTGTCCTCTCCCTGGTGTTTCCCTCTTAGTGTCAGTGGTGCGGACTAGCGATACCACCGGCCCGTTCACTAGCTAGGGCTCATTTTAGGGAAAGCCAGGGTTTAGGCACGTGATCGCCGCACGGTTGAGGAACCCGTCTAGGGACGTCAGGGCAGTCAGGTGCCAGCCGCAAGGGGAGTCAGGGGTCACCACCTTTCCCTCTCCCTTGGGCAGGGCTTTCCCTTTTCCCTCCCTGTGCGTGACGCCGGTCATTAGATTATATCTGGCCCTTATTTTGTGTAGGTAAAAATTGCTGCTCTGTCCAAACAATTTCATGGCCTGTCTCTGGAGGTGGCAGGATTGAAGGCGTCGGTCCTCCAGCAACAGCAGCAATTACAACTGACCGCAAGCCCAGCGGTTGCTACTGGTAACCAGGTTGTTGCGGAACCCAAGGTCCCTCTCCCTGACAGGTTTTCTGGGGGAAGGGACAAGTTTTTGACATTCTGTGAGGCCTGTAAATTATATTTTAAACTGCGCCCTTACTCCTCTGGTAATGAAGAACAGCGGGTGGGGGTTATTTCCCTGCTGCAGGGGGACCCGCAGTCCTGGGCGTTCTCTTTACCCACTGATTCCCAGGCTCTTCGGTCAGTGGATGAGTTTTTCGGGGCCTTGGGTCTCATATATGACGACCCTGACCGAGTCGCACTGGCTGAATCAAGATTACGGAGACTCCTACAAGGAGAGCGGCCAGTAGAGGAGTATTGCTCTGACTTCCGTAGGTGGGCTACGGATACCCAATGGAACGACCCGGCTCTCAGGAGTCAGTTCTGCTCTCGGTTATCCGAAAGGGTTAAGGATGCGCTTGCATTATATGAGACCCCCTTTTCCCTTGATGCGGTTATGTCCCTTTCTATCCGAATAGATAGACGCCTTAGGGACAGGTTGAAAAAACCGGAGCAATTGGTAACCCCTCCCAACCAGCAGTTAGTCTGTACGGACTTAGACGAGCCTATGCAGCTAGGAGGAACCACTCGTCAGGTCCATCCTCCTGAGGTTCGCCGTAGGCGTGTTTTTTTTTTTTTTTTTTTTTTTTTTGTGGGGAGAGGGGTCATTTCATTAATGTCTGTCCTTCTTTCCTCAGAAACAAAAGACCGTCGGAAAACTACTAACCCCAGGCTGTGTGGAGGATGTCAGCGGGGGGGGGGTATATGTTTCCTCCATACATACATCGCAATTTGTGTTGCCAGCGGTTATTGTTTTTGGTGTTAAGACGGAGACTATTTCTTTCTTTCTAGACAGTGGAGCAGGGGTAAATTTGATAGATGCCCATTTTGCCTGCACTATGGGTTTGTCTCTCTGTACACTACAGAAACCTATTCCCATATTCGCTATTGATTCTGCTCCTCTGTCTCAGAGAAACCTCACCCACATTGTTCATAATTTACACCTTCGGATAGGGGACCACCATAACGAGATGCTTTCATGTTATGTTCTGGAGGGGCTTCCCACTCTGGTAGTGCTGGGCCTTCCCTGGTTGGTAGCGCACAATCCAATAGTGGATTGGCAGGCCAGGAAGATATCGGAGTGGAGTGAGCATTGCAGAGAAAATTGCTTAAATAGCAATTGCTTAGTTGCCTCCATAACTATCCTACCTACATTTATTTCGGATTTTGAGGACGTTTTTTCTGAAAAGGGTTGTCAGAAGTTACCACCTCACCGTCCTTATGATTGCCCGGTTAACTTTATTCCCGGCGCAAAATTACCCAAGACCAGGTTATATAATCTTTTGGGTCCAGAGAGACAAGCCATGAAAGATTATATCTCCGAGAGCTTGGCTAAGGGACACATCAGACCCTCTTCTTCACCCGTGGCTGCAGGGTTTTTCTTCGTTAAAAAGAAAGATGGGGGGTCTGTGTCCTTGCCTAGATTTTCGCAAATTAAATCGGATAACCATCCGAGACCCATACCCTCTTCCTCTCATTCCTGACCTGTTTAACCGGATTGCGGGTGCTAGGTGGTACTCCAAACTTGATCTTAGGGGGGCCTACAATCTGATTCGTATCAAGGAGGGGGATGAGTGGAAGACAGCTTTTAACACCCCTGAGGGGCATTATGAAAATCTAGTTATGCCTTTCGGTCTGACCAATGCTCCTGACGTCTTTCAACATTTCGTTAATTACATTTTTAGTCATCTAATCGGCAGGTTTGTGGTAATATACCTAGATGATATTTTAATTTATTCGTCTGATCTGAGAACACATGAGGTGCATGTCAGACTGCAGGTCCTACGGACGAATAAATTATATGCTAAAATTGAAAAATATGTCTTTGCCGTTCAGGAGATGCAATTCCTAGGTTATTTTTTTATCTGCTTCAGGTTTCCGTATGGATCCTAGGAAGGTCCAGGCAATTTTAGATTGGGATCTTAGATTGAGAAGCTCAAAGCACTGCAACGGTTCTTGGGCTTCGTGAATTTCTATAGGAAATTCATTAAAAATTATTCAGTTATTGTAAAACCCCTTACTAACATGACTAGGAAGGGGACTGATTTTCTAAATGGTCTGACGCCGCTAAAGTTGCTTTTTCCTCTCTAAAAGAGAGGTTTACCTCGGCACCTGTACTTGTCCAACCTGATGTCGGTCAGCCTTTTATTGTTGAAGTCAATGCGTCAGAGGTGGGAGTGGGGGCAGTGCTGTCTCAGGGTCCGTCTCCTGGCAAATGGCATCCTTGTGCTTTCTTTTCTAAAAAACTATCTGCAGCTGAAAAGAACTACGATATTGGCAATAGGGAACTATTAGCTATTAAACTAGCGTTTGAAGAATGGCGTCGCTTTTTAGAGGGGGCAGTCCACCCCGTCACTGTGATTACAGACCACAAAAATCTTCTGTACCTTGAATCAGCTAAGGGTCTCGCTCCTAGACAAGCTAGGTGGTCGCTATTTTTTACCAGGTTTAACTTTGTTATTACCTATCGCAGGGCTTGACAAATTTCCTTGGAATCTAGTAGCCAGCTAAAAAAGTTAGGAGCCAGGCGGAGCCGCGTCATAAAGCCCCCAGTAGATTCCCCCATAGTGCTCCATAGAGCCCCCCCAATAATACTGTATACCATGTTACATATGCAGTGTACATGTGCTGTATAGTATGGTATATGCAGTATACAGGACCATGATATATGTACAGTATATGACTGACATTCAGTGTACATGCTGTATACTATGTTACATACGCAGTATACAGGACCATGATATATGTACAGTATATGACTGACATTCAGTGTACGTGCTGTATACTATGTTACATACGCAGTATACAGGACCATGATATATGTACAGTATATAGGACTATGGCATACAGTGTACATGTGCTGACACCTCAGGCTCCTGCCTCACTTGGATGAGAGTAGTAGTAATTTGCACTAGAGGCGTGTAAGTTGCCTGCAGGTGAACCTGAGAGCCACGAGGAGGGCGCAGGTCAGCACTATGGCCCCCGCACAGCAGGTCAGGCCTCCAGCCCATCAGACACAGCAGCTGCTTAACGTGCTGCCAGGCCAGACTCTGCATTCCGCTTATAGAGCACATGGGTGGCCCGAGCCCGTTGGGGGCAGGGCGGCGCTTCTCCTCATCACGTCTGTCACAGTGGACATCCGCGGCGTACGCTCAGCCATGGGCAGGGAGCGTGTCCAAAGAGCAGCCGGGTATAGGGAACCTAAGGCACCGTCACACAGCTCTCCGCTCATCTCCACTCCTGTGCTGCCTCCGGACAGAACGGTGCTCCGCACCCATCGCCCAGGCACCTTTGAAAACGGGCTGACAAATACCCAAGCGCCAGGACTAAATTCCTGGTCGCCATGGCGACCTGGCGCCTGGGATTTGTCGAGCCCTGACCTATGGTCCTGGGGCAAAAAATACCAACATCTCGTTGTTTCCCTGGAGGGGGTAATGTGAGTGATCCGGTACCCATTCTTCAAAGAGGAGTGGTTGTTTCTGCGGTACACTCTGCTTTGGAGGGGAAGGTGTTAGAGGCCCAGGGGGACGCCCCGGTCTCTTGCCCCTCAGAGAAATTGTTTGTACCGTTGAACCTGCGTTTCGAATTATTAAAGGAACATCATAATTCGGCACTTGCTGGGCACCCGGGTAGTAAAGCAACCTTGGAGCTATTGTCTCGTCGTTTTTGGTGGCCAAGGTTGCGTCAGGATGTATTGGATTTTGTGTCTTCTTGTTCTACCTGTGCGCGCGCAAAAGTTTCGCATACACGTCCTGCAGGGTCTCTATTACCACTCGTCATTCCCAATAGACCATGGACACATCTGTCAATGGATTTCATCACTGACTTACCTTTGTCTGCGGGTAAAACTGATATTTTGGTGGTAGTGGACAGGTTTAGCAAAATGGTACACTTCATTGCTTTCCATCCTCAGTCAAATGGACAGACTGAGCGTACCAACCAAAACCTTGAGACATCTAAGATGTTTTGTGTCTGAAAACCAAGAGTTGTGGTCATCATATTTACCGTTAGCTGAGTTTGCCATAAATAATCGTTGTCAGGAATCCACTAGCAAGTCACCATTTCTTGGTGCATATGGTTTTCATCCCCAATTCTGTACTTTCAAAGAGGGGGGGTCTTCTGGGGTTCCCGAAGAGGAACGGTTTTCGTCATCTCTTTCATCGGTATGGCAGAAGGTGCAAGCTAACTTGAAAAATATGGGAGGTAAATACAAATGCATGGCTGATAAGAGACGGTCGCTAGGTCCGGACCTAGGAGTGAATGACTATGTGTGGTTGTCTACTAGGAATATTAAATTAAAGGTTCCCTCTTGGAAACTGGGTCCTAGGTTCATTGGCCCTTACAAAATTGTAGCCATCATCAACCCCGTGGCTTTTCTCCTGGAGCTACCTCAGACTTTTAAAATCCATAACGTCTTTCATAAGTTGTTACTCAAAAAATATGTTCCACCTCTAGAACCGTCACCGCTGCCACCCCCTCCTGTTGTTGTGGATGGTAATCTAGAGTTTCAGATATCCAAAATTGTTAATTCTCGTCGGGTCCGCCGCTCTCTTCAATATCTGGTGCATTGGAGAGGTTACGGTCCTGAGGAAAGAATGTGGGTTCCTGCGTTTGAGGTAAACGCTGACAGGCTAGTTCGGGCTTTTCATGCCTCTCATCCTGAGAGACCTGGTCCTGAGTGTGCGGAGGCCCCTCGTAGAGAGGGGGGTACTGGGTTTATGTGTTTGTCTGGTATTGTCTGTCCTCTCCCTGGTGTTTCCCTCTTAGTGTCAGTGGTGCGGACTAGCGATCCCACCGGCCGTTTCACTAGCTAGGGCTCATTTTAGGGTGAGTCAGGGGTCACCACCTTTCCCTCTCCCTTGGGCAGGGCTTTCCCTTTTCCCTCCCTGTGCGTGACACCGGTCATTACACTAGCACAGCCTCTACGTGTCTCAAGTGCTCCCCCCAAGTCTCACTATAGATCGCAATGTTATCCAGGTATGCGCAAGCGAAATCCTGGAAGTCATCAAGGAGGCGATCCACTAAGCGCTGAAATGTAGCTGGGGCGTTTTTCATCCCGAAGGGCATGACCTTAAACTGGTACAAGCCAAACGGGGTGACAAACGCCGACTTAGGGATAGCGTCCTTGGCCAGGGGAATCTGCCAGTACCCTTTGCACAGATCGATGGTGGTCAGATAGCGTCCCCTGGTAATACGATCTAATAGTTCGTCCACTCGGGGCATGGGGTATGCGTCTGTCACGGTTCGGTCATTGAGGCATCGATAATCGACACCGAACCGGGTCGTTCCGTCCTTTTTGGTGACTAGAACGACTGGGGATGCCCAGGGGCTGTCGGATGGCTCGATAACTCCTAGTTTTAACATCTCCTGAATCTCCTTTCTCATCTCTTCTTTTACGGCTTCGGGGATTCTGTAGGGAGTCTGTCGGAGCGGATTTTGTCCCGGGGTTTCGACATAATGTGTCGCTAAGGGTGTGTAACCGGGCTCCTGGGAAAACGTCAATCCATTCTCAGCTAGTAATTGTTGGAGTTGCTCCCTTTCTGTGGAAGTTAATCGCTCCCCTAGCTGCACTGTATTAAGCAGAGTTTTAGGCTTGGATTCGGCTAACAGATCTGGGATAGGGATGCTGTCTGGGTCTTCAGTGGCCGGGATACATATGGCCGCTATATCTTCGGGTCTTTCTTGGTACTCTTTTAATAAGTTTATATGAAAGGACTTCTGTATTCTTTCGCCCTTGCTACTGGCAATCACATAGGTGGTGTCACAGACCTGGGCCACTACCTTGTAAGGGCCTTGCCAGGAGGTCTGTAATTTGTTCCCTTTAACTAGTCTAAGTACTAGGACTTTCTGCCATACCTGGAACGTTCTCAGTCTAGCGTCCCGATCGTACTAATGTTTCTGACGGCTCTGGGCCGTCTGGAGGTGTTCTCGGGCCATCCTGGCTAGGTGCCCCATGCGGTCCCGCATCTCCAGCACATAAGGTACGATTAGGGACCCCCTCATGTTCTATCTCTCCCTCCCAGTGCTCCCGGACGAGGTCGAGGAGGCCTCGTACCCGCCGTCCATAGAGCAACTCGAAGGGGGAGAACCCTGTGGATTCCTGCGGCACCTCTTGATATGCGAACAAGAGATGTGGTAAGAATCGCTCCCAGTCTCTGTATTCCGCCGTAAAGGTCCGCAGCAATTGCTTTAGGGTACCATTAAAGCGTTCACAGAGACCGTTAGTTTGAGGGTGGTACGGTGAACTAAGCAGGGTTTTGACACCGCAGACTTTCCATAGCTGTTGAGTTAGGTCTGCGGTGAACTGGGTTCCTTGGTCAGATAGGATTTCCCGAGGAAATTCCACCCTGGTGAATATCCCGACTAGGGCACTGGCGACGGTGTCCGCCTGGATATTCGTCAGAGCGACGGCTTCTGGGTAGCGGGTAGCATAGTCCACTACGGTCGGAATGTACTTTTTGCCCGAGGGGCTGGGGTTAGGTAGGGGACCCACTAGGTCGACTGCCACCCTGCTAAATGGTTCCTTGATCACGGGCATAGGTGATAGTTGGGCTTTAGGATGATCCCCTCTCTTTCCTACCCGTTGGCATACGTCACAAGTGCTGCAGTAACGTCGCACATCCCTCGAGATCCCCGGCCAGAAGGAGGTCTGGGTGATCCGGTAGGTGGTCCGGTTACCCCCTAGATGCCCTGCTAACGGAATGTCGTGGCCAATTCGGAGAAGCTCCAACCGGTACTTTCTGGGTACTACTAGTTGGCGCTTCTGCGAAGGGACACAGCCTCTCTTTCTGCCTTCGGTTAGTCTATATAACCTGTCGCCCTCCCTTATAAAACGTTCCCGCTCATCCCCTCTACTGTCGGCTAATTCTCGGTACCTTTGGAGGGTGGGGTCCTGTCTGGTTTCCCTCCCAAACTCTTTTGGGTCGTCCCAAGCTATGGGCCCCTCTGGGGTGTTAGTACTAAGTGCCTGCGGGTGGCTTACCTGGGTCTCCCGACCTGTTGTCGAATCATCCTTGGTACGGATTTGTGAGCGGGTGGTCACGGGACAAGCAGCAGCAGTCGTGGGTAAAAAGGCTGAGGCTAGAGGGCCAATGTCGTTTCCCAGCACAACCTCAGCAGGTAAATTGTCCATGATGCCCACTGTGGTCTTTTCCGACCCGACTCCCCAGTCCAAGTGTATCCGGGCGGTGGGTAAGCGAAAAACAGCCCCCCCTGTGACACGAACAGCAACGGTACGATTAGATACATGTTCGGGTTTTACCAGATGTTTCTGTACCAAAGTGATGGTAGCACCCGTGTCCCTTAGGCCTTGTGCTATCTGTCCATTCACTCGCACCTCCTGGCGGTTATCTGGGGAGGCAGTTTGTATGGGGTTGGCCTCATACAAGATTCCCAGACACTCCTCAGGGCTCCCTTCAATTTCCAGGCAGTGAGCAGCCGAGGGGCGTGATGGCGGGGTCTCTGTGTTAGGGTTTGTGCGCCTCCAGTTATTATTGGCTGATCCCAAAGGGCAATAACGGGCAATATGCCCTGGGTTGCCGCAGAGATGACATGTCACTTTGTAAGGTTCCCGGGGCTGGTTGTTAGACCCCTGGGGACGTGGAGGCCCTGGGGGTACTGGGGCTCGAAATTCTGTGCGTGCAGCGTAGGTTGGGGTGCGTGCCTCTGTTCTAGGTGCTGGTCGTGTGGTAGCTTGGCTCACCTTCCTTGTTTCCGCGTATTCATCTGCTAGTCGCGCTGCCTCAGTTAAGTCGGCAGGGCGGCGATCTCTCACCCAGTCCTGTATTTCCACAGCCAGATCTTGGAAGAAATGTTCCATCAGGAACAACTGTAACACCTCCTCTCCGGTGTTGGCGTTGCACCCTCGCACTCAATGTGACGCCACCCTTTGTATCATGTTTGCCCATTCCATGTGGGAGTCCCCAGCCTTCTTTTTGGACTCCCGGAAGCGACGGCGGTAGGCTTCTGGGGTTACGGCATATCGGGTGAGCAGCGCCTTTTTAACTTGCTGATATTGTAAAACATCCTCTGGAGTAAGAGCCCGAAAGGCTTCATTAGCTTTGCCCGACAATTTCCCAGACAAAATAAAGACCAATTGGTCTGATGGTACCTAGTGTAGTGAGCACTGCCTCTCAAAGTCAGCCAAATATCCATAGATTTCCTCCTCACTTTCTACAAAAGCTTTAAATGCAGCGAACTGTATTTTCTTTCCTGTAGCAGGGGGTGTGGGAGTAGGAACTGCATGTGTAATGGGCTGTCTAGCTGTTACTAGTTCCAGTTCTTGTCTCCTCTTAGTCTGTATCTCTTCCCTTGCTTCCCGGAACAGTTGGTTTATTAGTTCCGTGGACGTTTCTGGATACAAGGATAATCTCCACTGTACAATAGCCGTAATTGCATCTTCCTCGCTGACAGGTGCCAGGGGCTCCGTTCCTTCCATGGATCTATCCATTTCGTCCAGCTCCAGCAGGTCAGCGATCAGCTCCCTCCGTGGTCTGTTACTGGCACTCCTACCACGACTCTCCAATAAATCTTTTAGTGTGGGCCTTTTCAGCCGAGCGTACTGAGACTCCATGCAGCACTTGCTTGTTGGATAAAAGGACCAATCCCACTGCTGCCACCAATGTAACGGCTACCCTTTGAATGAGAGGGTATCAGCCGTTGGGGACGTCCTCTTTCCTGGCAAGCTGCTGGGTACAAGTACGGCTGGTATAATCCCATCCACGAGTTCCAGAGGTAGTCAGGTTCAGTGGTAAAAAGAGCGGCGTAACGATCCCATAGATTTCCCTTTCCAAGAACGAGATGAGGCTCCGTTTAAGGGGTCAAGCAGAACTGACTGTACTTTACGTACAGCCTCTTTTATTCACAAACAAGAAAACATAGTACTGCCCACAGGGTTTTGAAATACAACCCATCAGTATATTACAACACATACACAGCAACCAATCGTTCACGCCCCTAGGGGCCCAGAAGGGAGACTGCGACACAGGACAGATACAACACATCCCCACAATGCATCATGGTTTCCTCCTCTCTGCCCTAGAGACAACCGAGAAGTAATCCAATTATCTCTCAGGACAAAGGGAAATCGCCAATACACATGTGGAGACAACAGGACAGACATCACCATTTAAACACACAATAGAACAATGGGACAATAGAAACCCACCCAGCATATTCCATCTGTGTTCGGTCATATTAATAGTCCAGACCTGCGGCATAGTTCTGTTACACCTTCTTTTTCAGGACCTCTGCAATTCGACTGGGCATGCTCTCAATCAACTTCTGGGCCAATTCCTGACTGATAGCAACCCATTCTTTCATAATCACTTTTTGGAGTTTTGTCAGAATTAGTGGGTTTTTGTTTGTTCACCCGCCTCTTGAGGATTGACCACAAGTTCTCAATGGGATTAAGTTCTGGGGAGTTTCCAGGCCATGGACCCAAAATGTCAACGTTTTGGTCCCCGAGCCACTTAGTTATCACTTTTGCCTTATGGCACGGTGCTCCATCTTGCTGGAAAATGCATTGTTCTTCACCAAACTGTTGTTGGATTGTTGGAAGAAGTTGCTGTTGGAGGGTGTTTTGGTACCATTCTTTATTCATGGCTGTGTTTTTGGGCAAAATTGTGAGTGAGCCCACTCCCTTGGATGAGAAGCAACCCCACACATGCATGGTCTCAGGATGCTTTACTGTTGGCATGACACAGGACTGATGGTAGCGCTCACCTTTTCTTCTCCGAACAAGCCTTTTTCCTGATGCCCCAAACAATCTGAAAGAGGCTTCATCGGAGAATATGACTTTGCCCCAGTCCTTAACAGTCCATTCACCATATTTTCTGCAGAAGATCAATCTGTCCCTGATGTTTTTTTTGGAGAGAAGTGGCTTCTTTGCTGCCCTTCTTGACACCAGGCCATCCTCCAAAAGTCTTCGCCTCACTGTGCATGCAGATGCGCTCACACCTGCCTGCTGCCATTCCTGAGCAAGCTCTGCACTGGTGGCACTCCGATCCCACAGCTGAATCCTCTTTAGGAGACGATCCTGGCGCTTGCTGGACTTTCTTGGACGCCCTAAAGCCTTCTTAACAAGAGTCGAACCTCTTTCCTTGAAGTTCTTGATGATCCTATAAATTGTTGATTGAGGTGCAATCTTAGTAGCCACAATATCCTTGCCTGTGAAACCATTTTTATGCAACACAATGATGGCTGCACGCGTTTCTTTGCAGATTACCATGGTTAACAATGGGAGAACAATGATTTCAAGCATCACCCTCCTTTTAACAGGTCAAGTCTGCCATTTTAACCCAATCAGCCTGACATTATTATCTCCAGCCTTATGCTTGTCAACATTCTCACCTGAGTTAACAAGACGATTACTGAAATGATCTCATCAGGTCCTTTAATGACAGCAATGAAATGCATTGGAAAGTTTTTGGGGGGGATTTAGTTAATTTTCATGGCAAAGAAGGACTATGCAAATTCATATGATTACTCTTCATAACATTCTGGAGTATATGCAAATTGCCATTATAAAAACGTAAGCAGCGACTTTTCCAATATTTATGTAATTCTCAAAACTTTTGGCCACAACTGTACTGCCCTGGCATTTGAGGGTCTCCACAATCATTACATGTATGGCCAGCATTAGGAGTTTCTGCTATTCTCCTTATATTGCGCATACGGGTAATGAGATTTTATTTTTTTCCGTTCAGCCTCCGGGCTGAAAGAAAAAATTTACGGCACAGATTTCTTCATTCGCATCAATCAATGTGGATGAATAAATCTCTGTCAAAAACTGTGCAAAAAAAAAAAAAGAAGGGGAAAGGCGATTGCCAGGACATAGGAACTCCGCCCAACATCCAAACCAACTCAGCTCGTATGTCCTGGCAAACCCGATTTCTCCATTCACATCAATCGATGTGGATGAATAAATCATTGCCGGAATTTTTTTATTTTTTTATATACAAAGTGTTTGCCAAAGCATATGAACACCGCCCCTCAGCTCATAAGCCTCGGCAAACGTATCTTTTTTTACTGCAGAGGAGAAATCTCGTCTGACAGCAGCGCAATGCTTCTGTCAGAATACACATCAGTGCTGCAGCTGGTCGATCGGTTGGTCCACCTAGAAGGTAAAAAAAAATAAACAAAATTTTTTATTTTTTTTACCTTTATAGGACAAACCTCTCCTTCCCCATGGAACAATGTGCAAAGCGCAAATCGCACAGAGATGTGGCGAAGTACATTATGCACTTTCACTCACAGCAGCTGCAAACCTCTCCTTTCACTTGGGACACAATCCCTATACTGTGGGCCTGTCCTGTGTGACACAATCCCTATACTAATAGTGTACCTGTGTGTGGTACTTCCGTAAACACTCCGCTAAGCATAGGGCAGGGTGGTCAGGGCAATCAGGACAGAATTAGCGGGTGTCACGCCTTATTCCACTCCTGCTACAGACACATTTTTTTCGACGTGGCGGTTGGTTTGAGGTACCAGCAACGACATTGGGGAAATGTCGCTTGTGTAGACGGCTCACTACACTGATGGTTGGGGCCATGGAACCTCCTGGATACAGGAGGTTCTCGATGATCTCTTCCTGAAATTTGAGGAAGAATCTTGTTCTCGCAGCCTTACTGTAGAGAACAAAACCATTATATAGTGCCAATTTAATTAAATATACAGACACCTTCTAATACCAGCGTCTGGTCCTGCGGGAAAGTAAATAAGGAGCCAGCATCTGGTCATTGAAGTCCACTCCTCCCATGAGCGAATTATAGTTGTGGACACAGAGGGGCTTTTCAATGACTCCAGTTGCTCGTTCAATTTCGATTGTCGTGTCTGCGTGAATGGAGGAGAGCATGTAAACGTCACGCTTTTCTCTCCATTTCACTGCGAGCAGCTCTTCGTTACACAAGGCAGCCCTCTTCCCCTTTCAAGACGGATGGTAACGAGCCGTTGGGGGAAGCCCCAGCGACTAGGTCACGTGGTGCCACAGCAGCCAATCTGCTCTAAAAACAAATGCCTGAAGAGGGGCACACTTGTGTAAAAATTGTCCACATAAAGATGGTACCCCTTGCCAAATAAGGGTGACACAAAGTCCCAGACTGTCTTCCCACTGCTCCCCTGGTAGTCAGGGCAACCGACCGGCTCCAGGGTCTGATCTTTACCCTCATAGACTTGAAATTTGTGCGTGTAGCCTGTGGCCCTTTCACAGAGCTTATACAATTTGACCCCATACCGGGCGCGCTTGCTTGGGATATATTGTTTGAAACCAAGGCGCCCGGTAAAATGTATAAGGGACTCTTCTATGCAGATGTTTTGCTCAGGGGTATACAAATCTGCAAATTTGGTGTTAAAGTGGTCTATGAGGGGCTGAATCTTTTGGAGCCAGTCAAAAGCTGGGTGGCCTCTGGGACGAGAGGTGCTGTTGTCACTAAAGTGCAGGAAACGCAGGATGGTCTCAAATCGTGTCCTGGACATGGCAGCAGAGAACATGGGCATGTGATGAATTGGGTTCGTGGACCAATATGACCGCAATTCATGCTTTTTTGTCAGGCCCATGTTGAGGAGAAGGCCCAGAAAAGTTTTAAATTCGGAAACTTGGACGGGTTTCCCTCGGAAAGATTGGGCATAAAAAAAGTCCAAGAGCTCCGCAGTTAAGAACAGCTAAAAAAAAAAAAAAACTGTGCCGATCCGATCGGAGCTGTCTCAACCCGGGTGGTGAAAGGGGGAACTACTGGTGCGGCTGAAGTTGGGGGGCTGCCAATCAGGGTTTGCCAGCACCTCAGAGACTCTAGGGGCTCTACGGGCCTGTCTGTGCGGTGGCTGTGACGGGGAAACTACTGCACGTGCCACCGTACCAGCTTCAACTGCCCTTCTGGTGCTCGCCACTTCACCATGTTCTACAGCAGTGCTGGTACTAGGTCCAGGATGGGCTGCGCTGCTGGTGTATGCCTCACCACGTAATCCGACAGCGCCAGCCCCACTCTGCTGCCCTTGAAGCAGATCCTGCGCAACCTGTGGTCTAGCAACACGGGGTCGAATATGCCTGTTGGTATCAGGGACCTTAACCTCATCGTCCGAACTTTGGGTCAGACTGCCACTGCTTTCTACAGGTTTGTATTCTGACCCGCTGGATTTCGTCAGATAAGGGTTCCCATTCCTCATCCGACTGGGTCAGAAGCCTGTAGGCCTCTTCAGAAGAATACCCCTTCCTTGCCATTTGGTCAACTAAATTTAGGGGGTATTCCCTGAGACTACCCAAGAAAAAAAGCAAGCCTGTCTTACAAATGGGAGGCTAGCAAAGTATCGGAAGCCGCTGCGATTGATAAAAAATATCAAAACTGATTTTTTTATTGCCGCAGCGCTTGTAAAGTGATTGTGCAGTGATAGAAAAATAATTTTTGTCACTGCGGCGGGGCGGGTGTGGGTGAACGCACGTGTGGGCGACCCATCAGGCCTGATCGGGAAAACACTGCGTTTTGGTTGGAGGGCGAACTAAGGTGACACTAATACTATTATAGATCTGACTGTGATAAGTTCTGATCACTTACAGATACTATACTATAAAAGTACCAATGCTGATTAACGATGCGCTAATCAGCGATTGCAATGCGGTGGGCTGGGCGATAACCGACGCTAACTATCTAACAAAGGGGCCTAAACTAACCTTTACACTGACCACTTTTTTCCCTTTCACTAGTGATTTACAGGGGTGATCAAGCTGTTAATTGGGGTGATGGGGGGGTGATCTGGGGGCTAAGTGTAGTGTTTGGTGTACTCACTGTGATGTGTGCTCCTCTGCTGGGACCAACTGACGAAAAGGACCAGCAGAGGAGCACAGAAGCCATTTAATACCTTATATTTATAAATATAAGGTGTTAAATGGCTTCTGATTCAATTTTTTTTTTAAGTCACCAACCTGCCAGCGCTGATCATTGGCTGGCAGGCTGGTGACAAACTTCTGATGTAATGATTTCCGGCCCACACTGCGCATGTGGGGGCCGGCTGTGCCCGAAATCTCGCGTCTCGGGAGAAGACGCATCGGCGCGTCTAGGAGGAACAACAGGGCCGCCGCCAGGACTCAATCCTGCTTGCGGCGGTCCTGAGCTGGGTAATAAGATCTAGCCCTTAGCAACCAGTCTGCATAAAACTGCAATTTCACTATTCAGTTAAGATGGCCGCCACTGCCCTCACCCTGAGGCTAATCCCGCCTGCCCTCACTAGCCAGTAACAATAGCTCTCCCAAAAGTGTCATTAACCAGAGCCCTTCCCCCAAAGGGTTAATCTCCTGCAGCACAAAGGGGTCCTCTTACCACATGTTGCTTTCATTTATACACTGAGCAGATGGCAGATCTCCCTTCCCTGGTCTGCATCTACATTATCCAGCTCTGCTGAGTGAGGGAACGTCTGCCAAGTGCAGGGACAGGGATAAGTGCACACAGCCCAGGCACTGTTATCAGCTGCTGGGGAGGACCTGGCTTTAATCATTTACTTACAGTCCCTGAGTGTCAGTAATGTGACCTTGCAGCAGCCTGCACTCTGCTGCTCTGTCCTTCAACACATAGATGGACCATGCATAGCAGCCCTATTTTAAGCACAGGTAAAAATAGGCTGTACAGGGAACAAAAATGTGGAATTAAGGGGTAATTGAATACACAGTGAAAAGTTGAAATGGGGCCACCAAGGTGATATTAATCCCCACAATCCAATGCTCCCCAAAAAATATATACGACAGTTATCTTTTAAAAGTGTTAGGCCAGTAAGTTGAATATCTGTTGTGGGTAAGCTTAAGGTTTTCTAAGGGATGCTATCTTGGAGTACCTCAGTGAAAATAAGCGTATAACACCTTATCGGCATGGCTTCATTTTCAATTTCAGACTAATTTAATCATATGCTATGAGAAGGTAAGTTCTATACTTGACCACAGCAAGTCAATGGATATTGTGACTTCTTCAAAGCATTTAATACTGTGCCACATACATAAAGGGTTAGTATATAAAATTAGAATGCTTGGACTGTGAAAATTGTGGCTAGGTAATTGGCTCAGTGATAGAAAACAGAGGGTGGTTATTAATGGTGCACACTCAGTTTGGGTCACCATCGCTAGTGGGGTACTAAAGGGGTCATTATTATTTTCTTCGATATATTTATTATGAGCTGTGTATAAAAAATAAGCAGAAGCAGGAGATAAGGTAAATGCTTTTGCGCTAAAATTTTTAGGTTGTGTAAACCATGATCGTTGTGGCTGTGGGTTGTTTTTTTTATACTGCACAGCAAGCGGTGTTGGTGACTGCCTGGGTCCTTTTGTTCTGCCTTCGCAGGTAACCGATAGTCCCCTCATGTGCCTCATGAAGGGTAGCCCCCTGAAACGCATAGCTCAAGTAAAGGATGTTTAAATATACTTTTGCCCAACTGGATTCCATTTATTGGGTATTTATTAATGATATTGTAGAAAGCTTGCGCTGTAAAATATAAATTTTTGCAGATGACAATAAAATATGTAAAGTAATTAAAAAGAGGAAAGTATACTGCTACAGATGGATCTGAATAGACTGGAGGCTTGGGCACAGAAGTGGCAGATGAGATTTAACAATGACAAATGTAAGGTTATTAACATGGGAACGAAAAATAAATGTCAGTGCGAACTTGACAGGCACTCAATCAAATAGAACCACTAGAATTTAATAGTAAATAGTAATTTTATTATGATAAATAGCGTACCAAACTATGCCCTAAAAGTAGTGAGGTCAGAAGTTATGCTAAAAAAAATAATAATAATCTGTAATAAATAGCCATGAATCTGTAATAACAATAAAAACATCAGAGATGGCATCTAAAACATAATTAATGAGTCAATAGTCCCAAAAGAGCACAGACTACGTAGTCTTTAAGAGAATATATAAAAAGAATATAAAAGAATTAGTATATTTTGGCAATCAGCCTACCCTTATTGCAGATAACCAACAGCTTAGTGGAAAACAGTCTCTTATAATAGAGAGGTAAAAATAATGACGCTGATGGAGATGTTGAGGGTATTAAGATATTAGTAGATATTGTGAAAGATGATATACAGGTGAAACTCGAAAAATTATAATATCGTGCAAAAGTCCATTTATTTCAGTAATGCAAATTAAAAAGAATTGCCTTAATGCAGCTTAAAATTTAGAATTTTGTGAAAAGGTTCAATATTCTAGGCTCAAAGTGTCACACTCTAGTCAGCTAATTAATCCATACCCCCTGAGAAAAGGGTACCTCAAAATTGAGACTTTAAGCTGTCAGCCACAATCATCCGAATTATAACAAATAAAGGCTTGAAATATCTTGCTTTGCATGTAAATAAGTCTTTCTCATATGTTAGTTTCACCTTTTAAGTAGCATTACTGAAATAAATGAACTTTGCATGATATTCAAATTTTTCGAGTTTCACCTGTATATTGTAGCTCAAAAATGCTCAGGTGGACATATGTTAGTAACTAACTAATATTTAGTCCTGGACTCATCGGTAAACAAAACATTGAAAGTTATAAATTTGTCAAGAAGAGCGGTAATACAATCGTACTATGACATTGGGTACCCAGATATATTTCTAATGTGGCGTCCTACACGACATTGGTAGCCCAAATATTCGTACCTCTCTCTGCGTTTTCACCAACCTGTACCGCTTGTTTGAAGGCCAAGGCCATTCCCTGTCCAGGTTTGGCATCCCACGTAGATGGGAGGTATGCAGTATACATCACGTAGTAAGGTGCGATTACTTAGGCTCATGTGGTCTGTTCCGTTCAAATTTTTTTTTGAAAGAGCTTTCAACACCATCATCAGGACCTGGCTTTCCTGTCCTCAAACTATGAATGGCTGCATAGAGAAGCACATGACATAGAGCGGCACAGACCTCGTGAGCCTCAGTGATCGCACCTTACTACGCGAGGTTTAGTGCTTACCTCCTATCCACGTGGGACGCCAATCCTGGACAGGGAACAGCCTTCAAACAAGTGGTACAGGTTGGTGAAAACCTCAAGAGAGGTACGAATATTTGGGCTACCAATGTTGTGTGGGATGCCACATTAGACATATATCTGGGTACCCAATGTCATAGTACGATTGTATTACCGCTCTCCTTGACAAATTTTGAACTTTTCAACGTGTTGTTTTCCGATGAGTCCGGGACTAAATATTTGTTACATTATACTAACATATGTCCACCTAAGAATTTTCCACCAATATCTACTAATATCTTAATACCCTCAACATCTCCATCAGCATCATTATTTTTACCTCTATTATAAGAGACTGTTTTCCACCAAGCTGATGGTTATCTGCAATAAGGGTAGGCTGATTGCCAAAATATACTGGCAGTTTTCCAAGATTGGTAGGTGTCAGATCAGTTACTGATGACTTATTCTGAGGATATGTCATCAGTAGGAAAATCCTGGAAAACCCCATAAAAAAACTACTATTGTTAGTTTTTGGGATTGGTGATAAATGGCTTACAAATACACTGCCTACTGTAGAAGCGTTTACTGTCTAAGTAATACAGATAATGATACAGAAACAAAGACACCCTATCGGATGCTCCAGCAGTATTCAAGTACACTGGAGGGGTATATCCTCCTGTATTTAAACATATCTGCTTGCCGCCAGTGACCATAATCCCTGGATATGCGCAATATACTGTACAATGCTAAGGAAAAATGTATGAAGCCAGCGAAGGAGACAATATAAACAGTCACAATATATTAGTAGATGCCTTGTATTAACTGCAAGATAAATGCTATTTGCTTAAGTAAGACAACCCCTTTAATTGGTTTGCCTGAGGATCCCACATAGACCATACTATGTGAAATAGGCCCATAATAATGGGAAACCCTGAAGACATATCTTGAATGTGTGTGCTAATTTGTCATCTTATTTTTGACCAGTTTACATGCTTATAAGTGCCATCAGGGTTACTTGGGCGGCTGCTGGTGTAGTTTCCAAGTCATGAAATCCTTTCCAGATGTCATCCCTGAAACGTGTTACTTGAATTTGAAATGAAGAATAAAAGCCGTAAAGATCCTTGGTGTTTGGTGCCTATGTATTCAAATTTTTATTGGAGTTTTACTCCATTTATCCTGTATACACAGAGAGCGCATGCCCTGAGGTCTCGTGGCAAAACAGAAGGAATGGTTTGTTGTAATTGGGCAGGACCAGAGCTAGAGTTGATGCAATGTCCTTTATCCACCTAACTGTTTTCCGCCAGTCCAGCTGGGCTCAGGAAGAAAGTGGAGGGCTGCTTTAGATGTTGCTAGAAACATGCAACTGGTCTTGTTTGTAAGCTCACATTCCAGGCTTTCATATAAGACAAAAATGACAAAGTCCAAGCAAAGGGGGATAAAATCACTGTTAGAAATCGAGTCGAAAATAATCACGAGTAAAACCTGCTTTTGCTTAAACTTTCAGCAGTATTCAATGCATTTCTATCAGTGATATATTCATTTCTATCAGTGATATATTCCCCTGTACTTAACATATTGCTGTCATTCTGGTATCTAAAATCTTTTAATGTCAGCTTTCAAACAATACAAAGCCCATAACTCTAGCTGGTACCAAACCAAAGATATGAGCAGTTTAAGCAGCCCACCTCCCCTTCAGTGTAGAGGAGATAGAGCAGGAGGAGAGAAAAAAAAACTGTAAAAAAAAAAATATAGAAATGTGATATTATCAATATCCCACATAATAAAATTATTTTTACCACACCGTGAATGTCATAAATAAATTACACAAAATAATGTAAAAATTGCTGTTTTTTAATCTTTCCCCCTAAAAATAAAATAAGTTATTTAATACCCCCAAATGGTTCCTAAAAAACCTACATCCAATCCCGCAAAATAAAAAAAAATAGGAGAAAAAATTCTGAAGTTATGACTGCTTGAACACATAGGGAGAAAATATTATTGGTTCTTCAGGCCAAAATTAATGATGTCACTAAGGGGTTAAAAATGCAATAGTGTCCCCTGAGTTGTGCAAAAGATTTTAAAAAGTGACATTTTTAGGAGGGTTTTTCCAATTTTAATGTGATTGTTAGAAGGTTAAAGTAATCTACAGCCTCGAACGTGAATGAGTGTTTTTTTTTTGTTTTTGTAGTGTTATACTGTGCCTATAGAAGGGCACTGTAATCCAGTCTCTACAATAGCCTACCACATCGAGAGAATCGGGTCTCCGCTGTTTCAAACAGAGACACTTGGCTCACGCCGATTGTGGTCATTAAAGCCTTTAGATGCCATGGTCAACTGTGATCACGCATCTAAAAGTTAAAAAAACCCGGCATCCCCTGCAGCCAATGAGGATTTTGGTATTTGAATTCAATACGCTCGGTCTCTCTGAAAAGATTCAGGGTATTGGAGCTGCAATTCTTATTTTGGCCAGTAGGTGACAGGCCAACATAAGAAATGAGCAATTCTGCTCTCATCATGGATCATGGATCAAACATGTGCTACAAAACTATTTCTAAAAGTTTAAAAAATGTAAACAAATATATATATAAAAAAAGAACATGTAAATTGCCTCCATTTCCATAGAATTAAAAATATACAATACATAAATGACAAAAAATATAAGCATCTTGAGCATCACCACATCTGAAAACACCCGTAGTTTTAAAATATAAAAATATTTTTCCAATACAACGAATGGCGTAACAGAAAAAAGTGTAAAAAATGGCTGATTTGCCATTTTTTCATTTATTCTCTTACCCAAAAAAGGAAATAAAATGTTATCAAAAAGTCGCACACTCCAGAATCATATCAATGAACAATACGGTTTGTCCCGCAAGACAGCTCAGTAGATAGTAGTACTATAAAAAGTTTTGGGGGAGTTGCAGAGAGCAATGAGGAGAAAGCAAAGCTATTAAATACATTTTTCTCCACTGTCTTCACTGAGGAAAATTAAACTGTCAGATGAAATGCAGAAAAACTTAATTCCCCATTAACCCCCTCAGGACCCTGCCATTTTTCACATTAAGGACCAGCCAATTTTTTGCAAATCTGATATGTCACTTTATGTGGTGATAACTTTAAAACCCTTTTACTTATCCAAGCCATTCTGAGATTGTTTTTTCGGCACATATCGTACTTCATGACGGTGGTAAATTTGAGTAAAAATATTTCATTTTTATTTATAAAGAAATACAAAATTTACCAAGTATTTGGAAAAATTTGCAATTTTTATTTTATTTTAATTTATCTGCTTTTAAAACAGATAGTGATACCTCTTAAAATAGTTACTTTACATTTCCCATATGTCTACTTCATGTTTGGATCATTTTGTAAATTAAATTTTCTATTTTGGGTCAGAAAAGACGAAAATTTCCAAAACCCACTTTTTAAAAGGAATCTGTCACCTATTTTGAGCATATAAAACTGCTAACATAGCAATGTTCAATAAAGTACCTTTATTCAACTTTTCATTTAGATTAAAAAGTGATTTTTCTGATATGCTAATTAATCTTCAAGGTGCTCAGAGGGGCGTTATTCCTCTTCTCTAGTGCCCAGTAACACCCCCCTGCAGTGCCCAGCCCGCCTCCTAAGAAATAAATATGCTCCCACATCCTTGCCGAATGGCGCCGCCCCCTCTACTACGTCATGTAATTTATTCACCCCACCATCCTTGCGTCCTCCTTTCTTGGCCTCTGAAATCTCGCGCAGCCACAGTATCGCTGACTGCCTGCGCTGGACGATACTCCGGCTCCTGAGGCAACAGCACTCTGATTACATCACTGGGCTCGGCGCATGCCCAGTGACACTATTGAGGCTGTTGCCCTTAAGTGCCAGAGTATCGTACAGGCTCAGGCAGTCATCGATATTCCGGCTGCGCGAGATTTCTGGGGAAAGAAAGGAGGACGCAAGGCTGGTAGGTTGAATAAATTACATGATGTAGTGGAGGGGGCGGCGCCGTTCGGCAAGGATGTGGGAGTATATTTATTTCTTAGGTGGCAGGCTGGGTGCAGTGCTACTGGACATTAGAGGAGAGTAATAATTCCCCTCTGGGCTCTTTGAAGCTTAATTAGCATATCAGAAAAATCGCTTTTTGATCTAAATGAAAAGTTGAATAAAAGAAAGACAAATGCTGGAATGAAGGTACTTTATTGAACATTGCTATGTTAGCAGTTTTATATGCTCAAAATAGGTGACAAATTCCCTTTAAGGACCAGATCAGGTCTGAAGTCACTTTGTGAGGCTTTACATAATAGAAACCACCCATGAATGGCTCCTTTTTAGAAACTAAACTCTTCAAGGTATTCAAAACTGATTTTACAAACTTTGGTAACCCTTTAGCTGTTCTACAAGAATTAAAGGAAAATGAAGATGACATTTCAGAATTTCACTTTCTGGCAGATTTTCCATTTTAACACCTTAAGGACCAGGCCATTTTTTGCAAATCTGACCAGTGTCACTTTATGTGGTGATAACTTTAAAACACTTTGACTTATCCAGGCCATTCTGAGATAGTTTTTTCGGGACATATTGTACTTCATGACACTGGTAACATGAAGTAAAAAAAAAAACCAAATTTACCAAAAATTAAATAGTAAAAAATTAAATTGCAAATTTCCAAGTTTCAATTTCTCTACTTCTATAATACATAGTAATACCTCCAAACATAGTTATTACTTTACATTCCCCATATGTCTACTTCATGTTTGCATCATTTTGGGAATTCTATTTTATATTTTGGGATGTTACAAGGCTTAGAAGTTTGGAAGCAAATCTTGAAATTTTTCAGAACTTTTCAAAAACCCAATTTTTAGGGACCAGTTCAGGTCTCAAGTCACTTTGTGAGGCTTATATAATAGGTACCACCCAAAAATGACCCCATTCTAGAAACTACACCCCTCAAGGTATTCAAAACTGATTTTACAAACTTTAACCCTTTAGGTGTTCCACAAGAATTAATGGAAAATTGAGATACAATTTCAAAATTTCACTTTTTTGGCAGATTTTCCATTTTAATAATTTTTTCCAGTTACAAAGCAAGGGTTAACAGCCAAACAAGACTCAATATTTATGGCTCTGATTCTGTAGTTTACAGAAACACCCCATATGTGGTCATAAACCACTGTACGGGCACACGGTAGGACACAGAGGGAAAGGAATGCCATACGGTTTTTGAAAGGCAGATTTTACTAGACAGTTTTTTGGGACACCATGTCCCATTTGAAGCCCCCCTGATGCACTCCTAGAGTAGAAACTCCATAAAAGTGACCCCATCTAAGAAACTACAGCCCTCAAGGTATTTAAAACTGATTTTACAAATGTCATTAACCCTTTAGGTGTTCCACAAGAGTTATTGGAAAATAGAGATGAAATTTCCGAATTTCAATTTTTGGGCAAATTTTCCATTTTACAATTTTTTTTCCAGTTACAAAGCAAGGGTTAACAGCCAAAAAAAACTCGTTATTTATGGCCTTGATTCTGTAGTTTACAGAAACACCCCATATGTGGTCGTAAACTGTTGTACGGGCACATGGCAGGGCGCAGAAGGAAATGAATGCCATACAGTTTCTGGAAGGCAGATTTTGCTAGACAGTTTTTTTGGACACCATGTCCAATTTGAAGCCCCACTGATGCACCCCTAGAGTAGAAACTCCATAAAAGCGACTCCATCTAAGAAACTACACCCCTCAAGGTATTCAAAACTGATTTTACAAACGTCATTAACCCTTTAGGTGTTACGCAAGAGTTATTGGCAAATAGAGATGAAATTTCAGAATTAAAATTTTTGGGCAAATTTTCCATTTTACAATTTTTTTTTCAGTTACAAAGCAAGGGTTAACAGCCAAACAAAACTCATTATTTATGGCCCTGATTCTGTAGTTTACAGAAACACCCCATGTGTGGTCGCAAACTGCTGTACGGGCACACGGCAGGGCACAGAAGGAAAGGAATGCCATATATACGGTTTTTGGAAGGCAGATTTTGCTAGACAGTTTTTTTGGACACCCTGTCCCATTTGAAGCCCCACTGATCCACCCCTAGAGTAGAAACTCCAAAAAAGTAACCCCATTTTAGAAACTACGGGATAGGGTGGAAGTTTTGTTGGTACTAGTTTAGGGTACATATGATTTTTGGTTGCTCTATATTACACTTTTTGTGAGGCAAGGTAACAAGAAATTGGCACAGTTTTTTTTTTTATTTACAACATTCATCTGACAGGTTAGATCATGTGGTATTTTTATAGAGCAGGTTGTCATGGACGCTGCGATACCTAATATGTATACAATTTTTTTTATTTATGTAAGTTTTACACAATGATTTCATTTTTGAAACAAAAAAAATATGTTTTAGCGTCTCCATAGTCAGAGAGCCATAGTTTTTTTCAGTTTTTGGGCGATTATCTAAGGTAGGGTCTCATTTTTTGTGGGATGAGATGACTGTTTAATGGCACTATTTTGGGGTGCATATGACTTTTTGATCGCTTGCTATTACACTTTTTGTGATAGATGACAAAAAATGGCTTTTTTAAAACAGTTTTTATTTTTTTACGGTGTTCACCGGAGGGGTTGGGTCATGTGATATTTTTGTAGAGCCTGTCGATACGGAGGCGGCGATACCTAATATGTATACAATTTTTATTTATTTATGTAAATTTAACACAATGATTTCATTTTTGAAACAAAAAAATGATGTTTTAGTGTTTCCATAGTCTAAGAGCCATAGTTTTTTCAGTTTTTGGGCGATTATCTTGGGTAGGGTATGATTTTTGCGGGATGAGATGATGGTTTGATTGGCGCTATTTTTTGTGATGCAAGGTGACAAAAAATTGTTTATTTTCTATTTTCAATTATTATTTTTTTTACGGTGTTCATTCGAGTACGGTGTTCATTCGAGGGGTTAGCTCATATGACATTATTATGGAGCCTATTCGATACGGACGCGGCAATACCTAATATGTATACTTTTTATTTATTTATGTACAAACCGAATTCAAAAAAAGTTGGGACACTAAACAAATTGTGAATAAAAACTGAATGCAATGATGTGGAGATAGCAAATGTCAATATTTTATTTGTAATAGAACGTAGATGACAGATCAAACGTTTAATCCGAGTAAATGTATCATTTTAAAGGAAAAATACGTTGATTCAAATTTTCACGGTGTCAACAAATCCCCAAAAAGTTGGGACAAGTAGCAATAAGAGGCTGGAAAAAGTAAATTTGAGCATAACGAAGAGCTGGAAGACCAATTTACACTAGTTAGGTCAATTGGCAACATGATTGGGTATAAAAAGAGTCTCTCAGAAGCCAAGATGGGTAGAGGATCACCAATTCCCACAATGTTGCGCAGAAAGATAGTTATCAGAAAGAGCAATATCAGAAAGGTGTTACCCAGCGAAAAATCTGCATCTATCATCATCAACTGTGCATAACATCATCCGAAGATTCAGAGAATCTGGAACAATCTCTGTTCGTAAGGGTCAAGGCCGTAAAACCATACTGGATGCCCGTGATCTCTGGGCCCTTAAACGACACTGCACCACAAACAGGAATGCTACTGTAAAGGAAATCACAGAATGGGCTCAGGAATACTTCCAGAAACCATTGTCAGTGAACACAATCCACCGTGCCATCCGCCGTTGCCAGCTGAAACTCTACAGTGCAAAGAAGAAGCCATTTCTAAGCAAGATCCACAAGCTCAGGCGTTTTCACTGGGCCAGGGATCATTTAAAATGGAGTGTGGCAAAATGGAAGACTGTTCTGTGGTCAGACGAGTCACGATTCAAAGTTCTTTTTGGAAATCTGGGACGCCATGTCATCCGGACCAAAGAGGACAAGGACAACCCAAGTTGTTATCAATGCTCAGTTCAGAAGCCTGCATCTCTGATGGTATGGGGTTGCATGAGTGCGTGTGGCATGGGCAGCTTGCATGTCTGGAAAGGCACCATCAATGCAGAAAAATATATTCAGGTTCTAGAACAACATATGCTCCCATCCAGACGTCATCTCTTTCAGGGAAGACCCTGCATTTTTCAACAAGATAATGCCAGACCACATTCTGCATCAATCACAACATCATGGCTGCCTAGGAGAAGGATCCGGGTACTGAAATGGCCAGTCTGCAGTCCAGATCTTTCACCTATAGAGAACATTTGGCGCATCATAAAGAGGAAGGTGCAACAAAGAAGGCCCAAGACGATTGAACAGTTAGAGGCCTGTATAAGACAAGAATGGGAGAGCATTCCTATTTCTAAACTTGAGAAACTGCTCTCCTCGGTCCCCAGACATCTGTTCAGTGTTGTAAGAAGAAGGGGAGATGCCACACAGTGGTGAAAATAGCCTTGTCCCAACTTTTTGGGGATTTGTTGACACCATGAAATTCTGATTCAACATATTTTTCCCATAAAATTGTAAATTTTCTCAGTTTAAACTTTTGTTCCATAATTTATGTTCTATTCTGAATAAAATATTAGAAGTTGGCACCTCCACATCATTGCATTCAGTTTTTATTCACGATTTGTATAGTGTCCCAACTTTTTTGGAATCCGGTTTGTAAGTTTTACACAATAATATCATTTTTGAAACAAAAAAAATCATTATAGTAACCCCATAGTTTTTTTTTGGGGGGGGGCAATTGTAGAGGCTCATTTTTTGCGGGATGAGGTGACTGTTTGATTGGTACTATTTCAGCGTACATGTGACTGTTTTGATCACTCTTATTACTTTTTTGGGAAGTAAGGTGGGCAGAATTTCAATTTCCTGATAGTTTTTATTTTTTTATTTTTATGGCGTTCACTGTGCGGGGAAAGTAACATGACCGTTTTATAGATCAGGTCGTTACGGACGCGGCGATACCTAATGTGTAGTGTATTTTATTTTTTATTTAGTGATAAATGTGTTTTTATTATCTTTACTTTTTTTCACATTTATTTTGCATTTTTTTTTACCCAGACCCACTTGGTTCTTGAAGATCCAGTGGGTCTGTCTGTATAATACAGTACAATACACCATATAGTGTATTGTCCTGTATTTTACTTACACTGTCTGAACAGATCTATTCCTTTAGCATAGATCTGTTCAGCCCCATGGACAGCAGGATGCCTGAAAAGGCGTCCTGTTGCCATGGGAACCTTCCCCGTCTGCCACAACTGAGCAGACGGGGAAGGAGGGGAGCTCCCTCCCTCTGTCACCCCATCCATCTGGGGGCTGCAAAGGCACAGCAGCCCCCCGATGGCAGAGGGAGGGAGCTCCCTGACTTAACCCTTTCCATACAGCGGTCCGTACGGACCGCTGACATTCTGACATTCTAAATTCTAAATATGACTTTTTTGCAATATTTTTAAGTGGTCTTAAACTTTTGATCAGGACTGTATTTTGGGGGCATACATCTTTTTTGATCGATTGGTGTTGCACTTTCAGTGATTTAAGGTGACAAAAAATGTTTTTAGCACAGGTTTTTTTATAATTTTTTTTTGACAGTGTTCACCTGAGGGGTTAGTTTGTGTGATATTTTTATAGAGCCGGTCGATACGGACGCGGCAATACCTAATGTCTACTTTTCTCCCTATTTTTAAAAAAAAAAAGTTTACTTTCTTTTGGGAAAAGGACACTGTTTTTTTTTAAACTTGAAACTTGTAATTTTTTTTTAACTTCTTTTTTAACTTTATTTTTTGTCCCACTGTGGGGCTTTAACTTTTGTTTGTCTGATCCCCTTTGCAATGCATTGTATTGTAATACATTGGCTGTAATACAGTGTAATAGAGTTACAGCTTCCTGCCTGTGCGATGCAAGGGGCTGGATCTCACAGGCTGTCACGGAAGGCAGCCACGATGCCTAAGGAAAGGACCCAATGGACACCCCGGCAGGATCCCGCTCGTTCCACAGTCAGCGCTGATCGCAGGAGTGTGGCTATCAGTGGCTGCCGGACCCCTGCCGCTGATTGTGCGGGCGCAGCTCCTGCACCTAACCGATCAGCCCGCTGTACTTGTATGGCGCTGGTCCTTAACCCCTTCCCGACCGCAATCTGTATATATACGTGATAGCTGCACATACCCCGTGCAGCTACCACGTATATATACGTTCTGGCAGCTCTTTAATCCAAGCGATGCAAAGCGCTTGGATTAAAGCTTCTGCCCCTGCCCTGC
The DNA here is from genome assembly GCF_014858855.1 of Bufo gargarizans. Classification (NCBI taxonomy): domain Eukaryota; kingdom Metazoa; phylum Chordata; class Amphibia; order Anura; family Bufonidae; genus Bufo; species Bufo gargarizans. The sequence continues at coordinate 337,054,168 of NC_058080.1, forward strand.
TGCTGTCACGGACAGCATACAGTGCAGTAATGCCGGCAAGGGACCAATCAGAGTGGCCCCTTGCCGGCAATCGATCCGATTGGTTAGTCTGTGCAGACTAACCAATCGGATCGCGGCAGTGTTAAAATTCCGGTTTCAGGCTCTGATCTGCGCTCTGCAGATCAGAGCCTGAAATCAGTGTCCTTGCAGCCCCCCATCTGTGCAGCCCCCCGCCCCCGATCTGTGCCTGCAGACACTTACCCCCCTGCCCCGATCTGTGCAGGCCCATCTGTGCCCCCTCCGTCTGTTCCTAGTGCTGCGGCACTGCCCCCTCCTTGAGTCCGCCCCCTGCTGCCTTGTCATACCTCCCTCCCCCCCCTCCCCCTTCCAGCGCTGCCCCCCGTCTGCCCCCCTGCTGTTTGATGGCGGCGGCTCCATTCCTGAGCCGCCGCCATCATCAGAGTGTCAGCTCTATGCTGACACTCTGCTGTAAATTCTGTGACCCCATAGATGCTGCGGCAGCAGCATCTATGGGGTTAATAGAGGGAGGGGGCTCCCTCTCTCCACCATCGGGGCTGCTGCGCTGCGATGGTTGCCCTGGCAACCGGACGCTTTGCAAAAGCGTCCGCTGTTGCCACCTACAGGGCATCTGAATGTATTACACTTTGCAATGCAAGAGCATTGCAAAGTATAGTACAGCCATCAGCCCCACTGGATCTTCATGATCGAAGAGGGACTTGATAAAAAAAAAGTGAAAAAAAAAATAAAAGTAAAAATTATTAAATAAAAATGTAAAATAAAAAAAAACATTTTCCTATAAAAAATTAAAAATGAAAAAACTACACATATTAGGTATCACCGCGTCCGTAACGACCGTCTCTATAAAGATATCACATGATAGACCCCGTCCGATAAACACCATAAAAAAAAAAAAAAAAACTGTGTAAAAAAAAGCCATTTTTGTCACCTTACATCACAAAAGTGCAACAGCAAGCGATCAAAAAGGCGTTTGACCGCCAAAATAGTATCAATCAAACCGTCACCTCGTCTCGCAAAAAATGATACCCTATTTAAGACAATCGCCCAAAAAATAAAAAAGCTATGGCTCTCAGACTATAGACACTAAAACATCATTTTTTTGGTTTCAGAAATGCTATTATTGTGTAAAACTTAAATAAATAAGAAAAAGTATACATATTTAGGTATTGCCACGTCTGTAACGATCTTCTCTATAAAACTATCACATGACCTAACTCCTCAGATGAACGCTGTAAAAATAAATAAATGAAAACTGTTCCAAAACAGCCAATTTTTGGGTCACCTTGCCCCATAAAGTGTAATAATGAATGATCAAAAAATCCTATGTACCCAAAAATGATACCAATATAAACCTCCACACTTTCTGCAAAAAACGAGCCCCTGCACAAGACGATGGGCAGAAAAATAAAAAACATATGGCGTTCAGAAAACCAATCCAGCACAATCTGCCTTCCAAAAACTGTATGGCATTCCTTTCCTTCTGCGCCCTGCCGTGTGCCCGTACAGCAGTTTACGACCACATGTGGGGTGTTTATGTAAACCGCGGAATCAGGGTAATAAATATTGAGTTTTGTTTGGCTGTTAACTCTCAATTTCATCTCCATTTTCCTTTAATTCTTGTGGAACGCCTAAAGGGTTAACAAAGTTTGTAAAATCAGTTTTGCGTAACATGAGGGGTGTAGTTTCTACAATGGGGTCATTTATGGGGGGTTTCCACTATGTAAGCCCCACAAAGTGACTTCAGACCTGAACTGGTCCTTAAAAAGTGGGTTTTGGAAATTTTCTTAAAAATTGTAAGAATTGCTTCTAAACTTCTAAGCCTTGTAACGTCCTAAAATAATAAAATTACATTTCAAAAATGATGCCAACATAAAGTAGACATATGGGGAATGTTAAGTAATGAATATTTTATTAGGTATGACTTTCTGTTTTAGAAGCAGAGAAATTGAAATTTGGAAAATTGTGAATTTTTCCACATTTTTGGTAAATTTGGGATTTTTTCATAAATAAAGGTGAAATATATTGACTCAAATATATGACTATCATGAAGTACAATGTGTCACGAGAAAACAATCTCAGAATGGTGTGGATAAGTAAAAGTGTTCCAAAGCTATTACCACATAAAGTGACGCATGTCAGATTTGTAAATTTTGACCTGGACACTGGGGCATCAATGACCCTTGGTCATGAAAGGGTTAAAGAAGACCCTTCACCAGGGTACATGTATAGAAATAGTTATATTACCTAACAGTGCGGCCCCCAGTGATGTATTTCCGCTTATTATTGTTTTTTAAAGGAACCCCCCCTTTCGTCCGCTGTGGTCTCCGGTAGTTCTGGCGCCTCATATGCTAATGAGGCAATTCGGTTTAACTAGGCGGTGACTTGAATTTGTCCTGGGAGCGGTCATCTTCTCGCTGGCTAAGATTGCATTTTACTTTTTTTGGGCTAAAAATATATTTTTTTAATTGGTCTGTATTAAAAATATTGAGCTGTTCCATCACAAAGGGTTAACTGTTTTTCTAGCCGTGTGCATCCTACTTTCACTTTGTGCCAGTAATCTAATAACCCTTATCTATAATTTAATAGGTCATAAACACTTAAGCCAAATTCTTATCAGTCAGCTGTAATGCCTGTTTATGTCAAAGAGCAGGGATAAGGAGCCTGTCAGCTCCCCAATTGTAAGGCGAGAGAAAAAATTAAGATCCCTCTATTAGAGCATCGCAGCTCTGTACAGAATAAAAGACTCCATATTTTTTCTAAATATCAATTGCAAAAATTATTTTTACCTCATAATTAGTGTTGAGCGAACTTGTGTTTTAAGTTCGGCGTCTAAAGTTCGGGTTCGGGTTATCGAAGTATCCCGTTATGGATTCCACTACCACGGACCATAACGGAATTTAGAATCCATAACGGGATACTTCGATAACCTGAACTTGAACTTTAGACGCCGAACTTAAAACACAATTGCCCCAAAGATGTACGTATGTGTTTTATCTCATTTTGCTGAGTTCTCAAATCCTCATTATTCTTACTTTCCTCTACTTTATTGCTATTTCCACCCTCAGTAGATGCATTTTTACAGATCGCAGCATCTGTGGTTGGGATTAGAGATGAGCGAACTTCTGTTTTAAGTTCGGCGTCTAAAGTTCGGGGGCGGGTTAGCGGAGAATCCCGATATGGAACCGGATATGGATTCCGACTTCCGTTGTGGTCCGTGGTAGCGGAATCAATAATCGGCCATTATTGATTCCGCTACCACGGACCACAACGGAAGTCGGAATCCATATCCGGTTCCAGATCGGGATTCTCCGCTAACCCGCCCCCGAACTTTAGACGCCGAACTTAAAACAGAAGTTCGCTCATCTCTAGTTGGGATCTTCACTAGTACAATAGTCTGTGAAAAACCTTTACCATATGGAAAATATTCCTTATTTTCGCTCTCTTTTCTGACTAAAATACGCTTACAGTAGTCTATTTTCTTGTTTTCCTTTTCACATTCTGCATATTAAATCAAACTATATCTTCTGCAAATCATACTTTTTACTAGGCTTCAATGTAAATTGTAATCTACTCTTATCAGCAATAGAATGTATTATTTCCATACTCACAACCTCAGTAGATTCAAGGCTGCGCTTCTGTCATCAGCACAACTTGGTATGTCTGACACTTGTTGTCGTCCTTCATAAGTTTCTTCTTAGATTCTCCAATTTATTAAAGCTTGATAATTATTTTTGAGTTCTCTCCTCCCCCTCTTCAAGCTTAAATTATGTATCAGTATCGCACTAGCTCACCAAATGTAATATGTCTCTTTATGTAAAATATTTATGTATGAAAAATGTATCAACCTAATTTGGTAATCCTCTCCAAATCTAGTGTATGCTTATTTGGAGTAAAGAACACCTGGATGACTCATCACCAGGATTCAACAAAAGTTATAAAAAATGAATAATGTGATTTATATTCAGTCTTCATAAGAGTTGATTACTTACAGAAATGGGTTTGGAAAAGTCTTAATCTATTGTCCATGAGTAAATGTTGGTAGTCCTTGAAGTATCATTGTTAAAGGTCAGGAATCCTTTTCTCAAGCTCCATGTGTCCTCCCTTCATTTTCTCCAGCAGCCAACAACCCCCAACAGACTTGAGAGTGAGTGTAAGAAGACCCCCCTTTGTCTGTCCCTGTCAGTCATTTATACCATAGATACAGGCGTGTCTTTACTAATGTATGGGCTCACACATTGTTATATATGGTAGACTTCAAATATAGTTCTTGACGTTCCCATACAGACCTCCCATTGCCAAGTGTATTACTATAAATGGTGTCACTGTGTAGTGTAATACATACTTTATATTAAATACCAATTAATATGATATCACATATTATTTAACATGGGCCCAGACATACATGAAGACTCATTTTCAAACAAAATTGTTGACTGATGTGTGTGCAACCCTGGATGGTCGAGATGGATGTAGTAGTGGAAAGTTGGTGGATGGCCACCATGTCCCAACAATTCTGCACCATCAGCAAGGAGGTGGCAGAGTAGTCTTTTGGGCCAGAATCATGGGGAGAGAGCTGGTAGGCTCCTTTAGCGTCCCTGAAGGTGTGAAAATGACCTTGGCAAAGTATATAGCATTTCTGACTGACCACTTTCTTCCATGGTGCAAAAAGATGAACCGTGCCTTCTGTAGCAAATTAATCTTCATGCATGACCTTTATGCTACAAAATACTTTTGGTTAATTGGCTACTATGGGCATAAAAGGAGAGAAACTCATGGTGTGGCCACCATCCTCCCCTGACCTCAACCCTATTGAGAACCTTTGGAGTATCATCAAGCAAAATATCTATGAAGGTGGGAGGCAGTTCACTTCAAAACAGCAGCTTTGAATGTTTTTCGTTGAAATAGCTGTTGATTTCAGTAAATGTGACCTCTTAAAGGGGTTGTCCAGGTTCAGCTCACATACCCACAATTTCACCCAGGCAGCTGTTATAGCCATGCCAGTACGTATCTCCACTGGACCCCATTATAATTCATTCCAGCAGGTTGTTCTCTTCTGGAAACAGCCTACAAGAATTCAAACTGGAGGTCTGAAAGTAGCCTTAAGGGACTAGAAACATTTGTATTTTAATGTATGCATGTGATTGTGACTATAATATATATATATATATATATATATCATTGTAAAATTTTTCTTTTAATACATGGTGTGATAAATATTGCCTCAACGCAAGTCATCACATATGATTGGGGAGTGTTTCCCAGAAATTTGCATGACAGACGGTCTCATTCCGAGGAGCTTCAGTGTCTTGGCTAGAAATGTGCAATAAACGAGCATTGATTTCTCAAAATTACTAATTGTGTGTAGTTATTGCTAAACTCATTGTAAAGAGACAGTTTACCTATGCATGTTTTTGTTTCTCTGAATATGGACAGAGGAAATTCAAGTATTTATAAAAACAGACATGTCCGTAGTGATGCTCTCTATAAGCTAGTTATTACAATTTTAAAAATGCTAAATGTTTTTACTTTAGGGATGGTCGGGATTGGGGAGATCATGGACGTAAGATGAATACTTATCCTTCAAGATCTGGTAAGATTGAGAGTCTAATATATAAAGCTGTGTATGTGCGCTAAAGGAATTTGCACCGTCGCACTTACAATCACACAGGTACATCAGGTACACACAAACATTAAATTAAATAGATTATATACCGGTGCAAAGCCAGGTCCTTCAGCTAGTATGGAATAAACCGAACACTTAGTTATCTTAGGATCAATCTTGGTCAACAGACTGTACTTTTGTGGCAGTGGATTTTTCTCTTTTGGACCTATAAAACATTGTTTTTTATTTTCATTGTCACAAGTAGATCGTGGCATACCAGCTCCCACTGGGCAAGGACATATGAACAGAGGAGAAATTCATAGGTAAGCGGATATCCATAGTGTTTAGATCTACATGAATGTTAAATGTAGAATTTGGGCTGTAACTGAAACAAATTTTGCACAGATGTGAATACAAAATAGCAATATAAGTCAAAATTAAGAGCTATTTATCATTTATTTGTTTCTTTTAGTTTCACAGTAAAAAACTAACATGCTATGATGAAACTGGTGTACCTTATTCCAAAAACAAAATGTCTGCAGTTTTTTTTAATAGATAAAATCCAGACTTGTGCTTATTAATAGAGATGAGCGAATTTCAGGTTATGAAATTTGTTCACGCTTCGTTTACTGGTAAAAGGGGAATTGCGTTATGGATTCCGTTACCACGGACCATAACACAATTCTATGACTAAATGCAGGAGAGGACACCCCTGCATAATAGAAACGGCACGGATGCTTTTTGCAGCCCATAGACTTAATGAATAACGGAATGCCTCTAAAGGCATTCCGTTATTCATTCTGTCATAGAATTGCATTATGGTCCGTGGTAACGGAATCCATAATGCAATTCACCTTTTACCAGTAAACGAAGCATGAACAAATATCAAAATATAAAATTTGGTCATCTCTACTTTGAAGACCAAACCATTTTTCACCTTCGTGACAAGGCCTAATGTTTCAAATCTGATGTGTCCTTTTATATGCTAATAACTTTGGAATGCTTTTACTTATCCAAGCGATTCTGAGACTGTTTTCTCATGACATCTCGTACTTGATGTTATGGATAAATTTGGGTCCATATGTTTAACCATAATATTATTAAAAAAATACAAAATTTACCCCAAAAGTTTGAAAAAAATAGCAATTTTCTATAATTCTTATAAAATTTTCAAAACTAACTTTTTCAGTTCTGAAGTTAATTTGAGGTCCTTAAATAATAAAAAACCACCCCTCAAACTATTCAAAACTGGTTTTACAAACTGTTAACCCTTAGGTGTTCCACAATAATTAAAGGTAAATGGAGACGAAATTTACATTGTTCAGTTTTTGTTTTGGATTTTTTTGTTTTAACCGCTACCCTACCGCCTAACGCAGGATTGCGTCCTGCGGGTGGCCGGGTTATTCCTCATTGACGCGCCACAATTGCGGACAAGAATAGGACATGTTCTATAGGCTCTACAGTAAGCAGTGTTCGCCCGATCAGGCCTGATCTTGTGCGCACACTTGCGTTCAGTCCGCCCCACCGCAGTTACAGAGTTTTTTTTTTTCTGATCACTGCAAAAACATCGTAAAATCGCTGCGGCGCTATAAGGATCACTTTTGAGGGGCATTGAGAGTTCATAGCGGAAATAGGTTTTTTTTTGTGTTTTTTTTTGTGTTTTTTTTTTCTTACAAAGTCTCATATTCCACTAAATTGTGACAAAAAATAAAATCTCACATGAACTCACCATACCCCTCACGGAATCCAAATGCGTAAAAATTTTAGACATTTATATTCCAGACTTCTTCTCACGCTTTAGGGCCCCTAAAATGGCAGGGCAGTATAAATACCCCATAAGTGACCCCATTTTGGAAAGAAGATGCCCCAAGGTATTCCGTGAGGGGCATGGCGAGTTCCTAGAATATTTTTAATTTTTTTTTCTCTCTCACAAAATCATTTTCTGCTAACTTGTGCCCCCAAAAAATATTCTAGGAACTCGCCATGCCCCTCACGGAATACCTTGGGGTGTTTTCTTTCCAAAATGGGGTCACATGTGGGGTTTTTATACTGCCCTGCCATTTTAGGGGCCCTAAAGCGTGAGAAGAAGTCTGGAATCCAAATGCCCTCCTAAAAGATACTCATTCGAATTTGGGCCCCTTTGCGCACCTAGGCTGTAAAAAAGTGTCACACATGTGGTATCGCCGTGCTCGGGAGGGCAATGTGTTTTGGGATGTATTTTTACGGCTCCATTGTAACAATGCCTATCCTTGTCTGCAAAACGGACAAGAATAGGACATATTTTTTGTGGGGCTACGGAACGGATAGCACATGGTGTGCTGTCCGCATTTTTTGCGGACCCATTGAAATGAATGGATCCGCATCCTATCCGCAAAAAAAAAAAAAAAACGGAACGGACACGGAAACAAAATACGTTCATGTGCATGAGGCCTTATGTCCGTAAACAACTGTATGGGCGCACAGCAAATCTCAGAAAGAAAGGAGCAACATACTGTTTTTTGAGAGCAGATTGTGCTGGAATAATACTCGGGTTACTAATATTCGGCAAACTAAGGAATTCCTACAGTAGAAACCCCCAAAAAGTGACCCCATTTTGGAAACTACACCGAATTTATTGAGAGGTGTACTGTAGGGTTGTCAAGATACCAAAATTTTGATTCGATTTCGATACCATCAAAAACTATTGCAATACTCAATGTTATTGAGTATTGCAATAGTTTTTAATGGTATCGAAATCAAATAAAAAACACAAAGAAAACCATGTCCATTCCCCATTTTATGGAACGTATTTTATTTTTTTGTCACGGCGTTCACAGCAATAGTACCTATTTTTAAATATTTTAATAGTTTGGATTTTTTCAATTGTAGCGATATATATATATTAGTTTTTACATGTAAAATTGGGAAAGGGGGTGATTTAAACTTTTAATATTTTGGCGTTTTTTATTTAATAACTACTTAGGGGCAACGACCCTTGTCCTATTCGCCCTAATAGAGCTTTATTAGGGTGAATAGTATTTTAGTACTGTCCCTGCTGCCCTGCTCTTTGTTGACACAGCAGCAAGGAGCTTACCATGGTAGTCATGGATGGCTTCAGTAGCGTCCTGGCTGCCATGGTAACTGATCGGAGCCCCGCAATTTCACTGCTTCGGCTCCGATCAGAAGCTGCCACCAATGAACATACTGAGGAGGAGGGGACCCTGTGGCCACTGCCACCAATAAATATAATACAGGGGTAGGTGTGGGGCTGGGGATACTGCACCACAAATGATTATAATACTGGGGTTTGTGGAGGGTGCACTGCGCCACCAATCAATATAATTTACCCATAAATACAAATGTAGGCCTCTTTCACACGACCGTATGTCTTCCTTATCTGTTCCGTTTTTGTGGAACCATTCTTGAAAATGTTATGCCCAGCCCAATTTTTTATATGTAATTACTGTATACTATATATGCCATACGGAAAAAAAACGGAGCAGAAACGGAAACCCATCGGAAACGGAAAAACAGACCGCAAAACACTGAAAAAGCCATACAGTCGTGTGACAGAGGCAGTAGGCTGGGGGTGCCGGCAGTATCACATACCCATCCTCAATGATAGACCAGGGCGATCCCCCAAACTGTTGCAATTAACCCCTCAGGTGTGGCACCTGAGGGCTTAATTGCCACAGTTTGGCGGATCGCGGCGCCCTGTCATCAAGGCTGGGTGCCAGGAATGTGATACTGCATGCAGCTGCCGCCTGCATTTGTATTCAGCGGTAAATTTTATTAATTCGTGGCACAGTGGCCACAGTCCCTCCCCTCCTCCTCAGTACTAACTCCTCATTGGTTGCAATGGCAGACATGTTCCAGTGGGGAGGGAGGGACTCCCTCCTCCCCTGTGCTGCTGAGGAGAACATGGCTCGCTCTGAGAGCGGCGTGTGACGTGTTCTCTAACTAATTCTAGGATGTGCAATAACATCGAAGTATAGTAAATCCCGGTATCATATCGATTGGGTATCAAAAATTCTATACCCGTTGCAACCGTAGTGTACTGACTACTTTGACCCCACGGGCAGTTCATAATATTTAGAAGCACTTGGATGCGCAGGCGCATTGAGGAGCAAACGGCCAGGCGAGTGGCCGCCTCTCAGTGCGCCTGCGCAGATTGAAGAGAGGTACGGCCGCGGCGCAGGCGCCAGATATTGAATCAAAACAGGCAGGGCCAGCAGAGAAAGGGCCAGCGGACGGGATCTGTCAATCAACAAGCAGAGGGGGCGTCATTACCATCGGAGGATGCGGCTGCTACCAGCAAGTAGCCGCCCTACTTGCTGGTAGCAAGGTAATTTACATATTTCAAAAATCGATTTTTAATAAATTCTACTGAACGAAAATCATTAATTAGCTTATGTATGATGCGATCGCAGTGAAGGGATTATTAGTAAAGAAAAAAAAAAAAAAACTGTTTAATGGGGTGACAGAAGCCCTTTAAGCCCAAAATTCTTTACTTTAACCTCCTCCCGACCACCTAACGCAGAGATGCGTCATGCGGGCGGCCTGGTTATTCCTTGTAGACGCATCGATGCGTCATCTCGCGAGATGGCGCGCATAGCCGGCCCGCACATGCGCAGTGCGGGTCGGGAAAAGTCGCAGGAGGAGTTCTTCACCAGCCAATGATCAGCGCTGGCAGGTTGTTGACTTGACATTTAAGAATATAATGTGTTAAATGGCTTCTGTGCTCTCTGCTGGGTCCTTTTCGTCGGTTGGTCCCAGCAGAGAGCACAGATCACTGTGAGTACAACAAGCACAATACATTTAGCCCCAGATCACCCCCCCCATCACCCTAATTAACCCCTTGATCACCCCTATCACTAGTGAAAGGGAAAAAAGTTATCAGTGTAAACTGTCACTTTTTTTTTCCCACCAGTATTGACTGTTAGGTTTAGGTTAGTTTAGGCCCCTTTGGTAGGTAGTTAGCTTCAGTTAGCGCCCACCGCACCGCTGTCACTGATTCGCTGATTAGCGTATCGCTAATCAGCATTGGTACTTTTATAGTATCTGTAAGTGATCAGAACTGATCACAGTCAGATCTATAATAGTATTAGTGTCACCTTAGCTCGCCCTCCACCCAAAACGAAGTGTTTGCCCGATCGGTCGCCCACACGTGCGTTCACCCACGCCCGCCCCGCCACAGTGACAGCATTTTTATTTTTTATCACTGCACAAGCGCTGCGGCGATAAAAAAATCAGTTTTGATTTTTTTTTATCAATCGCAGCGGCTTCCTGTACTTCGCTAGTCTCCCATTTGTAAGACAGGCTTGCTTTTTTTTTCTTGGGTAGTCATAGGGAATAACCCCTAAATTTAGTTAACCAAATGGCAAGGAAGGGGTTTTCTTCTGAAGAGGCCTACAGGCTTCTGACCCAGTCGGATGAGGAATGGGAACTCTCATCTGACGAATCCAGCGGGTCAGAATACAAACCTGTAGAAAGCAGTGTCAGTCTGACCCAAATTTCGAACGATGAGGTTGAGGTCCCTGATGCCACCAGGCGTACCCAGCCCCGTGTTGCTAGACAACAGGTTGCGCATGATCCGCTTCAAGGGCAGCAGAGTGGGGCTGGCGCTGTCGGATTACGCGGTGAGGCATACACCAGCAGCGCAGCCCATCCTGGACCTAGTACCAGCACTGCCGTAGAACATGGTGAAGTGGCGACCACCAGAAGGGCAGTTGAAGCTGGTACGGTGGCACATGCAGTAGTTCCCCCGTCGCAGCCACCGCACAGACAGGCCCATAGAGCCCCTAGAGTCCCTGAGGTGCTGGCAATCCCTGATTGGCAGCCCCCAACTTCAGCAGCACCAGTAGTTCCCCCCCTTTCACCGCCCAGTCTGGAGTTCGGGTTGAGACAGCTCAGAACGTATCGGCACTGTGGTTTTTTGAGCTGTTCTTCACTGCCGAGCTCTTTGACTTAGTCGTGGCAGAAACAAACCGGTATGCCACTCAATTTATAGCCGCCAACCCGGGAAGCTTTTATGCCCAGTCTTTCAGGTGGAAACCCGTCCAAGTTTCCAAACTTAAAACTTTTCTGGGCCTTCTCCTCAACTTGGGCCTGACAAAAAAGCATGAATTGCGGTCATATTGCTCCACAAATTCATCACATGCCCATGTTCTCTGCTGCCATGTCCAGGACACGATTTGAGACCATCCTGCGTTTACTGCACTTTAGTGATAATAGCACCTCTCGTCCCAGAGGCCACCCAGCTTTTTCCCAGAGGCTCCACAAAATTCGGCCCCTCATAGACCACTTTAACACCAAATTTGCAGATTTGTATACCCCTGAGCAAAACATCTGCGTAGATGAGTCCCTGATACATTTTACCGGGCACCTTGGCTTCAAACTATACATCCCAAGCAAGCGCGCACGGTATGGGGTCAAATTGTATAAGCTCTGTGAAAGGGCCACAGGCTATACGCACAAATTTAGTGTCTATGAGGGTAAAGATCAGACCCTGGAGCCGGTCTGTTGCCCTGACTACCTGGGGAGCCGTGGGAAGACAGTCTGGGGCTTGGTGTCATCCTTATTTGGCAAGGGGTACCATCTTTATGTGGACAATTTCTACACAAGTGTGCCCCTCTTCCGGCATTTGTTTCTAGAACAGATTGGCTGCTGTGGCACCGCACAACCTAGTCATCGGGGCTTCCCACAACGGCTCTTTACCACCCGTCTTACAAGGGGGGAGAAGGCTGCCTTGTGTAACGAAGAACTGCTCGCGGTGAAATGGAGAGACAAGCGTGACATTTACATGCTCTCCTCCATTCACGCAGACACGACAATCCAAATTAAACGGGCAACCAGTGTCATTGAAAAGCCCCTCTCGGTCCACAACTATAATTTGCTCATGGGAGGGGTGGACTTCAATGACCAGATGTTGGCTCCTTATTTACTCTCCCACAGGACCAGACACTGGTATAAGAAGGTGTCTGTATACCTAATTCAATTGGCTATGTACAATAGTTTTGTTCTCTACAGTAAGGCTGGGAGAACAGGATCCTTCCTCAAATTTCATAAAGAGATCATCGAGAACCTCCTGTATCCAGGAGGTTCCGTGGCCCCAACCACCAGTGTAGTGAGCCGTCTACACGAGCAACATTTCCACAGTGTCGTTGCTGGTACCTCAAACCAAGCGCCACCCCGAAAAAGATGTCGGGTCTGTAGCAGGAGTGAAATAAGGCGTGACACTCGCTATTTCTATCCTGACTGCCCTGACCACCCTGCCCTATGCTTAGCGGAGTGTTTCCGGAAGTACCACACACAGGTATACTCAGTATAGGGATTGCGTGACACAGGACAGGCACACAGGGGTCTTAGTGCCCTTTCACACAGAACTGCTGCAAACCTCTCCTTTCACCTGGGACAAAGTGCATAATGTACTTCGCCACATCTCTGGGCGATTTGCGCTTTGCACATTGTCCCATGGGGAAAAAGAGGTTTGTCCTATAAAGGTAAAAATAAAAAAAATAGAAAAATCACAGGTAAGCAAAAAAGTTAATGTTCCAAAAGTTCAATAAAGTTTATAAAAGTTAATGTTCTGTTTCAAATGTTATATAAAGTTAATGTTAATAGATTTATTGCGTTGCTGCCTGTTTTTTTTTTTTAACCTTTTAGGTTTTAACCTTTTTTTTTTAACCTGCCTGATGTGCATTCTGACAGAAGCATTGCGCTGCTGTCAGATTACTGAAAAGTCTGTGTATGCGGCGCTGCAAGACGAGATTTCTCCTCTGCAGTAAAAAAGATACGTTTGCCGAGGCTTATGAGCTGAGGGGCGGTGTTCATATGCTTTGGCAAACACTTTGTATATAAAAATAAAAATTCCGGCAATGATTTATTCATCCACATCAATTGATGTGAATGGAGTAATCAGGTTTGCCAGGGCATACGGGCTGAGTGGGTTTGGATGTTGGACAGAGCTCCTATGTTCTGGCAGACGCCTTTCCCCTCCTTTTTCTTTTTTTTGCAAATTTTTTTGCAGAGATTTTTAATCCACATTGATCGATGCGAATGAAGAAATCTGTGCCATTCATTTTTTCTTTCAGCCCGGAGGCTGAACGGGAAAAAAAATCTCATTACCCGTATGCTCAATATAAGGAGAATAGCAGAAACTCCTAATGCTGGCCATACATGTAATGATTGTGGAGACCCTCAAATGCCAGGGCAGTACAAACACCCCACAAATTACCCCATTTTGGAAACAAGACACCCCCAAGGTATTCGCTGAGGGGCATATTGAGTCCATGAAAGATTTAACTTTTTGTCCCAAGTTAGCGGAATGGGAGACTTTGTGAGGAAAAACCAAAAAAAAACTATTTCCGCTAAAAAAATCTTCTATGAACTCGCCATGCCCCTCACGGAATACCTTGGGGTGTCTTATTTCCAAAATGTGGAGTATTTATACTGCCCTGGCATTTTAGGGGCCCTAAAGCGTGAGAAGAAGTCTGGAATCCAAATGTCTTAAAATGCCCTCCTAAAAGGTACTCATTGGAATTTGGGCCCCTTTGTGCACCTAGGCTGCAAAAAAGTGTCACAAATGTGGTATCGCCGTACTCGGGAGTAGTAGGGCAATGGGAAAAGTTGTCTTTTACAGAGCTATTTATCTCACCCAGCATGGGTATATGTAAACATACACCCAAAACACCTTGCCCTACTTCTTCTGAGTACGGCGATACCACATTTGTGACACTTTTTTGCAGCCTAGGTGCGCAAAGGTGCCCAAATTCCAATGAGTACTTTTTGAATTTCACAGGGCATTTTTACACGTTTGGATTCCAAACTACTTCTCACGCTTTAGGGTATTTATACTGCCCTAAAATGCAAGGGCAGTATAAATACCCCACATGTGACCCCATTTTGGAAAGAAGACACCCCAAGGGGTATGGTGAGTTCATGTAAATTTTTAATTTTTTGTCACAAGTTAGTGGAATATGAAATTTTGTAAGAAAAAAAAAAAAAAAAATCATTTTCCGCTAACTTACTTCCATGAACTCACTATGCCCATCAGCGAATACCTTAGGGTGTCTACTTTCCAAAATGGGGTCATTTGTGGGGTGTTTCTACTGTCTGGGCATTGTAGAACCTCAGGAAACATGACAGGTGCTCAGAAAGTCAAAGTGCGTAAATGAATTTTTTTGCACCATAGTTTGTAAACGGTTTTCTCCTGAATATGGCAACGCCCCACATGTGGTCGTAAACTGCTATGTGAGGAAACTGCAGAATTCAAAAGGAATTCTCTAACATGGAATTCACTGAAATAGATTTTAAGAGCCATAACTTTTTTTGTTTTTTTGTTGACTGAGCTATGTGGGGGCTAATTTTTTGCGGGACAGGCTGTAGTTTTTAATGGTAAATGGTACCATTTGTGTGTACATATGACTTTTTGATCACTTTTTATTTTTTTTAGGTTAGAGTGGGCTAATATTGCAAAATCTGTCATTGTTTTATTTTTTTATGGATTTCTCCATGTGATATATTTGATATGATAGTTTTATTTTG
The DNA here is from genome assembly GCF_014858855.1 of Bufo gargarizans. NCBI lineage: Eukaryota > Metazoa > Chordata > Amphibia > Anura > Bufonidae > Bufo > Bufo gargarizans. The sequence goes on from NC_058080.1 coordinate 337,069,313, forward strand.
CGGGTTGATGCAGTTAATGGGTCTATCTAACTGCAAATAACTGATTAATTTCTGAGCCAGCCTACATGTCTTTGATATTATTTTTCTCGGGACACCTTAGACCTTTCTTTTGCGTCATTAGATGATGGATATAATATAATAAATAAAATAAAATATGCAGTACAGACCAAAAGTTTGGACACACCTTCTCATTCAAAAAGTTTTCTGTATTTCCATGACTATGAAAATTGTAGATTCACACTGAAGGCATCAAAACTATGAATTAACACATGTGGAATTATATACATAACAAAAAAGTGTGAAACAACTGAAAATATGTCATATTCTAGGTTCTTCAAAGTAGCCACCTTTTGCTTTGACTACTGCTTTGCACACTCTTGGCATTCTCTTGATGAGCTTCAAGAGGTAATCACCTGAAATGGTCTTCTAACGGTCTTGAAGGAGTTCCCAGAGATGCTTAGCACTTGTTGGCCCTTTTGCCTTCACTCTGCGGTCCAACTCACCCCAAACCATCTTGATTGGGTTCAGGTCCGGTGACTGTGGAGGCCAGGTCATCTGGCGCAGCACCCCATCACTCTCCTTCATGGTCCAGGCTTACACAGCCTGGAGGTGTGTTTGGGGTCATTGTCCTGTTGAAAAATAAATGATGGTCCAACTAAACGCAAATTAGATGGAATAGCATGCCGCTGCAAGATGCTGTGGTAAGCCATGCTGGTTCAGTATGCCTTCAATTTTGAATAAATCCCAAACAGTGTCACCAGCAAAGCACCCCCACACCATCACATGTCCTCCTCCATGCTTCACGGTGGGAACCAGGCATGTAGAGTCCATCCAATTACCTTTTCGGCGTCGCACAAAGACACAGTGGTTGGAACCAAAGATCTCAAATTTGGACTCATCAGACCAAAGCACAGGTTTCCACTGGTCTAATGTCCATTCCTTGTGTTCTTTAACCCAAGTCTCTTCTGCTTGTTGCCTGTCTTTAGCAGTGGTTTCCTAGCAGATATTCTACCATGAAGGCCACATTCACACAGTCTCCTCTTAACAGTTGTTCTAGAGATGTGTCTGCTGCTAGAACTCTGTGTGGCATTGACCTGGTCTCTAATCTGAGCTGCTGTTAACCTGCAATTTCTGAGGCTGGTGACTCGGAATGAACTTATCCTCTGCAGCAGAGGTGACTCTTCCTTTCCTGAGGCGGTCCGCATGTGAGCCAGTTTCTTTGTAGCGCTTGATGGTTTTTGTGACTGCACTTGGGGACACTTTCAAGTTCAATTTTTAGGACTGACTGACCTTCATTTCTCAATGTAACCATGGCCACTCATTTTTTACTTAAAAAACTTACTTAGCTTAGCTGCTTTTTTCTTGCCATAATACAAATTCTAACAGTCTATTCAGTAGGACTATCAGCTGTGTATCCACCTGACTTCTCCACAACGCAACTGATGGTCCCAACCCCATTTATAAGGCAAGAAATCCCACTTATTAAACCTGACGGGGCACACCTGTGAAGTGAAAACCATTTCAGGTGAGTACCTCTTGAAGCTCATCAAGAGTGTGCAAAGCAGTAATCAAAGCAAAAGGTGGCTACTTTGAAGAACCTAGAATATGACATATTTTCAGTTGTTTCACACTTTTTTGTTGTGTATATAATTCCACATGTGTTAATTCATAGTTTTGATGCCTTCAGTGTGAATCTACAATTTTCATAGTCATGAAAATAAAGAAAACTCTTTGAATGAGAAGGTGTGTCCAAACTTTTGGTCTGTACTGTATATATATATATATATATATCTGTGGTCGTGGCTAAAATACGAACTCGGGCAGCGTGCCTGCCTTGTACCTAAACCGGCTGAGGTGTGCCTGGAGCCGGGTACGAGAACAGCCTATAAGGGGGCTGCCCTAAAGGAGGACCCTTGGAAAGGGAATGGGTGGGTGTGTCCAGAACCGGAACGCCTACTAAGGTGAGGGAAAGAGGGGCTTATAAAGGCTCAAGCCCCTCCCACAAATGCAGGCTGAACTTCAGCCTTACCAACTTGTGGTCGTGGCTAAAATATGAACTCGGGCAGCGTGCCTGCCTTGAACCTAAACCGGCTGAGGTGTGCCTGGAGCCGGGTACGAGAGCAGCCTATAAGGGGGCAAAAAGGAAACCAAGCTAGTTAAATTCAAGACTTTATTATCTCATAATACTTGAGACTGGAATGCCTGCGAAATCTCCACCTGGGGGTTAGGTACTTATCTGGCGAAGCAAGACGAGCGCCACCTTCCCATCTTTCGGATGACATGAGCAGGGACCCCGTGTCAAGAAGCCGTGGAAGCCGCTCCAATGCGGAAGGAATGGCCGGATATAGACCCGGGGTCAAACCCTAAGCCAGTAGCAACTGTACAGATGTGGCTGATGAACTGCGCTGCGGTGAGAGCGCCATTGAGATGCGGTAGTAGGGGGCTGTGAGGGGGAGCATCATGGATGGTGAGCATGAGCTGGCCAAACACCTGTACCGGGCACCATTCATTGCTAGACGGGAAAAACTTAACCTCCATCGGGGGACCTGCTTGGCTTGTTTTGGTGGACATTAACTTCAGCGTGTGATGGTCCTGGTTCCGTACCAGCTGTTCTTTGTGCAGACTGCACCGCCCTGCCGTACTGCAAGTGAATTCGCCTGGCCTAAGGAACCCGTAGAAGCCCAAATACATACTTTAAAGACCAAGCTGGAGATTGGCCCAAAAGGAGCACCATCCAGGGCTGAAGACAACCTCCAGAACATCTCCCCAGTGATGCCCTGTCTACGGGACGGGGGATTGGCCCTACCCTTCTGGATGCCTCGCAAGGTGGCCCTGATCGCGTGCGCAGAAAAAATGGAGCCCCCCCCCCCCCCGGGTTGCGGCGCATGGCGTGGTGTTGGACGCCCACCAGGTATAACTTAATGGTGTTGCATGAGAGATGCAAATGTTGATGACAGTGGGCAATGAAGGCCATGATGTATGGAATGTACGCCAGGCCACCTTGCAGGTGCAGATTCGAAAACCCCTGGAAGGTTCTTAGGCCTGAAAGATAGTTCCTGGCCGGATTGGGGGCGAGGGACTGCTGCGCCAGGTCCCTTGCCGAAGAGACAAGCATACTTAGCCCATTGTCAGGGAACTGAAAGCCGGGGTGGGACATCTGAGTGGATCGGCCCCGGTGTGTGAAATTATACCGGGATAGCGCGTCAGCCGCCACGTTTTGCTGACCTGGAATGTGGCTACAATGCATACTGAAGTTGTGTGACAGGGCCAGCCATACCAGCTGGCGCAACAGGGCCATGATTTTGGGGGACTTGGCCCTGCCCTTGGCCAGGATGTCGACTAGGGCCTCATTATCCGTGACGAACATCACTGGCAAGTTAGCCCAGAGATGACCCTAAGCCTGAGCAGCTGCGACAATAGGGTACAACTCCAACAGGGAGGAGGTGCGGATGGACTCGGCATCCTCTAGGACAGACATGGGCCAACGGTCAACCAGCCAACGGGGACCCCAAATGGCCGCGTAACCACAGGATGCGGCGGCATCTGAAAAGATAGTTTCTCTTCCGGGATGCTGGCCTGCAGCTTGACAGAATCCAGGATGATGCCCAGGAACGAAAGCCTCGTGGCGGGACCCTCCGCCTTGGACTCCGCGAGCGGAACAGCCAGACTGGCGAACATCTCCAGGAGGACGGCGAGAATGCCAGACCCGCCCTGTGGGTCCTCCATGACCAGAAAGTCATCCAGGTAGTGGATGACTGACTGGAGACCACCGTGACGGACCAAGATCCAATGCAGCGCCTTGGCCAGCTGGTCGAATAACCAGGGGCTACTTTTGGATCAGAACGTAAGCCTGCTCGCTAAATAATACTGGCCGGCCCACTCAATGCCATAGAACTGCCACAACTGAGGAGCCCCCTGCCCCTGCAACAGGATGGCTTGAATTGCGTCGTCAATAGAGGAGTACCGCATAGCAAATACCTCAGATGGAATCAGGGAATTGAGGCTGGGAATTGCAGAAACGTGAGGGGCGGACATGTCATAAATCAACCTTTTTTTATTAGTGTTTTTTTTTTGGACACTTGGCCGATGGGGTTGATGCGCCAATGGGATGAGTGGAAAAGGGCCTATGAGGAAACCTTTCTCCACCTCAGACTGGAGCAACTCGCTAGTTGCTGGAGGGTCCAGGGTGGCTGACAGCAGATTCCTGCCTTCCCAGGGAACCTGTGGCAGTGTAATGAGCCCTGTGTGGAACCCTGGCCGGGAAACCTGCCAACAGAAACGCCACGAAGTCCTGATCATGGTGATCCTGAAGGAGAGCCGCCAAGAGGTCCACGTTGATGTCGGCTAGTCAGGATCCCTTAGCTGCTTTTTTGGGACAGGCGGACCGCGGGTGGGCTCTAAAGCACAGGGAGCACACATGGAGGGATCTGCAGCTGGCATAGGAGCAGCCTCCTGAGTTAAAATTATTGCAGACCTGACTTCTTCCTAAGTATACAATGGGTCTGCCCAGCTTGTCAGAGGATGGGTTGGACGGCAGAGACCCGGAGGTTCCCGGGAGGGCCCTGTCCTGAGATGGGTGAGCGCTATTTGGGCACCATTCAGATGAGTGAAAAATGGACTGGCGCGTTGCGCAGTTGGGTGCCCTGAGGCCAGCGAAGTGACGACAGAACAGCTCTGTGTCAATTAAGGACTAGCTGGTGACATATTGGGACTGTGCCAAAGCCTTAGCCGAGAAGGAACGATGGTAGTCGTAGAAGGCTGAACCACCATACTTGTGACCTAGGTCAGTGACCAGGTACAAGTAGCTGTCCAGCTCTTCCCTCCTTTCCGGCTGTGCGGTGCAGATAATGTCTCTGAAAAGGCTAAACGCCAAGATGAACTCGGGAATAGTCAGTTTGCGATTAAGCCGCGAGTCCTTGGCCCTGAGGACCACAGACACATCCCTACAATTGATAACCCTGTTCTCGGGCACATCTTGAGCGGCAATAAGGATCGACGCCAGATTAACGTCCTTCCCTGCCAGAATGTCCCTCTTGAGGTTGTCAGGAATGAAGTGTGAGGGGAACACTTGGGGAATGGGCCTGGGCTTACCTGGTGCCAGCCAGCCCGATGTGGACGGTGCCATCAGCGGGACGGGTGTTGGGGGGCGCCATGGGTGGCCGGGATTCCAACTCTGATATCCTCGCCCGGACATCAGCTACCGAGTCGACCAACAAGTTTAGGGTAGACTGCAGCTGCACCAGTGATAACTGGATTGACAACGTCTCCGGCTGTACTGCCGAAGTGCTGGAGTTGGTCATGAGCAGTTTGTACAGCTCTGCCTTCCTAGCGGTGGCCGGGTGCGGGATGCCTCTCCTGTTCAGCTCTGCTAACAACTTTGGTATGGTCCAACTCCGAAGGGATGATGGACCTGCCTGGCCTGAAATGACCGACCCAGAGACAGATAGGCTGTCATCTATATCCGAGGCTCGAGACATAGTAGAGCTGTTGAAGCAAAAAGGCGTGACAAATAAAGAGGAAATTTTTTTTAAAATAAATTAAAAAAAAGTGATGAAGGAACGGGCTTGAAAAGGTGCCAGATGGAGAAACACTTACCGGAATGAGTACTCGTAACACGGACTATCAGAACCTGACCTAGCCGGACAGACGAAGAGCCAATTAAAACGTGAACATAGACCCGACTGGTACACTGACTGAGTCAGTGCGAACTTACCTGTATAGGACCGATAGGAACAGGAAATACGGAAAACCCTGAAAATAAAAGTAACAGGCGAAATTTGAAAGTGCAGAATAACGGATTACCCCATACCTGTTAGAACCAGGCGAACTGGCTAGGATGGGGCGCACCCCTAGGTCAAGTAAACAATCTGAGTGTATCTGACCGGCTACTTGACCGGAGAAGTAGTAGCAGCCCGCGAAGGGCGGCAGACTGACATGGTGAACCTTAGAGTCAGGGAGAAAATAGCAAAGAACGACCAGGGGAGCAGCCGGAGAATGGCCCCTTTGAAAAAACAACCTGGATAAGCCAGCGGACAGGTGAGTCAAGACCCATGTAACAGAGAAGGAAAAAAATGAAGACCTGGCCGTACCAGGGATGTACGGTCCCCTGGGCGAACCAGGGGAGACACTGTGACAAGACCACCGACTGTGCCCTGGTGACAAAACTAAGTGGCTATGACATGACGACAACAGTGGCCTGGGCGTACCAGGAAGACGAGACAAGCCTGGGCGTGACCAGGTGCAAGAAGGTGCGAACGATGCAGGGCGAGTGATGTTGCATATATGAAAAAAAAAAAATGTGAATTTTAGGGGTTTTTTTTTTGGGTTATACTTTTTTTTTTTTTTTTTTACGGGGTTTGTTTTTCTTTATTTATTTTTTTGGACCTGAGCATTGCCTCAAGAACGCTATGTTGGATGTTTTGACAGTAGGTTAAAGGGTATCAGGAAACGCAGTGCCAGGTTGCGGATGCGCATGGACAGAAGGATGGGCGGGTTGTGCATCCCTGTGCCCCCATGCGTGCCAGCCTGAAATGCACTTCTGCTCCGTGCGCATGCCCAGCAACTTTGGGTGCAGCGCTGCTCACAGGAGCAACTCGACGGCCTGTGTGCAGGGCCGGAAGCTGAAACGCAAGTTGCTCCTGGCTAATACAATTCCACAGGCCGTTATGCCTTAATTGATTGTGTAGAGACAAGATGATGGTGCAGGACTTGTGGTGGCAGGGTTTGCATGCAGGAGAAGGAGCTTCCTGCGTTCCACAGTGGAACGCACGCCGCTCCCCAAGACCACTGCCCGACCATACTGCTCCCCCCCTTATTACGCCGGCCTGGGAGATCACGTGCGTTCCACGCCGGAACGCACACAGCCGCCACAGCCATGGGGAAGGCCCAACAAGCCGGCAGCACCGGGAGGTACATGCGCTCCGATGTGGATCCCAATGCTCCCCCAGGAAAAGCGCTATCTATGAGCAGGCTGCGTGCGCTCCACGATGGAACACAAGCAGCCACAGTGCCATGCGTGGCATGGAGGACTCTTGGACCGCCGGACCCGGGATCCAGAAGTGTGTGCGCTCCACGCTGGACCACACCCGCCGCATGAACAGAAGCGCGCCCGTTGGCAGGACCGCCGCTGTCCCTGCTTGATAGGAAAACACTCACCCACGCGCTGCGGGGCTGTAGCGTGAGGCGGCCGATGAAAACGAAGTACAAGCGCATGTCCAACGTCCCAAACGAAGTCCACAACCGGTACGCCTACTAAGGTGAGGGAAAGAGGGGCTTATAAAGGCTCAAGCCCCTCCCACAAATGCAGGCTGAACATCAGCCTTACCAACATATATTACAAAAGGTTTAAAGACAAAACATTTCTAAAACCATTCCCGTATGCTTGTACCCTGAAAATTGATGCTTTTTATGTAATTTATTTATTGATTAACTCTATTAATCCCATGGATATCTCGGGTGTTTACTGACCGCGGCATCTAAGGTGTTAAACAGGCGAGATCAGTGCCAGCACTGATCTCACCAATTACAGCAATGTCCGCATACAGCTCAGGAACAGAGCAGCCGGCTTCACCTGCAGGGGGCAACTCAACACTGTCCGTGACATGGGCAGTACAGGGATAAAAGCTTTACATCGCTTGGATTGAAAAGCTGCCATAACGTTTATATATGTGCTATCTGCATCGGGTATGTGCAGATAGCATGTACGTACCCGTATGGCCGCCTTGAAGGGGTTAATAGAATATCAAGTATTTTGTAATATCACAGTATTTGACATGTTTTAATTGTTGTTTTTTTGTACTTTTTTATTTTAAGCGATATTCCCGTAAATGAAAATTCCCAAAATATGTCAGCTACAATGGGACCTCAAGGTGGTGGAAACTTTGGACAAAACAGGCTGAATGATGCACAGTTTACACGTCGTTACTGAAAAATGTAAAACTTGCGTTGAAGGGACATTTCCATCAGCAAGCAGTATTTTCTTAAACTCTGTATTCGTAGAAAAAAAATTTTTTTGCTTTTAGAATTTGACTTTGCTTTAAGCAGTACTATACAACTGAAAATTAAATGTAAATATTGTCTTTTTGTAGCAGTCTACATTAATTTTAAGACTTCTTGTACAGATTGGTAATCTATTGTTAGTTTACTGTTGCTGTGAGGGTAAGATATTATCTGCAAGTTAATTATTGTAATAGTATGTGTAGAATTGGGACAACAGTATGACAGCTCTATTGTTTTATTGATAGGTCTAGATAAAGATGCATTAATTAGTATGACGTTTGAGGCTATCATTGAATCTATACAGACGGAACTCTTCGGTTGCAACAATGGCCTGATGGAAAAAAATGTACTCTATTAACTCAAACATAATTCCATGTAGCACTTGTGTTTAATATTAAAAGCATACATTTGCTTTGAAGAGCTTTTTGAGCATCTTGGAGAAAAATCACTTTTTAATCAGCACCAGAGTTCCGTCCCTCTAGTCTGAAAGCCTCTCCTTCCCCTGGTAGATTGACAGGGCAGGACATTTGTATCCTGCTGCTGTCTGACCCTGTTTTCTTGTGCCTGTGCCATGTGCCAGATTTGTGGCTCATTACAGCACAGATTTTCTGTTCTGGCCACTATTGGCCTCTTTTGTGAATTCACCAACTTTCTGACACACATTGCTGATGAGATATTAATGATTCCAAAACGAAAGTAATTGTTCTCTATGTTGAACAGCTCAGCAAAGCAAAGTTATGCTTTTAATTGTCAACCCTAGCACTACATGGAGCTATGGGGATCATTTACTGTCCAGAAATATGCAGATTGAGGCTCAAAGGTTCAAAAAAAAAAGTGGGCTAGGAAGCGGGCAGGCCCGTCTCAATCATTGTCTACGCCTGTTTTATGCCAGCTCCTCTTCATAACTTTGGTGGATCCACCACCAGATATACAGGTTAAGACGGGCATCTAAAACGTCTTAATAAATGACCCCCTATGTTAAAGGGGTTCTGCTCTTTGTTTAAACTGATGATCTATCCTCTGGATAGATCATCAACATCTGATCGGCAGGGGTCCGACACCCGGGACCCCCGCCGATCAGCTGTTTGAGAAGGCAGCGGCGCTCCAGTAGCACCGCGGCCTTCTCACTGTTTACTGCTGGCGAGGTCACGACTTGTATCCACTGGTCTGGGCGGGGCTAAGTTCCATTCAAAGGAATAGAGCAGGGATCAGCAACCTTCGGCACTCTAGCTGTTGTGAAACTACAATTCCCAGCATGCTCCATTCATTTCTATGTGAGTTCTTAGAAGAGCAGAGTAAGTATGCATGCTGGGAGTTGTAGTTTCACAACAGCTGGAGTGCCGGAGGTTGCCTACCCCTGCATTAGAGCTTAGCCGCGGCCAGGGCAGTGATACTAGTCGTGACGTCACTGGGCCAGCAGTAAACAGTGAGAAGGCCGTGGCGCTGCTGGAGCGCCGCTGCCTTCTCAAACAGCTGACCGCCGGGGGTCCCTGGTGTCGGCCCCCCGCTGATCAGATACTAATGATCTATCCAGAGGATAGATCATCAGTTTAAACAAAGTGCAGAACCCCTTTAAGGTTATTAGGGTAAAGTTGACAGACTCCCTGTAAGCGAGTATGTCCAGAAACCTTTTTTTTTTTTTTTTTTTTTTTTTTTTTTTATATAAATACGGTACATAAAACTAATTATTTTATGTATTGTATTTTTTAAATTAAAATAATGTAGGTTGTTAATGTGATTCAAACATTATAGTAGTAGCCCTTTAACATTCAAATGCTTTCAAGTAGTTTTCATTTTGTTACCAAACTTTCTTTTGAAGCAGATTATTTTGTAGGCTTTCAAGACAAATTTTAATATATAATTTTGTTTAGTCTATTTCCATAATACATGTCTACATTTCTTTTGTGTTTTTATTTCTCAAATCCATATTATGTTGTTTTTGTGTTGCTCCCATGTTATCAGAGATTTTATGATTATCTGTATTGTGTCAAGGAGCGATTGCTGTAACAATAATGTGCATCTTTTGTATTGGTTTCTGGTATTAAACATTGCATATGAAAAAAAAAATGTATTTAATTATTGTCGAGCACATTTAATAAACACTTATAAGATATCTGTACTTTATTTATAAAAAAAAAAAAAAATCTATATAAAAAGTTATCCCCCGTTTACCTACCGGAATACCTCTTTAAAGGGGTTATCTCATTAAGACCACTTTCCCCTTATCCACTGGATAGGAGATAAGTGTTTGATTGCATGCTATATGATGTCTTACTGGCACAAACCCTTTAAATTAGTGTTTGAGCTGCTAAGAAAGTAAAGAGGAGGACTACAGATTGAGCCTACAGAGCAGCTTTCTGATGCATTTCTCCAGGAAGAAACAGTCTGCAGATGAAGTGAAATGGACAGCTGCTAAAGTCAAGCTTACTGAAAATGTAATAACATAAAAAATCCCCCAAAGGTGTCTATAGCCTTAAGGACTAAGGCTACTTTCACACTGGCGTTTTGGCTTTCCGTTTGTGAGATCCGTTCAGGACTCTCACAAGCGGTCCAAAACAGATCAATTTTGCCCTAATGCATTCTGAATGGAGAGGATCTGCTCAGAATGCATCAGTTTGCCTCCGTTCCGTCTCCATTCCGCTTTGGAGGCGGACACCAAAAACTCTGCTTGCAGCGTTTTGGTGTCTGTCTGACGAAACTGAGCCAAACTGATCCGTTCTGACACAGAATGATTGTAAGTCAATGGGGACGGATATGTTTTCAATGACACAATCTGGCACAATAGTGCTCAAGACAGATCCGTCTTGGCTATGTTAAAGATGATACAAACTGATCCGTTCTGAACGGATGCAGATGGTTGTATTATCTGAACCGATCCGTCTGTGCAGATCCATGACGGATACGCACCAAACATGAGTGTGAAAGTAGCCTAAGCCTGTTTAGGTTTTTTTTTTTTTCTCAACCTCAAAGGACCATATATTTGTAAATTTTCAGCTGCTTGTATTGAGGGCTTTTTTTTTTTTTTGCAGGGCAATTAGTATTTTTAATGGCACAGATTGTTTCGTATGATATGTTGCGTAACATTAAAGAATATATATTTGTGTGGGTGGAATGAAAAAACAGTTGTTAAACCATTGTGTTTTGGTTCTGGTTTGTACATTGTTCACTGTGCTTCACCCATAAGGCTACTTTCACACTAGCGTTGTTTTAATCCGGCGTTCAATTCCGACACTGGAACTGCCCGCCGGATCCGGAAAAACGTGTGAAAACGGATTACATTTCAATCCTGATCAGGCTTTCGATCACAATGGAAAAATGCATTGGAAAAAACGGATCCGCCATTTATGGACTTTAACTTTTTTTTCACATTTTTCGGGTTTAACATGCAAAAGCCGGATCCGTTTTGACTGAACACACGGGGCCGGATCCGGCGTTAATGCAAGTCAATGGGAAAAAAGCCTGATCAGGCGTTCAGTCAAAGTGTTCAGGCTTTTTGGCCGGAGGTAAAAATACTGCATGCTACGTTTTTCTGAAAAGCCTGATCAGTCAAAAAGACTGAACAGAAGACATCCTGATGCATCCTGAAGGACTGACTCTCCATTCAGAATGCATTAGGATAAAACTGATCAGTTCTTTTCCGGATTTGAGCCCCTAGGACGGAACTAAGCGCCGGAAAAGAAAAACGCTAGTGTGAAAGTACCCTAACTCTTTTTTTTTTTTCAACTGCATTTGACCGCTTTAAGCTTGTTTTTTTGCAGATGTAGTTTTTATTGATAATATTTTTGGGTACATACAAACTAATTTTTTTTGTATTTTTTGGGAGCTGGTGTGACCAGATACTGCAGTTCTGGAGCTTGGGATTGTTTGCACAACACACTGCAAAATTTAGGGTTTATGCATTGCTGTGTATTTTCATTTTACCATCATCCCTTGACACATGGCCAGAAACAAGGCATAATAGGCCCAAACATGGGAATAAGGGGTTAAACTAACAGGACAAAGTACATAAATGTAATAGTTAATGGCTCAGTCCTCATGCCATTAGTCCTTTAATGTGGGTTAAGGCAGCACAGTATGGCCATAGATCACCGTTAAAGGATTTGCCTAGTTGTTCTGCTGATAAAGAGTAAGGCTTCTTTCACACGGGCAAATTTTCCGCGTTCATGCAATGCGTGAGGTGAACGCATTGCACCCACACTGAATCCGAACCCATTCATTTCTATGTGGCTGTGCACATGAGCGGTGATTTTTCACGCATCACTTGTGTGTTGTGTGAAAATCGCAGCATGCTCTACATTGTACTTTTTTCACGCAACGCAGGCCCCATAGAAGTGAATGGGGCTGCGTGAAAATCGCAAGCATCCGCAAGCAAGTGCGGATACGGTGCAATTTTCACACATGGATGCTAGGAGATGATCAGGATGGGGACCCAATCATTATTATTTTCCCTTATAACATGATTATAAGGGAAAATAATAGCATTCTTAATACAGAATGCTTAGTAAAATAGGGATTGAGGGGTTATAAAAAATAGTTTAACTCACCTCATCCACTTGTTCGTGCAGCCCGACTTCTCGTCTGTCTTCTTCTTTGATGACCTGGAGAAAAAGGACCTTTGGTGACGTCACTGCGCTCATCACATGGTCCATCACGTGATCCATCAACACGGTGATGGATCTTATGATGAGCACAGTGACGTCACCAAAGGTCCTTTTCCTCCAGGTCATCAAAGAAGACTACAGAAGAGAAGCCTGGCTGCGCGAACAAGTGTATGAGGCGAGTTAAATAATATATTTTTTTTTAACCCCTCCATCCCTATTTTACTAAGCATTTTGTATTAAGAATGCTATTATGTTCCCTTATAACCATGTTATAAGGGAAAATATTGAAATCTACACAACACCAAACCCGAACTTCTTGGAAGAAGTTTGGGTCTGGGTACCAAACATGCAGATTTTTCTCACGCACGTGCAAAACGCATTAAAAAGCTTTGCACTCGCGCTGAAAAGTTTCACATTTTCCCGCGACACACCCGCATCCTATCCGGCCCTCACACTCGACGCCCGTGTGAAAAAAGCCTAAGACTTCAGGTTCTGTAAAGAGAAACTACAAGCGTGTTGGGTAAGAACATATAGAGGCAAGTGTATGGGTCCGCGATCCGGACGTTCCGCAAAAAGATAAGACATGTTCTATCTTTTTGCAGAACGGAAGTACGGGACGAAACCCCACTGAAGCACTCCATAGTGCTTCCAAAGGGTTCGGTTCCGTACCATTCCACATCTCCGGATTTGCGGAGCCATTCAAGTGAATGGGTCTGCATCCATGATACGGACTGCCCACGGAACGGCACCCGTGTATTGCGGATCTGCAAATGCGGTCCCCAATATGGCAACGGGAAACACACGTTCGTGTGCAGGGGGCCTTACCATTTGACAGCGATACATCAGCTGGAAAGCAGTCAGAGTCTCGATCGGGAAAATATTGGCTTCCTAGGCAAAGTGTCCTTCTGTAGATAAGCTGAAAAGTTCCACCTTTTATACTGTTTAACCAAAGAACTTCACTCCCTAGTGGAATGTAGCCATCATATGCAGTTTATAAAGATCACTGAGTATATCTTTATCTGTTATTATTCCAGACCTTGGAGTGGCCAATTCCTAGATCTGCAATAAATCTGAATCCAAAGATGACCTTGGTAGATAATGTGTAAGGCTACATGCACAAAACAGTGAAAAAAAAAAGTCTGTTGAAAATAGATAAACTGTCAATTTTTAACTGACTTTTTGTTCCCTGATGTGTTTCTGAGAAACAGACGTTACAAAAACGGACCCATTCAATAGTATGGGGGCAGTCGGTCAGTGAAAAACTATTCTATTTTTTTTTTACGTCCGTTTTTCACTGACAGTCAAAAAAAACTGCCGTGTTAATAACCCCATAGACAACCATTGGTTTCAAAATGGATGTGTGATGGTTGTTAAAATAATGTACATCACATGTCCGTTTTTTCACTGTCGTGTGCATGTAGCCGAACTCTCTGTACAAACATTTCAGACAAATTGCTTTGTTCATTTTCAGGTCATAAGGATTCTATCAAATAAATGGGACATTACTTTGCACATTTTCTTTGTTCATTATAGCAGATAAAATGGACACAGTCTCTTACAAACATTTCAGACAAGTCTTCATTTCATAGGTCAGGACAATTTGACACAATGAAGTCCTGATCAGAGACTCCATTTTTCACACTTTACTGTTTTCAAGTGGAAACAGAGTAGCCATCAGGATACACCTGCAATAGTGGTAAGTACAGTACTTAACTAACAGGTTCTGCTGCTTTGGTTCTCTCATTCGTACTCTATATACCTGGCTTCAGCAGGAAATTTGTGTGGACAACAGCTGCAGCTATTTACTAGCCTTTAGCGGTGCATCTAATCACCACTTGGTTCCGGTCCTGTGTCCATGCTCCTCGGTGGTGTATGGTGAGGTGAGCTCCAAGTGTTTTCACGTTCACATCACCACTGCAGCCGGGTAAAAAAAGCCTGGCTGGGAGAACTGGAATGGTAGTGTGGAAGCGGTTAGGTAAATACATACCACTGAAACCTGACAACCCATTTAATTTACATGCTGCATACGCTGCATGCTTCTTATAAATTAAAATGTGCCAGTATTTGACATCTAATCCCACAGGCACAAGTATAGAATATGCATTTTGCTTTGTGGTTAGGTGCTCAGGCATTTAAGGGGTTGTCGCATACTGCTGTTCAGAATGGCAAAAACAAAAGTAAAAGGATACCAGCAAATATAGAAAACAAATTGGTCATTATAAGAAATTAAAAAACGCGCTCATCTCCATAGTCATCTATATCGCCGTCCTCAGGACGGCGATACAGATGTCTAATATGCTGCGGCAGGGGAGGGAGAGGTGTGTCCCCTCCTGTTTATCTGATAGACTGCCGGCCCAGTGCTGGCAGCCTATCAGAGGTCGGTGCAGGCGGCGCGATGACGTCATCGAACCGCCTGAGCCATATAGCGAGGGACACAGGCCAGAAAAGGCCTGCATCGCATCGCTGGAGGGAAGTATAAGTGTTTATTTTTTTTATATAGGTACAATACTGGATCATGATAAGGGTAGGCCTACTGGCACATGATATGGGGGCTACTGGCACATGATATGGGGGCTACTGGCACAAAAGGGGGGGTTACTGGCACATGATGGTGGGGGGCTCTGGCTGCTGGCACATGATGGTGGGGGGCTCTTATTACTGGCACATGATTGGGGGCATCTTACTGGCACATGATTGGGGGGCATCTATTGGGGCACATCTTACTGGCACATGATTGGGGGGCACTATAGGGGCATCTACCAAGGCTAAAAAGAATGGGTATTTTATATGGGGGGCTCTGTATAGGGGCATTTTATACTGAGACATATGGTGGGGGGAGGAGCACAATGGGGTCATCTCTGGGGGCACTGAGAAGGGGTATTTTATATTGGCACATTAGCTCAACTGGGGGCATTACAAAGAGGTATGTTTTGCACATTATAAGGGGAATAATTACCACTGGGGGGGCATTATGGTGGGCTTTATTACTCCCCCATGGTATGAGCCCCCTAGTAGCACCAGCCTCTCCCTGCTCTGCTATCCCTCTGCCCCTTCTCCAAATCCTCATTATGAAATCTTTCTCATTAGGATAAAACACAACATCAGCTCCGCCGAGCCCCCCAGCCAGGTGTTGAAGTGGCGTCCGAGATCCCCAAGGGCCAAGTAATTGTAAGTTTTCATGTGAAATATGTTTATGTTTGTAGTTGATCTTTATTATCGATTTTACATTGCAGATTATTTTTATTTTTTTGCAGCATATGGGTGAGATTTTATAAATATTTTTATTATTTGGTTGAAAGGCTCATGGGGGGGGGGGGTTGTAACAGGACTGCCGTAGAATATCTAAAATAGCTGGTCAAGTAAAATGTTGCATGCAACAATCATTAAATAGGTGGCCAACAAAAAAGGGGCATGTCAAAGGGCGTGGTAAAACACTGTCTGAGCATGCTGAGAGTTGTAGTTTTGCAATAGTTGGAGGCATGGGGGTTCTACAAAAGAGCTATCGTGGGGCAAAGTTCATATTCGTGTTTACACACGTGTTTTAAAATGAATGCTTTCTCCTATTATTAACAAGTAAATAATGACGCAATGCTGTGGGGCTGGTATGCAACTTTTTCCAGGGTTGGTTTTTATCCCCAGTCTGGCACTGGTGACCAGGACAGTCATGATGCAAGACCGGTATTCCTGGTGGGGTAAGGGGGTCAATCCCCAACTTTGTTTATCATCTTTTGTGCTCTAATGGGGTTTATTTGTTATTATATTCTAGAATATAATACAACACTGTGTAAACAAGATGGTAGAAGAGGAATCCCCATTGCTAATGCAGAGTATCAAAAATATTGTAAAGTCTTAGATCTCGGATTCTATGAAAGAATTAAAAAAAAATTATCACCTTCCGGCAGGCAGGGACACTCTAGTAGAATATCTGATTCAGACTCTTCAGAGGACGAGGCAGAATAGGGAATGGTTCTGGATAGTTCTAACCTATCCTCGGATGACGAGTCCATGGGTAAACCTTTATTCTCCCATGAAGACACTGATTCCCTACTTAAGGACATTAGAGCCACTATGAAGGTGGACGAGTCTAAAGAACAAAAGACAGTCCAACAGATGATGTTCGGTGACCTGGGTCATAAAAAAATCAAGGGTCTTAATGTCACGGAAGGTGTATAGAAAATTAGAAGACACAAAATGAAGATCCGACTGACTGGATCCAAAACTAAGGAACAAAAAGGGAGAGCCCTGCAACAGACCTGGCTCTCTCCCTAACCGCTCAGCCTATGCAAAAATCTCAATGGTAGATGATCGATGAACTTATCTGTAGAAGACTCCGTAGTAGCATCCAGCATGCATACACTTCAGGAAGTTGAATAAACCACAAAGTGATGCAGTATGGGAAGGGATTTAAAGGGATGCAATCAGTGCAACTACATGACAGCTGAGAGAGGCTAACGAGATGAGAAAATGAAAGCAAAACAAAAGGAACCTCAAGGAGGAGGTTCTGAAGGACGTCTGTCAGAGCTTCTCAGATGTCTGGTGGTGACACTTTTCGATAAATGAAAATATAAAATACCTAATACAAAAAGAGTGGATGAAACCTGACAAAAAAATGATTTATTCCTAAGAATGTTAAAAGAAAATACCCCTTTGATGAGGGTGAATCCTCCTATTGGGACAGACCCCAATTGCTAAAATGTCCAAAAGATCGGCTTTATCTTTTGAGGATTTAGGTTCCCTAAAAGATCCGATGGACAGAAGAGCGGAGGTATATGTCACGAGGGTATCAAGAACCACGCCTGACTCCGTTATACCCGGGGTCAGGAAGTCGCAGCGGTTGGCTGCACGCTCTATTTAAGATAGGGCTGTTTTCCTTATGGTAGCTTTCTGGGTTTGCTTTGCAAACCCTTTTGGCTCACTCAGGGATCCGTAGCTACTTCTCCTCAGCTGTTCCTTGTCCAGCACTCCTAAACCTCCTTATATTCCTCTCTCACACTTCTCTGGTTGCCAGAGATGGAGCTTCCTGCCTGGACATCTATCCTGACCCACTGGAGCTGTGTTGCTGCGTTCTCTGACTGTTGATTCAGAACACTACCCTCCGGATCCCTGTTGGACCTTTGTGGACAATTGTTGTCGTCCACCTGGGTGTTTGTGTTTGTCTGTCCTCTCCCTGGTGTTTCCCTCTTAGTGCAGTGGTGAGGACTAGCGATCCCACCGGCCCGTTCACTATCTAGGGCTCATTTCAGGGAAAGCCAGGGTTTAGGCACGTGATCGCCGCACGGGTGAGGAACCCGCCTAGGGACGTCAGGGTAGTCAGGTGCCAGCCGCAAGGTGAGTTAGGGGTCACCACCTTTCCCTCTCCCTTAGGCAGGGCTTTCCCTGTTTTCCTCCCTGTGCGTGACACCGGTCATTACATTATCTCTGGCCCTCATTTTGTGTAGGTAAAAAAATATATATATATATATTTATATATATATATATTTTTTTTACCTACTTAGAATCCAGTATGGATCAAATTGCTGCTCTGTCCAAACAATTTTATGGCCTGTCTTTGGAGGTGGTAGGATTGAAGGCGTCGGTCCTCCAGCAACAGCAGCAATTACAACTGACCGCAAGCCCAGCGGTTGCTACTGGTAACCAGGTTGTTGCGGAACCCAAGGTCCCTCTCCCTGACAGATTTTCTGGGGGAAGGGACAAGTTTTTGGCATTCCGTGAGGCCTGTAAGTTATATTTTAAACTGCGCCCTCACTCCTCTGGTAATGCAGATCAGCGGGTGGGGGTTGTTATTTCCCTGCTGCAGGGGGACCCGCAGTCCTGGGCATTCTCTTTACCTACTGATTCCCAGGCTCTTCGGTCAGTGGATGAGTTTTTCGGGGCCTTGGGTCTCATATATGACGACCCTGACCGAGTAGCACTGGCTGAATCAAGATTACGGAGACTCTTACAAGGAGAACGGCCGGTAGAGGAGTATTGCTCTGAATTCCGTAGGTGGGCTACGGATACCCAATGGAACGACCCGGCTCTCAGGAGTCAGTTCTGCTCTGGGTTATCCGAAAGGGTTAAGGATGCGCTTGCATTATATGAGACCCCCTTTTCCCTTGATGCGGTTATGTCCCTTTCTATCCGTATAGAGAGACGCCTTAGGGACAGGTTGAAAGAACCGGAGAAATTGGTAACTCCTCTCAAGCAGCAGTTAGTCTGTACGGACTTAGACGAGCCTTTGCAGCTAGGAGGAACTACTCGTCAGGTCCGTCCTCCTGAGGCTCGCCGTAGGCGTGGGGTTTGTTTTTTTTGTGGGGAGAGGGGTCATTTCATTAATGTCTGTCCTTCTTTCCTCAGAAACAAAAGACCGTCGGAAAAACTACTAACCCCAGGCTGTGTGGAGGATGTCAGCCGGGGGGTATACGTCTCCTCCATACGTACATCGCAATTTGTGTTGCCAGCGGTTATTGTTTTT
This sequence comes from Bufo gargarizans, assembly GCF_014858855.1. NCBI lineage: Eukaryota > Metazoa > Chordata > Amphibia > Anura > Bufonidae > Bufo > Bufo gargarizans. The sequence goes on from NC_058080.1 coordinate 337,088,366, forward strand.
GGTGATAAGACGGAGACTATTTCTTTCTTTTTAGACAGTGGAGCAGGGGTAAATTTGATAGATGCCCATTTTGCCCGCACTTTGGGTTTGTCTCTCTGTACGTTACAGAGACCCATTCCCATATTTGCTATTGATTCTGCTCCCCTGTCTCAGAGAAACCTCACCCACATTGTTCATAATATACACCTTCGGGTAGGGGACCACCATAACGAGATGCTTTCAGGTTATGTTCTGGAGGGGCTTCCCACTCCGGTGGTGCTGGGTCTTCCCTGGTTGGTAGCGCACAATCCAGTAGTAGATTGGCAGGCCAGGGAGATATTGGAGTGGAGTGAGCAGTGCAGAGAAAATTGCTTAAATAGCAATTGCTTAGTTGCCTCCATAACTACCCTACCTACATTTATTTCGGATTTTGAGGATGTTTTTTCTGAAAAGGGTTGTCAGAAGTTACCACCTCATCGTCCTTATGATTGCCCGGTTAACCTTATTCCCGGCGCAAAATTACCCAAGACCAGGTTATATAATCTTTCGGGTCCAGAGAGACAAGCCATGAAAGATTATATCTCTGAGAGCTTGGCTAATGGACACATCAGGCCCTCTTCTTCACCCGTGGCTGCAGGGTTTTTCTTCGTTAAAAGGAAAGATGGGGGCCTGCGTCCTTGCTTAGATTTTCGCGAATTAAATCGGATAACCATCCGAGACCCATACCCTCTTCCTCTCATTCCTGACCTGTTTAATCAGATTGCGGGTGCTAGGTGGTTCTCCAAACTTGATCTTAGGGGGGCCTACAATCTGATTCGTATTAAGGAGGGGGATGAGTGGAAGACAGCGTTTAACACCCCTGAGGGGCATTATGAAAATCTAGTTATGCCTTTCGGTCTGACCAATGCTCCTGCCGTCTTTCAACATTTCGTTAATGACATTTTTAGTCATCTAATCGGCAGGTTTGTGGTAATATACCTAGATGATATTTTAATTTATTCGTCTGATCTGAGAACACATGAGGAGCATGTCAGACAAGTACTGCAGGTCCTACGGACGAATGAATTATATGCTAAGATTGAAAAATGTGTCTTCGCCGTTCAGGAAATACAATTCCTGGGTTATTTTTTATCTGCTTCAGGTTTCCGTATGGATCCTAGGAAGGTCCAGGCAATTTTAGATTGGGATCTTCCTGAGAACCTCAAAGCACTACAACGGTTCTTGGGCTTCGCGAATTTCTATAGGAAATTCATTAAAAATTATTCACTTATTGTAAAACCGCTTACTGACATGACTAGGAAGGGGACTGATTTTTCTAAATGGTCTGACGCCGCTAAAGTTGCTTTTTCCTCTCTAAAAGAGAGGTTTACCTCAGCACCTGTACTAGTCCAACCTGATGTCTCTCAGCCTTTTATTGTTGAAGTCGATGCGTCAGAGGTGGGAGTGGGGGCGGTGCTGTCTCAGGTCCGTCTCCTGGCAAATGGCGCCCTTGTGCTTTCTTTTCCAAAAAACTATCTGCAGCAGAAAAGAACTACGATATTGGCAATAGGGAACTATTAGCTATTAAACTTGCGTTTGAGGAGTGGCGCCACTTCTTAGAGGGGGCAGTCCACCCCGTCACTGTGATTACGGACCACAAAAATCTCCTGTACCTCAAATCAGCTAAGCGTCTCACCCCTAGACAGGCTAGGTGGTCGCTATTTTTTACCAGGTTTAACTTTGATATTACCTATCGTCCTGGGGCAAAGAACACCAAGGCTGATGCACTATCTCGTTGTTTCCCTGGAGGAGGTAATGTGAGTGATCCGGTGCCCATTCTACAAAGAGGAGTGGTTGTCTCTGCGGTACACTCTGTTTTGGAGGGGAAGGTGTTAGAGGCCCAGGGGGACGCCCCGGTCTCTTGCCCCTCAGAGAAATTGTTTGTACCATTGAACCTACGTTTCGAATTATTAAAGGAACATCATAATTCGGCACTTGCTGGGCACCCGGGTAGTAAAGCAACCTTGGAGCTATTGTCTCGTCGTTTTTGGTGGCCAAGGTTGCGTCAGGATGTATTGGATTTTGTGTCTTCTTGTTCTACCTGTGCGCGCGCAAAAGTTTCACATACACGTCCTGCAGGGTCTCTATTACCACTCGTCATTCCCAATAGACCGTGGACACATCTGTCAATGGATTTTATCACTGACTTACCTTTGTCTGCGGGTAAAACAGTGATTTTGGTAGTAGTGGACAGGTTTAGCATTTTCATTGCGTTACCCGCACTACCTAATGCTAAGACTCTTGCTCAGGTATTCGTCAGTGAAATCGTGAAGCTTCACGGGGTCCCCTCCGATGTTGTTTCGGATCGGGGTACCCAGTTTATTTCTAAATTTTGGGAAGCTTTTTGTTCCCGTTTGGGGGTACACTTGTCCTTTTCCTCGGCTTTCCATCCTCAGTCGAATGGACAGACTGAGCGAACCAACCAAAACCTTGAGACATATCTAAGATGTTTTGTGTCTGAAAACCAAGAGTTGTGGTCATCATATTTACCGTTAGCTGAGTTTGCCATAAATAATCGTCGTCAGGAATCCACTGGCAAGTCACCATTTCTTGGTGCATATGGTTTTCATCCCCAATTCTGTACTTTCAAAGAGGGGGGGTCTTCTGGGGTTCCCGAAGAGGAACGTTTTTCGTCATCTCTTTCATCGGTATGGCAGAAGGTGCAAGCTAACTTGAAAAATATGGGAGGTAAATACAAATGCATGGCTGATAAGAGACGGTCGCCAGGTCGGGACCTAGGAGTGAATGACTATGTGTGGTTGTCTACTAGGAATATTAAATTGAAGGTTCCCTCTTGGAAACTGGGTCCTAGGTTTATTGGCCCTTACAAAATTGTAGCCATCATCAACCCCGTGGCTTTTCGCCTGGAGTTACCTCAGACTTTTAAAATTCATAATGTTTTTCATAAGTCGTTACTCAAAAAATATGTTCCACCTCTAGAACCATCACCGCTGCCACCCCCTCCTGTTGTCGTGGATGGTAATCTAGAGTTTCAGATATCCAAAATTGTTAATTCTCGTCGGGTCCGCCGCTCTCTTCAATATCTGGTGCATTGGAGAGGTTACGGTCCCGAGGAAAGAATGTGGGTTCCTGCGTCTGAGGTAAACGCTGACAGGTTAGTTCGGGTTTTTCATGCCTCTCATCCTGAGAGACCTGGTCCTGAGTGTCCGGAGGCCCCTCGTAGAGAGGGGGGTACTGTCACGAGGGTATCGAGAACCACGCCTGACTCCGTTATACCCGGGGTCAGGAAGTCGCAGCGGTTGGCTGCATGCTCTATTTAAGATGGGGCTGTTTTCCTTATGGTAGCTTTCTGGGTTTGCTTTGCAAACCCTTTTGGCTCACTCAGGGATCCGTAGCTCCTTCTCCTCAGCTGTTCCTTGTCCAGCACTCCCAAACCTCCTTATATTCCTCTCTCACACTTCTCTGGTTGCCAGAGATAGAGCTTCCTGCCTGGACATCTATCCTGACCCACTGGAGCTGTGTTGCTGCGTTCTCTGACTGTTGATTCAGAACGCTACCCTCCGGATCCCTGTTGGACCTTTGTGGACAGTTGTTGTCGTCCACCTGGGTGTTTGTGTTTGTCTGTCCTCTCCCTGGTGTTTCCCTCTTAGTGCAGTGGTGAGGACTAGCGATCCCACCGGCCCGTTCACTATCTAGGGCTCATTTCAGGGAAAGCCAGGGTTTAGGCACGTGATCGCCGCACGGGTGAGGAACCCGTCTAGGGACGTCAGGGCAGCCAGGTGCCAGCCGCAAGGTGAGTTAGGGGTCACCACCTTTCCCTCTCCCTTAGGCAGGGCTTTCCCTGTTTTCCTCCCTGTGCGTGACACCGGTCATTACAGTATATCTTAAGAATGCTTGAGAGGCCTCTACTCAGGTGTTCAAGCCTAATATCGCTTCTACAGCAAGGTCCTTAAAATTGTGATTACAGTATTTAGAGCCCCACATTGAAAATAAAACTCCCAGATAACAGTTATTGGAAGTGTTTCCTACTATCTTAAAAACAGTCGACTTCATATCCGATGCTTCTGCTGATGCCTTAAAGTTAAATGCCAGATCAGCCGCCTTAGCAAATTCCGCAAGAAGGGTCATTTTTTTTGTTCGGACCAGTCTTAGATTAGATTACATTTTCGAAAAGGCCTACTAAAAGTCGTCAGTTTTTTCGCAAAAGCAGAAAAGATTTTAACATAGACAGATACTGAAAGGACAACATGGGTAGAAAAGATAAAGGATTCCTGTTTAACTCCCAGTCCAATACCCGTTCTAAAATTAATCGGCAATGACGTTTTTGTCCCGGGGGGGGGGGGGGGGGTGAGACTCTCTCTTTTCCATCACGCTTGGGGGGAAATATCCTCAAGTCCGTGGATTTTAGGGGTTATAAGAGACGGTTCCGTATGGAGTGCCGAAAAGAATAAGAATTACAAATCTAGATCCAAATTCTGTAAAAAAAAAAAAAAAAAAAAAAAAAATAGCATTAAAACAAGATGTCCTTTCTCTTTTAAAGAAGGTCTTGATTCAGGTACCAGGCTTATTTGTCCCTTTTTCTTGTACCCAAGCCAGACGGGTCATTCAGAATGATAATGAACCTAAAAAACGATTTTATGAAAAACAAAAAATTCAGGATGGAATCAGTACAATCAGCAGTAAAACATCTTTTCACAAATTGCGTCATGTCAACCTTAGACATAAAGGATGCATATTACCGCATTCCAAGTCATGCAGATTCCCAGAAATACTTAGAAGTGGCGATATCCATGGAAGGACAGATCCATCATTTTCAATACAGAGCACTCCCGTTCGGAATTTCCCAAGCCCCCAGACTCTTTACCAAACTGATGGCCCACATAAGAGAGTGAGACATTTTAACAATACCATATTTGGACGATATCTTAATGGTAGCGGAATCCAAATGGTTTTACCCTCCCACCTCCTAGAAATAATAAAGATATTAGAAGGATTAGGATGGCAGATAAATTGGGGAAAAAATTAAAATCTAAACCCATCCAGAAAATGTCTCTTTCTAGGTCTGATCCTGGATTCAGTAAATAAATGCTGCTTTCTCCCCCAAAACAACATTTCCCAAATAGGAGAGGATGTGAAGTCTCTAGTCGCATAAAAAAAACAGAACCGTCAGACAAGGAATGGCGGTGTAAGGCAGGATGACCTCCACAATCCCTGCTGTCAACTGGGCTTTGTTTCACTCCAGGAAACTTCAGTGGCAGATTCTGCAGGAATGGCAGGGATTGTTTTCTCTGTTGAATGCTTCACTCCCTTTAACCCCTCAGGTTGTAGAATCCCTAAAATGGTGGCTAGAACCATCAAATCTATCGCAGGGCCTTCCCTGGGATCTGCAAGAGCAGATATCAGTTACCACGGATGCGAGTCAGGGTGGAGAGCATATTGTCAGTCGGAAGTCCGTCAGGAAGAGTGAAGTCCATTAGAAAGACAGGATTCTCAAAATATGAGGGAATCGAGAGCGGCTCCACTTGCTCTGGGAGCATTTCTACAGAAAATAAAAGGAGTAAAGGTTTTCTCGGACAACGCAACGGTGGTATCCTAGGAGCAGACAAGAAGGAACAAGATCAGAAAATCTTATGTCACTGACCACAGATTTTTTTTCTCTAATTATCCCCTATGTTCCTTTTATCAACGCTGTTCACTTAAAGGGAACAGAAAACAAAATGGCGGACTATCTTAGCAGAAACTGTTTAGACCAGAGTGGTGTTTAAATCAGGAGGTCTTCAACCAGATAATTCGGCTATGGGGCAATCCTCAAATAGACCTTTTTGCGACCAGACAAAATCGAAAGTGCCAACTTTTCTTCTCTCTAGATCCAGAAGATTTACAAGCAGGAAAGGAGGATGACAAGTACATTTATAAGATTAGGCAGAGAGAGGCCAAACAAGTTATAAGAGCTTCTAAAGCACAGGCAGAAGAGAAATTAGCTCAGTAACCCTGGGTTCACACCTAAGCGTTCCTCAAACGCGCGTTTTACGCGCGTTTTTGTCGCGCGTTTTTATGCGCGTTTCTTGTAATAGTAAACGCGCGTTTGACGCGCGTTTGTGTCATTGACTGCAGTGTCCTATGGCCACAAACGCGCGTCAAAACGCCCCAAAGAAGCTCAAGTACTTGTTTGAGCGTCGGGCGTTTTACAGCGCGTTCGTACGCGCTGTAAAACGCCCAGGTGTGAACCCTTCCCATAGGGAAGCATTGGTTTTCATGTGTTAAGCGTTTTACAGCGCGTTTGAACGCGCTGTAAAACGCTCAGATGTGAACCCAGGGTAAGTAAAAGAAGGCGATAAGACATTCTTCAGATAGAAGGATGGAAAAAGATAAAGAACTAGCTGACTGCCTCAATGAATACTTCTGTTCAGTTTTTACAAAGGAAAATGAAGGAAAAGGACCTCAGTTAGGAAAGAAGACTAATAAATCTTTTGCTGCATGTGTCTTATATGTACAGAGGAAATGTCAGCTGTCTAAAATTTATACAAATAAGTCACAGGGGCCTGATGGGATACACCCAAAGTTATTAAAAGAGCTCAGCGGCGAACTAGCAAAACCATTAACAGATTTATTTAACCAATCACTGGCAACAGGAGTCGTTCCAGAAGATTGGAAATTGGCAAATGTTGTGCCCATTCAGAAGAAAGGTTGTAGGGAGGAATCGGGCAACTATAGGGCAGTAAGCCTGACATCAATAGTGGGGAAATTAATGGAAACCATACTCAAGGATAGGATTGTGCAACATCTAAAATCCCATGGATTGAAAGATGAAAAACAGCATTGGTTTACTTCAGGGAGATCATGTCAAACTAATCTTATAGATTTTTTTTTTGATTGGGTGACTAAAATAATAGATGGCGGAGGTGCAGTAGACATCGCTTATCTGTACTTTTGTATGCTTTTGATACTGTCCCACATAGAAGGCTTATCAATAAATTGCCGTCTTTGTGCATGGACTCCCATATTGTTGAATAGATTTGGCAGTGGCTGAGGGACAGACAACAGAGGGTTGTAGTCAATGGAGTATATTCAGACCATGGTCTTGTTACCAGTGGGGTACCTCAGGAATCTGTTCTGAGATCCATATTGTTTAATATCTTTATCAGCGAAATTGCAGAAGGCCTCGATGGTAAGGTGTATCTTTTTGCTGATGACGCAAAGATTTGTAAGAGGGTTGATGTTCCTGGAGGGATACACCAAATGGAAAATGATTTAGGAAAACTAGAGGAATGGTCAAACATCTGGCAACTAAAATTTTATGTTGATAAGTGCAAGATAATGCACCTGGGGCGTAAAAACCCAAGAGCAGAACATAAAATCAATGATACAGTCCTAACCTCAGTATCTGAGGAAAGGGATTTAGAGGTCATTATTTCAGAAGACTTTTAAAGGTAGGCAGACAATGTCATAGAGGAGCAGGAAATTCTAGCAGAATGCTTGGGTGTATGGGGAGAGGCATTACCAGTAGAAAGAGGGAGGTGCTCATGCCGCTCTACAGAGCACTAGTGAGACCTCATTTGGAGTATTGTGCGCAGTACTGGAGACCATATCTCCAGATGGATATTGATACTTTGGAGAGAGTTCAGAGAAGAGCTACTAAACTACTATATGGATTGCAGGATAAAACTTACTAGGAAAGATTAAAGGACCTTAACATGTATAGCTTAGAAGAAAGATGAGACAGAGGGGATATGATAGAAACTTTTAAATACATAAAGGGAATCAACAAGGTAAAAGAGGAGAGAATTATCCCATTATCTTATTGGCCTTGGCAGCAGCTGCTTGACACTGGTTTTTGCAGCTTAGTTTGCTGTTTATTAAAATTCCTAGATCCTTTTCCATGTCAGTGTTACCGAGTGTTTTACCATTTAGTATGTACGGGTGACTTGCATTTTTCCTTTATCAGTGTTAAACCTCATCTGCCACTATCTGCCCAAGCCTCCAATCTATCCAGATCCCTCTAGTATACTGTCCTCATCAGTGTAAATTGCTTTACACAGTTTAGTGTCATCTGCAAAAAATGATACTTTACTATGCAAGCCTTCTACAAGATCATTAATAAATATATTGAAGAGAATAGGGCCCAATACTGACCCCCGAGGTACCCCACTAGTGACAGTGACCCAATCTGAGTGTGTACCGTTAATAACCACCCTCTGTTATCTATCACTGAGCCAGTTACTTACCCACATACAGACGTTTTCTCCCAGTCCGAGCATTCTCATTTTATATACTAACCTTTTATTGTGGTACAGTGTCAAATGCTTTGGAGAAGTCCAGATATACGACATCCATTGATTCGCCGCTGTCAAGTCTAGAACTTACCTCCTCATAGAAACTGATTAAATTAGTTTGACATGACCGATCCCTCACGAAGCCATGCTGATATGGCGTTATTTGCTTATTTCCGTTGAGATGCTCTAATATAGCATCTCTCAGAAAACCTTCAAAAAGTTTACTCACAACAGATGTTAAACTTACCGGCCTTTCGTTTCCAGGCTCTGTTTTTGGACCCTTTTTGAATATTGGCACCACATTTGCCATGCGCCAATCCTGTGGGACATTCCCTGTCAGTATAGAGTCTGCAAATATCAGAAATAAGGGTCTGGCTATGACATTACTTAATTCTCTTAGGAGACGGGGGTGTATGCCATCCAATCCTGGCGATTTGTCTGTTTTAATCTTTTTAAGTCGCTGATGTACTTCTTTCTGGGTCAGACAGGACACTTTTAATGGGGAATTTATTTTTGCATTCTGCATGTCATCTGACAGTTTATTTGCCTCAGTGAATACATTGGAGAAAAAAAATATTTAACAGCTTTGCTTTCTCCTCATCGCTCTCTGCGACTTCCCCCTCATTACTCTTTAACCACCTCCCGACCGCCGTACGCGTATATGCGTCCGGGAGGTGGTTGTTTTACTCCTCCTGGACGCATATACGCGTCCTCTCGCGAGACGCGAGATTTCCTGTGAACGCGCGCGCACAGGAACAGAAGGTAAGCGAGTGGATCTCCAGCCTGCCAGCGGCGATCGCTCGCTGGCAGGCTGGAGATCCAAATTTTTTAACCCCTAACAGGTATATTAGACGCTGTTTTCATAACAGCGTCTAATATACCTCCTACCTGGTCCTCTGGTGGTCCCTTTTGTTAGGATCGACCACCAGAGGACTCAGGTAGGTCAGTACAGTCCCACCAAACACTACACTACACTACACCCCCCCCCCGTCACTTATTAACCCCTTATAAACCCCTGATCACCCCATATAAACTCCCTGATCACCCCCTGTCATTGATCACCGCCCTGTCAGGCTCCATTCAGACGTCCGCATGATTTTTACGGATCCGATCCATGTATCCATGGATCCGTAAAAATCATGCGGACGTCTGAATGGAGCCTTACAGGGGGGTGATCAATGACAGGCGGGTGATCACCCATATACACTCCCTGATCACCCCCTGTCATTGATCACCCCCCTGTCATTGATCACCCCCCTGTCAGGCTCCATTCAGACGTCCGCATGATTTTTACGGATCCGATCCATGTATCCATGGATCCGTAAAAATCATGCGGACGTCTGAATGGAGCCTTACAGGGGGGGTGATCAGTGACAGGGGGGTGATCACCCTGATTACCCTGATCACCCCCTGTCATTGATAACCCCCCTGTAAGGCTCCATTCAGACGTCCGCATGCGTTCTGTGGATCCGATCCATGTATCCATGGATCCGTAAAAAATCATGCTGATGTCTGAATGGAGCCTTACAGGGGGGGTGATCAGTGACAGGGGGGTGATCACCCTGATTACCCTGATCACCCCCTGTCATTGATAACCCCCCTGTAAGGCTCCATTCAGACGTCCACATGCGTTTTGTGGATCCGATCCATGGATCCGTAAAAAATCATGCGGATGTCTGAATGGAGCCTTACAGGGGGGGTGATCAGTGACAGGGGGGTGATCACCCTGATTACCCTGATCACCCCCTGTCATTGATAACCCCCCTGTAAGGCTCCATTCAGACGTCCGCATGCGTTCTGTGGATCCGATCCATGTATCCATGGATCCGTAAAAATCATGCGGACGTCTGAATGGAGCCTTACAGGGGGGGTGATCAGTGACAGGGGGGTGATCACCCTGATTACCCTGATCACCCCCTGTCATTGATAACCCCCCTGTAAGGCTCCATTCAGACGTCCGCATGCGTTCTGTGGATCCGATCCATGTATCCATGGATCCGTAAAAATCATGCGGACGTCTGAATGAAGCCTTACAGGGGGGGTGATCAATGACAGGGGGGTGATCAGGGAGTCTATATGGGTGATCACCCCCCTGTCATTGATCACCCCCCCTGTCATTGATCACCCCCCCCTGGTAAGGCTCCATTCAGCCATTTTTTTTGGCACAAGTTAGCGGACATTTTTTGTTTGTTTTTGTTTTTGTTTTTTCTTACAAAGTCTCATATTCCACTAACTTGTGTCAAAAAATAAAATCTCCCATGAACTCGCCGTACCCCTCACGGAATCCAAATGCGTAAACATTTTTAGACATTTATATTCCAGACTTCTTCTCACGCTTTAGGGCCCCTAAAAAGCCAGGGCAGTATAAATACCCCACATGTGACCCCATTTCGGAAAGAAGACACCCCAAGGTATTCCGTGAGGGGCATATTGAGTCCATGAAAGATTTAAATTTTTGTCCTAAGTTAGCGGAAAGTGAGACTTTGTGAGAAAAAAAACAAAAAAAAATCAATATCCGCTAACTTATGCAAAAAAAATAAAAATTCTAGGAACTCGCCATGCCCCTCATTGAATACCTTGGGGTGTCTTCTTTCCAAAGTGGGGTCACATGTGGGGTATTTATACTGCCCTGGCTTTTTAGGGGCCCGAAAGTGTGAGAAGAAGTCTGGGATCCAAATGTCTAAAAATGCCCTCCTAAAAGGAATTTGGGCCCCTTTGCGCATCTAGGCTGCAAAAAAGTGTCACACATGTGGTATCGCCGTACTCAGGAGAAGTTGGGCAATGTGTTTTGGGGGGTCATTTTACATATACCCATGCTGGGTGAGAAAAATATCTTGGTCAAATGCCAACTTTGTATAAAAAAATGGGAAAAGTTGTCTTTTGCCAAGATATTTCTCTCACCCAGCATGGGTATATGTAAAATGACCCCCCAAAACACATTGCCCAACTTCTCCTGAGTACGGCGATACCAGATGTGTGACACTTTTTTGCAGCCAAGGTGGGCAAAGGGGCACCTTTCGGATTTTGCAGGCCATTTTTTACACATTTTGATTTCAAGGTACTTCTTACACATTTGGGCCCCTAAATTGCCAGGGCAGTATAACTACGCCACAAGTGACCCCATTTTGGAAAGAAGACATCCCAAGGTATTCCGTGGGGGGCACGGCGAGTTCCTAGAATTTTTTATTTTTTGTCACAATTTAGCCGAAAATGATGATTTTTCTTTTTTTTTTTTTTTCCTTACAAAGTCTCATATTCCACTAACTTGCGACAAAAAATAAAAAATTCTAGGAACTCGCCATGCCCCTCACGGAATACCTTGGGGTGTCTTCTTTCCAAAATGGGGTCACTTGTGGCGTAGTTATACTGCCCTGGCAATTTAGGGGCCCAAATGTGTGAGAAGAACTTTGCAATCAAAATGTATAAAAAAAATGCCCTGCAAAATCCGAAAGGTGCACTTTGGAATATGTGCCCCTTTGCCCACCTTGGCAGCAAAAAAGTGTGACACATCTGGTATCGCCGTACTCAGGAGAAGTTGGGCAATGTGTTTTGGGGTGTCATTTTACATATACCCATGCTGGGTGAGAAAAATATCTTGGTCAAATGCCAACTTTGTATAAAAAAAATTGGAAAAGTTGTCTTTTGCCAAGATATTTCTCTCACCCAGCATGGGTATATGTAAAATGACAGCCCAAAACACATTCCCCAACTTCTCCTGAGTACGGCGATACCACATGTGTGACACTTTTTTGCTGCCAAGGTGGGCAAAGGGGCGCATATTCCAAAGTGCACCTTTCGGATTTCACCGGTCATTTCTTACACATTTTGATTGCAAAGTTCTTCTCACACATTTGGGCCCCTAAATTGCCAGGGCAGTATAACTACCCCACAAGTGACCCCATTTTGGAAAGAAGACACCCCAAGGTATTCTGTGAGGGGCATGGTGAGTTCCTAGAATTTTTTTTTTTTTGTCTCAAGTTAGTGGAATATGAGACTTTGTAAGAAAAAAATAAAAAAATAAAATCATCATCATTTTCCGCTAACTTGTGACAAAAAATAAAAAGTTCTATGAACTCACTATGCCCATCAGCGAATACCTTAGGGTGTCTACTTTCCGAAATGGGGTCATTTGTGGGGGTTTTCTACTGTTTGGGCATTGTAGAACCTCAGGAAACATGACAGGTGCTCAGAAAATCAGAGCCGTTTCAAAAAGCGGAAATTCACATTTTTGTACCATAGTTTGTAAATGCTATAACTTTTACCCAAACCATTTTTTTTTTGCCCAAACATTTTTTTTTTATCAAAGACATGTAGAACTATAAATTTAGCGAAAAATTTATATATGGATGTCGTTTTTTTTGCAAAATTTCACAGCTGAAAGTGAAAAATGTCATTTTTTTTGCAAAAAAATCGTTACATTTTGATTAATAACAAAAAAAGTAAAAATGTCAGCAGCAATAAAATACCACCAAATGAAAGCTCTATTAGTGAGAAGAAAAGGAGGTAAAATTCATTTGGGTGGTAAGTTGCATGACCGAGCGATAAACAATGAAAGTAGTGTAGTGCCGAAGTGTAAAAAGTGGCCTGGTCATGAAGGGGGTTTCACCTAGCGGGGCTGAAGTGGTTAAAGGGCCGACACCTTCAGATTTATACTTTTTAACATTTTATATAATTGAAGAACATTTTAGGGTTAGTTTTACTCTCTTTGGCAATTAATCTCTCGGTCTCTAGTTTGGCCGCTTTTATTAGTTTTTTACATGTTCTATTTTTTTTCCTTACAGTTTTTCAGTGCGGAAGCACTGAAAAACTATAAGGAAAAAAATAGAACATGTAAAAAACTAATAAAAGCGGCCAAACTAGAGACCGTGCTACCCTCATGTTTCAGTGAATGATATGCTTTCTTTTTGTCATTTATTGCTTTCTTTACAGTTCTATTTATCCACATTGTTTTTTTTTGTTCCTTAACCTTTTATTCCCTTACGGTATGTACCTCTCACAATGAGATTTTAGGATGTTTTTAAAGATATCCCATTTTGTGGCTGTATTTTTATTTTTGAGGACTTTGTCCCAGTTAGTTCGGCCTATGGCCTCTCTTAGTTGGCTAAATTTAGCTTTTTTGAAGTTTGGTATTTTTGTTCCTCCCTGTAGAAACGCTCTTTTGAATGATAATTGGAAGGTTATTACTTTATGGTCACTATTTCCCAGGTGTCCCCCAACCTGCACGTCTGTTGTTCTGTCAGGCCTATTGGTTAATACTAAGTCCAGTATGGCCGTCCCTCTAGTCGGGTCCTGAACCAGTTGGGAGAGGTAATTGTCTTTGGTTATTGCCAAGAAGCTATTTCCCTTATGAGATATACAAGTTTCAGTTTCCCAGTCAATATCTGGGTAGTTGAAGTCCCCCATAATAACCACCTCATTATGATTTGCCGCCTCGTCTATCTCGTTTAGTAGTAGGTTTTCTGTGGACTATATTAGGTGGTTTATAGTAAACTCCTATTAGTAATTTATTGTTGTTTTTAGCTCCATGTATCTCTACCCACAATGACTCCACATGTTCATGTCCCTCACTTATATCTTCGCGGAGTGTGGGCTTTAGACAAGACTTTACATAAAGGCAGACCCCTCCCCCACTCCGGTTTTGACGATCCTTTCTAAACAGACTGTAACCTTGTACATTAACTGCCCAGTCATAGCTATCATCCAGCCATGTCTCAGTTATTCCCACTATGTCATAGTTCTCCTCACACATAGTAATTCCAGCTCCCCAGTTTTATTAGTCAGGCTTCTGGAATTAGTATACATACATTTGAGAGGTTTATGTATATTTTTTACCCTACACCTTTCCTTCTGAACTGTTCTAGTCTGTCCTTCCATTCCTCCCCCAGTCCCACTACCTTGCCCCCGGTCTCTATCTGCGCTATCTTCCCCTCCTATAATGTAATTTTCCTCCCCCCCAGTCCCTAGTTTAAACACTCTTCCAACCTTCTAGCCATCTTTCTCCCCAGCACAGCTGCCCCTTCCCCATTGAGGTGCAGCGCGTCCCTACGATAGAGCCTGTAGCCGATAGAACAATCGGCCCAGTTCTCCAGGAACCCAAACCCCTCCTTCCTACACCAGTTCTTGAGCCACTTGTTAATCTCCCGTTGCCTTTCTTGTGTGGCCCGTGGTACAGGCAGTATTTCCGAAAATACTACCTTAGAGGTCCTCCCCCTCAGCTTTTGACCTAAATCCCTGAAATCATTTTTAAAGACTCTCCAGCTATCTCTAACTTTGTCATTGGTTCCAATATGGACCATGACCGCTGGGTCTCCAGCTCCTCCCAGTAATCTGTCAACCCGATTCGCGATGTGTCTGTTTGTGTACAAACCTTCTTTCCTCCAGACGTGCATCAGAAGGGGCATAGATTCCCGTGATAAAAACATAGTCCTACCACTTTACAAATCGCTAGTCAGACCACACATGGAGTACTGTGTACAGTTCTGGGCTCCTGTAAACAAGGCAGACATAGCAGAGCTGGAGAAGGTCCAGAGGAGGGCATCTAAAGTAATAACTGGAATGCGGCAACTACAGTACCCTGAAAGATTATTAAAATTAGGGCTATTCACTTTAGAAAAAAGACTGAGGAGAGATCTAATTAATATGTATAAATATATCAGGGGTCAGTACAGAGATCTATCCCATCAGCTATTTATCCCCAGGACTGTGACTGTGACGAGGGAACACCCTCTGCGTCTGGAGGAAAGAAGGTTTGTACACAAAAATAGAAAAGGATTCTGTACGGTAAGAGCAGTGAGACTATGGAACTCTCTGCCTGAGGAGGTGGTGATGGTGAATACAATAAAGGAATTCAAGAGGGGCCTGGATGTATTTCTGGAGCATAGTATTACAGGCTATAGCTCCTAGAGAGGGGCCGTTGATCCAGGGAGTTATTCTGATTGCCTGATTGGAGTCGGGAAGGAATTTTTGATTCCCCTAAAGTGGGGAAAAATGGCTTCTACCTCACAGGTGTTTTTTTTTGCCTTCCTCTGGATCAACTTGCAGGATAAAATGCCGAACTGGATGGACAAATGTCTTTTTTCGGCCTTATGTACTATGTTAGAATATTTAAAAGAAGAAAACCTGCTACAAGAGGACATAGTTTTAAATTAGATGGGCAAAGGTTTAAAAGTAATATCAGGAAGTATTACTTTACTGAGAGAGTAGTGGATGCATGGAATAGCCTTCCTGCAGAAGTGGTAGCTGCAAATACAGTGAAGGGGTTTAAGCATGCATGGGATAGGCACAAGGCCATCCTTCATATAAGATAGGGCCAAGGGCTATTCATAGTTTTCAGTATATTGGGCAGACTAGATGGGCCAAATGGTTCTTATCTGCCGACACATTCTTTGTTTCTATGAATAGACACTTTTACTCTTCCATGGCCCGATCAGCTTCTACAGTCCTGATCAAAAGTTTAAGACCACTTGAAAAATGGCAAAAAAAAAATCATATTTAGCATGGCTGGATCTTAACAAGGTTTCAAGTAGAGCTTCAACATGCAACAAGAAGAAATTGGAGTGAGACGAAACATTTTTTGAGCATTCAATTTAATGAAAACAACGAATAAACTGAAACAGGCTGTTTATCAGCTGATCAAAAGTTTAGGACCACACCTCCCAAAAAAAACTAACCCCCCCCCCCAAAAAAAACACTGAAATACAACTTCCAAACATGAACTCAGTAATGTCTAGCTCCGCCGTTACTGTTTATCACTTCCAAAATTCGTTTCGGCATGCTTGATGCAAGCGTTTCCATGAGGTGAATGGGAACATGTTATTCTCCTGGAAGAAGTCCCTTGTCCTGCGGGCATTGTGTACTGTAGCGTTGTCCTGTTGAAAAACCCAGTCGTTACCACACAAACGAGGGCCCTCAGTCATGAGGAATGCTCTCTGCAACATCTGGACATAGCCAGCGGCCGTTTGATGCCCCTGCACTTCCTGAAGCTCCATTGTTCCACTGAAGGAAAAAGCACCCCACACCATTATGGCGCCCCCTCCACTGTGGCACGTAGAAAACATCTCAGGTGGGATCTGCTTGTCATGCCAGTAACATTGGAAACCATCAGGGTTACATTTTTTCTCATCAGAGAATAAAACGTGCAGTTGTGTGGCGTTCAAGGAGACGAGATCTTTGAAGACGTTTGTTTTTGAAGCCCTTCAGTTTCAGATGCCGTCTGATGGTTATGGTGCTGCAGTCAGCACTAGTAAGGGCCTTTATTTGGGTCGAGGATCGTCCAGTGTCTTGACGGACAGCCAATTGGATCTTCCGGCTCAGTGCTGATGACATTTTTTGGGTCTTCCACTTGACTTTTTTGTTCCATAACCCTCAGGATCATTTAAGAAATTCCAAATTACTGTCTTACTGCGTCCCTCCTCAGCAGCGATGGCGCGCTGTGAGAGACCCTGCTTATGCAGTTCAACAACCCGACCACGTTCAAAAAGGGAGTTTTTTTGCCTTTGCCATCACAACGTGTGACTACCTGACAGAGAATGACAATGAATCCACATCTTTGCACAGATTTGGCCTTTTAAAGGCATGTGGTCCTAAAATTTTGATCAGCTGAAAAACAGCTTGTTTCAGTTTATTCGTTGTTTTCAAAAAATTGAATGCTCAAAAATGTTTGTCTTACTCCCATTTCTTCTTGTTGCATGTTGATGCTCTACTTGGAACCTCGTTGCTGAGGTGGGACGCAGTAAGACATTTGGTATTTCTTCCAGCCATGTTAAATATGATTTGCCATTTTTCAAGTGGTCTTAAACTTTTGCGCAGGACTGTATATGTCTTTCCACCTCTAAGACTGATCCTGAGAGTACTACAGAAGTTGAGACAGCACAAAACAAGGCTTATTCTGATTGCCCCCTTTTGGCTAAGCAGAACGTGGTTCATCTGGTTAAGGAAACTATCTTTCGCGGAACACTGGATTCTTCCGGACAGACGGGATCTTTTGTTTCAAGGGCCGATCCTTCATCCGGAAGTAGTAAATCTTCACTTAACAGCCTGGTATCTGAGAAGAATATATCAGAAAAAAGAGGCTTATCTAAAGAGGTGATTTCTACCTCTGTCATGTAGGAAAGAGTTTACCTCTACAATATACCTAAGAATATGGAAGACATTCTTGAGTTTCTCGAAGATCCCTGTAGATCCATTGGATCCTTCTCTGATGCCAGAGATTTTGGATTTTTTACCAAATTTACTTAATAAAAAAAACTATGAATAAGCACTCTCATAGTGCAGATTTCAGCTCTTAGTGGCTATTTTGTTTCCCCCTGGCCAATCATGCTTGGATTAGATTTATCTAGAATGATTTGAGCCTCTACAGGAATTACCTATTAAAATTATTTCAAAACTGCCTTTCTAGTAGCTATCACCTCTGCTAGACGTGTGAGTGAGAGTTCTGCCCTCTCTACCTCTCCTCCCTATACTAACATTTTGGATGACAGTGTTATCATTAAACCTGATCCTTCTGGGGGGGGGGGGGGGGGGCCTGACTGGGGATGTGAGAGGACGTGCAGAGCTGAGCTCCCGAGCTGAACATCCTGTAATCCAGTCTTCTCCCCATCCATCTGAGGCTGTAACGGCTCACCAATACAACAAAGCGATTTCCCAGGTGTCCTGCTACCGTACCGCTCCACCATGCGCCATCAAAAGGCCATAGAGAAGGAGGGAAAGGACGGTGAAAGAGCCAGCAAGGCAAGATGGCACCGGACAGTCTGTGAAGCTGCTGGAAGTGGCAGCTCGACTGGAAAAGTTTGCTCACATCACTGAATCTGTTCATCCTTCACCGGCCCTCAACGCATACGCTGCCGCTGTTGCCACAAGTTATTCTGCTATCACCTTCTACCTTTTGTCTATATGGACAGTTGATAAATGCGGGGTCATGTTGTTGGTTAGATGCCTGCAAATAATAGTGTGGGGGCAGAATGAGTGCTTGAGTCAAAGCTCTACACAGTACTGGAGAAGGCATTTATTAATGTTTGCACTTTTCATCAGTTAGGAGTGTTATACTATAAGGGGGAAAATCTGATATATGCTAGCATAGCCGGGAATGTATGCCACTTGCTAGTTTTTATTTAACGTTCCCCTTGTTTGCTATTGCATATTTGTTCGTATTCCTCAAGTTCAGGAAATTATTTTCCCCAGGGTTTCACGTGCATGTGAAATGTCTTTGTTATGTATGGGTTGGGAAGGGGGATACTAGGGCCTGTGAGACCTTGTTGAGGCTGCTTACGGTCCTGTACTGCTATGGTTTAAAAACATAGATGGGTTCCCTTAGAATAATTGCCTGGATTGTGAGGGGGCTGAGGCAAACTGCTAAACGCAATGCCGTCTTTTATGCCTTGCAAACGTATCAACCGGCAATTCTGTGCCTCTCAGAAACTCATCTCACTTCTGAGAGAACACATCTTATTCATAAGGCTTGGGTGGCACAGAAGTTTCATTCCTCCTACTCCACGCAATCGAGAGGGGTGAGCGTGTTGGTGCATAGAAATGTTCCCTTTATATCGAGGGAGGTACATGTGGATGATGAGGGTCACTTTATATGTATTAACTGTTCTGTGTTTTATTACCAAATGATACTAGTGGCCGTTTATATACCTCCCCCATATTCCTGTGAAGTTCTCAAAAAAGTATTATCCTTAACTTCCAAATTTCCAGATCTGCCAGTTCTCATAATTGGTGATTTTAATATGTTCTTGGACAAATCCCTAGATAAATTCCAATCTGATTGTGAGGCCTCTGGCCCTTCTCTATCCTCATTAGCCAAGACGCTCGCTGAAATAGACTTGTATGATTTGTGGAGGTCCAGAAATCCGGGTGTGAAGCAATACTCCTGCTACTCGTCATCACATAGTTCTCTTTCTAGGATAGATCTCGCTGTGGGATCTAAGGGAGTGTTGGATAAGGTCCAGGATGTTAGGTACTTACCCCGTAGTATTTCTGACCACTCCCCGTTATTCGTAGTACTGGATTTAGGGAGAGAGCTATTGGGTCCGAGAGAACCATGGTGACTAAACCCTTTTTCCAGTTAGTTGATGGGGAGTTACTGGTACTGTGATATCTGCTGCTCTGACTGACTTTTTTTTAACCAATAATGAAGGTTCAGCTACTCACTCCATTATCTGGGATACAATGAACGCTTATATTAGAGGGATATACATTAAACGGATTAGTTCTCATAAAACTAAAAGCAGGGCACTTACAACAGAACTGCTGGATAGAGTTCAGACTACGGAAGCTAAATACATCTCTGACCCCTCCCTAGAAAATTCCTTGCACTGGACGGAGGCACAAGATCTACTGAAGGAACATTTGATTAGTAGAGCTGGGGACAAACAATTTTTTAAGACTCAACATTATTTTATGGAAGGGGAATGTACGGGCCACCTACTAGCTACTATTATTAAGACCCAATCGGGCTCCTCTTGTGTATTGGGAATCTCTAATTAAATGGGCGTACAGGTATCTGGAGATGATAACATAATGAACATATTCCATGAGCACTATACAGATGTCTATAAGTCCAGACTAGGGATTGACTGTAGTGACAGAGAGCAATACCTGCATAATATCCAGATGCCCAGCCTGTCTGATGATCAGAGGTTATTACTAGATGGGGACATTCAATTAGAACAGATGGTATTGGCGGTGCAGTCGCTTCCTAACGGAAAAGCACCTGGGGGAGATGGTCTGCCTGGGGAATTCTACAAAAAACATCAAGAAGTTTTGCTCCCGCATCTCCTACAAATGTTTAATGAATCTTATAGGACAGGTATTTTACCTAGCTCTATGAGAGAAGCATTGGTGGTGGTGATCCCTAAACCAGATAAGGATCCCAATTTGGTCACGATGAAGGACCCTGATTTACTTGCGGTCTGAAACGTGTTACTGTAACCTGTGATGTCTTGCATTGGATTTCAAACACACAATAAAGATTCCACCTTTTGCATCTTAGAAGCTGGATTTTTCTTGGTCTTGAATATTTCACAGCAATCAAGTCTGGAGGTTGCCATCCGTGCTCCAGGCAGGTGGACGGTGGGTGAGAGCTGCTTTACTTTCCCGGTTTCATCAAGGATCCCAATATGGTAGATTCATATAGACCCATCTCACTCTTAACAGTAGATATAAAAGTGTTGGCCAAGGTACTTGCTAATAGGCTCCTGAATGTTATCTCCCACATTATACATGAAGATCAGTGCGGGTTTATGCCAGGAAAATCCATGTCATTAAACCTTAGGTGTCTGTTACTCAATATTCAGATGGGGGGAAAAGAATGGGATGTGGGATGCCCTGCAGTGATCTCCTTAGACACTGCAAAGGCCTTTGATAATGTTGAATGGGAATACTTATGGGCGGTTATAGCAAAACTAGGATTCGTCCCTAGATACATTAATTGGATAAAATTGCTCTATAGTCAACCGAGAGCTAGGCTGCGAATAAATGGTAAGGTATCCCCAATGATGACACTGGAGAGAGGCACCAGGCAGGGATGCCCTTTGTCACCCCTCCTGTTTGCCATTGCTATAGAGCCCCTGGCTTGTATTTTGCGTTCTACGCCACTGATTCGAAGTCTGGAGAGGGGGACGGTGGAGGAAAGAGTCTTGCTATATGCGAACTGTGGGTGATCTGACATCAGCAATAGATCCCATTATATTGTTAATCTCAGACTTTGGAAAAAAAAGTCTGGTTTATTAATCAATTGGAATAAGTCAGTTATTCTTCCGCTGTCCCCTCTTCCGGAATCGCTTTGCTTAGATCATGTTAACCTGAAAGTGGTCTCCTCATTTAAATATCTTGGAGTCACTATTTCAGTACAGCCCCGATCTTATGTAGCGAATAACCTAGTACCATTAATGGATAGATTTAAACAGAAAGCGGTCACCTGGCATAAGCTTCCATTGTCAATGATGGGTAGAGGTAATCTTCTTAACCGCCTCCGGACCGCCTAACGCAGATGTGCGGTCTGGAGGCGGCAGCCCTGCGCACGACGACGCATATACGCGTCATCTCGAGAGGGCCGGGATTTCCTGTGAACGCGCGCACACAGGCGCGCGCGCTCACAGGAACGGAAGGTAAGCGAGTGGATCTCCAGCCTGCCAGCGGCAATCGCTCGCTGGCAAGCTGGAGATCTGATTTTTTTTTAACCCCTTGATAACAGCGTCTAATATACCTGCTACCTGGTCCTCTGGTGGTCCCTTTTGTTAGGATCGACCACCAGAGGACACAGGCAGTTCAGTACAGTCGCACCAAACACCACACTACACTACACCCCCCCCCCCCCCCCCGGTCACTTATTAACCCTTTATAAACCCCTGATCACCCCATATAAACTCCCTGATCACCCCCCTGTCATTGATCACCCCCCTGTCAGGCTCCGTTCAGACGTCCGTATGATTTTTACGGATCCACGGATACATGGATCGGATCCGCAAAACACATGCGGACGTCTGAATGGAGCCTTACAGGGGGGGGGGGTGATCAATCACAGGCGGGTGATCACCCATATACACTCCCTGATCACCCCCTGTCATTGATCACCCCCCTGTAAGGCTCCATTCAGACGTCCGCATGTGTTTTGCGGATCCGATCCATGTATCCATGGATCCGTAAAAATCATACGGACGTCTGAATGGAGCCTTACAGGGGGGTGATCAATGACAGGGGGGTGATCACCCATATACACTCCCTGATCACCCCCTGTCATTGATCACCCCCCTGTAAGGCTCCATTCAGACGTCCGTATGATTTTTACGGATACATGGAAAAATCTATATATGGATGTCTTTTTTGCAAAATTTTACAGCTGAAAGTGAAAAATTTCATTTTTTTGCAAAAAAATCGTTACATTTCGATTAATAACAAAAAAAGTAAAAACGTCAGCAGCAATGAAATACCACCAAATGAAAGCTCTATTAGTGAGAAGAAAAGGAGGTAAAATTCATTTGGGTGGTAAGTTGCATGACCGAGCAATAAACGGTGAAAGTAGTGTAGTGCAGAAGTGTAAAAAGTGGCCTGGTCATTAAGGGTGTTTTAGCTAGGGGGGTTGAAGTGGTTAAAATGCATATTTTTTGTGGGAATATTTGCCAACAATCCCCCTCTGGTATATCACTGTCCATGTTGTGGGACTATTTGTGTACTTCTAGTAAGTGTTTGCTGGCTTTAAATATGACCTGAAGGTTTTTCAGGTTCGCCTGCCATTAAAGTGAATGGGGCCCGCCGCGAACGCGCGTTCGCGAATTGTCCCGGCCAATGATCGTCCATCACTACTCACATGTGCTCCTGCATATTTGCAAGACACCAATGATTTCCTTTTGACTCTGAATGATTTTCACTGGCAGATGGGTTATTATTTGATGTCTTTAGACACAGAGAGCCTCTACATCCGTATCCCTCACGGTATAGTTGTGGGGGCTGTTCTGGACGTCCTTCGCAATGTAGGTAATAGCACTTTATTTTGTGATTTTGTTAGTGAAGCTCTTATGTTTATTTTGACCAACAATGTATTCATGTTTGGAAATCAGTGGTATAGGCAAAATCTCGGCACGGCAATGGGTACCCCCGTATTGTGTACATTTGCCTTATATTTATCTATCTAGGTTAGAAGACAAATTTTTATTCTCCACTGTCAACCCCCATTTGTGTCATATTAATTTTTTTTTGAAGATATGTTGATATTTTCATGGTCTGGCCTGGCACTGAGGACCAATGTGGTGAATTTTTTACGTTCTTGAATGATTGTAACAATATGGGCATGTTCTTCACTCATAATTTTGGAGGATCTAGCCTCGACTTTCTGGATGTGACGGTCAGGGTGGTTGGCGACGGGTTGGTCACCAGTGGGTACCATAAACCCACAGCGACCAACTACTTGCTTCACCTTGGCAGTTTTCATCCAGAGCGTGTTAAAAGATCTGTCCCTTACGGGCAATTTATTAGATTGAGGCGTATTAATTGTACAAAGGAAGGATATGATGAAAAAGCCCTAGAATTGAGAGAACACATAAAAAAAATAGAGGTTATCCTGAAAAATGCTAGACACCGCCATGAAAAAATCTAGCGATTTTTAGTGATGTCCCGAACTATTCGCCGGCGAACAGTTCCCGGCGAACAAAGCTTGTTCGCGTTTGCCGCGGCGGGCGAACATATGCGATGTTCGGTTCGCCCCCTATACATCATCATTGAGTAAACTTTGACCCTGTACCTCACAGTCAGCAGACACATTCCAGCCAATCAGCAGCAGACCCTCCCTCCTAGACCCTCCCACCTCCTGGACAGCATCTATTTTAGATTAATTCTGAAGCTGCATTCTTAGTGAGAGGAGGGAGAGTGTAGCTGCTGCTGATTCAATAGGGAAAGCGTTAGCTAGGGCAGTGTTCTGTGTCCACAGACTTATCTGCTGTAAGGACAGCATCCTGACAGCACCCCAAAAAGCCCTTTTCAGGGCTGGTACATCAGTGTGCTTTATATATATATATATATATATATATATATATATATTGCAGTTGCCTGGCTGCCCGTGTGTGAGAGGCTGCAGGCTTAGTCACAGACAGTACTGTGTGCACACCATTCATACAGGGTGTCACAGACGATACCTTGCAGATAAAAAAAATTCTATTTCATATTTTTCTGTGATATAATCCCAGTTGCAAGCCAGTGTGTGTCTGGCCCATAGACTGTACTGCAGCCACTGGCTAGGCATCCACTCATACCGCTACAGGGTGTGAGTCACAAATACCTTGCAGATAAAAAAAAATCAATTTAATATTTTTCTGTGATATAATCCCAGTTGCAAGCCAGTGTGTGTCAGGCCCACACAGACTGTACTGTGCCCACCACTTATATAGGGTGGCACAGTACCTTGCACGCATAGTACCACTTATCTAAAAAGAAAAATGACAGGCAGAGGCAGGCCACCCCAGAACCTTGACGCACCATCCTCCTCCAGCTCAGCTTTGGTCACCTGCTCTCAGGTTACCACTCTCCCGCCCGCCGCCACCACCACTACCACCACAGCCGCTTCACTTGATCCCTTAGAGGAGTTATTTACACATCAGTTGGATGAAATTAGTGATGCGCAACCATTATTGCCAGAGGATGTAGATAACAGGGATATGTCTCAGTCAGGCAGCATTACACACATGGACGTACAGTGTGATGATGATGATGATGTTGTACCCACTGTTGCTTCCTTTGCTGAGGTGTCAGATACAAGTGAAGCGGTTGATGATGACTATGTGTCCGTGGGTGCCTGCTCGAAGAGAAGAAGAAGGGGGGGAAAGTTCTGAAGGGAAGATAGAGAAAAGGAGGAGACGAGTTGGAAGCAGGGGGAGGTCGTCGCAAGGAGCTAGTGGCACAGTCAGACAGCATGTATCGGCACCCGGGGTCAGCCAGACAGCACGCCAATCAACGCATGCTGTTACCACCAACAGAATGCTGTCATTGCATTGCTCAGCAGTGTGTCATTTTTTTTGTGTGTCTGCCTCTGATAACAGCAATGCCATTTGCAACCTGTGCCAAAAGAAACTGAGTTGTGGGAAGTCCAACACCCACCTCGGTACAACTGCTTTGCGAAGGCACATGATCTCACATCACAAACGCCAATGGGATCAACACATAAGTACAAGCAGCACACAAACTCAAAGCCACCATCCTCCTCCTGGTCCAGCATCTTCAGCCACAACAAACAATGCTGTCCTCCTTGCCCCCTCTAAACCACCCGCCACTCCACCTCTCACCTTCAGCAGTTCCATCTCATCTGCCCACAGTCAGGTGTCTGTAAAGGAAATGTTTGAGCGTAAGAAGCCAATGTCACAGAGTCACCCCCTTGCCCGGCGTCTGACAGCTGGCTTGACGGAACTCTTAGCCTGCCAGCTTTTACCATACCAGCTGGTGGAGTCTGAGGCCTTCTAAAAATTTGTCGCTATTGGGACACCACAGTGGAAGGTACCCGGACAAATTTTTTTTTTCAAAAAAGGCAATCCCAAACCTCTACTCAGTGATTGAAAAGGAAGTCATGGCATCTCTAGCATACAGTGTTGGGGCAAGGGTCCATATTCCGGTCTGCAAAGCACGGTCAGGGCAGGTATATCACCTACACTGCGCATTGGGTCAACCTGCTGATGGCTGCCAAGCATGGAATGCGTGGCTCTGCAGCAGAGTTGGTGACACCGCCACGACTTGCAGGCAGGCCTACTGCCACCTCCTCTACTCCTCCTACTCCATATCTTCCTTAGCGGAGTCCTCTTCTGCAGCGGCGTCTGGCTGCACATCAACTGAATCCCCCCCAGCTCCCCAGGGGCTATTCGACATCCCGGATATGACAGTGTCACGCTGTCTTGGGGTTGACTTGCCTGAAAGCAGAGAGCCACACCGGACCAGCACTCCTGTGCGCTCTGAACGCACATGTGAATCAGTGGCTGACCCTGCACCAACTGGAGATCGGCAAAGTGGTGTGTGACAATGGAAGCAATTTGTTGGCGGCATTGAATTTGGGCAAGTTCTCACATGTGCCGTGCATGGCACATGTGTTGAATCTCATCGTACAATGCTTTGTGTCTAAGTACCCAAGCTTACAGGACGTCCTCAAGCAGGCCAGGAAGGTGTGTGGCCATTTCAGGCGTTCCTACACGGCTATGGCGCACTTTTCAGACATTCAGCGCCGAAACAACATGCCAGTGAGGAGGTGACAAACCTAGTCAGTCGCATTGAAGGCACCATCAGCGCCCTCATCCCATTTGTTTTCTTCCTGGAGCGTGCCCTGCGAAGAGTGTTGGATCAGGCTGTAGATGAGCATGACGAGGAAGAGTTGTGGTCACCATCACCACCAGAAACAGCCTTGTCATCATCGCTTGCCGGACCTGCGGCAACGCTGCAAGAGGAGTATGAGGAAGAGGAGTCAGAGGAGGAATGTGGCTTTGAGGAGGACGAAGACCAACCACAGCAGGCGTCCCAGGGTGCTCGTTGTTGTCACCTATCTGGGACCCGTGGTGTTGTACGTGGCTGGGGGGGAAAGAACAGACCGTCAATGACATCAGTGAGGAGGAGGAACGGGAAATGAGTAGCTCAGCATCCAACCTTGTGCAAATGGGGTCTTTCATGCTGTCATGTCTGTTGAGGGACCCTCGTATAAAAAGGATGAAGGAGAACGACCTATACTGGGTGGCCACGCCACTAGACCCCCGGTATAAGCAGAAAGTGGCGGAAATGTTACCAAATTACCGAAAGTCAGAAAGGATGCAGCAGTTGAAAACCAAACAAAAAAATATGCTTTACACAGTTTATAAGGGGGATGTCACAGCACAACGGGAATCTAACTGGGGAAGAGGTGAAAGTAATCCTCCTCCTAACACGACCATGGCGGCAAGGACAGGACGCTTTACAGATGTGTCGTTGATGGAAGACATGCAGAGCTTTTTCATTCCGCCACAGCCCTTCGGGATCCAGCCTTAGAGAACGACTTGACCAACAGGTAGCAGACTACCTCGCCTTAACTGCAGATATCAACACTCTGAGGAGCGATGAACCCCTTGACTACTGGGTGTGCAGGCTTGACCTGTGGCCTGAGCTATCCCAGTTTGCGATAGAACTTCTGGCCTGCCCCGCTTCAAGTGTCCTGTCAGAAAGGACCTTCAGTGCAGCAGGAGGCATTGTCACTGACAAAAAAAAGTCACCTCGGTCAAAAAGTGTTAATTACCTCACCTTCATTAAGATGAATGAGGCATGGATCCCGAAGGGACTGACAGTGGGGGATACGTTTGACTAACAAAAGGGCTGATGACATGCCTTGACCTCAAAATGGTCCCCACGCTGCTGTATTTAATGTCTGCATACCGGATGACTTTCGTGAATTTTACGCCACCAACTAGGGTTCAAGCCGCAATATTTTAGTTACCTTTCTGCCTGGAAAACATACATTTTTCCGGCCGCTGCTACAGCAGTGGCTGCAACAATACCTAATTTTTAAGGCATGTGTACATGCCTAATTTTTCTGGCCTCTGGTGCTGCACTGTGGCTGCAAAAACAAAACAAACAAAAAAAGGAACATACATGTGTCAATTCCCCTTCGTGATCGGTACCTTGTTGTGGTGAAGGGGCTTGGTATCACAATGAAGCGATCATAACCTCTATGAGTGTGTTGGCAATGTTGCCACATCCCAGATGATAAGGCCGTTGCTTCATTATGATCAGACTAAAAGCGATCGGCTGGATAATTTTTCATAGAAAAAAACATACATTTTCTTATTTTTTATTTTAAAGTTGTATGGGTTTTTAATGAATTGAAAATTAACGTGCTTATTTAAGAAACTTGATACCTTTATTAATGAATGGGTATGAGCAAGATCATCAATATGCTCAGATGCTATAATATATTAAAAACGAACCTCCTATTATAGATAGGTGGCGGAATAATAAATCACTAGAGGGTTGGGGGTGATAATAGGTAAATCTGTGGGAAAACTTCTTTCCCTAGATAACCCTATGGAACTATGTCCTGAAGCACAGGGATGTCCCCTAATGGTAGAGACACCCTGCCCCCGTACCTAAGCCTAGATATGGCCCTAGTGATGCCCTACTTAACAAAGCTCGATCAGGAAATATTGATCCAGTGAAAAAAAACAAAAAGAATAAGTCTAATATAAATAATATAAAGACATAAGCCCAACGCGTTTCGGCTGCATACAGCAGCTCTTCAGGAGGTGATATAGGTGTAATAAACGTAGGGAATAGAGAAAGCAAATTTTTGGGATGGTGCTTAAAAGAGTGAGATGGTACTTAGCTCCTTAGCATACTTGATTGCGCTGTGTATACAGATATGTACCTCTTGTCCGTTTGTATGATGGAGTCTGAAGGTAAAAGTACTATATGTCAGGCATTTTTAACAATAATATACAGATCTGTGGTCTAAATATAATATATACCAGTCAGTGGTTTACATAAAATAAACAGGTCTGTGGTTTGAATCATGATATGTACTTACCAGACAGAGGGGGGCCCTGTGGAGAGTGCAGCTAGTATGCTAGAAGACTGGAGGGCATTTTATTTCACTGGTAAATCTTAGTCCCACGTTGTTATCATTAAGAGCAGAGACAAAGTCACCAAATTTTTCTTTGCTGTCACTCCACACCACAAAAATGTCATCAATATAGCGGGTCCAAAAGACAATCCCACTATTCCACCACATTTGGTGATCGGGGAACACAAATTTGTCTTCCCACCAGCCCAGGAATAGATTCGCATAGACAGGGACACAGGGACTGCCCATAGCGGTCCCCCTGAGCTGGTGTGAGAGTGTACTCCAGGAGGCTCATGATAAAATTATTATGATTTTGAAACTGCGTGCCCCTCGATCTCAAGAAGTGGGCCGTAGCTGCTAAACCTTTATCATGTGGTATGGATGTATACAAGGATTCAACATCGATACTTGCAAGATGGCAGTGAGAGTCGACGGAGATGGTTTCGATTTTTCGAAGAAAATCCATTGTGTCTCGTGTGAAAGATGGTAAACAGGACACAAATTCTTTTAGTGTTTGATCAAGGTATGTCCCACAATGATGGGTCAGGGAATCCATACCCGATACAATTGGGCGTCCCTTCTGGGGGTTCACCCCCTTATGAATTTTCGGGAGGCAGTAGAAAGTGGCCAACTGTGGGTTTTTGGGAAAAGATACGCATATTCCGATTTCGTAATCACCCCTTGTTCTAGGCCCTGCTGGAGGATCCCTTTGAGTTGTTGCTGAAATACTAGGCTAGGGTCGCCTGGTAGAACTCTGTAACTAGTAGAATCCCTAAGTAAATCAAAGCACATTTTTGGGCAATTAGGATGGTCTAGAATTACTAGATTCCCACCTTTATCAGATGGTTTTATAATGATGGTGTTGTCTGTGTCTAGGTTCCTAAGGGCCATAGACTCGTCTCGGGACAAATTATATTCCCTCGGATGATTGACATTTAACCGTTCGAGGTCATTGCTGACCATCTTGAGAAAAATGTCGATATGTTCCGAGTTAATGGGGGGTGGTAGTATGGTGCTAGTGGGGTGAAGATCAGTGAAGGGGCCATCCCCGGGATTTCTTGTCCCCTCCTCACATAGATCCATGAGGATTTGGTTAAATCACTAGTTACTGGTAACTATACGCAGGCCAGTAACTTGCAGCATCGCCGGCCGCACATGCGTTCCAGCATGCGCTCCAGGGACCGGAAGTGACGCATCGCGTCATTGCGATGCGGCTCACTCACCGGAAGTTCCTGCTCCTTGGCGTCCGGAAACACGAGTCGGCACCAGCGCTTAAATAGCAAGCGCTGACATGCCGATACGAGCCCTCCAGTCTCCTAGCATACTAGCTGCACTCTCCACAGGGCCCCCCTCTGTCTGTTAAGTACATATCATGATTCAAACCACAGACCTGTTTATTTTATGTAAACCATTGACTGGTATATATTATATTTAGACCACAGATCTGTATATTATTGTTAAAAATTAATGCCAGACATATAGTACTTTTACCTTCAGACTCCATCATACAAACGGACAAGAGGTACATACACAGTGCAATCAAGTATGCTAAGGAGCTAAGTACCATCTAACTCTTAAGCACCATCCAAAAAAATTTGCTTTCTCTATTCCCTACGTTTATTACACCAATATCACCTCCTGATGAGCTGCTGTATGCAGCCGAAACACGTTGGGGTTGTGTCTTTATATTAGACTTATTCGTTTTGTTTTTTTCACTGGATCAATATTTACCTATCCAGCTTTGTTAAGTAGGGCATCACTAGGGCCATATCTAGGCTTAGGTACGGGGGCAGGGCGTCTCCACCATCAGGGGACATCCCTGGGCTTCAGGACATAGTTCCATAGGGTTATCTAGGGAAAGAAGTTTTCCCACAGATTTACCTATTATCACCCCCAACCCTCTAGTGATTTATTATTCCGCCACCTATCTATAATAGGAGGTTCGTTTTTAATATATTATAGCATCTGAGCATACTGATGATCTTGCTCTTACCCATTCATTAATAAAGGTATCAAGTTTCTTAAATAAGCACGTTAATTTTCAATTTGTTTCTGACCTATTAAATACATGTAACCTATTGTTAATATCCTTACAAGTGTCTTTAATTGTATGGGTTTTTAATACATAAAATAAAAAAAATCATAATAAAGTCTCTTAATAGTTTATTAGAAATAATGCAGACAATTTTAAAAATCCCCATCAATTCCAATACAAAGCAAGTAAAGAGCTCAGAACTAAATTATTTCAGGAGGTCGTAATGGTTCGTTAATTCGACAATGGTTAATCAATTCGACACACGTCCCCGGATAGGGGACGTAACAGGGATTAAACTTATAGGAATAGTACTAGTTAAGACACCACTCATAGAGATGGTGTCACAGCACATTGCTCCGTGCACGCGCAGTGCCCCAACTTGGGAGTAAGAGGACCGACCAAGCTGCTTTTTCCATCTCCAGGTTCCTAAAATCAATTCAGTTTGGTGTATCAGAGTTTGGTCTGTCACTGTGAAGGCAGTCGAAGGTACCCGGCCTAAATTTTTTTTCACAAAAGGCAATCCCTGATATGGGACGTAACAGGGATTAAATTGATGAGAATAGAACTACAGAAAATACCACTCATATCGGGTGTGACAGTAAATTGCACGGCGCAGACGCAGTCACCGTGGATTCAAACAAAGGGGAGGGAGCCAGCGTTTTCTTTACCATCTCCCCGTTCAAAAAAATCAATTCAATAAATGGACCCCAGATTGGGGACTTAACAGGGATTAAACTGATGAGAATAGAACTACAGAAAATTCCACTCATATAGGGTGTTACAGTAAATTGCACGGCGCAGACGCAGTGACCATGGATTCAAACAAAGGGGAGGGAGCCAGTGTTTTTTTTAACCATCTCCCCGTTCGAAAAATCAATTCAATTCACCTTTCGGGGACCCTTGGTGTTGTATGTGGCTGGGTGGAGGAAGAAACTTTCAATGACATCAACGGGACATGGCTAACTTGGTATCCAACCTTGTGCAAATGGGGATTTTGCGGTTGGGCAAATGGACTGTTTGCGGTGCATTAAAAGGGGAGTTTGGTCTGTCAATGTCTGTGAAGTGGGCGTAACCCTTACACAACCTGATCGATACAACATCATACCTGATCGTATACACACACTGGAAGTTTTAAACCACGTTGTTAAAAAAAAAAAATTGGATTGTTACGTGATTTATGCCCTTTATGGATTAAAACCCAACTCTGCATTAACTATGTAATTTTCCATGGGAGTTTTGCCATGGATCCCCCTCTGGCATGCCACAGTCCAGATGTTAGTCCCCTTGAAACTACTTTTCCATCACTACTGTGGCTAGAAAGAGTCCCTGTGGGTTTTAAAATTCGCCTGCCTATTGAAGTCAATGGCGGTTCGCGAACATTTGCAAAAATTCACGCTTGCCGTTCGCGAACGGAAAATGTTATGTTTGCGACATCTCTAGCGATTTTTCCCAACTTGATTTACTTACCAATAGGAGACAATATCATAAAAATGTGAAACATTTTGGGGTTGCTGAGGAGGGCCAGAAAAAGAGGTTTGTCCTCTCCTTTAAGTTCAGTTCATTGGCTGACTGTATACGGAGATCTATATACAAGAACTGGGAGATTCTGAAGAGAGATATCGTACTCATGAAGTATGCAGATAGACCGTTGGTCACACTATCAGAGACAGGTTAGTGAGGAATCGCTTTACACAGGGAACAAATAATAATTGGTTACGTGACAGAAGAGCAAAAGGTAATTTTAAGTGTGGCAATTGCTTATTCTGTAAATTCAATTCCCAAAAGAAGGAGCTCAATATTGGAAGTGTACACCATAGAGGTTTTGACTTCATCACATGTAGAAGTACATTTGTAGTGTATCTTCTTACATGTAATTGCGGCCATTTCTACATAGAGAAGACCATCAGATGCCTCTTCGAAAGGGTGAGGAAACACGTTAATTCTGTACAGTCAGGAAAGGGCTGCCCAAGGTTTATTAAGCATATGAGGGAAATACACAATAGTAGTTGCAAAACCCTCAGCTTTGCTGGTATTGAATTGGTTTCCAGAAGCCCTGGGTCAACTAGGACCACAATGATTTAGGTATCTTTCTGTAACTGCTATTATTGTTGTACATTTGTTCTTACACTCACCTAAAGAATTATTAGGAACACCATACTAATACGGTGTTTGACCCCCTTTTGCCTTCAGAACTGCCTTAATTAAACCTGGCATTGATTCAACAAGGTGCTGATAGCATTCTTTAGAAATGTTGGCCCATATTGATAGGATAGCATCTTGCAGTTGATGGAAATTCGAGGGATGCACACCAAGGGCACGAAGCTCCCGTTCCACCACATCCCAAAGATGCTCTATTGGGTTGAGATCTGGTGACTGGGGGGGCCATTTTAGTCCAGTGAACTCATTGTCATGTTCAAGAAAACAATTTGAAATGATTCAAGCTTTGTGACATGGTGTATTATCCTGCTGGAAGTAGCCATCAGAGGATGGGTACATGGTGGTCGTGAAGGGATGGACATGGTCAGAAACAATGCTCAGGTAGCCCGTGGCATTTAAACTATGGGCAATTGGCACTAAGGGGCCTAAAGTGTGCCCAGAAAACATCCCCCACACCATTACACCACCACCACCAGCCTGCACAGTGGTAACAAGGCATGATGGATACATGTTCTCATTCTGTTTACACCAAATTCGGACTCTACCATTTGAATGTCTCAACAGAAATCGAGACTCAAACCAGGCAACATTTTTCCAGTCTTCAACAGTCCAATTTTGGTGAGTTTGTGCAAATTATAGCCTTTTTTTCCTATTTGTAGCGGAGATGAGTGGTACCCGGTGGGGTCTTCTGCTGTTGTAGCCCATCCGCCTCAAGGTTGTGCATGTTGTGGCTTCACAAATGCTTTGCTGCATACCTTGGTTGTAACGAGTGGTTATTTCAGTCAACGTTGCTCTTCTATCAGCTTGAATCAGTCGGCCCATTCTCCTCTGACCTCTAGCATCAACAAGGCATTTTCGCCCACAGGACTGCCGCATACTGAATGTTTTTCCCTTTTCACACCATTCTTTGTGTCCCATTCTGACATTTAGTTTGGAGTTCAGGAGATTGTCTTGACCAGGGCCACATCCCTACATGCATTGAAGCAACTGCCATGTGATTGGTTGATTAGATAATCGCATTAATGAGAAATAGAACAGGTGTTCCTAATAATTCTTTAGGTGAGTGTATATTTGTATGTTATGTTTTATTTTTGTATGTTCGTCAAAAAGAGCTGCTAGTTATGTCTTGTCATGACAACCCTGCTCTGGGCGTTTTAAAACACAGCGCTTTGTTACACGCTGACGTTAGTGGACTGAGGAAGCGCGATTTTGTGTGAAACGGCCGTATGCCGCTATGTGGGGATCATCCGCAATCCGCCCCCCTTTACCTCTTCTGAAAATATATTTGCATCCCGGATGAATAAAGGATTATTTTTATAGAACTACATGGGTGAGTGACACCTTCTACTATAGTTAGCTGCTACAACATGTGATGGCTTTGAAGAGCAGGAGCAACCCCGAACATCCACGATGCCCGGAAATCAGTCCGTGCCGTGATATCTAAGACGACATCGAAACCTACCTGGCGATGTACAAGAAAGTGGCCATAAGGGAGAAGCTGCCCCAAGACCAGTGGGCTGAGGTCATGGGTGAGATTTTGGCAAGACTGGTGAATGTGTTGGTCCGGGCCCAGCGGGGGGTTTAAGGTGGCAGAGCCTGCAAGACCCCCAGTATTATGACTTACTCCACCTCTTGCAAAAGTGGCTACAGCCTGATGTGCTGAGTCCCAAGGCTATGCTGGATAGATTATTGGCTGATATGTTCTGGAGGGCTCTGCCACTGGATCGACCAGGTGTCTCCTGGCAATGCCCTGGAAATGGTGGACCTGGTGGAGCGCTACGAGGCTACTTAATCTTATGGGGGGTTCTTTTGGGCAAACCCCGTAAATCTCCATCCCAGACCCGACGACTTGTACCAACCCAGGATGTATCCCCAACAAACCTGGCTTCAGTAGTCCAGTAGTGTCAAAAGCCTGGCCATGTGAGACCCGACTGTCCACATCAGGTGGAACCCATGGATACTAACTATGGCTACCATCAGTTGTTATATGCCAGGAAGCTGTGTGCAGCAGGTACCCCAGAAACTCTAAACCACTTGTGCCGGGTGGAAGTGGAAGACACTCCAGCAGAGGCTCTGCTGGACTCAGGATGTCTGGTGTCCCTAGTAAGGGCTCCCCTGGTACGGTCCACGGAGTATACTAGCCGGAAAGTCGGGCTCATGTGCATCCATGGAGACTTAAAAGACTATCCCACCTCCATGGTGTCTCCAACCACAGGGGCCAGTAGGTGGACTCACGAAGTGGCAGTTGCCACAAATGTACACTACAAACTTATAATAGGGAGAGACTACCCGGGTTTTCCGGCACTGTGGCCTTCTACGAGAGTGACTGATACCTATGAGACAGGGGTAACCCCAGCAGAGTGGCCTGGCTCAACAGGGAGACCAGAACCCTGGGAACCCGAGGCCGAAGGGCCAGCGGTAGGGGTGACCGCCACTTCGATGGAAGAGGGGGAGACAACTGCACTCAATGTAATGGTGGGAGAAGTGGAGGACTTGCCGCTGGGGCCTGTGCTGGCAGACCTCAATGTCTTTGGGGATAATTTTGGTACTGCACAAAACCGGGACCCCACCCAATCCCAAGCCTGGGAAAATTTATTAATAGTAGATGGTGAAACACAACAAGCTGGGGCAGAGTCGGTGTCCCCTCCTTTTGTGGTTCAGCAGGATATGTTGTATCGGGTAAACCAGCTGCAGGGTGAACCCATTGAACAGTTGGTGGTGCAACAGGCTTATCGCAAACTTGCGTTAGAGTTAGCCCACCAACATGTTCTCGGGGGTCATCTGGGAATGCAGAAAACACAGGACCGGATTCTACAACAGTTTTACTGGCCCAGTGTGTTTAGGGAGGTGGACGAATTCTGTAAGTCTTGCCCGAGCTGCCAGGCAACTAGCCCCCAGCATCTTTTCTGTAGTCCCACGATACCTCTGCCGATCATCGAGGTACCGTTTGAGCATATCTCTATGGACCTCGTAGGCCCAGTACCGAAGTCCGCTGGAGGACACCAACACAACTTGGTCGTCTTAGACTACGCACTCGGTACCCTGAGGCGGTGCTACTGCGACATACATTGGCAACATTTAATGCTAAGGACCTAATGGAAATGTTCTTCCTAGTGGGGCTACCTAAAAAGGTTGTGACTGACCAGCGGATACCTTTTATGTCTAAAGTCATAAGGGAGCTCTGCAAGTTGCTGCATATCAAACCGTTACGGACGTCCGTTTGCTATCTGCAAACGGACAGTCTGGTTGCAAGGTTTAATAAAAAAAACATGTTAAAAAGGTTTGTGTCTAAAGATGGGAAAGACTGGGACCTTCTTCTGCCCTATCATGTTCGTTGTGCGAGAGGTGCTCCAGGCCTCTACTGGGTTCTCACCCTTCAAATTGCTCTATGGCAGTCATCCTCCTGGTTTGTTGGATGTAGCCAAAGCGGCATGAGAACAGCAACCCATTCCACATAAAAGTGTCCTTGAGTACAGCAGATAAAGACCGTTGTGCATCTTGTTAGGGAGCATATGGAGGCCAGAGTCGGGTCTATAATCTTCTGGTCTGGATCTTTAAATCGGGTGATCGGGTTTTGGTTCTGGTGTCGACAGTGGACAGTAAGTTCCTGGCCAGGTGACAGGGGCCCTACAAGGTACGTGAGAAAATTGGAGAGGTAAATTACAAGGTACACCAGCCAGGGAGGCGAAAGCCGGAGCAGGCATACCATGTGAATTTACTCAAACCATGGAAAGAT
The DNA here is from genome assembly GCF_014858855.1 of Bufo gargarizans. Taxonomy (NCBI): domain Eukaryota; kingdom Metazoa; phylum Chordata; class Amphibia; order Anura; family Bufonidae; genus Bufo; species Bufo gargarizans. Next base: position 337,124,596 of record NC_058080.1, read on the forward strand.
AGGGAAACCTGTACTGAAGACAGCCCATGGCCAGGTTTTCTAGGGGGAAGCGGTTTCGGCCCCTCTGTCTGAAGCAAGGGAAGCGGCTTCCACAGTAAGAATTGCTGACAGCATCTCCTCTAAACAGGCTCAGGAGGCTAGGGAGTTCGTAAGTTGGAATATGGATGTGTTCTCGGACCTCCCTGGACGCACTTCCACAATCCAGCAAGACATTGTAACGGAACCTCAGGCCAAAGTCCGGTTAAAACCATACCGGATACTCGAGGCTCGGCGACAAGCCATCTCGGAGGAAGTGCAGTTAATGCTGCAACTAGATGTCATTGAGGAGTCTAAAAGTGAGTGGGCCAGTCCTATAGTCTTAATACCCAAGCCAGATGGGACGTTATGGTTCTGTAACGATTTTCGTAAACTGAACGAGATTTCCAAATTCCATGCCCCGGGTGGTTGAGCTTATCGAGAGGTTAGGACAAGCCCGGTATTTTTCGGTTTTGGACCTCACGAAAGGGTACTGGCAGGTGCCCTTAATGGAGGCTGCCAAAGAGAAAACTGCCTTCATCACACCTGAAGAGCTGTATCAGTACAAGGCACTACCCTTTCGTCTGCATTGTGCCCCCGCCACTTTTCAATGGCTTATGGACATTGTGCTGCATCCACATAGTCGGTAGGCTTCAGCTTACCTCGACGATATTGTCATCCACAGTACCGACTGAGAAAGTCACCTGCCCAAAGCGTAGGCTGTAGTAGACTCCCTTCGGAAGGCAGGACTAACCGCTAACACCCCAAAAAATGTATGATTGGGGTAGAGGAGACTAAGTACCTGGGGTATGTCATTGGGCGGAGTCATCAAACCCCAAGTGAACAAAATAGAGGCAATATGAAATTGGCCCAGACCTGTCACCACTAGGCAAGTAAAGTAATTCCTGGGAATGGTGGGCTATTATATGAGGTTCGTTCCACATTTTGTTACTTTAGCGGCTCCGTTGACAGGGCTCTTGAAGGGACGGAAGTCCGTGATGGTCTGCTGGAATGACCATCCGGAAGAGGCTTTTCCACGTTGAAGTCGGTCCTGTACGGGGCACCGGTTTTGGTGACGCCCGACTTCAAGAGAGAGTTTGTGGTACAGACCGAGGCCTCTGAAGTAGGCCCTGGAGCTGTACTTTCTCAGGAAATTAATGGGGAGGAACATCCCATTGTATTTCTGAGTGGCAAACTCACCCCAGCCGAGACCAGGTACAGAATAGTGGAGAGTGCCTGGCCATCAAGTGGGCACTTGAGTCTCTCTGCTATTATCTGTTGGGGAGAAAGTTCCGTCTGGTAACCGACCACTCCCCCCTTAAGTGGATGAGCCAGGCCATAGAGAGGAATGCCCGGGTAACCATATGGTTCTTGTCATTACAGAACTTCAAGTTCTCAGGGGAACACAGGGCAGGCTGCTTGCAGGAAAACGCAAATGCCCTGTCCCAGGTACACTGTCTGGCAAGTGTTGACCCCCTCAGTGTTAAACAAAGGGGGGAGGTACGTAGGAAGGCACAAGGGACCGTCGTTGACTGAAGGTATGCGTCACCGAGGTTCCTGGCTGATCAGGGAAGGCTCTTACTGAGAGTAGTCAAAGTGCTGGGTGGGTGACTACTCCCCACATTCGGGGCCAGGTTTTGCCAGGCATAAAACCAGCCAGCACTGCCAGGTGGAGAGGATTACCTCTGTCTGACAGTGGAGCTCAGAAGGTCTGTGTGCTGGGATCTGAGGCCTGTGCTGGAGAGCGGAGACCAATGTCAGGGGAACAGGCCGCTTAAAGCCTGTATTTGGACCTTCTGAGGCAGAACTGCCACCAAGGTGATTTTTGCTATTTGGACTCTTGGTGTGAACTAACACCAAGACTGCAAAGTGATGTTTTGTTTTTGCTTTATGCGTTAATAAACACGGAAGTTTGATTTAATAAGTGAATCTAAAGGGACCTATAAAGACATCTTTAATATTCTAAATGCAGGTTATTTGGGAGTAATGGATGGGAAAGTGTCCGATAAGTAAAATGCTACAGAATGTATGCATTAAAATTAAAAGGATATTTGGGTTTACTCAGGCCCTTCATTAACTCCAACCACTCCATATGTGGTCCTAAACTGCTGTACGGGCAGAGCGCAGAAGGAAAGGAACGCCATATGGTTTTTGGAAGGCAGATTTTGCTGGACTGGTTTTTTGACACCATGTCCCATTTGAAGCCCCCCTGATGCACCCCTAGAGTAGAAACTCCCAAAAAGTGAGCCCATTTTGGAAACTACGAGATAAGGTGGCAGTTTTGTTGGTACTACTTTAGGGTACATGATTTTTGGTTGCTCTATATTACACTTTTTCTGAGGCAAAATGACAAAAAATTGCTGTTTTGGCACAGTTTTTAATTTTTTGTTATTTACGTTCATCTGACAGGTTAGATCATGGTGCTGTTTTTATAGAGTAGGTTGTTACGAATGCGACAATACCAAAAAGTCATTTGTTTTCAAAAATGCTTTTCAAAAACGCTTTATTATGTAAAACTGAAGTTTTACATAATAAAGCATTTTTGAAAACAAAAATGATTTTTTTTAGCGTCACCACATGCTGAAAGTTTTTTTTTTTTGGGGGGGGGGGGAGATGATTGGTACTATTTTAGGGCGCATATGACTTTGATCGCTTGATATTACACTTTTTGTGATATAAGGTGAGAAAAAAATGGCTTTTTTGACACTTTTTATGGTGTTCACCTGAGGGGTTAGGTAATGTGATATTTATGTACAGCAAGTTCTTACGGACGTGGCGATTCCTAATAGGTCAACTTTTTTTTATTTAAGTTTTACACAATATTTTTGAAACAAAAAAAAACAAAACCTTAGTGTCTCCAGAGCAAGATTTTTTTTTAATTTTTAGGGCGATTGTCTTAGGTAGGGGCTCATTTTTTGCTGGATGGAGATTGGTACTATTTGGGGGGCATAAGCCTTTTTAATAGCTTGGTGTTGCATTTTAGTGATGTAAGGTAACAAACAAAATGTTTTTTTTAGCAGTTTTTATTTTATTTTTTGACGGTGTTCATCTGAGGGGTTAGGTCATGTGATATTTTAATAGAGCAGGTCGATACGGACGCGGCAATACCCAATATGTCTACTTTTCTTTTGTTCCCTATTTCTTACACATTTTTTTTACTTTTGAAACTCAATTTTTTTGTACTTTATTTTTTGTCCCACTCTGGGACTTTAACTTTTGGGGGTCTGATCCCCTTTACAATACTTCTGTATTGTAAAGCATTGGCTGTAAGTGTATTACTGAATGTAATACACTTAGATTCCTGCCTGTGAGATCCAGGGAGCTGGATCTTACAGGCTGTCGCAGAAGGCAGCCACGATGCCTAAGTAAGGAATCGGGCTGTCTTCCCTGCCATCGGGCATCTGTCACAGCAGCGCGGGGACTCGATAGCTGCTCTCTCCCTCCACACGTGTCACGGCACATCAAGGGTTAATACGCCGACATTGGTGATTTCAGCGATGTCAGCGCATGTAGCATGGGTCCGGCTATCAGTGACTGCCGTACCCCTGCCGTGGTTCGGGCACGCGCATGTCCTGCACCCGCCCGATCACTAACATCTGCGCCATACATGTACAATGTAGGTCCTTAAGGGTTTAATTATGTTCTCTGTTTTTATTCTCTATGTACGAATTTATCATGTTTTTAATGAGATTGCGATCATGTTTTTGACGATCTAGTGATTAATGGACTTGATAAGAATTATAATTTTTTTTAATTAACAATCTCTGGTGGGTGTGAGGAATATGGATTAATATTTACTGTCAGCCATGTCCTCACACCCCCCATTTGCTGACAGATTGCAGAGGTAAGGAACTCCACAGGAGGGCCCTGCTTCAAGGAAACGTTCACACCTCCATGCACCAGTTTGGAGCCAGCTGAATCTTGCAGGAAACCCCCCCCCCCCCCCCCAGCAGGGGGTATCTGCTTTTGCCTGGTTCAATGAGATTTCCTAGACATATTGGCACCTACCTCTCATAAGGAATTATGAATCGCCTGGCCACCGCAGACGCAAACCGGATACATATTTGTGTCCCGGTGGCCACGAGGTACGGTCCCATGGTCTTTGTTTACTCGTACCCAGTCGGGGTAGGGAGATACCCATATCTCCCCATAGAAGCCACCTACCGTTACCAGGTTTGGGCTCTAATTGGGCAGGTCCATTAGTCCCAGAACCATCTCCCTGTGACCCTCTGGTCTGGAGCTATGACCCCCTAAAGGGTTTTGTGGGTCATTCACCGTCAGCCCAGAAGAGGGGGAGTTGACCCCTCCCTGAGGCAGGGAGGGGATGGACCAGCTACAGGTTAAAAGCCTGGTGCCAGCAAGTAGGCGGCGTCTTTTCTCTGAAGAGGGGTCACATTCTACACATGTGTTTAGAGGGACCCAGGAAATAGCAGGAGATCACAGCCCCTCGTGTGGCCTCCGGTTCAGGACATCGCCAAGGAACTTTCATCATACTTGGTAACTTACTTTCACCCTGCTTAATCCTATTGTAACCATATACCCTGTAATCTGTAACCTCAGACCACTGCATATATATTGTCTGTGTATAGTGTGTTATATCTAGTGTGCTCTTATAGCGATTAAATCTATAATTTAATCTTGTGCTATCTTGTATCTCGATCACGAATCCCCACGTCCGTGTTTTGGCCTAGTTATAAGCTACCGTGGGTTGGTTTCTGACCCTATATAATCCCGTTAGCGGACCGGGCTTATATCAAGCGAGAAACTGGTGGCAAGTTACCCGGGCTGAGTGTGGGCTGTTTTCACTGCGGCAGTGAAAAGGCCCTTCCAGCTTGTTGCCTCTCTGTGCCCGCGTGGACAGGAGGTGTGTGTGTAAACTATACCAGCCTGACCTTACGTGCTCCTCTGGAGGGCATAACTTCACGTTTTTGGTAAACCCCGTGATCATACCAGGTCTCGTGAGCTCGACGTGGTTGACGTCAGCGGACACAAGGGGTGGTATTCATCACAGTGGGGTATGAGATCCCCTGGAGGCCAGGGGTGTCCTTACTTTCACTTGGGTTGGACATATTCGGGTTAGCTGATGTTACAATCAGCTTCCATATCTTAACCGTGCCAAGAGTGACTACAGCCAAAAGATGAAAGAGTAAGGAACTTCCATCTATCTCTGAAATCATAGCTAAGGTGAATTACAACTATGGTATGGAGCTACTGTTGAACGGATGAACCAGTTGACTCGATATACTACCAGGTGGCATAAACAGTCCTCATTTATATCACGTTTTCCTCCTTTGCCCATGTCACAAATACAATGGAGAGTCATGCATTTTATGTACAATTTTATTTCCTTTTCGGTGTTGTGTAGCCCTTGTTTATTTGTTATTGTTTTTCATTCTGTTGCTATATTGTCATGCCTTATGTAACCTAGTCAGTCTTACTTTTTGTCTCATTCAGAAGTCCGATTGTTGTTCATGACAATGTACTGTTTTCTGAAACTTTAAAACTCAATAAAATAGTGGTAAAATAAACCTCCAATAAATTCTACAAGTGTTAGTGCTGAAAAAACAATTTTTGGGAAAGAAAATCTTTTAAATATCAGATTAGCAAGAATCTTGGGGAAAATAACTACACAGTACACAATATGGAGCAATAAATATGAATTTCATATTTATAAAAATGCTTAATATTTACACATACAAAAAAATATGCAGCATGCACACCGCCACAAGAAATATGAAACAAAAAAAAAAAAAAACACTGACCTGTAAAATCAACTCCTACACTAACAAATCACAAGCTATGAAGCCATGAAAAGAGGCTGCCAAGAGCATAAATATTTTTGGGCTGAAAGCTAAGAGTGTTTAAAAAACAAACAAAACAAACAACATATAATCACCTGTTTAAAGATGGTCACCACAAATAAAGTGCAATCGACAGTTATAGAGGATGAGCAGGTCAATATATAGTTTTGTGGGAAAAGAGTCTGTAGAACTTGTGTTTAATACATTAAAATCTCTGCTTTTTCTGAGTTCAGTTGTACATGGGGAAGTGTTATCAGAGACTGATAGCAGTCAGTGTGTACAGAGATAGCTGTACACAAGGGGCGGTAGAAAAGTTCTGACAAATCAGAGATAAAGATTTTTTCCACAATACTATAAATCAATCTGTTCAGCTTCTCCTGCTTTAAAATATGATGCCTGAAGTGGTACCATTTTGTGGTATGGTGACAGGTCCTCTAACCCCATGTTTCCCAACCAGTGTGCCTCCAGCTGTTGCAAAACTACAACTCCCAGCATACCTGGACAGCCTTTGGCTGTGCGGGCATGCTGGGAGTTGTAGTTTTGCAACAGCTGGAGGCACACTGGTTGGGAAACACTGCTCTAACCTACAGACAGTCCAGTGATTCCCATTGACTTCCAACCAGCCATCACATGCCATCTAAGCATGTGATCACTGAAGCCAGCCAATGGTCTCAATGGTGATTAACACAGAGATTGGTAAGTTGCCTGTAGCAGTCACATGGTTAGCAGGAAAGCGATTGCTGCCCAGTGACTTATAAGGGTGAGTATATTAGTTTATTATTTTTAAGTGCTCCTAATCTTCAGGCTAAAGTTTTAATGCATTGGATGACCCCTTTAACATGGTTCTACATATTCATGTTTAAATCATGCACACTGTTTCATTAAGAGAATATCTCTTATGTTTAATATGCACAAAAGACTCCATTAGAGCTTACTGCACCTACGTTCAATGATTTGTCATAAAAGCTGTGCTGCATAAAACCCTTGTATAGCTACTGCAAAAAAAAATATAAAAAAAATCTGTGAAAGTTAAACATTTTTGCATTACTATTTATTGAAAAACATTGAAAATCTAAAAAGAAGTCCCCAGGCTACGGCTAACATGGAACAACCAGTTAGTGGCAAAGAAATAGCTGGATACTAGTCAGCAACCTGGTGTACTACTGTATCTATTGATGAATAGGAACAATAACCCACAAACAAGGAAGATTATGGGATTGAGATTTATCTTTGCTCTACTAGACTGATGTATCTTTTGGAGAAATTACAGACGCTTCAGGATATTTTGGGTCCTTAAAGATGTCACTTTGTCTGTGAACGTTTTAGAATAGGTGAACACTACTGCTATCAAAACTGACAAAGCAAATGTGTTAAGCCTTAATTGCATGGGGGACAAGGGATTTATTTTCAAGGGATTCCAAAAATTTTCAGAGAAGGGGTTGACACATTTATCATGTATAATTTATGCCAGAAAATGGTATAAACTATAGCCAAAATCTAGGCTAGCCCATAGCTGGCATAAAGTTATGTTTGTATCACATGGACAGTCAAAGATGCGTCAAATTAAGGCTCCATTCACATCTGTACATGTGCTAAATTTCTTTCATCATCTTTTTAGACTTCTAAGAGATCATAACGGAAAGCAGTAAGGGACTGACAAATAGAAAATGCAACAATACTTATAGATGTAACTTGGGATCTGCATAAGAAAAGTAGATTAACGCATCAGATAGTAAATGTTTAAATCTGGGTTACATTTCAAACCATTCTTACACATTATGCGTCAGATTTCTGGGGGAAGACTACATCTAATAGAGGTGTTTTAGCAGCTTTCTCCCCTCTCCGATTCACAACGCATGCATGCTCAGCTTGGGAGGAGGGGATAGAGAGAGATAGGACACTGAGGCCGACACAAATCTTTGTTTTTAAAACAATTTTTTTAATTGTAAAACTGACATACTATTAGTTAGAGCAGGTATTTCTTAAAACATAAGTTCTCATAGTGCGGATTTTTTAATGGGTGTATAATAAGGGGAGTATATTCAAGGAAACACACAAAGGAAAAAAAAAAAAAAAAGCAATATTCAACCCACGCAATACTTCAACAAATGCAACTATACTTAAACTATATAACCCTTGCTTAAAGAAGGACTTCAGATTTACTTTGATGGTTAAAATAACCATGACAAGAAGGTAGTGGCAAACATTTGGGTGGAATGTCTCAGGCCTGTTGATTAAAGGAAAAAAATCTCCACAATTATTAATAGACAGAATCCTTAACACTTTGTACTTCTAAATCATCTGCTTCTTGACCTCTCATATCATCTTCATCCTCATCAAGATCTTTATCAAGTGGGGCACCACCGTCCTTTGATATTTCCTCTACGTGAGCAAACATGTCAGCCATAAGAGCTTCTTCCAACTTTTTCCTCACCTGCTGTACAAGTTCTTCCTGTTTCCTGAAAAATTAACAGAACGTTGAGTGTGTATATTTGGGTTTCAATAATAAAATTAAAACAGCCTAGAATAAACCTACATGGAAAACCAAGATGTTGGATTGTAACAAACCAGTGAAGCTAGTATCCCAGTGACCAGCACTGTAGCCTTGCAACCCTCAGTTAAAGATCTATCAAGAGGAACATGCATTTAGCTGCTTCTTCATGTGTTTGTTCCAGCTTGCTTCCATTCTCCACCACTAAATAAAAGTGTGTCAATTTGATACTTCTGCGGTTGGTTGAGTGAGATGGTGGAAAGATTTTAAATTCTGTTTTATGGAGGATGATACAGTGATTCTGGATAGTACAATGGTGATATCTGGACAAGAGAGTTAAACCTGCGTGTCATCAGCATGAAACCAATACTGAAATCCATGGGACTATGACACATGACCTGTCCCAGTCCAAAAGGTGTAGATTGAGAAGAGCAGGGTTCCTAGGACAGAACCTTGAGGACACCAACAGAGAGAGGATAAGACAAGGAAGTAGTGTGCAAATGCCAGGCACTAATTGTTCAGTCTGTGGGATATGATGTGATCCAGTAGAGGGCCAAGTCTGTGGTGCCAAGAGATGAGAGAATTTGTAACAGAAAGGAGTGGTTGATGGTGTTAAAGGCAGAGGACAGGTCAAGGAGGATAGGCAATGTTCTTTGGCTTTGGAAGTTTAACAGGTTTTTGGTGACTTTGGTAAGGGCAGTTTCAGTCGAGTGGTGGGGTCAAAATCCAGATTGTAGCGGGGTTAAAGAGGGAGCAGAAAGGGAGGCGCAAGGACAGTTCAAGGTGGACATGTTGTTCAAGCATATGTACAAGTAGAGTTAAAAGGACGGTACTTACCACTTTGCGCTGTAACAATTTTCCTTTATTCTCGGTAGAGAGCGGACTTCTAATTCAGCTGAATTAGGCTGAATTAGGGGGTCTTTTTTGCCGACATGCAGTGCCTCTATTACTCTTTCTACAGCCATCACATGTTGTTCAAGCAGTTTTGAGGCGTATGGGAGAACTGATATGGGGCGATAACTAGACAAAAGAAGACTGCTTTTTGAGGATGGGTGCAATGGTAGCATATTTTAAACCAAAGGCGAAGACATCAGTGGCTATTGACAGGTTGAAGCGATGAGTTAGGGCAGAATTAACACTGTGGTGAGGTTGGGGAAGAGGTGGGATGGGATTGGGTCAAGTGCACAGGTGGCGAGATGTGATCTGGAGAGTACGGTGGAAAGATTTTCCTCTGTAATGGTAGAGAATCAGATTTTAGCTTAGAGGACCGAATTTGTGTAGAGGGGCTGTGGGGACTGTAGGCTGAAGCTTTCTCTGATGTGGTCAATCTTTAGTTTAAAGCATGTGGCAAAGTCCTCAGCTGAGAATGGGTGCATGGCGGGGGGGACGGGCAGAGAAGACAGTTAAAGGGGCTATCCCACAGAAAATATTCTACAATGTTCAAACCAGAACCTAGATCTGAATACTTTTGTAACTGCATGTAATTAAAAATGTATTATAGCTACTGAGTTATTCAATAAAATGTATCAGAATAGTGCCACTTAAATTTATTATTTCTTTGACCAGTGTAACATTATACTTCCCCACTTTGTGAGATTTACCGGTCGCACCGGACATGACGTGAGGAAGTGTGCAGCGCCGCGCAGGCACACAACGACTGGTTAGGGAAATGTCACAGCAGAGTGCGCATGCGCCGGGAGCCTCGATGGTGGTTAGGGAAACATTATGGGCCAGTGCACAGGTGCGGTGATTGGATGGTTGTTCTCAGCTGGACACCAGCCGACACTGCGCATCCGCCGGGAGCCTCACCAGCGGTTAGGGAAAAATTAAGTACGGGCCAGTGCTTTTTCCCTACCCTAACCTCTGGTGAGGCTCCCAGCGCATCCGCAGTGTCGGCCGGTGTCCAGCTGAGAACATCCGATTACCGCGCCTGCGCACTGGCCCATAATGTTTCCCTACCCTAACCACCGGCGAGGCTCCCGATGCATGCGCACTCTGTTGTGAAATTTCCCTAACCAGTGGTTGTGCGCCTGCACGGCGCTGCACACCTCTTCACGTCATTTCCGATGCGACTGGAAGTGACGAGGGTAGGAAAATCTCACGAAGTAAAGAAGTATAACGTTACACCAGCTCATTAACCTCTTAAGGACCGGGCAATTTTTCGCCTTAAGGACTAGACTGATTTTTGCAAATCTGACATGTGTGACTTATGTAGTGATAACTTTAAAACGCTTTTAACTTATCCAAATTGGATCATTTTGTGACTGCCATTTTATTTTTTGCTGACGTTAAAAAGCTTATAAGTTTAGAAGCAAATCTTGAAATATTTCAGAAAATTTCCAAAACTCAGGTCTGAAGTCACTTTATGAGGCTTAGATAATAGAAACCACCCAAAAATGACCCCATTTTAGAAACTACACCCTCAAGGTATTCAAAACTGATTTTACAAACTTTGTTAACCCTTTAGGTGTTCCACAAGAATTAATGGAAAATTGAGATTAAATTTCAGAATTTCACTTTTTGGGCAGATTTTCCATTTTAATCATTTTTTTCCGCTAACAAAGCAAAAGTTAACAGCCAAACAAAACTCAATATTTATTGCCCTGATTCTGTAGTTTACAGAAACACCCCTTATGAGGTCATAAACTTTTTTGTTAGTTTTTTTTTTTGTTGCTTATACAAAACAGTACACAAAAAGCAATTAGAGATTAATATACCATTTCAACCCTTTTTTGCCTTTCCCCCCATCTCTTCTCCCTCCCCCCAACATATGATGCGTGCGCCCCCTCCCCCCCCCAAAAAAAGTCCTATCAGAATTACCAGCTGTCCCATATCTTAGCCCATTTCTCGATTCCACCCCTTTGCTTGTAAAGAATCCGTTCGTAATTTTTCACCTTATTACCAGATTTATCCATTTATTTACTTCTGGGGCCTGCCGTGCAAACCAGCTCCGACTAATCAGAACCCTGGCCAATAGTAGTATTCTCCCTAGTAGAATTTTTTGGGGTTTATGACTAGTTAGTCTCGAGAGATCATTCAATAAAAACAATTGTGGCTCAAGAAGAATCCATGTTTTTAATTTATAAATAAGAAACTTATTGATACCCCTCCAATATGCCCCGAGTTCTGGGCATGCCCAGATCATATGTATGCAATCTGCACCGGCAGGGTCACATCGAGGACAGTTGGAGGAATCTCTTATTCCACACCTATTAAGCCAAGTGAGGGTAACATATAATCTATGATAAATATTGAACTGTATTAGGAAGCGGTTGAAGTTGTATGAAAGAACATCTGGGTTAGTAAAAATACTCCCCCACCCTACACTTTGTATATTTGGGCAGTACCTCAAAAAAGTGTGAATTAATTATTTATATATATTTGAAATCTTCATTCTTACTGGTGCCTTCCCAAAACTCATTTAACAGGGAAGAATTATCTATTTCTAACTGTGATTTATCTTCCAAACTAAAAAGTGCCGAACGAAGCTGAAGATACCTGAACCATGACAGATTCTCTACACTATGTGATAGTTCCACAAACTACTTAATTTCTCAATTTTTAACAACCTGTGCCAGGAAAAGAATCCCATTCTTTTGCCAGAATTGATCCTGTGCTATACCATCTAATATCTGTAAGTGAGTGAGGCGTGAATGTGAGTGATCCTTTTACCCCCAACCTCTAGTAGCAGCCCATATTTTCATTAGGAGTTTTATGGTCCCTCTATGCCCCCAATCCCTATTAGTCAACAACCCAGATTCCAAAAGCGCAAATATATTTTATGTGGAGAACTTCTTACTAGACTACTTAAAGTAGTATTTGGCCATTCGCTGCACGTCCATAACTGGGCGGCAATGAAGCAGCCTTTAAAGCATGGGAGGTTTAAACCCCCATGCTCCAAAGGCTTATAAAGGTGTCCCAATTTGATTCTCACTCGTTTAATTCCCCAGATCAAATCATTAATTATTCTTTCCATTAATTTGAAATATTTATCCTCTATCCAGATAAGAACATAGAGAAATTGAGGTAGAATTACCATTTTAACAAGTGAAACCCGGTCCGCTCTGGATAGGGGAAGTCTCAGCCAGATCCCTATTTTTGCTCTCATTTTTTTTATCAATGGGGTCAGGTTGAGATGTTTTAAATCTTCAACCTTGGGCGATATCGTCATACCCAAGTATTGAAAGTTATCAACAAGATCTAACTGGGTTATCCAAGATTCCTCCTGAAACACTAAGTCTATTGGCATCAAACTGGTCTTTGACCAGTTTATATCCAAACCTGATACCTCTCCAAATTGTTTAACAATATGAATAATTCTTGGTTATCTCTGTGTTATCTACAAAAAAAAAAAAAAAGAACGTCATCCGCGTATAAAGAAATACGATCTTCCTCTCCTAGTATTCCAAAACCTTTAATTTGAGGATCCTGCCTAACAGGATATAACTATGAAATAAATTTTGCGTATATGCGTGAATTGTGTGTTTAACTGCCTGAATAAACGCTTAAAAGGAACTTTATTTGGGTATTTATTAAAAATCGTGGCAATCTACCACCTGGTGAACTCGTCAGGCTAAGTCTGGAAAGATGGCTCACCCCACAATTGTATGGGTGCAGCCACTGCCTCCACACTTAAAAAACGTGCAAGTCTGGATATATCAGGATTATTTTGTCTGTATAGATCTCCTGATGAATTTCCCAGACACACCAAGGCCCCTTTCACACGGGCGACTATTCCGTGCGGGTGCGATGCTCGAGTTGAAAGTATTGCACCCGCACCGAATCCTGACCCATTCATTTCATGGGGCTGTGCACATGAGCGGAGATTTTCACGCATCACTTGTGCGTTGAGTGAAAATCGCAGCATGCTCTATATTGTCCGATTTTCACGCGACGCAGTCCCCATAGAAGTGAATGGGGTGCGTGAAAATCGCATAGCATCCGCAAGCAAGTATGGATGCGGTGCGATTTTCACGCACGGTTGCTAGGAGACGATCGGGATGGAGACCCGATCATTATTATTTTCCCTTATAACATGGTTATAAGGGAAAATAATAGCATTCTGAATACAGAATGCATAGTAAACTAGCGCTGGAAGGGTTAAAAATAAAAATTTATTTAACTCACCTTAGTCCACTTGATCGCGGCCAGACATCTCTCCTTTGTTGAATAGGACCTGTAGTGAGCATTAATTACAGGACCTTTGATGACGTCTCTCCGGTCATCACATGGTACGTCACATGATCTTTTACCATGGTGACGTACCATGTGATGACTGGAGTGATGTCATCAAAGGTCCTTTACCTGTATTTAATGCTCACCACAGGTCCTATTCAACAAAGGAGAGATGCCAGACCGCGATCAAGTGGACTAAGGCGAGTTAAATTTATTTTTATTTATTTTTTAACCCTTCCAGCGCTAGTTTACTATGCATTCTGTATTCAGAATGCTATTATTTTCCCTTATAACCATGTTATAAGGGAAAATAATACAATCTTCAGAACATCAATCCCAAGCCCGAACTTCTGTGAAGAAGTTCAGGTTTGGGTACCAAACATGCGCGATTTTTCTCACGCGAGTGCAAAACGCATGACGTTTTGCACTCGCGCAGAAAAATCGCGCATTTTCCCGCAACGCACACGCCTCTTATCCGGGCCAAAAATATGACGCCCATGTGAAAGAGGCCTAAGAGTACTTGCTATATGTGCTGGATCTGTTTAAGATGTATCAGAAACACCAGCTAATACACTAGTGGCAACTATAACCATATGTTGCAACAGTATACATCTGAGCTTCAGGAGTGCATTGAGTCAGCAAAGAAATTGGCTGCTGTCACAGATTTTGAAAAAAGAGAACTAGTGCTTCAACAATCTGTAGAAAGGTTCACTGGGTTCCTAAAAGAAAAGACACAAAAGGACTTTAAAGAAGGAAACATATTTGACTTCATTAAAACAGAAAGAAAAGCTGTGAGTGAAAGTGAAGCTGAACAGTCATCCTCAGACTGTGACATTGAATCTGATAGTCAATCTAAAAATAGCTTTGGAAACAGAGGGAGAAAGAGAGGGGGCTACCGGAGTCGTGGCCGTAGCCGCAGGGGCAGTGAAAGGGGAAATAGAGGCGTTTTTTTAGGGTCTATGCCAACGACCTCGGAATACCCATTATTAACATTTCCAAACGCCATATATCTGACGTGGAAATGGATGTTCTGTGTAAAGGCTTGTCCTTTGTCCCCGATTGCCACTATAACCTGTTCAACTGGGTGAAAGATCTTAACTTATTTATAAGGAAGCTAAAATGGCGTAAATTCTTCCTCACAAATGATAAAGGACAATGCCACAAATTAGGCATTGACCCAGAGGAACTGCAGGATGCGAGACTCCTAGCTGACCTCATAGAGGAGGGCGAGAGAGCAATTGGTCAGGGTCTATTTACAAATCTTCACCTACCCTCACGTAGACCCCCACCCATCAATGAACACTCTCCATTGGATGCCTTCCTTACAGTGACCACATAAAAATTTAGATCACTCCGCATACATAAACCTCATATATCCAATGTCACAGAAGAAAGGATGGCACTAGATGCAAAAAAAAGGACACCACTATAGTCATTAAGCCCTCTGATAAAGGGGGCAATGTGGTGGTTCTAGACGATTGTAAATATGTGGAGATGTGAATGCGGATCCTAGATGACAAGTCTTGTTTATAGGCGCCTGGAGCACAATCCGATGGAAGTGTTTAAGCATTTATTAAAAGGCATTCTAAATATAGCTATGCAACAACACCTCATAGACAAGACGGAATTTGCTTTTCTGTTACCAGAATATCCTGTTACAGCAGCATTTTATAGCCTACCAAAGATTCACAAGGGGCTGAGCCCGTTGAAGGGCAGGCCCATTGTGTCTGGAATTAATGGCTTGACAGAAAAAAAACAACAAAACAACAGTCTTTATGTAGATGAGGTGCTAAGAACTTTTGTCTTAAACCTTCCATCCTATGTCAGAGACTCCATGGATGTCCTGAGACGCCTTAATGACATCTACTGTGACCCGGGCACCCTACTGGCAAGCCTCGATGTAGAGGCTCTTTATAGCTCAATAACCCATGAAAGGAGTTGCCAGGCAGTGGGAGCCTTTCTCACTGAATCACACTTGGCCAAGCACAATGGTTTTGTGATCGTGCTGCTCGATTTCATTTTGAACCACAATGTGTTCACGTTTGATCGCAAGTTCTACCACCAGCTCAGGGGAGTGGCCATGGGAAGTCCATGTGCTCCGACTTATGCCAACCTCTACCTGGGCTGGTGGGAGAGAGAATGCGTATTCAGCGAGGCTATGGAACAGTGGACGTAGTCTATTATCTTATGGTTAAGATTTATAGACGACGTATTCATTCTGTGGAACGGCACCAGCACGGCCTTTAATGAGTTTGTGATGGAACTCAACAAAAATGATCTGGGTTTATTTTTTACGAGCGAAGTCAACGGTACTCAGCTGACGTTTCTCGATTTATCCATCAGTATTGATGAATCCAGGAAAATTATTACAAAGATGTTTCGGAAGCCAACGTCTACCAACACCCTACTCAGATGGGAGAGTGCACATCCCACTAAATTAAAATATGGAATACCTAAGGGGCAATACCTTAGAGCCCGACGGAATTGTTCAGAATGGGTTGATTTTAAGAGAGCATCCTCTGACTTACAAAAACGATTTAGCCAGAGATGATACTCTGGTCCCTGTCTCGCTGAGGCATACCAACATGCCTCAGTCAGCAATAGAGATGACCTCCTGGTCCGCAAAAAAAGAACGATGGACAACAAAATAAGAATTATAGGTATTTATGACCAGGCCAACAAAGAGGTGAGGATCATCATCAGGGGGAACTGGAGTATCCTCAAACCAGACAGTCGGACATCTTATAAGTGAATCCCCACTGATTACGTATAGAAGAGGGAGTAATCTGAGAGACCAACTGGTGCACAGCCTATACAGTCCCCCAATACAATCCACCTGGCTACCAAATAGACCACCCGGCACGTTTAAATGTGGCAAGTGCATTGCATGTAAAGCCATTAAAAAGGGCAACATAGTCAAATGCACAACCACAGGATGAGACTTTGTGATCAGGTCCTTCATAAATTGCAAAACGGTAGGGGTGGTCTATGTGGCTACATACATTTGCCAAAAACAATATGTAGGCAAAACCAAGAGGGAGTTCAGGAGACTTATTGGAGAACATCTGCTTAATATCACTAATGAGGATGATACACCTATTGCTCAACATGTTACGGAAAGCCACCCAGGAGTGGGTTTCGTTTCAGGGCATAGAGCACGTCCGAGGATCCCCAAGAGGTGGGGATATAGACAATCTGTTACTAAAGAAAGAGGCCCAATGGATCTTCACACTGAGAACAGTAAAATCATTTGGTCTAAATGACTATATATCTTATACCTGCTTCATTTGATGGATTTTCTCCCGAAAAATTCCTATTTATACAGCAACGCGTGATGGGAAAAACATGACAGTGACGTGTCAGTCACTATACCATCTAGACATCGAGATATATGGAAAACCCTAAATACCACCTTAGCAATATGGGCTGACATCTGTGATCGCATGCAGTTTAGCAGCTATGGGGGTCTGGAGATCATGAATCCATATATATAAGTGGTATTCCCTATATCCTCAGATTTTCATATTGTCATCCTATGTATCATCAGTCTCAAGGGACGATACATGGTATTGGCAATATGAGTATATAATAACTTTTTGTACTGGTTATAAAATTGTCCGATAGTCACCTCTGGAGTCGGCACTCATTTTCAGTGCTCCCCCTATATAGGCAGGCAATTCTTGCCCATGTAAGTATACCCACGATAGCGGCTAGCATAGGAGACTAGGCAGTGTGGAGCAACAGGACGTCTCACCTCCCTTCTTGGTGACGCAACCGCCTGCCGATAGCTCCGCCTAGTGGGAGTGGCGATCTTGATATGAGATCCGCGGCCAAGCAGCCGCGCGACGGCCGCAAACAAGTGCCGGAGGCTGTGTCTCTTGAGCTGCACGCGCGCAAACAGGAGCGTTCTGTGTGAGTGCAAGTTCTGAGATTAGATGAACTGCACTAATGCTTATTGTAACTCTGCTCCTGAAGACATGTCACTGGTTGTACAGTGACATAGAAACGCGTTGAGCAGACGCATGATTAGGCAGAGACAGTCTCTATTTGTTTGAGATAGTGATGGGATATTAAGAGATTAAGAGAAGCAGGGTTGTAAGTAGAGCCTAAACAAAAGCTCTCACCCGCCACTTATCTATCCCAATCACTACCATCCATACTTGCTATTTGATATATACTGTTGCAACATATGGTTATAGTTGCCACTAGTCTATTAGCTGGTGTTTCTGATACATCTTAAACAGATCCAGCACATATAGCAAGTACTCTTAGTGTGTCTGGGAAATTCATCAGGAGATCTATACAGACAAAATAATCCTGATATATCCAGACTTACACGTTTTTTAAGTGTGGAGGCAGTGGCTGCACCCATACAATTGTGGGGTGAGCCATCTTTCCAGACTTAGCCTGACGAGTTTACCAGGTGGTAGATTGCCACGATTTTTAATAAATACCCAAATAAAGTTCCTTTTAAGCGTTTATTCAGGCAGTTAAACACACGATCCTGCCTAACAGCCAAAGCCAGGGGCTCAATATAGATATCGAATAGGAGTGGAGATAGTGGGCAACCCTGACGGGTACCTCTATTTAGATCAATGCTTGAAGTAAGGCTCCCATTGAGACTCAGCCTGGCCGTAGGGGATCTGTAAAGTGCCTTGATCATGTTTATAAATCTTTCTCCAAAACCCATCCTCGCCAAAACTCTCCACAGAAACCGCCACTCCACCCTGTCAAAGGTCTTAGAGGCATCTAATCAGGGCTGGTCTTAAGTGTTCAGGCGCCCTGTGCGAGCTAACCTTGTGGCACCCCCCCCCCCCCCCTCAAAATAAAATAAAATAAATTGTGTGGCACAGTGTAACAAACATTTCACATGAAAACGTAGTTACTTGGCTTGGCCCTTGGGGATCTCGGACGCCACTTCCACACTTTGGCCGGGGGCTCGGCGGAGCTGATGAGGCGTTTTATCCTAATGAGAAAGATTTCATAATAAGTATTTGGAGAAGGGGCAGAGGGATAGCAGAGCAGGGAGAGGCTGGTGCTGCTACTAGGGGGTCATACCATGGGGGAGTAATAAAGCCCACCATAATGCCCCCCCCCCCAGTAGTAATAATTCTTCTTATAATGTGACAGTGCAAAAAATACCCCCTTGTAATGCCCCCATTTGAGCTAATGTCCTCATAGTGCCCCCATAATGTGCCAGTATAAAATACCCCTATATAGGGCCCCTAGTAAATGACCCCATAGTGCTCCACACCCTCCTTCAACCTAGTGCCCCCCATAATGTACCAGTATAAAATGCTCCAGTAGATGCCCTCAGTGCCCCCCATAATTTGCAAGTATAAAATACCCCTTAGTGCCCCCCGTAGATGACCCCATAGTACCCACAATGTGTCCCAGTATAAAATTGTACTGTACAGAGAGCCCATATAAAATACCCCTTCTTTGTGGCCTCAGTAGATGCCCCTATAGTGCCCCCAATCATGTGCCAGTAATAATAGCCCCCTATGCCAGTAATAGCAGCCCCCAGTAATAAGAGCCCCTCTGTGCCAGTAATAACAGCCCCCCCCCTTTGCCAGTAATAGTATTGTACAAAAAAAAACAAAAAAAAAAACACATACTTACCTCCATGTCAGTGATGCGATGCAGGCCTCTTCTGGCCTGTGTCCCACGCTTCATGGCTCAGGCGGCGCAATGACGTCATCACACCGCCCTCTGATCGCCCACCGCCTACAGTCTATCAGAGGAAGGGAAAGGGACACGCCTCTCCCTCCCCTACCGCAGCACAGGCAGGCATCTGTATCGCTGTCCTGAGGACGGCGATACAGATGACTGGAGATGAGCGCTTCTACAATGAAAGCGCTCATCTCCCTGTGCCCAGCCGCCGCCATTACACTGTGGGCTGTCGGCGCCCCTGTTGCTATGGCGCCCTGTGCAGCCGCACAGCCCGCCCACCTCAAAGGCCGGCCCTGCATCTAATGACAGGATGGAGCGAGCAGACCCACCAGGGGCCTGTATGTTAGCAAAAAGCCGGTGAAGGTTATGATGTGTACCTTTATTTTGAATAAAGCAGTTCTGGTCCGGGTGGACAACGGAGGAGATTACCTCGGAAAGTCTTGTGGCCAAAATCCTCGCCAGGAACTTTACATCAGCGTTCAACAGCGAAATTGGTCTATAGGATCCTATATCTGTGGGGTCCTTATCTTTTTTTAGAATTAGTATTATTACCACTTCCATCATTGAACCTGGCAGGTTCCATTCCCCAACTGACTCAGCAAGGACCTCCAACAATCTAGGAAAAACATCCTCTTTATATCTAGTATAGAATTCGTATGGAAGTCCGTCTGAGCTGGGGGTGGAGTTACCCGCACATAATTTAATTGCACCTTCCAGCTCCTGGATAGAGAGATTGGCCTCAAGTGCCTTCCTTTGCGCCAAAATTATAATGGGAAAAACTATACCATCAAGGTAGGCATCCATCAATACATCCTTAATCTTACAATCGGATCTATAGAGGTCTGAAAAATAATCTAGGAAGCCCCTCTCTATGGAGTCGTATCCCCTAACCACCCTCCCATGGGGCAGTCGTATATTATCTATATTTTTTGGGGATTCCTGGCTAGAGATCACCCTGGATAACAAATTCCCTGGGAGGCCTGATTCAGTAAAGTATTTTTGCCCTTTAAAGAATAGGCTCTGTTGTGCCTTATCCAACAGGAAGTCGGAGTATGCTTTTGCTGACTTCTGCATATTTTCCCTATTTTCCTCTGTCCAATTTATATAAAAAGATTGTGTAGCTGAGGAAGCTTGTTCTTTTAAATATTTCTAGTTTTTCCCGTACTCCTTTCTCAGATCTGCAATATGACTGACCATTATACCCCTCATATAGGCCTTGAAAGTGTCCCATACCACTTGGACTCTGGCTGACCCATAATTAGCTACCCAAAATTGATTTATTTCCTTTTGTATTTCATGATCCTTTATTACTGATAGCCAATAAGGATTTAATCTAAAGGGAGACCTCCCTATTTGTTTATCCTGGGCCAGGCAGAATTCAAGGAGTACCGGTAGATGATCCGAGAGTGCCCTTGTCTCTTACTTCATTCGTGTTACGTGTCTTACATTATTTTTTTATTAATCAGTGCGTGGTCTATTCTGGACATGGATCTACCTGATTTACTAATGCACGAGAAAGCTCTTTTCCCCTGGCCCAGACCTCCCCAAACATCCTGGAACCCGGCCTCAGAACAGAAGCGAGCCAGGGAGGATCCCTGAACAGGGGAGTCTCCCTCCGCACACAGACCAACACTGTCTCTTTCTTTTGTCCCCCAGACCCCTAACATTCCAGGCTAAAATGCTTATGTCAACTATAGGGAGAGAAAAAAAAAAAAAAAAGGGAAAAGCACGCATCAAAACCCAACCCATCCCACCCCCCCATACTAGTAATCCACCAGCACAAATTGCAGCAGATTTCTCACCTATGACCATATATATAAATCTAGCAGAGCAAGGAATGGGGAGATATCTGGATCCATGTGAGATACAGGGCTGGTGCTGGCTTTATTAGAAAGATTATCATGTACTATATGATGTCTGATTTTTTTTTTTTTTTTTTTTTTTTTACATTATTTGTGGGATAACCCCTTTAAGTGTCAAAAAGGAGATTTTTTGTGAAACTCACCTGTAAAATTTTTTTCTCGTCTTTTGCATTGGGGGACACAGACTATGGGTATAGCTTAGAGGTATTAGTAGGAGGGACACTATGCAAATACAAAAGAGCTCCTCCTCCTCGGGCTATACCCCCCGACTCCACCAGGAGGAACTCAGGTGTTGCACAAGCAGTAGGAGAAGGAGCAAGAAAAAAATTATGGAAACCATCGGACCAAGCCATAAGGTCCAACCAAAAACAGAAACTGAACTGAAGACCCCTCCTGCAGAATGGGTGGGAGCTGTGTCCCCCAATGGAAAAGACGAGAAAAAGATTTTACAGGCGAGTTTCACAAAAAATCTCCTTTTCTCGTACTTTCTTCCATTGGGAGACACAGACCATGGGACGTCCTAAAGCAGCCCATGGGGTGGGAAAAAAATATCAGCACCGCCAGGAGGAATGTCCAACGGTCAAACAGGAACCACAGCCTGCAAGACCCTGCGGCCAAAGACAGCATCAGCCGAAGCCTGTGAATGCAACTGATAAAAAACTTTGTAAAAGGTATGTATGTAAGGACGACCAGGTGGCCGCCTTACACAGCTGAGACGCAGAGGCACGATTGAGTCTTGCCCAGGAAGCCCCCACCGCCCTAGTGCAGTGAGCGGTAATCCTAGGCGGGGGAACTCTACCACGAGCGCGATAAGCCGCGGAAATAGAAGAGCGGATCCAGCGCGCCACAGTGACCTTGGAAGCCGCCAGACACTTGCAAGGCCCCTCGGAAATCACAAATAGGGAATCTGAACGGCGGACGGAAGCAGTAGCCGCGAGATACACCTTCAGGGCCCGCACGACATCCAGGGAATGCAGAGTGCGTTCCTTGGGGTTAGCCGGAGAAGGGCAAAAGGAAGGCAGGACAAGATCCTCATTAAGGTGGAAGGGAGAGACCACCTTGGGCAAAAAGGAGGGGACCGGACGGAGCACAACCTTATCCTGGTGGAAAACCAGAAAAGGCTCCTGACAGGAAAGAGCGGCCAGCTCCAACACCTGTCTGATGGAAGTTATGGCCACAAGGAAGACCACTTTCCAGGTGAGTCAGAGAGATCTCCCTCAAAAACTCGAAGGGGGCCGACTGCACAGCGCGCAGGACCAAATTGAGATCCCAAGGAGGAACATACGGTGGAACCGAATGTGCCACCCCCCTGAAGAAAGGTCTTCACAGGGACCTCAAAAAAAAAAAAAAAAAAAAAAAAAAGACGGCCAGTTACCTTTCAGGGAACTAAATGACAGTCCCTTCTCAAGCCTGGACTGAAGAAAAGACAGCGAAGAGGAGGAAACCCTGAACTCTCACAAAAGGACAGGAAGGCCTTCCAGGTACGATAGTAAATCCGGGAGGAAGAAGACTTCTTCGCTCTGATCATGGTCCTAATCACTGAATCCGAGAACCCCATCTTCTTCAGGATGGCGGTTTCAACAGCCATGCCGTTAAACGAAGAGACCGTAAATTCTGGTGGAAGAGCGGGCCCTGAGACAGTAGGTCCTGTCTGTCGGGAAGAGGCCATGGGGCGTCCGAAAACCACGCGCGGCAAGGCCACTCTGGGGCGATGAGAACGGTCGGGATCACTTCTGCCTCGATCTTGCGTAGAACCTTTGGTAGGAGAAGAAATGGAGGGAAGACATAGAGGCGGCTGAAGTCCTGCCACAGAGACACCAGCGTGTCCACTCCATACGCCTTCGGATCTCGGGCGCGAGCCAGGAACACTGGGAGCTTGTTGTTGAGCCTGGACGCCATTAAGTCCACATCCGGACGGCCCCATCTGTAGCAGATTTCTTCGAACACTTCTGGATGCAGAGACCACTCGCCTGGATCCACCTTGTTGCGGCTTAGAAAGTCCGCTGTCCAGTTGTCCACTCCTGGAATGTAAACTGCTGACAACACCGGAACGTGCGACTCCGCCCTCGCCACCTCCTGCATCACCATCCAGCTGCGGGTCCCGCCCTGATGGTTGAAGCAGGCCACGGCCGTGGCATTGTCAGACTGAATCCTCACCGGGAGGCCAGCAAGGAGAGGGGCCCAATGGGAGAGAGAGTGGAAAATTGCCCTCAGTTCCAGAATATTGATTGGAAGGCGAGACTCAGCCGCCGACCAAATCCCTTGAACCGTGAGCGACTGGAGAACGCCGCCCCAACCCAGGAGGCTGGCATCGGTGGTGGCGACCGTCCAGGAGAAAGGATCTCCCCAACCTCAGGTGCAATGGGGATAGCCACCAACGGAGAGCTACCCAAACCCGCTGAGACAAGCGGATGTGATCGTCTAGACCCCGAGAGGTTTTGTCCCAGAGGGAAAGGATCTCCTGTTGTAACAAGTGAGTGTGAAACTGGGCATATGGAACGACCTCGAAAGAGGCCACCATAAGACCCAGAACCTGCATGCATTCCCGTATGGAGAGGAACTGGGAGCGCAGTAGATGCGACACTGCCCCCTGGATCTGGGAGGACTTGGAGGGTGGCAGGAACACTCTGGCGGACAAGGTGTCCAAAATCATTCCCAGGAAGAGGAGCTTCTGGGATGGGAGGAGAGAGGACTTTGGGAAATTGATTATGCAGCTAAACTGTTCCAGAGTCTGAACAGTGATCCGGACGCTGTCCTCGGCCTGCGGAAACAAGGGGGCTTTTATCAAAATATCGTCCAGATAGGGCAGCAAAGGAATGCCCCTGGTACGAAGAAGCGGCATGATTGGTGCCAGGATCTTGGTAAAGACCCTAGGGGCGGTTGCCAACCCGAAAGGAAGGGCGACAAACTGATAGAGTGACGAGCCCCAATGGCGAAGCGCAGGAATCGTTGGTGAGATTCTGCGATCGGAACATGCAGATAAGCGTCCTGGAAGCGGTAGGGCGGGTTGACTGTGTCCTCGGGCGCCAGGTAGGCTGGGGTTTAAAAGAGGGCTTCTTGCGGGAGTCCTGTGACCCTCCTGCAGAGGAAGCAGGCGACTACTTGTTCGCAGACAAGCGGCGAAAGGACCCGAAAGGGGCGCTTCGCCCTAGGCTGGGGAAGGCGAGTGCTCTTGCCCCCAGTAGCGGCAGAGATAAACTCATCCAGTTGAGCCCCAAAAAGTCGGGCACCCTCAAAAGGGGAGGTACGCAAGGGAACGCTTGGAGGAAGCGTCAGCATCCCATACCTTCAACCAGACCTCCCTGCGTTTAATGACCGAGGGTCGAAATGCGGGCAAAAAGGGAACCGATGTCCATGGAAGCCTCATGGAGGAATTTGGAGGCCTGAGACATCTGGAGAATCAAATCCAGTGTGTCTGCAGATGCACCTTGGTCTGCCAGGTCCTGGCAATGGCGCTGCAGCCACATTAAGAGAGCTCTGGCCACCCATGCCGAGGCAAAGGCAGGTCGCAGGGACGTGCCCGCCAGTGAGAAGATGGATTTGGCCAGAGAATCTAGGCGCCTGTCCACAGCGTCCTGCAGAGGAGCCGTCCAGGACAAGGAGGGCCGTGTTTTTGGCCAACCTGGCTACCGGGGGGGGGGTCCACCCTAGGGGGAGAAGACCACTTCTCCACGCTGTCCGCCGGGAAAGGATAGAGAGTATCCATGCGTTTTGTGGCGGAAAACTTCTGATTAGGACGGTTCCATGCCCTGGCTATGACCGCGGAAAATTCCTCATGGACCGGAAAGACAGCAGCCTCCGTTTTTTGGGGAGGAAAAAGGGGCAAACTCCCTCCTAGTGGAAGGAGGAGAATCCCCTTGGAGATTAAAGGTGTCACAAACAGCTGCTGCTAGATCAGCCACCATGGTGGAGAGCTTTGGGGGGGGGGGGGGGGGGGGGAGTCTGGGCAAGCTTCTAGCCGAGGGGGATGCTGTCACTCACGCTGCCTCTTAGTAGTCAGGCGTTCTCTGCGGTAACCACTGTGAGGGGAGGGGACAGAGTGGTTGGCGCAACAGGATTGGAAACGGACATACGTTCCATAAAAGACATAAAAGACATAGCTGCCTTGGCGAACAGGGCCAAATCAGTGGCTGCGCTGGACATGGCAGATGCCCAAGCAGGGGCCGCAGGCTCCGCAGTGACCGGGGGGGGGGGGGCTGGACTGGGCAAGAGAAGGGGGAGAAAAGTGAGTCTGCTCTCACTTTCGGTCACTGGTGCCTGTGCCTCCTGCCCTGCCCCTGGACAGACACTCCATACAGGACCCCATTGGGGTCTGAGAAGAGGTCTTACCGGACTTAGGCATGATGGTCTCTTCACAAAAGTGACTGGAATCAGTACAGAGAGAAAAAAATAATAATCCTACCGCTCAGGCAAGAGCACAAGCAACCAATCCAGAGAGGAGTGGGGGAGCAGCCGTTCAGTGTGAGAAGCTTCTCAGCAGCAGCAGGAAGGAGCCGGAGCGCTGATTAGCCTCCGCCCCTGCTATTAGGCCCCGCCCCCGGTCGAGTCATAGGAGCGCGAAAAGAGCGCGCGCTCCGCTCTCTGTTAAAGAAGGGAAATAAAATGGTCTCCGGCGCAGCTCAGGGTGGAAAAAAAAAATAAAGTAAGGTGTCCCCAGCAAGGGGGATGACAAGCCCAGAGAAACTGAGACCAGAGGGGGAAGTGCGCTGCTTGTGAGATAAAGCTCAGAGACATGATATGCCGCCAGAGAAGGAGCAGGAGCGTCCAGAGACGCCTGCCCAGTTAAGTGCCTCCATGACCCTTGCGCCCCAGACAGAACAACAATGCCACCTCACCCAGGAGGCCCATAGGTCTCAGAGCAGAGAGGTAGGGAGGGAGGGGGGGGACACAGAGGTGCAGCTTCATACTTATCTGCCCCTGCAGATCTTCTCCCCAAACACTGTAAGATAACTATCAGGCTGTGTAGAGCAGCGCCCCAGGATCTCACTGCAGTTACTATTATTCCAGGAAGCCACTTCGTTCTCCCGCTACGTCCCCCGGTATTTTCGTTGAGTTGGTTATACTGGGAGGAGCCTGCCCTTTTTCTCCTTGGCGTCTCCTTCTCCCAGGCTGTTGCCCTGTCCAATCGCAGCGCAGAGCTCACAGCGGGGGACATAGCAGGAGAATGGAGTGGTGCACCGGAATAATAGTAAGTGCAGTGAGATCCCGGGGCACCGCTCTACACAGCCTGTTATCTTACAATGGTTGGACCGATGAAAGGTCCACTTTAACTTGAAATTGAGGAGGGATTACCTGCAGTATTATCCACTATCTACAGTAAAGATCCTTTTACACAGATTGTCGGGAGGAAAGTGTTCCTACACGACAATGCATATCGCTGGTGGAACAGACTGCTGTGTTTATGTGCAGGAATCTCCTCCAGAGTATGGGGAGGAGTAATTGCTAATGCCATCGCTCTTCGCCATACATACTCATTGTTGGCTGGCACATTTAAGCAGACTGTGATTGTCTATTGTGGTGACTTAGATGAAGATCAGATCACATTTTATGACAAATTTGTGCAGAAATCCATATTATTCCAAAGGGTTCACATACTTTTTCTTGCAACTGTATATAACATTACAGGCATTGCTGCTTTTTCGAAACATGTGTACTATTTAACAATATTTATCTCATACGGCAAATGGCATAATGGGGAGAAAAAAAAAAATAAATTTGCCGACACAATTTTTTGTCACTTCACCTACCTAAAAAAAATGGAATAAATAAAGTGATCAAAAGCACACACATTTCAAAATGGTATCACTGAAAAGTACAGACCATCCCACATAAAAAAATTAGGGGTCAGAATGGGGATAAAAAAAACAAGGCCTCATAAGGCTATATGAACGGAACAGCTTACCAGTAATGGTTTTTCTTGAAATCCATGACACCACTGTTGCGACTAGGACTTCCATGTCACGGTCTCTTCCATGACAGGGGTCAGAAGATCTAAGAGACTGGCTGCACTGACAGCCCCTTTGGTTTCACTTTTTTCTGTGTTGTTGCTAGTTATGATCACACCTCTTGTCTCGGGTGTAGCTTAAGGGTAGGTCTACACGGCGACATTTTGTTGCACTAATGTCGCGCGACAATTTTCATAATGGCAGTCTACGGTGTCGCACTGCAACATGCGACATGTTGCGACTGCGACGCGACAGTCACAGAAAAATCCATCTTGAATGGATTTTCTGTGACTGTCGCGTCGCAGCATGTCGCATGTTGCAGTGCGACACCATAGACTGCCATTATAAAAATTGTCGCGCGACATTGGTGAGACAAATGTCGTCGTGTAGACCTAGCCTTAGTGGTCATTTCTCTATTTAGTCTGGTCTCACCCATCATGCTATGCGGTTGGTTGTGGAAGTTCTGGTGTTTTGGTTCTCCTCCGAGTTCCGGCTCGTCCGCAGTGTCTTTTTCCTATTTCTTGTTTGTTGTATTCCACTGTATTTTGGTATTAGACCTGAGGGAGTCTCCTGTTCCTTCAGCTGGGATGGAACAGGTCATCTTTTGTCCTGACACTATTTCCAGGGTCCTTTATGGTCCTGCGTATGAACATTCCTTCCATAGAGGTCTGTTCATACTGATAGTAGTCAGGGCTCGATTAAGGGATTCACTAGGTGGTGACCTTTCCCTAGTTTCCAGACCTAGTACCTCTTCCCTTCCCTCCCCTCCTGAATTCGGCGAGTTTACCACCCACACCGCGCCGTTAAACTCCCATCCAGGACAGGAAACCATAAGAGATAAAAAGGTTTACACCCCCACCACAACTCAGCGATTATTAAAAAAAAGACTCTCCGGAGGCATGTCAGTATAGAAGGAAATGGTTTATATTAATCTTCAACCTTAAAGGGTTTCTGCAATTTTTTTAACCTTATTATCATCAGCATCTGATCGGCAGGTGTCCGACACCCTTGCCGATCAGCTGTTTGAGAAGGCAGCGGCACTGGCAGTAGCACCGCGGCCTTCTCACTGTTTTCCGCAGGCCCAGTGACGTCACAAACAGTATCAATAGCCTGGGCGGGGCTAAGCTCAATTCAAGCGAACAGAGCTTAGCCCAGGCCATTGATACTAGTCGTGACGTCACAAGGGCCTGCAGTAAACAGCTGATCGGCAGGGGTCCCGGGTGTCGGACCCCCGCCGATAAGATGCTGAGGATCTATCCAGAGGACTTACTATAAGGACTTACAACTGCCTTTAATTCGTATTACTCCACACATACCTTTCTTTTAAATATAGGGCGGAAATGTATGGGGTTTCATTCAAGAAAAACAAACAATTACCGTTAAGCAATTTTTGTTTTCCCCCCTCACCCATGAGAAGTAAGAAAGAGATATCACTCTTAACCCATCTTGCAATCGTACTGGTAGATGCTTTATGACCTTTGGATTTACCTTGAAATTGTAACAGAAGGTTTCCGTCTATTCTACAGTCTGCTGTGGATTCACAATACTGAAATAAACATCTCACATCAAGACGATTACACTTTTCCTGCTGATTTAGTGGATTAAAAGATAATTGTCACATTTAGACCCCAATTTCAATATATGTAGTTACTAATAACATGATATTCTAGAATCTGTTAATATTAGATTGACTTACCCCATATTTAATAAGATTCAGCGCTTAGCAACCAGTCTACATAAAACTGCAATTTCACTATTCAGTTAAGATGGCCGCCACTGGCCTCACCCTGAGGCTAATCCCGCCTGCCCTCACTAGCCAGTAACAATAGCCCCCCAAAAGTGTTAGTAACCAGAGCCCTCCCCCAAAAAGGTTAATCTCCTGCAGCACAAAGGGGTCCTCTTACCACATGTTGCTTTCATTTATACACTGAGCAGATGGCAGATCTCCCTGCCCTGCTCTGCGCTGCTTCCACACTGCATTCTACAGCTCTGCTGAGTGAGGGAGCGTCTGCCAAGCGCAGGGACAGGGAGAAGTGCACACAGCCCAGGCACTGTTATCAGCTGCTGGGGAGGACCTGGCTTTAATCATTTACTTACAGTCCCTGGCTGTCAGTAATGTGACCTTGCACGCAGCGTGCTTCTGTGTCCTCTGTCCTTCAACAGATAGACGGACCATGCCTAGCAACCCTATTTGAAGCACAGGTAAAAGTAGGCAGTACATGGAACAAAAATGTGGAATTAGGCCTCCTGCACACGAACGTTTTTTTACACTGTCCGCAAAAACGGGGTCCGTAGGTCCGTGATCCGTGCCCGTTTTTTCTTCCGTGGGTCTTCCGTGATTTTTGGAGGATCCACGGACATGAAAAATGAAAAAAAAATCTAAGTCAAGTTTGCCATTGAAATGATAGGAAAAAACGGACACGGATCACGGACACGGATCACGGACACGGATCACGGACACGGATGACAATCTTGTGTGCATCCGTGATTTTCACGGACCCATTGACTTGAATGGGCCCGTGAACCGTTGGCCGTGAAAAAAATAGGACAGGTCATATTTTTTTCACGGCCAGGAAACACGGCTCACGGATGCGGCTGCCAAACGGTGCAGTTTCCGATTTTTCCACGGACCCATTGAAAGTCAATGGGTCCGCAAAAAAAACGGAAAACGGCACAACGGCCACGGGTGCACACAACGGTCGTGTGCAGGAGGCCTTAAGGGGTAATTGAATACACAGTGAAAAAGTTTAAATAGGGCCAACAAGGTGATATTAATCACCACTATCCAATACTAAATAAATAAATAAGACGTTATCCTTTAAGGCAGACAGATAGAAAGGCTATATCCTGACTTATATGAATATCTGAGAGTACCATGGGCTGGAAGGAAGGAATTGGTCTGATAATTACTTTCTCCTCCAAACTTTAAGTATAAGGAGGGAAGTTCAAAAATACTTGTAATTCCGAAACCCACCTAGCTTAAGTTATAGCTAGGCCATTTTAAATGTAAGCAACTTAATACATATGACGGTCGAATCAACAGCTGTAGTCTAGAGGTGGCCGTTAAAAACCTCCCAAACCAAGGATATTCTGCTAATTTGCTGTAATAGAATAGCTGAGGGCTGATACCTGAACTCTTAGCAGATAATGGCCAATAAGATAGAGAAAGGCGCTCATAGGGTAAGTAAATTCAGCAAATCAAATATCTAATAAAATAAATGGTTTGCTCACCTATTGCGGTTGCATCAATGGGATGCAACTGCAATGGAGGGCAAGTGTAGATGAGTAACGGTTGGTGCAGCCTAGATTCGTCCGATGACCTTGGGCAGGAACCACCCTGCCACTCGGGTAACGGTATGAAGAAAAGTACGCTGGACCTTAGGTAGAGCGTATGGAGCACAGAGGGCGCACGAAACAACCGGTCATAGACAATATTTCGGTTTCAGCAGTATTCCATTTATTCGTGAGACAATGCGTTTCGGGGTACTGGAGTCCCCTTTATCAAGTCTAAAATGAGGGTTAGTAAAATGAAACATGTATTGGAAAAACACAATATGTGCTCCCCTGTAGGAATATATCTAACAAGTAAAAAATGATAAAATATATAAATACAGATATATACATATACGAAAGTATACATTGATCACATAAAATGATAAATATACACCTGTGAATAAAATGTAAAAAATATTATATATATATATATATATATATATATGAGAGAGAGAGTAAAAAATTAATGAATAATGATAGTTAAATGAAAAATAGTAAAACAAAAACTAAAATGTTTTTGTACTGATACTTTATAATAACATCTCTACTGTGAGACTGATCTGTGTGTTATATATTAACACCAATGCAAACCACTAGCATAAAGATACCATATACAGATGTAGATCTCCATATACAGATGTAGATCTTTAATACGGATGAGTATACGTGAAGATCCAATAAAAAACCCTTGGGTGTACCTAGTGCTTATGATATCAAAAAGGGGGGGGGGGGGGGGGGGGCTAGTTGCTTATAATCCATAGTAGAAAATCATGGGAAAGACAAAGCTGATAGATTCCATACGTTTGAAGAAAGACACTATGGGATGTGGAAAGAAGCTTATGGCAGATATATGGTGGTCTGTCCACTGGCAAACAGGGGGTATTTGTGTCTCGGAGACTCCAAAGAAGCTGTAGTTATTAAATGAATACGTGATGGGGGTAAAAAGATATATATATATATATATATATATATATATATATATATTTTATATTAGTTATTAGTTATATGATATATTTAGTATCCTGGCAGCTCAAACCAAAAGTTGCAATTACCAGAAAATGCATAATGTAATGGCAAAAATGTATTCTAATAGCTATTGTGGAAGCACTTCAATAACGGAATATATTACCTGAGCCGGATGAGCTGGAAGAATGCTGTGGTTCGTTCACAGAGGAACGTGTAGAACGCTGACCTCTTCAGTACCCGCACTGTTACAGATGAGGGGGAGTGAATGGGAGGGCCTGCCAGGGTCCATAGGAGGAGGGTCCGTGTGTGTGTGTGTGTGTGTGTGTGAGGGGGGGGGGGGGGGGGGGGGGGCGCGGTTGAGGGGATCGCACAGAGGCCCAAGAGGAGGAGGAGGAGAATGCGAGGGCCTCCCTGGGTTAGTGGGCGGAGCATCCGTACAGGGGCGTGGTTATTGGAAGCGCACGAGGTGACAGAAAAGAGACAGTTGGGTGGGTTGGAGGCAGGACTGCGTCGCAATGGTGGAGAGGCGGTGCTGCAGCCAGCATATAGGAGATGGGTTAGAGATGAAAAAAATATATACACTCACCTAAAGAATTATTAGGAACACCATACTAATACGGTGTTGGACCCCCTTTTGCCTTCAGAACTGCTCAGGTAGCCCGTGGCATTTAAACGATGGCCAATTGGCACTAAGGGGCCTAAAGTGTGCCCAGAAAACATCCCCCACACCATTACACCACCAGCCTGCACAGTGGTAACAAGGCATGATGGATACATGTTCTCATTCTGTTTACGCCAAATTCGGACTCTACCATTTGAATGTCTCAACAGAAATCAAGACTCATCAGACCAGGCAACATTTTTCCAGTCTTCAACAGTCCAATTTTGGCGAGCTCGTGCAAATTGTAGCCTCTTTTTCCTATTTGTAGTGGAGATGAGTGGTACCCGGTGGGGTCTTCTGCTGTAGTAGCCCATCCGCCTCAAGGTTGTGCGTGTTGTGGCTTCACAAATGCTTTGCTGCATACCTCTGTTGTAACGAGTGGTTATTTCAGTCAATGTTGCTCTTCTATCAGCTTGAATCAGTCGGCCCATTCTCTTCTGACGTCTAGCATCAACAAGGCATTTTCGCCCACAGGACTGCCGCATACTGGATGTTTTTCCCTTTTCACACCATTCTTTGTAAACCCTAGAAATGGTTGTGCGTGAAAATCCCAGTAACTGAGCAGATTGTGAAATACTCAGACCGGCCCGTCTGGCACCAACAGCCGTTGGGGTTGCGAGGAGGCGCAAAAGAAGGACCACAGGGAGGCGCCAGTGTCCCTAATGTCTAGGGTTATGATGGTGTAAAACCCTAAGGTAGAGGCTTATGTTTTTTAAGTGATGTGCGTACACCCACCGGATATTGTAGTAGGTTGATATACGATAGGTAAATAGTAGTTAAAATAAAATCACAGTAACGATAATAGACAAAATATACAATCAAGGTATAAAATCCAAAATTTTTTGGTATAAAATCAAAATTTTAGTGACTCAATTCACCCAGGAGGGTAATGTGGGATAAAGCTCAAGACACCCACATCACACCTCCTGCGCCTGGATCGCCAGTAGAGTCTCAGAAACGAACAGTGATCACTCTGGAGTCCTTGTTCTTTCTTTTAGTCTTTTATTTCAAAGCCAGGGTGGGGGAGTGAGGAGCTCGACGCGTTTCGGGGCCTCTTAGTGGGTCCCCTTCATCAGGAGCATATATAATCAGAACATGGTACAGTGGGGTTTAAATAACAATGAAGGAGCACAAAAAACCTCCAAAACGGCTTGCAAATCCGTCACTTCCGCTGCTTCCAAGCGTTCCACTGTGGAACGCACCGGAAGTCACGACCCGATAGTCTCAGGGTTGTTAATTTTGCAGATAATAAGATTACATTAAACAATCATAAAAACAAGTATAAAAGGTTGTCAAAAAAGTTGGTTTTGGGACACCTGTGGGGCCAGTGGAGTGTTTCGCCATGCGTCCTCACCGCTTCTTCGTTTCCCTGTGGTTCCCTGTTGGAGCGCTCGCGGTGGAACGCATATCGGACTTCCTGTGCGTTTCAGCTTGGAGCGCATCCGGACCGGAAGTCAGCCTCTAGCCTGGAGTATTTGTTTTAATGGGTTATTAATATGAAGAAAAACAGGGGGGACCCCATCCTAGATATAACAGGTATATCTAGCGTCTATGGATATAGATATTGAAGAGGCATATTGATTCTATATAAAATACATCTTTTTGCGAGAATATCTTTGGGGATGGAGGAGTCACATTGTGAGAAATGGCAGAATAGTATCTGTGTTTGTGGACATTAGTCTGCACCAATAATTAGTATTCATATTCCATAAATGAAATATATATAATATTAGATCGGAGATAATAAAAAAAAATTATGGTTTCTGTATTAAAAGATGGGAAGTATTAAAAATATACAATATTATTAATAATAAATTTTGGCTGATAAATAGAAATGATTAAGAAATAATGTCGCCAATGATGGAGATGGTCATGATGATGGAGAAAAAAAAAGAGGGGATGAGTACATATATCATAAAAATGTATAGATATATAATAAAAATATATATATGAATGTACATACCACTGATATACAGTATAATCAGATATTAACATGAGATGGTTTAAAATAATGTATTAAAGAAATGTATTAAAAGATGGAGTTAATAATAGAAAAAGGGGAAAGGGATGAAGTGAAAAAAAAAAAAAATGATGAGGAGATATAGACGTAATGGTAAAAGTTTGTCCCTAGGAAGCAGATCTAATTTGTGGCGATTTATGTTCATATAGTAATTGGAATATTCAAGACATTCATTAACCCCTTCCCGACCGCAATCTGTATATATACGCGATAGCTGCACATACCCCGTGCAGCTACCACGTATATATACGTTCTGGCAGCTCTTTAATCCAAGCACTGCAAAACGCTTGGATTAAAGCTTCTGCCCCTGCCCTGTATGCTGTCACTGACAGCATACAGAGCAGTAATGCCGGCAAGGGACCAATCAGAGTGGTATATTGTATCTGGTAATAAGATTGTATTGGTATCCTTTTGGATTTTGGATCTAATGTTTTTGTGGGTGGGGGTTTCAAAGCTTCCCTTTGGTCTATTTTTAGAACCCTCTGGGTTGATGCTTTGATTAAACTTTTCGGGTAGACTTTTTCCAGGAAGCGGTCTTTCAGAATTCCAAGTTGTGTCCTCAGGATCTTTTCATTGGAGCAGTTCCTCCGGATTCTTTTCATCTGCCCGTACGGTATGTTGCTCTTCCATTTTGTATGGTGGCAGCTAGAATATTCCAGATAGCTGTTGGCGTCAAGTTTTTTAAAATGGGTGCTGGTGGTGATCTTGTTGGTGATGGTTTTGATATGTAGATCTAAAAACGTTGCTTCCTTGGAATCAAATTCGTGTGTGAATTGAAGACCCCAGTCATTTTGGTTTAGCACTGATATGAAGGATGTTAATTCTTCAGTGGTCCCCCCCCCCAAGATGAAAATGAAATGATGGGCCTCACAGTCACTCCTTTAGAAACCATTACCTCATCTTATCAACAGTTATGCCGGAAGGAAATGTACTGGATATTCACACTCAATACTCTATCCCCCTTCGGCCTTAATGAATGTCTTGAATATTCCAATTACTAAATGAACATAAATCGCCACAAATTAGATCTGCTTCCTAGGGACAAACTTTTACCATTACGTCTATATCTCCTCATCATTTTTTTTTATTATTTTTTTTTTTCCACTTCATCCCTTTCCCCTTTTTCTATTATTAACTCCATCTTTTAATACATTTCTTTAATACATTATTTTAAACCATCTCATGTTAATATCCGATTATACTGTATATCAGTGGTATGTACATTTATATATATTTTTATTATATATCTATACATTTTTATGATATGTACTCATCCCCTCTTTTTTTCTCCATCATTGGCGACATTATTTCTTAATCATTTCTATTTATCAGCCAAAATTATTAATAATGTTGTATATTTTTAATACTTCCCATCTTTTAATACAGAATCCATAATTTTTTTTTATTATCTCCGATCTAATATTATATATATTTCATTTATGGAATATGAATACTAATTATTGGTGCAGACTAATGTCCACAAACACAGATACTATTCTGCCATTTCTCACAATGTGATTCCTCCATCCCCAAAGATATTCTCGCAAAAAGATGTATTTTATATAAAATCGATATGCCTCTTCAATATCTATATCCATAGACGCTAGATATACCTGTTATATCTAGGATGGGGTCCCCCCCTGTTTTTCTTCATATTAATAACCCATTAAAACAAATACTCCGGGCTAGAGGCTGACTTCCGGTCCGGATGTGCACCAAGCTGAAATGCACCGGAAGTCCGATATGCGTTCCACCGCGAGCGCTCCAACAGGGAACCACAGGGAAACGAAGAAGCGGTGAGGACGCATGGCGAAACCCTCCACCGGCCCCACAAGTGTCCCAAAACCAACTTTTTGGACAACCTTTTATACTTGTTTAATGTAATCTTATTATCTGCTAAATTAACAACCCTGAGACTATCGGGTCGTCACTTCCGGTGCGTTCCACAGTGGAACGCATGGAGACACTGGAAGTGACGGATTTGCAAGCCGTTTTGGCGGTCTTTTGTGCTCCTTCATTGTTATTTAAACCCCACTGTACCATGTTCTGATTATATATGCTCTTGATGAAGGGGACCCACTAAGAGGCCCCGAAACGCGTCGAGCTCCTCACTCCCCCACCCTGGCTTTGAAATAAAAGACTAAAAGAAAGAACAAGGACTCCAGAGCGATCACTGTTCGTTTCTGAGACTCTACTGGCGATCCAGGCGCAGGAGGTGTGATGTGGGTGTCTTGAGCTTTATCCCACATTACCCTCCTGGGTGAATTGAGTCACTAAAATTTTGATTTTATACCAAAAATTTTTGGATTTTATACCTTGATTGTATATTTTGTCTATTATCGTTACTGTGATTTTATTTTATCTACTATTTACCTATCGTATATCAACCTACTACAATATCCAGTGAGTGTACGCACATCACTTAAACATAAGCCTCTACCTTTGGGTTTTACACCATCATAACCCTAGACATTAGGGACACTGGCGCCTCCCTGTGGTCCTCCTTTTGCGCCTCTGCGCAACCCCACTGTTTTCTTTCCAATCACCCACTTTGAGGGATCAGGGTGGGTCTAGACCATTGGCAGCCAGCCCCTCTCTGTTCTACCATTGTCATTTAACCTACATATATATTTCTAGGATATATAATTTTAATTATTTATTATTTATTTTTTCCTCCGAATAGACAAGACACAATCTTACTACACTCAGTCTGCCCTACCTCTGGCGCCCTGCGAGGTTACCCCTGGACCATTGCTTTGAAGGCCCAGTGAATAAACCTCTTTTTTTCTTCCCCTGTCTCTGACCAACAACCATGCCACGCTCAAATTTTCTTAAATAACCTTTCTTTCCCATTCTGACATTCAGTTTGGAGTTCAGGAGATTGTCTTGACCAGGACCACAACCCTACATGCATTGAAGCAACTGCCATGTGATTAGTTGACTAGCTAATCGCATTAATGAGAAATAGAACAGGTGTTCCTAATAATTCTTTAGGTGAGTGTTTATGATCCATGAAAATGTTTTGTAAAGGAGTGTAAATAGTAAGCAAGTTATAATAACGCAGAGCGATTACACAGGGGAAATGGATTGCCCCCAGGAGCATTAGGGACAATTACTAGTGTATGATTCAGGAGGTGGGTAATCTAAAATATAACGTTTAATGATAATGCAGATAAAACAAGAAAAATTCCTAGATAAAGTGTGCAATGACAGACCTTGGGATAGAGAATATTGATAAACCCTCGGTAGAACCCAGGTGTCTACCCCAAATGAAAAATACAAAAATACACCATTATAGTGCACGGCGGCACCAGTAACCAATTGTCCTACCGGTACCGGGAGACAGAATGCGGATCCTTCACCACTGACAATGCTCTGATCAAGGCTTCTCCATATAAGTAGACAGATGAAGAGGTGTTTACAAAGGAAGATGGCTTCGGCAGCATGTAGCAGTATCAAAGCTTCTTTATTTGTACCTCCAGACACAAATGGCAACGTTTCGACTGTTCACCAGTCTTTGTCAAGCCTAATGACATCAGTGTTGGTAGGCATATAAATACCCCCCATAATAAAAAACACGCCCCACATTAAATCAACAAAGCTAATCATTGTAATGGAATAAATCTGTACAAGTTGTTACTTACTGCAGCCGGCATGGCCTCCATCCTCATCATGTGCGCCACAGCGTGTTGTTTTCTCCACTGCGCAGCCGCGGCTCGCCGGCTACACATGCCGGAAGTGTCGTCAGTCACCATGACTACGGCCGGCACCGACGTCTCCGGCCAATAGGCAGCCAGAAGCGAGCACTTCGTCATCATCTGCGCGACGCTCACGTGACACCCCATATGGTGCGCACAGCCGTGCGTCAATCTCATGGGTCACATGGGTGGCGCAGCCAATGGAGACACAGTGCAAGTACCGGAGCCATGGTAACCCCGACGCCGTGGCCTGCGCAACTTATCCTAAGGTAATGTGCATGATCCATATGTCAACATGCACTCGATAGGTGGCTGGATGAACATTGTCAGATCAAAATCGCAACAATGATCACCACATTCTCCCTAGCTGACGCCCGTATCAAACAGAGGTGGAGACCATGTCCGGCATCGCATATCACAATCGTTATATATAGCACATATTCCAAAATAACACCCATCAGACAATAAAAGGCATTATATCATACAATTATAGCAATCTCTATGTTGGGGATGTGTTATCACATATAAAAAATTAATTATAAAAAATTAATTAATGATGTCCCTATACTGAAGAGGACCATCGAACGGCCCACATCAGTCGATAGATGTAACGTTAAACTCCAAGTTTAACCCATAAGGTTGAAGGGATCTAAGGGTATGGATCCACTTAAGTTCCTTTTTCCTCAGGATCGCCTTCCTGTCACCACCCCTTCTCAGATATCCAACGCTGTCAATTACTCGAAATCTTAGTTGATTAATAGCATGTTTACAATCAATAAAGTGTTTGGCAACCGGTTTGTCAATGGCTCCTGTTCTAATAGTACTCTTATGCTTATTAATTCTTTCCCTCAGTTCCATTGTGGTTTCACCCACATATATTAGGCTACATGGACACTGTATCATGTAAACCACATCTGTGGATTTACATGTGAAGTGTCCCTTGATCTTAAACCGTTTACCACTATAGGGATGAGTAAAACCATCACCTCTCATGATGCAACTGCAGTTGCAGCAGGAGAGGCAAGGGAAATTACCATTCCTAAGTGGTGCCAGTCTTTTCTGTTTGTCTAGATCCTTACCCCCTATGTCCGCTTTAACTAATCTGTCACGTAAATTCCGGGTCCGTTTATATGCCATCATTGGGGGGACAGAAAACTCTTTAACTGTTGGCAGTCCTTTCTGAAGGATCTGCCAATCCTGGCGTAAGATGGCAGCAATATTGCGGCTGTCACCCCCAAAGATGGACACAAAAGGGATACGGGCAGACTCTTGTTTCAGTGGTTTTCTCACCAATGTGGATCCACGATTCATAGATATAATCCTATGTTTGGTACGGTTAATCAACTGGTTAGGGCATGCCGGTTGATCCTCGCCCTCCTGGAGGTGGTCCTGAGGAGAAATTATTTTCTCTTTGGGGACACCTTCTACCAGCAAAAGCGTGGTGTGGCGATGGGGTCCAATATGGCCCCCACCTACGCTAACATCTTCATGGCGGAGGTCGAGGATCGGCTGGTGTATCGCTCCACTTTTTTTTGAGAGGGTTCTGTGCTGGTGGCGCTACATCGACAACATTTTCCTGATTTGGACAGGCACTATACCTGAACTGGAGGATTTCCATGTGCACCTGAACTCTGGGGTCCGGGACCTGCAGTTCACCGTGATGCACTCTGCCCGTGAGCTGCAGTTCTTTGACGTCCGGGTTCAGGTGCACAATGGAAGGATCAGTACCGATCTATTCCAGAAACCTACAGATAGGAATACCCTACTAATGTACGATAGTAATCACCCTCAGTCCATGGTGAATTCTCTTCCATGGAGCCAACTACTCAGGGTACGTCGGATCGTATCCGATGACACCCAGTTTGACTACAGAATAGATGAGATGTGCATGAAATTTACAAAGAGAGGCTACCCTAACCAGTTGATTAACCGTACCAAACATAGTATTATATATATGAATCGTGGATCCACATTGGTGAGAAAACCACTGAAACAAGAGTCTGCCCGTATCCCTTTTGTGTCCATCTTTGGGGGTGACAGCCGCAATATTGCTGCCATCTTACGCCAGGATTGGCAGATCCTTCAGAAAGGACTGCCAACAGTTAAAGAGTTTTCTGTCCCCCCAATGATGGCATATAAACGGACCCGGAATTTACGTGACAGATTAGTTAAAGCGGACATAGGGGGTAAGGATCTAGACAAACAGAAAAGACTGGCACCACTTAGGAATGGTAATTTCCCTTGCCTCTCCTGCTGCAACTGCAGTTGCATCATGAGAGGTGATGGTTTTACTCATCCCTATAGTGGTAAACGGTTTAAGATCAAGGGACACTTCACATGTAAATCCACAGATGTGGTTTACATGATACAGTGTCCATGTAGCCTAATATATGTGGGTGAAACCACAATGGAACTGAGGGAAAGAATTAATAAGCATAAGAGTACTATTAGAACAGGAGCCATTGACAAACCGGTTGCCAAACACTTTATTGATTGTAAACATGCTATTAATCAACTAAGATTTCGAGTAATTGACAGCGTTGGATATCTGAGAAGGGGTGGTGACAGGAAGGCGATCCTGAGGAAAAAGGAACTTAAGTGGATCCATACCCTTAGATCCCTTCAACCTTATGGGTTAAACTTGGAGTTTAACGTTACATCTATCGACTGATGTGGGCCGTTCGATGGTCCTCTTCAGTATAGGGACATCATTAATTAATTTTTTATAATTAATTTTTTATATGTGATAACACATCCCCAACATAGAGATTGCTATAATTGTATGATATAATGCCTTTTATTGTCTGATGGGTGTTATTTTGGAATATGTGCTATATATAACGATTGTGATATGCGATGCCGGACATGGTCTCCACCTCTGTTTGATACGGGCGTCAGCTAGGGAGAATGTGGTGATCATTGTTGCGATTTTGATCTGACAATGTTCATCCAGCCACCTATCGAGTGCATGTTGACATATGGATCATGCACATTACCTTAGGATAAGTTGCGCAGGCCACGGCGTCGGGGTTACCATGGCTCCGGTACTTGCACTGTGTCTCCATTGGCTGCGCCACCCATGTGACCCATGAGATTGACGCACGGCTGTGCGCACCATATGGGGTGTCACGTGAGCGTCGCGCAGATGATGACGAAGTGCTCGCTTCTGGCTGCCTATTGGCCGGAGACGTCGGTGCCGGCCGTAGTCATGGTGACTGACGACACTTCCGGCATGTGTAGCCGGCGAGCCGCGGCTGCGCAGTGGAGAAAACAACACGCTGTGGCGCACATGATGAGGATGGAGGCCATGCCGGCTGCAGTAAGTAACAACTTGTATAGATTTATTCCATTACAATGATTAGCTTTGTTGATTTAATGTGGGGCGTGTTTTTTATTATGGGGGGTATTTATATGCCTACCAACACTGATGTCATTAGGCTTGACAAAGACTGGTGAACAGTCGAAACGTTGCCATTTGTGTCTGGAGGTACAAATAAAGAAGCTTTGATACTGCTACATGCTGCCGAAGCCATCTTCCTTTGTATACACGTATTCAAAGGCCTGATGGATCAAGGGCCTACGGCTAGGCTGCTGCATTGATCAACGCATTATCTTGAGACCGTAAGGTGCTGCTTCTACACTTTCACGTTTATCTATAGATGAAGAGGTGTTGTCAGGCAGTGATCCACATATGTGCAGGGTCCCTGTAAAGGCCCTATGGCTGACTGACAATAATTACCCTAATGCTATATGTAGGTAGCAGCCTGACCACAGGGCACTCGTCCTTACACTCCCGGAACTTGTCCCTTTAAAAGAATAAACGATATGTCTCTAAAGGATCAAGAAAAAAAAACTCCCTACACGCATGTTTCACTGCCTAAAAAAACAAAGCAGTTCATCAGGGGAGATGAGGGGAAAAGTGCTAGGGATAGGTATTGGATAAGCCCTTAATCCCTAGAGACCAGCCTGACTAGATGTGTCGGCCAGCAATGAGGGTATAACCAGATGATGGACACCTCCTAGGGCGGTCTCTAGATGGAGAGACTCTGGAACATGCAGTTACAAGATAAACTGCACCTGGGACGCCAACCTGACCCACCATATTTAAATAGTCACCTGGCTGCCGCCTCCGCCGCCCGCAGTGTGAAGATGCCAATGGGCGCATCCGTGCGCTCGCACGTCGCGCATGCGCCCATTGCGGAGATAGAAGCGAGGTCTGAAGCGCACGGAAGTGCCCCGGATGCCGGCTCCTTCCTGCGCATGCGCGGCATCGTTTGATCTCGCGATGCCGCGGCTGCCGGCTAATTTGCCTATTGTCGCTCTTAGGTGGTAAGGCGATCGGAACTCACCTTACCACCCCAGCGTGTTGGCCCACGATCGGACCATCAGTTGATATGGTATTTAGGCTACTTGTCTAATACAGACCAAGATTAAATGGCTGGACACTGTCAGAAACTGATACAATGATGTTTTAACTAATAAGTATGCTGCTGACACAGGTCAATAGAGAGAGTCATGTACTCAATAATAAAGAAAGAAAAGTCTAATGTAATGAAAAACCGTATAGCTAATGTATATCTATACGTAGGCAGGACATAGATGCTAATTCCATCACAGCAAGCAGCTAAAGTTCAGCTGTTCATTTACGCCTGTCGGTGTGACTGTCTGTAAGAGGAAGATCCAACGGGCTTCTCGCATATACGCGTCCTCCCGCGAGAGCCGAGATTTCCTGTGAACGCGCGCACGCTGGCGCGCGCGCTCACAGGAACGGAAGGTAAGAGTGGATCTCCAGCCTGCCAGCGGCGATCGCTCGCTGGCAGGCTGGAGATGTTTTTTTTTTAACCCCCAACAGGTATATTAGACGCTGTTTTGATAACAGCGTCTAATATACCTGCTACCTGGTCCTCTGGTGGTCCCTTTTGTTTGGATCGACCACCAGAGGACACAGGTAGCTCAGTAAAGTAACACAAAACACTACACTACACCCCCCCCTGTCACTTATTAACCCTTTATGAACCACTGATCACCTCATACAGACTCCCTGATCATTGATCACCCCCCTGTCATTGATCACCCCCCTGTCAGGCTCCGTTCAGACGTCCGTATGATTTTTACGGATCCACTGATACATGGATCGGATCCGCAAAACACATACGGACGTCTGAATGGAGCCTTACAGGGGGGTGATCAATGACAGGCGGGTGATCACCCATATAGACTTCCCGATCACCCCCCTGTCATTGATCACCCCCCTGTAAGGCTCCATTCAGACGTCCGTATGATTTTTACGGATCCACGGATACATGGATCGG
This sequence comes from Bufo gargarizans, assembly GCF_014858855.1. Taxonomy (NCBI): domain Eukaryota; kingdom Metazoa; phylum Chordata; class Amphibia; order Anura; family Bufonidae; genus Bufo; species Bufo gargarizans. The sequence goes on from NC_058080.1 coordinate 337,167,488, forward strand.
ATCTGCAAAACACATACGGACGTCTGAATAGAGCCTTACAGGGGGGTGATCAATGCCAAGGGGGTGATCACCTCATATACACTCCCTGATCACCCCCTGACATTGATCACCCACCTGTAAGGCTCCATTCAGACGTCCGTATGTGTTTTGCGGATCCGATCCGTGGATCCGTAAAAATCATATGGACGTCTAAATGGAGCCTTTCAGAGTAGTGATCAATGACAGAGGGGTGATCAATGACAGAGGGGTGATCAGGGAGTGTATATGAGGTGATCACCCCATATACACTCCCTGATCACCCCCCTGTCATTGATCACCCCCTGTAAGGCTCCATTCAGACATTTTTTTGGCCCAAGTTAGCGGAAATATTTTTTTTTGTTCGTTTGTTCTTACAAAGTCTCATATTCCACTAACTTGTGTCCAAAAAATAAAATATCACATGAACTCACCATACCCCTCACGGAATCCAAATGCGTAACGTTTTTTAGACATTTATATTCCAGACTTCTTCTCACGCTTTAGGGCCCCTAAAAAGCCAGGGCAGTATAAATACCCCACATGTGACCCCATTTCGGAATGAAGACACCCCAAGGTATTCCGTGAGGGGCATATCGAGTCCATGAAAGATTGAAATTTTTGTCCCAAGTTAGCGGAAAGTGAGACTTTGTGAGAAAAAAAATAAATAAAAATCAATTTCCGCTAACTTATGCAACAACAAAAAAAAAAATTCTATGAACTCGCCATGCCCCTCATTGAATACCTTGGGGTGTCTTCTTTCCAAAATGGGGTCACATGTGGGGTATTTATACTGCCCTGGCTTTTTAGGGGCCCTAAAGCGTGAGAAGAAGTCTGGGATCCAAATGTCTAAAAATGCCCTCCTAAAAGGAATTTGGGCCGCTTTGCGCATCTAGGCTGCAAAAAAGTGTCACATCTGGTATCGCCGTACTCAGGAGAAGTTGGGGAATGTGTTTTGGGGTGTCATTTTACATATACCCATGCTGGGTGAGAAAAATATCTTGGTCAAATGCCAAATTTGTATTAAAAAAAATGGAAAAAAGTTGTCTTTTGCCAAGATATTTCTCTCACCCAGCATGGTTATATGTAAAATGACACCCCAAAACACATTCCCCAACTTCTCCTGAGTACGGCGATACCAGATGTGTGACACTTTTTTGCAGCCTAGGTGGGCAAAGGGACCCACATTCCAAAGTGCACCTTTCGGATTTCACCGGTCATTTTTTACACATTTTGATTGCAAAGTACTTCTCACACATATGGGCCCCTAAATTGACAGGGCAGTATAACTACGCCACAAGTGACCCCATTTTGGAAAGAATACACCCCAAGGTATTCCGTGAGGGGCATGGCGAGTTCCTAGAATTTTTTATTTTTTGTCGCAAGTTAGTGGAATATGAGACTTTGTAAGGAAAAAAATAAATAAAAATCATCATTTTCCGCTAACTTGTGACAAAAAATAAAAAGTTCTATGAACTCACTATGCCCATCACTGAATACCTTAGGGTGTCTACTTTCCGAAATGGGGTCATTTGTGGGGTTTTTCTACCGTTTGGGCATTGTAGAACCTCAGGAATCATGACAGGTGCTCAGAAAGTCAGAGCCGTTTCAAAAAGCGGAAATTCACATTTTTGTACCATAGTGTGTAAACGCTATAACTTTTACCCAAACCATTTTTTTTTTTTTGCCCAAACTTTTTTTTTTTTATCAAAGACATGTAGAACAATAAATTTGGCAAAAAAGTTATATATGGATGTCGTTTTTTTGCAAAATTTTACAGCTGAAAGTGAAAAATGTCATTTTATTGCAAAAAAATCGTTCTATTAGTCTATTAGTAAGCTCTATTAGTAAGAAGAAAAGGAGGTAAAATTCATTTGGGTGGTAAGTTGCATGACCGAGCGATAAACGGTGAAAGTAGTGTAGTGCAGAAGTGTAAAAAGTGGCCTGGTCATGAAGGGGATTTTAGCTAGCGGGGTTGAAGTGGTTAATAACCCGCGGGTCACCTTGATGGAAGTCACACACATGACCAGCCACAGCCGTGTCTCGTCGTTTCTCTATGTCAAGGAGATGTTCTCCTACACGCCTACGCAGCTCACGTTTAGTTTTGCCGATATACTCTATCACAAATACACGTGATTTTGTATATTACGCCTACCGTTCTGCAAGAGATGAAATCTCTCATGTCAAATGGACGTCTGAGATTATTACTGAAAAAGGTCTTTCCTGTGGCGATGCTGTCACAAGCCACACAGCCGCAGCTGGCGGCTGAGCCAGGTGTCAGGGGCAGCGGGTGGTGAGAAGTGACTATGTACTAGCAAATCCTTGAGGCTCTTGCCTCGCCTATATGTCACCTGTGGGTAATCATGTAGAACATCACACACACGTCAGGGTCCATTAGGAGAATGGGCCAGCGGCGATCAAGGATCTCTCTTGACTTATTAGCTGAGCTATCAAATGTGGTTATGAACCGTATCTTCCTGTCAACCTACTGCTTTTTTTGGGGGGACCAAAAGTGTGTCTCTGGGGGTGTGGGCCGCTCTCTGAAAGGCCTTTTTCAAAAACACAGTCGGGGTAGCCTCTGGCCAGAAATCTCTGTCGGAGATCTGCCGCCTTAATTTTGAATTCTTGCTCCTCTGAGCAGTTCCTCCGCAGGTGCAGGTACTGCCCATAGGGGATACCTAGTTTCACGGGCAGTGGATGGCTACTTTGCCAGTGGAGTTAGTCGCTGTAGTTTTTCGATAGATGCTTGTTGACAGCTCCCCACCACCCCATTTCTTGGATATGCATACATCTAAAAAGGGAAGTGTTTCCTCATTAACCTCATACGTAAACCGGAGGCAGATAGAATTATTGTTAAGATATTCCACAAAAAGCTTAAAGGCCGAGTGGCTGGCATTCCAAATTATGAGGATATCGTCGATGTACCGGGCCCACAAGGTAATGGGCCCGGTCATCGACTCCCCCTCTCCAAAAACGGTTGTAGCCTCCCACCAGCCCAGGAGCAGGTTTGCGTAGGACGGCGCACAGAAACAACCCATCGCCGTGCCCCTGAGCTGGTGGTAGAGGCGACCGTCGAACATAAAAAAAGTTGTGTGCGAGTAAGAACCTGAGCAGATGGAGGACCAGCTTGTTATGTGCCGCAAACTGTTGTCCCGGCATGCTCAGGTAATACCCTACTGCCCTCAAACCTGCTTCGTGTGGTATTGAGGAATAAAGGGCCTCAACATCCACACTGGCAAGGTAAGAGTGGTCGTCAATGCATACTCAGTCTACCCGCTTCAATAGGTCCATAGTATCGCGGGTAAAAGACGGAAGGGCAGTAACAAAAGGCATCAATATCTGATCGATATAGACCCCTATGTTTTGTCCTATACTGCAAATACCGGCCACAATCTGTCTCCCTTTAAGTGATTTTAGTCCTTTGTGGACCTTGGGGAGACTGTAGAACGTGGCCGCTATTGGGTGTCGAGGGTACATGAAATCAAATTCTTCCTGAGAAATAAGATTATTAGTTTTGCCCGCAGACAAAATATCCCTTAATTCCACCAAGTAAGGGGCAGTGGGATTGGAAGCCAGTGTTTAATAACTAGTCTTATCTTTTAGAATCTGTTCACACATGGACTGATAACTGTGTCTATTCATGATTACCGTGTTGCCGCCCTTATCAGACGGTTTTATAACTATAGTGACGTCCTCTCTCAAGGATTTGATAGCACTGTGTTCCTCTAAAGAGCAGTTATTGGATCTATGTATTTTATGTAGTTCCATAATATCTGCAGTGACTAGTTGTAGAAAGACGTCCAAACATGATATGTCTCCTGCCGGTGGCATTTTGTTACTCTTATTACATAGGGGTGTGAATGGACCAAGTCCTTTGAAAGTATGTGCATCTATTGACAGACTATGCAGTAATTCTACATCCGGGAGTAGGTCTGTGGGTATTCCTAAATACTGACTTTTCTTCCTGTCTACTATTTTAAATTGTTTGTGCCAACGAAGCTTGCGTATGGATAGGTGTAGATCTTTAACCCATGTGAACGTATCGTGCTGGCGAGTTGGGACAAATTAAAGTCCCTTAGATAACACCGCCATTTCAATCTTGGAGAGGGTACGGTTAGATAAATTGATTATCTCTGGGCCGACTGATCTCTGTTGTTTGGACGGTTCCTCAGGTGGTAATTGACTCCCTGGTCTAAAGAAACACTGCGATTGACACCAGTGGACCCTCTACCTTTGCCTCTGCCCCTCCCTTTCTTATTAAACTTTTGCTTGTTTCTGCTAGGGTTGCCACCCGATTCCCTGTCACTATCGGACAGTTCTGTTTCCGTAGTGGAAACTTCAGAGGTGATCTCTTTAGTAGGTGGCACCTCTCTCAGAACCAAGTAGGCCTTGTTTTCTTTAAACTCAGCTAGGTCTTTGTTGAATTGTCTGTGCTTACGTTCACGCAAGTAATATTGGTATTTCTCAACGGTAGTCTGAAGCGGTTTTTCTTTGTTGAGAAATTCCGGATCACTTGAAAAAGTTTTAGTAACCTCAACTTGAGTTTTTAGTTTCTCAGTGAGGGTAGTGAGGTTAATTCTCTCCTCCTCTAGTAGCAATGACATTAGTTGAAGTGAGCTTTTAGTAGCGAGTTGTGAGCCTCAAGGATTTGCTAGTACATAGTCACTTCTCACCACCCGCTGCCCCTGACACCTGGCTCAGCCGCCGGTAGTTTCAGGTGCAGCGGCTGTGTGGCCTGTGACAGCATCGCCACAGGAAAGACCTTTTTCAGTAATAAACTCAGATGTACATTTGACATTAGAGATTTCATCTCTTGCAGAACTGTAGGCGTAATATACAAAATCACGTGTATTTGTGATAAAGAGTATATCGGCAAAACCAAACGTGAGCTGCGTAGGCGTGTAGGAGAACATCTCCTTGACATAGAGAAACGACGAGACACGGCTGTGGCTCGTCATGTGTGTGACTTCCATCAAGGTGACCCGCGGGTTATTAAAGTCAACGGTATTGAAGCAGTCACCCCCCAAAACGTGGAGGTGACTGGGACAAGATCCTACTACAACGAGAAGCCCGTTGGATCTTCCTCTTACAGACAGTCACACCGACAGGCTTAAATGAACAGCTGAACTTTAGCTGCTTCCTGTGATGGAATTCGCATCTATGTCCTGCTTACGTATAGGTATACATTATCTATACGGTTTTTCATTACATTCGACTTTTCTTTCTTTATTATTGAGTACATGACTCTCTCTATTGACCTGTGTCAGCAGCATACTTATTAGTTAAAACATCATTGTATCAGTTTCTGACAGTGTCCAGCTCTTTAATCTTGGTCTGTATTAGACAAGTAGCCTAAATACCGTATCAACTGATGGTCCGATTGTGGCCCAACACGCTGGGATGGTAAGGTGAGTTCCGATCGCCTTACCACCTAAGAGCGACAATAGGGGTATCATCTTTGCCCTCAGTGCCGCTGCCAAATTAGCCGGCAGCCGCGGCATCGCGAGATCAAACGATGCTGCGCATGCGCAGGAAGGAGCCAGCATCCGGGGCACTTCCGTGCGCTTCAGACCTCGCTTCTATCTCCGCAATGGGCGCATGCGCAGCGCTGACGTGCGAGCGCACGGATGCGCCCATTGGCCTCTTCACACTGCGGGCGGCGGAGGCGGCAGCCAGGTGACTATTTAAATATGGTGGGAACGCCAGTCAGGTTGGCGTCCCAGGTGCAGTTTACTTTGTATCTTGTAACTGCATGTTCCAGAGTCTCTCCATCTAGAGACCGCCCTAGGAGGTGTCCATCATCTGGTTATACCCTCATTGCTGGCCGACACATCTAGTCAGGCTGGTCTCTAGGGATTAAGGGCTTATCCAATACCTATCCCTAGCACTTTTTCCCTCATCTCCCCTGATGAACTGCTTTGTTTTTTTAGGCAGTGAATCATGCGTGTAGGGAGTTTTTTTCTAGATCCTTTAGGGACATATAGTTTATTCTTTTAAAGGGACAGGTTCCGGACGGGGTCGTTCTTGTAAGGACGAGTGCCCTGTGGTCAGGCTGCTACCTACATCTAGCATTAGGGTAATTATGGTCAGTCAGCCATAGGGCCTTTAGAGGGACCCTGCACATATGTGCATCACTGCCTGACAACACCTCTTCATCTGTCTACTTATAAGGAGCATTGTCGGTGGTGAAGGATCTGCATCCTGTCTCGCGGTACCGGTAGGACAATTGGTTACTGGTGCCGCCGTGCACTATAATAGTGTATTTTTGTATTTTTCATTTGGGATAGACACCTGGGTTCTACCAAGGGTTTATTAATATTCTCTCTCTATCCCAAGGTCTGTCACTGCACACTTTATCTAGGAATTTTTCTTGTTTTATCTGCATTATCATTTAACGTTATATTTTAGATTACCCACCTCCTGAATCATGCCCTTACTCTTGGTAATCTGGAGCGCAGATCTTACACTGGTTTGACCTCCCTAATCAGCACTCATAGTTTAACAATTACTAGTGTGTATAAGGAGACTGATACTGGGGGGAGGGGGGGCAGGGGATGATGATACTGAGGTTGAAGGATAACTGTATTGTGGATCAAAAGATGCCAGGATGACTGGGGAATGGATCTACAGGATGTATACAAGAGGGCAGGAGAAAAAAAAAGGGGGGGGGGGGGGGTGTGATGGAGAGATGAAAAAACGAGATGACAATGAAGAAAGGAAAGAGAGGGGTCCCATAAGTGGTCTGCGGAGAAATGTGCCCAGACCATACTTGTAGGTTGTGACGTGTGTGTGTGTGTGTGTGTGTGTGTGTGTGTGTCTGTACTTGACGGAGAGCTGGTTAGAAACACTTGCTCTCTATGGACTCATTGAGTCCATAGGGTTCGAGGGTTTGCAATTTAAATATCCAAAACATCCATTTCTTCTGTAGGGTCCTGAATCTATCTGAAGTTGTTTCTAAAACAGTTTCGATGGGTGCAATTGTCAACTTGGATGGGTCTTTATTATGGGAGGTCAGGAAATGGCGGGACACACTGTTTGAGGTAGCCCCATGAGATGTTCCAGCGGTGTTTGTTTATTCTTTCTCTTAATGACTGGATGGTGCTACCTACATATTGTAACCCACACGCGCACTCCATCAAGTATATAACATAAGAAGATAAGCAATTCAGAAGACTTTTAAATTGGGTATTCCTCCCCCATCACATTGCTCTTAAACGACTGTATACGGTTTGAAATATTACAGCATTTGCATAGTTTGTGATTGCATTTGTAAGTGCCTGTAAATTACAGATGACCTGTCGAACCAGCTAAGGTTGTGCTAATACTCTTCTTCAGTTTGCTCGGTGCAAGTAAATTCTTCAGAGATTTTGCTTTTTTCTGAAGATGATGTGTGTTTTTTGCAGTATGGTATCTTTTAGATATGGGTCACATTTGAGTATGTGCCAATGTTTTGTTAAGATGGTTCTTAAGGCTTCATGGTTGGGGTTAAAAGTTGTAATAAAAGAGGTCTTATAATCCATGTTTTTTGGTGTTTCAACCAACTCATTCTTTCTTTTTATATTCAGGCATTCTTCTTGGCTCTGATTTTTTGCCCGCATTTTATACAATTCTTTTCGGGTATTTCGTCTTTGTGAATCTGGATCGTAATATCTCACTGTGAGTGAGGAAGTCGCCATCATCAGTACAATTCCTTCTAATCCGTTTGAACTGACTGTACGGGATATTATCTTTCCACTTTTTGTGGTGGGCGCTCCTATAGTCAAGGTAGCTATTCCCGTCCACTGTTTTGAAATACGTCTTGGACTTGATGGTCTTGTTGTCTGAATAGAGGAGCAGGTCTAAGTATTCAATGGATGAGGTTGTTAAGTTGGACGTAAAACAAAAGATTCCATGTATTTTTATTGAGGTAAGTGACAAACGATTGGGCTTCTTCCTTGGGACCACTCCAGATCACTATAAGGTTGTCTATATAACACTTACAGAAGATAATGATGTTCTTCCAATAATGACTTGAGTAGATAAACTCATCTTCAAAGCAGCCCATGTATAAATTGGCTAAACTCGGCGGGAAACGCGTCCCCCATTGCGGTCCCGTTTCGTTGCTTGTAGGTCTTTCCCTCAAATGTAAAGACATTATGTGTTAGGGTACTTTCACACTAGCGTTTTTCTTTTCCGGCATAGAGTTCCGTCACAGGGGCTCTATACCGGAAAAGAACTGATCAGGCATATCCCCATGCATTCTGAATGGAGAGTAATCCGTTCAGTTTGCATCAGGATGTCTTCAGTTCAGTCGTTTTGACTGATCAGGCAAAAGAGAAAACCGTAGCATGCTACGGTTTTTTCTCCGGCGAAAAAAACGGAAGACATGCCTGAACGCCGGATCCGGCATTTTTTCCCATAGGAATGTATTAGCGCCGGATCCGGCATTCAGAATACCGGAATGCCGGATCCGTCGTTCCGGCATGCGCATGCGCATATCGGTAAAAAATGCGAAAAATGTACAAGACGGATCCGTCGGGCCGCATGACAAGCGGAGAGACGGATCCGTCCTTGCAATGCATTTGTGAGACGGATCCGCATCCGCATCCGGATCCGTCTCACAAATGCTTTCAGGCAGCAGCAGATCGGCGGATCCGGCGGCCAGTTCCGACGACGGAACTGCCCGCTGGATCACACTGCCGCAAGTGTGAAAGTAGCCTTAGAATGAAGTGAATTGCGTCCAATATAAAGTCCCTGTGCTTGCTGGAAAGACGGTCATCTGTTTCTAAAAAGCGCCTTGTGGTTTCAATGCCCTTTATTTATGAAAAAATCCCAAATTTACCCAAAATTTTGAAAAATTTGCTATTTTATAAATTTAAATTTCTCTGCTTTTAAAACCGAAAGCGATACCTCATAAAATATTTATTACTTAACATTCCCCATATGTCTACTTTATGTTGGCATCATTTTGAAAATGTCATTTTATTTTTTTAGGACGTTAGAAGGCTTAGAAGTTTAGAAGCAATTCTTAAAAATTTTTAAGAAAATTGCCAAAACCCACTTTTTAAGGACCAGTTCAGGTCTGAAGTCACTTTGTGGGGCCTACATAGTGGATACCCCCATAAATGACCCCATTGTAGAAACTACACCCCTCAAGTTACTTAAAACCGATTTCACAAACTTTGTCAACCCTTTAGGCGTTGCATAAGAATTAAAGGAAAATGGAGATCCAATTTTTTAATTTCACTTTTTTGGCAGATTTTTCATTTTGATCCAATTTTTTCTTTAACACATCGATGGTTAACAGCCAAACAAAACTCAATATTTATTAACCAGATTCTGCGGTTTACAGAAACACCCCACATGTGGTCATAAACTGCTGTATGGGCACACGGCAGGGCGCAGAAGAAAAGGAACTCCACATGGTTTTTAGATGCCATGTCCCATTTAAAGCCCCCTGATGCACCCTTACAGTAGAAACTCCCAAGAAGTGATCGAATTTTGGAAACTAGGGGATAAGGTGCCAGTTTAATTGCTACTATTTTTGGGTACATATGATTTTTTGATCATTCATTATAACACTATGGGGCAAGGTGACCAAAAAATGGGTTGTTTTAGCACAGTTTCTATTTATTTATTTTTACAGCGTTCACCTGAGGGGTTCAGTCAAGTGACATTTTTATAGAGTAGATTGTTACGGACGTGGTGATACCTAATATGTATACTTTTTCTTATTTATTAAAGTTTTACACAATAATAGCATTTTTGAAACAAAAAAATAATGATTTTTTTTTTTTTTATTTCAACATTTTTATTGACGTTTTTCTTTTCAACAAAAGTATCAGCGTATCAAGGCTGTACAGAGACATGTTAAGGTGGATGCAACCACCAAAGAGGTTAATCCAGTAACAAAATTTCCATTATCATGGAAGGCATGGCATAACATTGACATACAGAACCACAAATCAAAAATAAGTAAAAACAATATTATATTGCAATAATATTATCAAAATGACAAAGGCATATCAGTTAAATGCTTTTAAATAGACACCGAGGCGCCATAACTAATTCGTATAGTAACGTATCTGTCATATCAGTAGGCTAAACTACAGGAGGGACCCAAATAGAAAGATATCCGAGAGTGAGTCTAAGCACCCTCTTTTATATAAACACGATCTGTAAAAGTCACTCATTGGGAGAATTTTGAGTGCGCAATCCAGGGACCCCAGGTATACCTATGCTTAGCAGGAGGGAGTATTGAGGAAGGAACCATTCTCTCATATCGACAGTTGTTATTCAACTCTACTATCACCTCTGAAATATCAGGAGAGACCACTTTTTTTCCAATGGCGGGTTATGACTAATTTAGTTCCAAGTAAAACACGCCCCGTGATGGGTCTATATGGTGGATGAATATGTTGGATACCCAAAAATAAAAGAGCGAGCTCCGGAGAAGGGGAAATGTCATGGCCAGATAATTCCCTCAGCAGCACAAACACCTGTCTCCAGAACCCCGTAATAACTGGGCATGCCCACAAAACATGGAGCAATGAGCCCACAACTCCACATCCCCTCCAGCACAGAGGAGAAGAGGTAGGGTAAATGACATGTAGCCTCTTGGGTGTAAAGTATCAATTTAGGAGTGTCTTAACCCCAGCTTCATAATGTGTAACACATTTAAAGTTAGAGGTCAAGAAACTTATTGCATAGGTCCAATCCTCTCCAGAGAACGTACGACCCAGGTCTCGCTCCCAGTTCAGGAACGGCTTGGATTTAGCAAACTTAGATTTAGCTCCCATATATTCATATATCCTTCCTGTTGCCCCGTTCCTTAATAAGTTTCGGGAGTGATAAAGCTGAAGAATCCCCACATGTACAGAGGGAGGCTTAGAAGTGACAGACTCCAGTAAGTGCTTTACCCTAAGGTAGTTAAATACCTCTCCAGCTGAAAGTTGGAACAACTGCTGAGCTTTGTTAAACGAGAGAACACCCTCAGGTCCAATCAGCTGAGAAACTCTCTCGAAACCTTGATCTCGCCATCTGCTAAGATTGATATGTTTCAAAATCCATTCAAGTGAACGGGTATCTAAGTGTGGAAACAAGGTGTCAGTAGAGTCTGCACACATACTGTGAAATTGCAACCAGAGCTTCCCTACATGTTTCACTGTCCGGAGGGAAAGATCAGGCACTTTCCCCTCCCACAGTATATTAATAAGTAGATCCCTCAACGAGCCCCCCTTAATTGAATGGGATTCAATTTGGTGCCACGCTTTGTCGCAGTCTCCATCCCACCATTCCCTTGCTAGTGATAAACCAATAGCCTTATGATAGTCCCCTATACCGGCTTTTTTCCTTAGGAAAAGCTGTCTTTGGGCAATTCTGGGTTTAGATGATTTCCAAATATATTTGGATAATATTGCTTGCGCCTTCCGAAAAAAAACTGGTCAGGAGCAGAGATAGGGAGAGCTCTAAATATATAAACCAATTTAGGGAGCGTCATCATCTGAAACACTGCTACCCTGCCGACCCATGATATATCTTTCATGGAGTAAAGGGAAAAATCAGATGACAGAGTGTCAAGGAGAGGCTCGTAATTTTGCTTATATAGAAGAGAGCAGGGGTACGTCAGCTTGATCCCCAAATACGGGAGCTCCCTATCTTGCCAATCTAGGGAAAAACTGGATTTTAACTCCCTGGCAACCGTCAGAGATATTGATTAAAAGGGCTTGTGACTTGGAATTATTGATCTTGTAATACGAAAGTGTGCCAAAATGTGCTATTATGTCAAAAGCGGATCTCAACGACTGGAGAGGGCTGGATAATGTGAGGATGATATCGTCAGCATATAGCGAGATTCTATGGTCTCTCCCACCAATATTTATTCCTTGAACAAGGGGAGCTTTTCTAATATGCTGAGCTAATGGCTCTAGAGCTAAAATGAACAGTAGGGGTGACAGGGGACACCCTTGACGGGACCCATTGGTGATCTGGAAAGGGACCGACAACACCCCGTTAACCCACACCTTGGCCATGGGGGAGGCATATAAGCTAGAGAAAGCGTTCAATATGCTACCATGAAAACCCATCCTGCGGAGGACCGAGAACGCGAACGACCAATGTAAACGGTCGAACGCCTTCTCAGCGTCTAGCGTCACCGCCAGCATTTGGAGATTATTGCACTCAGCGTGATCAAACAGATTAATCAATCTCCTAGTATTATCTGATGAAATACGACCCTTAACAAATCCTGTCTGGTCGTCTTTAATCAGGGAAGGAAGAATAGCTGACAATCTACTGGCAATCAACTTGGCGAAAAGTTTGATATCTGAATTCAGCAGCGAGATTGGTCTGAAATTTTGAGGAGTGTCCGGGGACTTACCAGGCTTTGGTAAGGTAACAATAAGGGCCGTGAGCATCTCAGATGGGAATGGGGTTCCCTCAAGAGCTCTATTGAAAATATCCAGTACATAGGGGGATAATACAGGAAGAAAGTGTCTGTAGTACTCATTAGACAACCCGTCTGGGCCTGGGGATTTACCGGATGGTAGAGTGGCCACTAATTTCTGGAGTTCAAGGGACGTGAGGGGGGCATTAACAAAAGAAGCTGGACCGGAGAAAGGGTAGGTAAATCTGATTGATTCAGAAAGTTCTCCACCAATTCAGAGTAGTTATCGGGCAAGGTAACTGTTTCTTTAAGGTTATAAAGGCTATGATAATAGCTACGGAATTGTTCAGCAATGTCTCTAGGATCTAGAAGCTTCGCTTTAGAGGTCGGGTGTATAAGGAATGGAATTTTCGATTTAGTTTGCTGGGCCTTGAGTTGATTAGCCAGTAGCTTGCCAGCCCTGTTCCCCTGGGCATAATATCTCGACTTCAGCCTGAGCAGGGATCTGGAATAATCACGAGATAACAGACTTCCTAATTTATCTCTCTCTGCCTTCAGTAAGGAAGACACTTGAAATGTTGGTAATAATTTATTACGATTTTCAAGATCTGCAATAGATTTAAGCAGTTGAGATATCTCTCTCTCTAATTTTCCGTATTTTGCATTTTAATCTAATCAGGGAGCCTGTAATAAAAGCTTTATGGGACTGCCACAGAATATATTTATCCGCGACTGGGCCAACATTAAAATTGAAAAATTCCTGCAACTCAGCAGACAGCTCCTTAAAGGGATTCTGTCACCTCCCCTAAGCCAAAAAACGATTTTAAAGCAGCCATGAAGCACAGCTTACCTGGATTAGGCTGTGCTCTTTTATCTTGAAATCCGTCCAGCAGTTACTGCAAAAAACAACTTTGATTGATAAGGAAATGTGTCCTGAAGGTGCCCAGAGGGGCGTTTTTTTCTTCTTAGAGAGCCCAGTACCGCCCCTCTTTCAGTGCCCAGCCCGCCTTCCTTGTACTGCCACAGCCTCTCCTCCCTCTCCTCCCCCTCTGTGGCAGGCTGGGGGCGGTTAGAAAGTACAAGGAAGGCGGGCTGGGCACTGAAAGAGGGGCGGTACTGGGCTCTCTAAGAAGAAAAAAACGCCCCTCTGGGCACCTTCAGGACACATTTCCTTATCAATCAAAGTTGTTTTTTGCAGTAACTGCTGGACGGATTTCAAGATAAAAGAGCACAGCCTAATCCAGGTAAGCTGTGCTTCATGGCTGCTTTAAAATCGTTTTTTGGCTTAGGGGAGGTGACAGAATCCCTTTAATGGCATCAGGGTTGGAAAATAAATACGTGTCATTACGCCATATGGGAGCACGTGGGAACTGATATAAATCCTCTAAGGTCAATAGTATAGGGGCATGATCAGACCACTGAATGAGCCCAATGTCGGATGAAATTGTATGCAATAAGGTGGCTTGGTCTACGAGAAACATATCAATGCGTGAGTATGAGAGATGAGGAGCAGAGAAAAATGTGTAATCCCTTTCCATGCTATGCTGAGCCCTCCACACATCAATGAGTCCCTCTGCATGAAAGAGAGAGGCTAAGTCCCCTCCAGAACGCCGGGTTAAGTTGGAAGTGTCCAACGACCGATCCATCACCAAGTTAAAATCCCCACAGACAATTACCTTCCCCTGTTTCAAGGAGTTTAGCCGTTTCAGTAATTTTCTCAGGAAAGTAATTTGGCGATTGTTAGGCGCATAGACATTGACTATCGTGTATGTGATGTTATTGATGGAACATACCAGGATGATGTATCGGTCGTTGGAGTCCACTTTTGAGGAAATGATAGTAAAGGCCACTGAGTTCTTGACAGCTATGAATACCCCTCTAGACTTCTTGCTAAAATGAGAATGCAATATATGAGGAAAAGATCGATTATGCACACGTTTAGCATCCGCCTGTAGTAAGTGAGTTTCCTGGATACAAATGAGGTCCGCTCCAGCTTTGGCTGCCTCCTTCCAGACATATGACCTCTTCTGTGGACAGTTAAGTCCTTTAGCGTTCAGTGATAGTATTTTAAGACCCATATGAGTGGAAGGAGGGACCAAGTTTAGTACGGCCTGACAGACAATGACAGATTATTAAGTCAACTCCAATAACAGTAGGCAACTGCCTAACAATAAGCAGAAATAACAAGTGGCCACAGAGAGATGGTTAAAGTGGCAATTGGTGAAGAGAAGTAATTGGGTTAGGGATAACAGAAGGAAGAAATTAAACACCAGACAGCAGGACCCGTCTGTGCGACAAAGGTGGCGTAAGTCCACAAGTGAGGCTGAGAGGAATCTCAAATACACGGAGACCTGCAGCATAGAGACCGCACCTAAAATAGAAGGTTAGACAACAGACCCTTTGTGAAGAACGCAATCTGGTCTCCATGCCAATAAACCTCTGTCGACTGTGGCACTATATTGGTAACAGCCCCTTTGTGTTTTATCAGAAATCTTGTAGGTTCAGTGTAGGGAAATCAGTCCTCCAGAGTACCAGATGCGGATATTCGATCATTCCGGGAGCGATTCTCTCTTCTTTCCATCTGGGGAGAAATGTCCCATGACAACAGTAGATTTCGTCCATCAGAGACAGATTTCACCACGTGAGTTTTTCCATCTTTACGGATCAGCAATTTCTGCGGGTATCCCCACTTATACGGAATGTCATTATCCCTGAGAGCCAGAGTGATCGGTTGCAATTCTCTCCTTTGTCTCAGTGTCGCCATGGAAAGATCAGCGAAAAGTCTGACTGTTTGAAAAGGAGCAGGCAGTTTATTGCAGTTTCTGGCTGCTAACATTAAGGCATCCTTAGTATGGAAGAAATGGATCCGAGCAATCGCATCTCTTGGAACATCGGCACTGAGATGTGGTGGTTTTGGAAGTCTGTGTGCCCTATCAATAATCATGTCAGGGACCGGTATTGTAGGCAACGCGGCTTTTGTTTCTGGGGGCTGCAAGATGGAGAGAGCCCTGCCAGGTCAGAAATGGCGCCGCCCTGCGTAGCTGTACCCCCCGGAGTTCCCAGGTCACTAGGTGTCGGGGGGAGCGAAGGAAACTCCGTTTCCGTTAAAGAGAGGACGTCGGGCTCTAGCGGAGGTGAGAGGGATCCAGAAGGACTTCTCGGCGATGCGCTGCCATGAGGAGACGAGGTACGTATTCCGGTGCGGGAGCCCGCGCCATCTTTAGCTGGGCCCCGCTCAAAGAAGCCATCGAGGTTTCCGCTTTGAAGCCTGGGAAGCTGCCTCTTTGACTTGCCCATGTCGTCCAGGAGAGTGTCCAGCGTGTATCGCCACTGCAGGCACAGAGGAGGCAGCGTCCGTCGCTCTGGGAAGCTGTTCTGAACACGCTGAGGTGCAGGAGCTGAAGGATCAAGCGGCCATTCCTCTCAGTGGCCAAGCCACGCCCCCCCCCCCCCCCCCCAAAAAATAATGTTTTAATGTGTCCATGTTCTGAGAGCTATATATTTATTTATTTTTGGAGATTTTCTTATGTAGGGGCTCATTTTTTGCGGGATGAGGTGAAGATTTTATTGGTACCATTTAGTGGGACATACGCATTTTTGATCACTTGGCGTTGCACTTTTTGTGATGTAAGGTGACAAAAATTGCTTACTTTGACACAGTTTATTTTTTTTTATTTATTTTTTTACGGTGTTCACCCGAGGGGTTAGGTCATGTGATATTTTTATAGAGCTGGTTTTTACGGACGCGGCAATACCCAATACGTATACTTTTTTTTATTTTTTCTATTTTTAAACTTTTTTATTCCTTACTTGGGGAATTTTTTATTTTACATGTGAAACATTTTTTTTATTTAATTTTTTCAACACTTTATTTTTTAATTTTTTATTTTACACTTTTCGTTCCTTATAAGGTCATACAAGACCTTTGGGGGACATTTTCTTCACTTTTTCTTTTTTTTTCACTGTTGATTTCTCCTGTAACTGGGGCTGACATAGTAGCCCCAGTTACAGGAGAAATGCACCCCCCCCCCCCTCCTCCCCGTACAGCCTCAGTGCAGGGCTGATCGAGGTCTCTGAAAGACCTCACACAGCTCCTGCACTCTCCGGTCCCGGTGGTCACATGACCGCCGGGCCGGAACAGGAAGCGCATAGTGCTTCCTGCTCTGCATATGCAGCGATCTAGAAGTCAGGGACACCTGGGCACTGTCCCTACCTTCTCTTAGGGTTGCCCTGCTGTCACTGACAGCGGGCAACCCGATCAGCAGCTGCACGATTAGCGTGCAGCTGCAGTTTCTGAACGGACGTTTTAAAACGTCCATTCAGAAATAGGATATAAACGTCCGGGAGGTGGATCTCTATGTCCTATGGGCGGACGGGAGGTGGTTAATAAACCAATTAGTTGCGTGGAATCTCTCAGATAAGATCGAAGATTTAGGACGTGGCTTTGAAGAAATATCGACATAATGAGAAAGATTACTAGTAAGAGTTAATTCCCGAGATAGTGGATTCATAGGGTTTTTATGGATTTTCGGTAGGTGATAAAAATAATGCCATATTCGAGTGTTCAACCACTATGTACTCCCTTTCTTTTTTGGTAATAACTTCACACTCTTCAGCCTGCTTCAGCAGAATGTTCAATGTCTTTTGATCCTCTATAAGTGGATTGGATGTAAGCAGTTCGTAGTATAGGGCATCATCCAGTATCCTATTAGCTTCCATTATATAATCCTCCTTGTTTTGTAAAATTATTCCACCTCCCTTGTCCGCACTCCTAATGACAAGAAGGTCGTTATTATTTAGTTCCGTTCGTGGCGTCTTGTTCTTGACCTTAATAGCTTTGTTAATTTCTCTTGCCTCTTTGGAAACTAAAAGAAAAAAAGGTGTTAATGTGGTTTCCTCTGTGGCTTCAAGTTAGTGTGGAGAGTGTTTTTTTTCTTCTTTACTTGCCGTAGTTTCCTCATCCTTGTTTGCCACAGATAGTTTAGATTTAATGGCAAAATGCCTTTGGAGTGCGACATTCCTGATGAATGTATTGAGGTCCACGAAAAGGTCAAATTCATTGTACTTTTCTGCAGGACAGAACGACAAGCCCCTCTGGAGGACTGACATCTGTGCTGCAGAAAGGTTTTAACCTAGATAAATTAAATATCTTTACTGTAGTGAGGTTTTGTTTCTCTTTGGGCTGTGAGGGTCCTGCTTCGTTTCTTCCACCTTTATTGTTTTTTCTGGTTCCAAAGATTCGTATTCCTCCTCTTCGTCCTCTCCTGTATTTTTTCTTTTTAGGCCCTTTGCAGGGAGATTGTTTTTTGGCTTGAAAAAATCCAAAATCATCTTCGCCCCATCTGCTGGTCGTTTGAGAACATACGTTGCTTCCGGGGTCAGAGCCCCGGGTAGCGATAAAAAAAGAAACCGATCGATTCACAGCATGATTGGGAGAGGTCTGTATATCATCTGAAATGCTTGTATTATGTACAGTAATTAAAGAGTTCTCCAATACTGAAGGTTCAATCTCAGTGGGATCCAATATTGTAAACAATGATGAAAAAGAAGTAGGAGGTAAATTGAGGGCAGCCTTGGGAAGGGTCCAAGAGGGGACGAAGTGTCGATGGTGGCGGAATGGATGGTGGGGTAAACCATACAGGTAAGTCAGACAAGGTCAAGGAGGGGGTGGGCTGGGGAGTCTTGGATGATGTGCCTGACTTCACTGCAGTGGGTAAAGATGTCTGTGGATGTCTGTGTGTAATTGAACGTGCGTCAAGACCCGTACAAGATCGCTGAGGAGTAATGGGTGTCCGTATTTTGCTGGGACGATAAGTTTGGGAAGACGGAACCCCAGAGTTCGTTGGCTTGTCAGATTGATGGTTCACTGGTCTACTGCGATATCTGGCATATGTTTGGGTGTTGTGAGTAGATGGTTTGAAATTGGGTGTATGGATATTACTGCCCCCTAATACAGACGCTTGTGGTTGTTTCACTACATTTGTCCGAATACTACTCGCACTGATACTTGTGTTTTTTGTTTTTTTTTACACACACATATGCATATATATATATATATATATATATATATATATATATATATATATATTTTTTTTTATACACAGGTGTATATTTATCATTTTATTTTATCAATGTATACTTTTGTATATGTATATATCTGTATTTATATATTTATCATATATTTATCATTTTTTACTTGTTATATACAGTACAGACCAAAAGTTTGAACACACCTCATTCAAAGAGTTGTCTTTATTTAAAATTGTAGATTCACACTGAAGGCATCAAAACTATGAATTAACACATGTGGAATTATATACATATCAAAAAAGTGTGAAACAACTGAAAATATGTCATATTCTAGGTTCTTCAAAGTAGCCACCTTTTGCTTTGATTACTGCTTTGCACACTCTTGGCATTCTCTTGTTGAGCTTCAAGAGGTAGTCACCTGAAATGGTTTTCACTTCACAGGTGTGCCCTTTTAAGGTTTAATAAGTGGGATTTCTTGCCTTATAAATGGGGTTGGGACCATCAGTTGCGTTGTGGAGAAGTCAGGTGGATACACAGCTGATAGTTCTACTGAATAGACTGTTAGAATTTGTATTATGGCAAGAAAAGAGCAGCTAAGTAAAGAAAAACGAATGGCCATCATTACTTTAACCTCCTCCCGTCACACTAACGCCGAAAGGCGTCATCTCTGCGGCGCTCCCAGGTCACACTAACGCCGATTGGCGTCATCTCGCGTGAGCCGAGATTTCCTGTGAACGCGCGCTCACAGGAGCGTGCGTTCACAGGAGTGCGCAGTTCACAAGTTCATCTGCAGCCTGCCGGCCGCGATCATTGGCTGGCAGGCTGTGGATTTTTGAATCGGCCAATGAAATGGTTATGTCAGACGCTATTTTGAAAATAGCGTCTGATATAACTCCTGCCTGGTCCTCTGGTGGTCCCTTTTGCTTGGATCGACCACCAGAGGATACAGGCAGCTCAGTAAGTAGCACCAAACACCACACTACACATTAGATATTACCCTGTCATTTATTTAACCCCTTATTTAGCTCCTGATCACCCATATTAGACACCCTGATCACCCTGATCACCCCCTTATCCACCCCCCTGTCATTGATCACCCCCCCTGTTAGGGTCCCTTATCACCGCCAGGTAGTTAGCTACTTGTTAGGTAGTTAGCGCCCACCGCACCGCAGTCACCGATTAGTCGCTGATTAGCGTCATCGCTGTCGCTAATCAGCACTAGTACTATATAGTATCTGTAAGTGATCAATACTGATCGCAATCAGATCTATATAAGTACATTAGGGTCACCTTAGGTTCTACAAAAAACGCAGTGTTCGCCCGATCAGGCCTGATCTTGTGCGCACACTTGCGTTCAGTCCGCCCCACCGCAGTGACAGAATTTTTTTTTTTCTGATCACTGCAAAAACCGTAAAATCGCTGCGCCGCTATAAAAGATCACTTTTGAGCTTTTTGGATCTTTATTAGCGATCGCAGCTTTACTTCGCAAGCACTCCTTTTTACTAAGCAGGTTTGCTCTTTTTCCTGGGTAGTCTCAGAGGAATACCCCCTAAATTTAGTGAACCCAAAATGTCAAACAAGGGGTATTCCGCTGAAGAGGCCTACAGGATTCTGACCGTGATGGATGAAAGCGATGGGGACGCCTTATCCGCTGAATCCAGTGGTTCAGAATATGAACCTGTAGACAGCAGTGGCACTCTAACGGCTAGTGAGGATGACGAGGTAGAGGTCCCTGCTACGGCCAGACGTACCCGATCCCATGTAAGAGTTCTGCCTACCCTGCATGATGATCCTCATTTGCAGCAGAGTGGTGCTAGCGCTGATCTTGTTTATGGTGCGGCATACACCAGCAGCGCAGCACAGCCTGGACCTTCTACCAGCACTGCCGTAGTCCCTGGTGAAGTGGCGAGCACCAGAAGGGCAGTTCCAGCTGGTACGGTGGCACGTGCAATAACTCCCCCGTCACAGCCACCGCGTTCACAGGTCCGTAGAACCCTTAGTCTCCCAGAGGTGCTGGCAAATCCTAATTGGCAATCCCCTGATTCCGCCGCACCCGTACTGCCCCCTTTCACCGCCCAGTCTGGAGTTCGCGTGGAGACGGCTCATTTAGGATCGGCCCTTCAGTTTTTTGAGCTGTTCTTCACCGCGAATCTCTATGACCTAGTTGTGGCTGAAACCAACCGCTACGCCACACAGTTTATTACCGCCAATCCGGAAAGCTTCTATGCCCAGCCTTACCGGTGGAAACCAGTCACAGTTTCCGAGTTTAAAATTTTTTTGGGCCTTATCCTCAGCATGGGTCTAACAAAAAAAAATGTATTGCGGTCATATTGGTCTAAAGACCCAATACATTTCATGCCCATGTTCTCTGCTGCAATGTCTAGGGCACGTTTTGAGGTCATCATGTGCTTTATGCATTTCGCGGACAATAGCACCTGTCATCCAAGAGGCCACCCTGCTTATGACCGGCTCCACAAAATTCGGCCCCTCATAGACCATTTGTCATCCAGATTTGCAGATGCGTATACCCCTAATCAAAACATCTGCATAGACGAGTCCCTAGTACATTTTACCGGGCGCCTTGGCATAAAACAGTACATCCCCAGCAAGCGCGCCCGGTATGGGGTCAAACTGTATAAGCTCTGTGAAAGGGCCACAGGCTATACATATCGTTTTAGGGTCTATGAGGGAAAAGACTCAAAACTGGAGCCGGTCGGATGTCCTGACTACCTGGGGAGCAGTGGCAAGATTGTCTGGGACTTGGTGTCACCCTTATTCCACAAGGGGTACCACTTATACGTGGACAATTTTTACTCAAGCGTGGCCCTCTTTCGGCACTTACATATAGTCGGAATTCAATGCTGTGGTACCGCGCGACCTAGTCGCCGGGGCTTCCCCCAACGGCTCGTTAGTACCCGACTTGCACGGGGGGAGAGGGCTGCCTTGTGTGACCAAGAACTGCTCGCGGTGAAGTGGAGGGACAAGAGGGACGTTTACCTTCTGTCCACCATTCACGCAGACACGACTGTCCAAATTGAACGGGCAACTGGAGTCATTGTGAAACCCCTCTCTGTCCACGACTATAACCTTCACATGGGAGGGGTGGACTTCAATGACCAGATGTTGGCTCCATATTTAGTTTCCCGCAGAACCAGACGCTGGTATAAGAAGGTGTCTGTTTATTTGATCCAATTGGCGATGTACAATAGTTTTGTTCTCTACAGTAAGGCTGGGAGAACAGGATCCTTCCTAAAATTCCAGGAAGAGATCATTTCGGAAATCCTGTATCCAGGAGGGTCCGTGCCCCAAGGCCCTGATGTAGTGAGCCGGCTACATGGCAGACACTTCCCGTCTGTCTATCCTGGTACCCCAACTCAACGTTCCACAAGAAAAAGATGTCGTGTCTGTAGCAGGGGTGGAATAAGGCGTGACACCACCTTTTTTTGTCCTGACTGTCCTGATCAGCCTGCCCTATGCATAGGGGAGTGTTTCCGCAAGTTCCACACTCAGGTACACTATTAGCATAGGAATTGCGTACACAGGACAGGCACATAGGGGTCTTAGGCCCCTTTCACACAGAGCTGCCACAAACCTCTCCTTTCACCTGGGACAAAGTGCATAATGCACTTCGCCACATGTTTGGGCGATTTGCGCTTTGCACATTGTCCCATGGGGAAGGAGAGGTTTGTCCAATAAAGGTAAAAAAAAAAAAAAAAAAAAAAAAAATCACCGGTAAGCAAAAAAGTTATTGTTCTGTTTCAAAAGTTTAGAAAAGTTAATGTTCTCTAAAGTTAATGTTAATAAAATTATTGCGTTGCGGCCTGGTTTTTTCTTTTTGTTTTTTTGTTTTTTTACCTTCCAGGTGGACCAAGCGATCAAGCAGCTGCAGCACTGATGTGCATTCTGACAGAAGCATTGCGCTGCTGTCAGATTACACGCAAGTCGGTGTATGCGGCGCTGCAAGACGAGATTTCTACTCTGCAGTAACAGATACGTTTGCCGAGGCATACGAGCTGAGGAGGAGGCGGCGTTCCTATGCTTTGGCAAACACTTTGTATGTAAAAAAAAAATAATCCCGGCAATGATTTATTCATCCACATCGATTGATGTGAATGGAGAAATCTGGTTTGCCAGGGCATACGAGCTAAGTGGGTATGGATGTAGGGCGGAGCTCCTATGTCCTGGCAGACGCCTTTCCCCTCCTTTTTTTTTTTGGGCAGAGATTTTTTCATCCACATTGATCGATGCGAATGAAGAAATCTGTGCCGTTCATTTTTTTCTTTCAGCCCAGAGGCTGAACGGAAAAAAAAATCTCATTACCTGTATGCTCAATATAAGGAGAATAGCAGAAACTCCTAATGCTGGCCATACATGTAATGATTGCGGAGACCCTCAAATGCCAGGGCAGTACAAACACCCCACAACTGACCCCATTTTGGAAAGAAGACACCCCAAGGTATTTGCTGAGGGGCATATTGAGTCCATGAAAGATTTAAATTTTTGTCCTAAGTTAGCGGAAAGTGACACTTTGTGAGAAAAAAAACAAAAAAAAAATAATTTTTGCTAAATTATGCCCAAAATTTTTTTTCGATGAACTCGCCAGGCCCCTCATTGAATACCTTGGGGTGTCTTCTTTCCAAAGTGGGGTCACATGTGGGGTATTTATACTGCCCTGGCTTTTTAGGGGCCCTAAAGAGCCAGAAGAAGTCTGGGATCCAAATGTCTAAAAATGCCCTCCTAAAAGGAATTTGGGCCGCTTTGCGCATCTAGGCTGCAAAAAAGTGTCACACATCTGGTATCGCCGTACTCAGAAGAAGTTGGGGAATGTGTTTTGGGGTGTCATTTTACATATACCCATGCTGGGTGAGATAAATATATTGGTCAAATGCCAACTTTGTATAAAACAAATGGGAAAAGTTGTCTTTTGCCAAGATATTTCTCTCACCCAGCATGGGTATATGTAAAATGACACCACAAAACACATTCCCCAACTTCTCCTGAGTACGTTGATACCAGATGTGTGACACTTTTTTGCAGCCAAGGTGGGCAAAGGGGCACATATTCCAAAGTGCACCTTTCGGATTTCGCAGGCCATTTTTTACACATTTTGATTGCAAAGTACTTCTCACACATATGGGCCCCTAAATTGCCAGGGCAGTATAACTACGCCACAAGTGACCCCATTTTGGAAAGAAGACACCCCAAGGTATTCCGTGAGGGGCACGGCGAGTTCCTAGAATGTTTTATTTTTTGTTGCAAGTTAGTGGAATATGAGACTTTGAAAGAAAAAAAATAAAAATAAAAAAAATCATCATTTTCCGCTAACTTGTGACAAAAAATAAAAAATTCTAGGAACTCGCCGTGCCCCTCACGGAATACCTTGGGGTGTCTTCTTTCCAAAATGGGGTCACTTGTGGCGTAGTTATACTGCCCTGGCAATTTAGGGGCCCATATGTGTGAGAAGTACTTTGCAATCAAAATGTGTAAAAAATGGCCTGCGAAATCCGAAAGGTGCACTTTGGAATATGTGCCCCTTTGCCCACCTTGGCTGCAAAAAAGTGTCACACATCTGGTATCACCGTACTCAGGAGAAGTTGGGGAATGTGATTTGGGGTGTCATTTTACATATACCCATGCTGGGTGAGAGAAATATCTTGGTCAAATGCCAACTTTGTATAAAAAAAATTGAAAAGTTGTCTTTTGCCAAGATATTTCTCTCACCCAGCATGGGTATATGTAAAATGACACCCCAAATCACATTCCCCAACTTCTCCTGAGTACGGTGATACCAGATGTGTGACACTTTTTTGCAGCCAAGGTGGGCAAAGGGGCACATATTCCAAAGTGCACCTTTCGGATTTCGCAGGCCATTTTTTACACATTTTGATTGCAAAGTACTTCTCACACATTTGGGCCCCTAAATTGCCAGGGCAGTATAACTACGCCACAAGTGACCCCATTTTGGAAAGAAGACACCCCAAGGTATTCCGTGAGGGGCACGGCGAGTTCCTAGAATTTTTTATTTTTTGTCACAAGTTAGCGGAAAATGATGATTTTTTTTATTTTTATTTTTTTTCTTTCAAAGTCTCATATTCCACTAACTTGCAACAAAAAATAAAACATTCTAGGAACTCGCCGTGCCCCTCACGGAATACCTTGGGGTGTCTTCTTTCCAAAATGGGGTCACTTGTGGCGTAGTTATACTGCCCTGGCAATTTAGGGGCCCATATGTGTGAGAAGTACTTTGCAATCAAAAGCTGTAAAAAATGACCGGTGAAATCCGAAAGGTGCACTTTGGAATGTGGGTCCCTTTGCCCACCTAGGCTGCAAAAAAGTGTCACACATCTGGTATCGCCGTACTCAGGAGAAGTTGGGGAATGTGTTTTGGGGTGTCATTTTACATATACCCATGCTGGGTGAGAGAAATATCTTGGCAAAAGACAACTTTTCAATTTTTTTTATAC
The DNA here is from genome assembly GCF_014858855.1 of Bufo gargarizans. Classification (NCBI taxonomy): domain Eukaryota; kingdom Metazoa; phylum Chordata; class Amphibia; order Anura; family Bufonidae; genus Bufo; species Bufo gargarizans. Next base: position 337,192,361 of record NC_058080.1, read on the forward strand.
AAAGTTGGCATTTGACCAAGATATTTCTCTCACCCAGCATGGGTATATGTAAAATGACACCCCAAAACACATTCCCCAACTTCTCCTGAGTACGGCGATACCAGATGTGTGACACTTTTTTGCAGCCTAGGTGGGCAAAGGGACCCACATTCCAAAGTGCACCTTTCGGATTTCACCGGTCATTTTTTACAGCTTTTGATTGCAAAGTACTTCTCACACATATGGGCCCCTAAATTGCCAGGGCAGTATAACTACGCCACAAGTGACCCCATTTTGGAAAGAAGACACCCCAAGGTATTCCGTGAGGGGCACGGCGAGTTCCTAGAATGTTTTATTTTTTGTTGCAAGTTAGTGGAATATGAGACTTTGAAAGAAAAAAAATAAAAATAAAAAAAATCATCATTTTCCGCTAACTTGTGACAAAAAATAAAAAATTCTAGGAACTCGCCGTGCCCCTCACGGAATACCTTGGGGTGTCTTCTTTCCAAAATGGGGTCACTTGTGGCGTAGTTATACTGCCCTGGCAATTTAGGGGCCCAAATGTGTGAGAAGAACTTTGCAATCAAAATGTGTAAAAAATGGCCTGCGAAATCCGAAAGGTGCACTTTGGAATATGTGCCCCTTTGCCCACCTTGGCTGCAATAAAGTGTGACACATCTGGTATCGCCGTACTCAGGAGAAGTTGGGGAATGTGTTTTGGGGTGTCATTTTACATATACCCATGCTGGGTGAGAGAAATATCTTGGTCAAATGCCAACTTTGTATAGAAAAATGGGAAAAGTTGTCTTTTGCCAAGATATTACTCTCACCCAGCATGGGTATATGTAAAATGACACCCCAAAACACATTCCCCAACTTCTCCTGAGTACGGCGATACCAGATGTGTGACACTTTTTTGCAGCCTAGGTGGGCAAAGGGACCCACATTCCAAAGTGCACCTTTCGGATTTCACCGGTCATTTTTTACAGCTTTTGATTGCAAAGTACTTCTCACACATATGGGCCCCTAAATTGCCAGGGCAGTATAACTACGCCACAAGTGACCCCATTTTGGAAAGAAGACACCCCAAGGTATTCCGTGAGGGGCATGGCGAGTTCCTAGAATTTTTTATTTTTTGTCGCAAGTTAGTGGAATATGAGACATCGTAAGAAAAAAAAAAAATTAAAAAAAAAATTCAGCATTTTCTGCTAACTTGTGACAAAAAATAAAAAGTTCTATGAACTCACTATGCCCATCAGCGAATAACTTAGGGTGTCTACTTTCCGAAATGGGGTCATTTGTGGGGTTTTTCTACTGTTTGGGCATTGTAGAACCTCAGGAAACATGACAGGTGCTCAGAAAGTCAGAGCTGCTTCAAAAAGCGGAAATTCACATTTTTGTACCATAGTTTGTAAACGCTATAACTTTGACCCAAACCATTTTTTTTTTTACCCAAACATTTTTTTTTTATCAAAGACATGTAGAACAATTAATTTAGTGAAAAATGGATATATGGATGTTGTTTTTTTTGCAAAATTTTACAACTGAAAGTGAAAAATGTCATTTTTTTGCAAAAAAATCGTTAAATTTCGATTAATAACAAAAAAAGTAAAAATGTCAGCAGCAATGAAATACCACCAAATGAAAGCTCTATTAGTGAGAAGAAAAGGAGGTAAAATTCATTTGGGTGGTAAGTTGCATGACCGAGCAATAAACCGCTAAAGTTGTGGAGTGCCGATTTGTAAAAAAGGGCCTGGTCACTAGGGGGGTATAAACCTGTGGTCCTTAAGTGGTTAAGAAATAAAGGTCAGTCAGTCCGAAAAATTGGGAAAACTTTAAAAGTGTCCCCAAGTGCATGGCTCACATGCGGACCGCCCCAGGAAAGGAAGACCAAGAGTCACCTCTGCTGCGGAGGATAAGTTCATCCGAGTCACCAGCCTCAGAAATCGCAGGTTAACAGCAGCTCAGATTAGAGACCAGGTTAATGCCACACAGAGTTCTAGCAGCAGACACATCTCTAGAACAACTGTTAAGAGGAGACTGTGTGAATCAGGCCTTCATGGTAGAATATCTGCTAGGAAACCACTGCTAAGGACAGGCAACAAGCAGAAGAGACTTGTTTGGGCTAAAGAACACAAGGAATGGACATTAGACCAGTGGAAATCTGTGCTTTGGTCTGATGAGTCCAAATTTGAGATCTTTGGTTCCAACCACCGTGTCTTTGGGCAACGCAGAAAAGGTGAACGGATGAACTCTACATGCCTGGTTCCCACCGTGAAGCATGGAGGAGGAGGTGTGATGGTGCTTTGCTGGTGACACTGTTGGGGATTTATTCAAAATTGAAGGCATACTGAACCAGCATGGCTACCACAGCATCTTGCAGCAGCATGCTATTCCATCCGGTTCGCGTTTAGTTGGACCATCATTTATTTTTCAACAGGACAATGACCCCAAACACACCTCCAGGCTGTGTAAGGGCAATTTGACCATGAAGGAGAGTGATGGGGTGCTGCACTAGATGACCTGTGGTCCATACGCTCTACCTAAGGCCCAGCGTACTTTTCTTAATACCTGAACTCTTAGGCCTCTTGCACACAATTTTTTTTTCCTTTATGTTCCGTTTTTTGCGTTCTGTATACAGACCCATTCATTTTAATGGATCCACAAAAAAATGGAAGGTACTCCATATGCCTTCTGTTTCCGTATTTCCATTCAAAGATGGAACATGTCCTATTATTGTCCGCATAACGGACAAGGATAGTACTGTTCTATCAGGGGCCAGCTGTTCCGTTCCGCAAAAAACTGAATGCACACGGACGTCATCCGTATTTTTGGCGGATCGCAAAACACTGAAAAAGCCATACGGTTGTGTGCAAGAGGCATTAGGGTGCAAAACTACCACTCCTAGCATATAAAACACACACTTTTGGTTACGCGCTGATGTAGCAGTTAGTACTGTGAGGTAGACAGATCAACCAGGTAAACACTGATTCTCCAACACACTGTTCCGCTATATTCCTCCTTTTCTACCTGTGGCCACAGCGTCTGTGTCTTTCAACCCACGGGCAACTCAGGATCTCCTATACCATACCTTCAAAAAAGCACTGACATAGCACAAACCCGCTTAAAAGATCCTCTCTAAAACAATTGGTTGTCTTGGTTTTCGCATAAAATATAAAATAAATGCCCGACCTGGGTTTCGCTCTGCCTCTTCTGGGGTGTCCTGGTTTTACTCAGGTAGGGGCGGTATTTTTTCTCGTACAACACCACACATCATTTCCTCTCTTAGAAATTTTAAAATACACTTGTTAAAATAAATAATTTCCACTATACTTGGCCATATTAACGATTTGGCCTGATGTTCTTCCAAAATAAAAACACATTTGCTAAAAGAAATCAACTTTCTCTCAACCCGTGTGCTGTTATACTATTCATCTGGTCACAGATACGTGCACATGTCAGGTAAGGCTGTCGTTTTTACTGGATCCGGCAGGGTTCAGCAAAAAAAGCTTTCATTAGAACCATCTGCATCCGTTATGAACAGATCGGGTTGTATTATCTTTAACACTGTCAAGACTGATCAGTCATGAACTCTATTGAAAGTCAAGGGGGGACGGATCCGTTTTCTACTGTGGCAGAGAAAACGGATCTCCGGTATGTGAATGCAACTAAACGGAATGGAATGCATTTTGGAGCATAACGTTCTGTTCAGTGCAGTTTTGTCCCCATTGACAATGGATGGAGACAAAACTGAAGTGTTTTTTTTTTTTTTTTTGTATTTAGCCCCTATCGAGTATCGCAATACTTTTTTATGGTATCGAAACTGAATCAAAATTTTTGGTATCGAAACAGCCATATCTGGAATACAGTTATAAAATAATTTTTATCTTTTTCCTTAGTGTATTATTTTTTTTTTTCAGTATTAAAACGCAAGAAAAATTATACAAGTGTGGTATCATTCTAACCGTATTGACCTGGATAATGAAGATAACAGGTCAATTTTACCGCATAGTGTGCAGTGTAAATTTTTTATAAAAACCTTTTATCAGAATTGCATTTTCTCCTAATACCCCATTTGGAATTTTTTTTCGCTTCCTACTATATGGTATGCAGCCGTAAATGGTGCCTTTTCGAAAGTACAACTTGTCCCACAAAAAATAAGCCCTCATAAGGCTGTATAAATGGAAAAATAAAAAAGTTAGGACTATGGGAAGCGGGGTGTGAAAAAGAAGAAAAAGCAAAAATTGAAAATCCCAGGTTCCTTAATGGGTTAAAATCTAGACATGTCAGGCAAATTTAGAGTTCATATTTGGAATCGGCGCGCTCATTTTAGTATAAATCAAATGTTTTTCTCTCAAAATCATTGTTGCGCGGTGAATATGCAAACCCTGCATCCCAAAGGGTTAAATATAGAATGGGATATTAGGTCTGTCTGTACATATTAGGGAAAGAATTGACAATATCGCAGTCACAATCTGAAAAATAGATGATTAGCCCTAGATGCATATAGATACTCAAACTTCATTCCTCTTGGTACTGCGCCGGTATCGCTAGTTAGCTCGGCTGGTGACAATTTTCCTCTTTTTTGGACAAAAGAACATACTCACTTCCTTAACATATAAACACCTAGGGCTAATCATCTATTTTCAGATTGTGACTGCGATATTGTCAATTATTTCCCATTCTATATTTAACCCTTTGGGATGCAGGGTTTGCATATTCACCGCGCAACAATGATTTTGAGAGAAAAACATTTGATTTATACTAAAATGAGCGCGCCGATTCCAAATATGAACTCTAAATTTGCCTGACATGTCTAGATTTTAACCCATTAAGGAACCTGGGATTTTCCATTTTTGCTTTTTCTTCTTTTTCACACCCCGCTCCCCATAGTCCTAACTTTTTTATTTTTCCATTTATACAGCCTTATGAGGGCTTATTTTTTGTGGGACAAGTTGTACTTTCGAAAAGGCACCATTTACGGTTGCATACCATATAGTAGGAAGCGAAAAAAAATTCCAAATGGGGTAGAATTAGAAGAAAATGCAATTCTGATAAAAGGTTTTTATAAAAAAAATTTACACTGCACACTATGCGGAAAAATTGACCTTTTATTTTCATTGTCCAGGTCAATACGGTTACAACGATACCACACTTGTATCATTTTTCTTGCGTTTTAATACTGGAAAAAAAAAAATACACTAAGGAAAAAATAAAAATAATTTTATAACTGTATTCCAGATGTGGTTGTTTCGATAACAAAAATTTTGATTCGGTTTCGATACCATAAAAAAGTATTGCGATACTCGATACCATGCGAAAAAAAAAAGAGAAAAACCACCAAAAAAAAGGCACGTGCGTTCCGCATTTTATGGAATGTCCGGCACATAGTAGAACAGTCCGATACTATTTTTTGAGGGGACATGGTGACTTAAAAAAAAAAAAAAAAAAAAGCGAATTGCGCAGTTTTTTTTCTGCTACGGTGCTCACCGCATAGGACATTTTTCAAAATATCTTAATAGTGTGGACATTTCAGACGTGGCGATATGTAATATATTTATTTATTGTTTATATATTTTATATGTAAAATTGGGAAAGGGGGCGATTTATACTTAATATTTAGATTTTTTTTTAACTTAGTTTTTACTTTTTATTTACTATTTTCCCCCTTAGAGGCCACAACCCAGGATCTTTTAATCCCTTATACTATTAACCCTAATAGAGTTCTATTAGGGTGAATAGAACTTCACACTTTCCCTGCTGACCTGTGCATAGTGCACACAGCAGCAGGGAGCAGACTATGGCAACCAGGGCTTCAGTAGCGTCCTGGCTGCCATGACTGTTTCCTTCTCCCCTGTGCTGCTGAGGAGAACAATGAGCACCGATTGTTCTCCGATACTAGACTGCGCAATATCGAAGCCTAGTATCTATAAAAAAAAAAAAAATTAAAAAAAAAAAGGCAAATCCTGGTATCGAGGTCGATACCAGGCAAAAGTATCGATTGGGTATCGAAAATTAGATGATACCAAAAACCACCCTAATTCTGACCCCTATAACTTTTTGTGTACGGGACTGTGTGAGGGCTTATTTTATGTGGGACGATTTGTTCTTTTCAGTGATACCAATTTAAAGCGTGTGCGACTTTTTGAAAGCTTTTTATAAAAAAAATTAGTAGGCAGTTGAAGTGACAAAAAATGGCAAATTGGCTGTGCCGTATGCCATTAATATTGTTATATTTTAATAGTATGGGCATTTTCGCACGCGGCAATGCCCATGGATTTAAAAAAATTTTTTTATATTTTTATTGTTTACATATTTTTATTTTAAGGAAAGTGGGGCGATTTGAACTGTTATTTTTTTTTCAGTTTTACTTTTTTTAAGTCTCCTTGGATCACAATAACTGCCAATTATAGACACCATTGAACACTTCATTTGCACTATACCAATACAATGCTGCCACCTAGTGGCCTGTATTGGTATAGTCATCCAATAGGCACCGATGCCTGCTTGAGACTTCAGCCTATTACATCAATGTAACAGGTTCCCCGATCTCAGCCGGGGAAGGCTGCTGCTGCTGTAGCGGAAGTGTGCGACTTCCACTTCCGGACTGCGCAGATGCCGTGGTCATATTTGACCATGGCATCTGAAAGAGAAAATGTATGCGATCAACCTTATGGCTGATCGCATACATGTGCAATTTAAAATAGCAGAAACCCGGCCGCTATGGCGCCTGATGTACGTGCGAGCGGGCGCCATGTTTGGGGACCGGACTTCCGCCGTACATGTAGGTCCTTAAGGGTTAAGTTATACATGCAAAGCCTATTCAGTTATAATAATGCATTATATTGGAGATATTCCAATAGACATGTCCAGACCTGTCCGAACGCACTCAGGCTGATGTCAGCAGCAGGTATATAAGGCAAGCTGGACAGATTTTCATAAAGGGATCTGTTATAGTGCTATCAGTTTTGAAACTTAAGATGGATAAACGCAAAGGTGTTAACGATCCAGACAATTTCTGTTACATATGTGGCAAATACACCATTTATGATCAGCGCAAGAATCAGCTTGGGATGCAATTGTGCTAGTAGTGCAGAAGTTCCTTGGGAACAGACGAGCTGCAAACTATGCTGAATTAGACAAAATGCTTACAGCATATGAACAACTTGGCTGCCAAATTAATTTCTTACATTACCATCTTGACTTTTTCCCACCCAATTTGGGACAAGTAAGTGACTAACATGGAGAGCGGTTCCATAAAGATATTTCTACAATAGAGAACAGGTATCAAGGCCGCTGGAATCCCAAAATGATGGTGGACTAATGCTGGTTTTTGCCACGGTAAAATATGACCGTTCACAAACGCAAAAGCAGATGCCTGAAGCACTTTTAACAGTACTGGCCCTTGCTCATGTAAGACTTTTAACCACCTCAGCTCCCCTAGCTTAAACCCCCTTAATGACCAGACCACTTTTTACAATTCTGCACTACACTACTTTTACGGTTTATTGCTCGGTCATACAACTTACCACCCAAATGAATTTTACCTCCTTTTCTTCTCACTAATAGAGCTTTCATTTGGTGGTATTTCATTGCTGCTGATATTTTGACTGTTTTCGAAGTTTTTGCAAAGAAATGACATTTTTCACTTTCTGTTCTAAGATTTCTCAAATAAAACTACATTTCTATATACATTTTTCTCTAAATGTATTGTTCTACATGTCTTTGACAACAAAAAAAAATGCAATAAGTGTATATTTATTGGTTTGGGTAAAAGTTAGTGTTTACAAACTATGTACAAACTATGGTGCAAAAAAAAGATATTTACGCACTTTGACTTTCTGAGCACCTGTTTCCTGAGATGCCCAGACAGTAGAAACACCCCACAAATGACCCCATTTTGGAAAGTAGACACCCTAAGGTGTCTGGGCATTGGAATTTGGGCCCCTTTGCGCACCTAGGCTGCAAAAAAAGTGTCACACATGTGGCATCGCTGTACTCAGAAGAAGTAGGGCAATGTGTTTTGGGGTGAATTTTTACATACACCCATGCTGGGTGAGAGAAATATCTCTGTAAAAGACAACTTTTCCCTTTTTTTTTTTTTTTTTATACAAAGTTGTCATTTTACAGAGATATTTCTCTCACCCAGCATGGGTATATGTAAAAATACACCCCAAAACACATTGCCCTACTTTTCCTGAGTATGGCGATACCACATGTGCAACACTTTTTTGCAGCCTAGGTGCGCAAAGGGGCCCAGATTCCAATACCTTTTAGGAGGGCATTTTTAGGCATTTGGATTCCAGACGACTTCTCATGCTTTAGGGCCCCTAAAATGCCAGGGCAGTATAAATACCCCACGTGACCCCATTTTGGAAAGAAGATACCCCAAGGTATTCCGTGAGGGGCATGGCGAGTTCATAGAAGTTTTTTTTTTGGGCACAAGTTAGCGGAAATTGATTTTTATTTACTTTTTCCTCACAAAGTCTCACTTTCCGCTAACTTGTGACAAAAATTTAAATCTTTCATGGACTCAATATGCCCCTCAGCGAATACCTTGGGGTGTCTACTTTCCGAACTGGGGTCATTTGTGGGGTGTGTTTACTGTTCTGGCATTTTGGGCGGGGCTAAATTGTGAGCAACCCTGTAAAGCCTAAAGGTACTCGTTGGACTTTCAGCCCCTTTACGCACCTAGGCTGCAAGAAAGTGTCACACATGTGGTATCGCCATACTCGGGAGAAGTAGGGCAATGTGTTTTGGGGTGTATTTTTACATATACCCATGCTGGGTGAGAGAAATATCTCTGTAAATTGAAAACTTTGTATAAAAAACAAAAAATGTTAAAAATTGCCATTTACAGATACAGACGTGGACAAAATTGTTGGTACCCTTTGGTCAATGAAAGAAAAAGTCACAATGGTCACAGAAATAACTTTAATCTGACAAAAGTAATAATAAATTAAAATTCTATAAATGTTAACCAATGAAAGTCAGACATTGTTTTTCAACCATGCTTCAACAGAATTATGTAAAAAAATAAACTCATGAAACAGGCATGGACAAAAATGATGGTACCCCTAGAAAACACAGAACATAATGTGACCAAAGGGACATGTTAATTCAAGGTGTGTCCACTAATTAGCATCACAGGTGTCTACAACCTTGTAATCAGCCATTGGGCCTATATATATGGCTCCAGGTAATCACTGTGTTGTTTGGTGATATGGTGTGTACCACACTCGACATGGACCAGAGGAAGCAAAGGAAAGAGCTGTCTCAAGAGATCAGAAAGAAAATTATAGACAAGCATGTTAAAGGTAAAGGCTATAAGACCATCTCCAAGCAACTAGATGTTCCTGTGAGTACAGTTGCACATATTATTCATAAGTTTAAGATCCATGGGACTGTAGCCAACCTCCCTGGACGTGGCCGCAGGAGGAAAATTGATGACAAATCTAAGAGACGGATAATCCGAATGGTAACAAAAGAGCCTAGAAAGACTTCTAAAGAGATTCAAGGTGAACTTCATGCTCAAGGAACATCAGTGTCAGATCGCACCATCCGTCGTTGTTTGAGCCAAAGTGGACTACATGGGAGACGACCAAGGAGGACACCATTGTTGAAAACGAATCATAAAAAAGCAAGACTGGAATATGCCAAACTACATGTTGACAAGCCACAAAGCTTCTGGGAGAATGTCCTGTGGACAGATGAGACAAAAATCGAAGTTTTTGCCAAGGCACATCAGCTGTATGTTCACAGACGAAAAAATGAAGCATATCAAGAAAAGAACACTGTCCCTACTGTGAAACATGGAGGAGGCTCTGTTATGTTCTGGGGCTGCTTTGCTGCGTCTGGCACAGGGTGTCTTGAATCTGTGCAGGGTACAATGAAATCTCAAGACTATCAAGGAATTCTAGAGAGAAATGTACTAGCCAGTGTCAGAAAGCTTGGTCTCAGTCGCAGGTCATGGGTCTTGCAACAGGACAATGACCCAAAACACACCGCTAAAAACACCCAAGAATGGCTAAGAGGAAAAAATTGGACTATTCTAAAGTGGCCTTCTATGAGCCCTGACCTCAATCCTATTGAGCATCTTTGGAAGGAGCTGAAACATGCAGTCTGGAAAAGGCACCCTTCAAACCGGACACAACTGGAGCAGTTTGCTCATGAGGAGTGGGCCAAAATACCTGCTGAGAGGTGCAGATGTCTCATTGACAGTTACAGGAAGCGTTTGATTGCAGTGATTGCCTCAAAAGGTTGCGCAACAAAATATTAAGTTAGGGGTACCATCATTTTTGTCCATGCCTGTTTCATGAGTTTATTTTTTTACATAATTCTGTTGAAGCATGGTTGAAAAACAATGTCTGACTTTCATTGGTTAACATTTATAGAATTTTAATTTATTATTACTTTTGTCAGATTAAAGTTATTTCTGTGACCATTGTGACTTTTTCTTTCATTGACCAAAGGGTACCAACAATTTTGTCCACGTCTGTATTTCTCACACACAGTATGGGTATATGTAAAAATACACCCCAAAACACATTGCCCTACTTCTCCTGAGTACGGCGATACCACATGTGTGACACTTTCTTGCAGCCTAGGTGCGCAAAGGGGCCCAAATTCCAATGAGTACTTTTAGGATTTCACAGGGCATTTTTTACGCATTTGGATTCCAAACTACTTCTCACGCTTTAGGGCCCCTAAAATACCAGGGCAGTATAAATACCCCACAAGTGACCCCATTTTGGAAAGAAGACACCCCAAGGTATTCCGTGAGGGGCATGGCGAGTTCCTAGAATATTTTTTTTTGGGCACAAGTTAGCGGAAAATGATTTTTTATTTTTTTGATCTTACAGTCTCATATTCCACTAACTGGTGGCAAAAAATACAATTTTACATGAACTCGCCATGCCCCTCATGAAATACCTTGGGGTGTCTTCTTTCCAAAATGGGGTCACATGTGGGGTATTTATACTGCCCTGGCATTTTAGGGGCCCTAAAGCGTGAGAAGAAGTGTGGAATACAAATGTCTAAAAAAATTTACGCATTTGGATTCCGTGAGGGGTATGGCGAGTTCATGTGAGATTTAATTTTTTGTCACAAGTTAGTGGAATATTAGACTTTGCAAGAAAAAAAAAAAAAACCCAACTACTACTAATTTCTACTAACTTATCTCTACTAACTACTGTACTAACTACTGATCTTTATAGCGCCGCAGCGATTTTACAGTGTTTTTGCAGTGATCAGAAAAAAAAAATCTGCCACTGCGGTGGGGCGGACTGAACGCTGAACGTTTTGCGGATCCGTGGTATCCGCGTTTTGCGGATCCGCAAAACACATACGGACGTCTGAATGGAGCCTTACAGGGGGGTGATTAATGACAGGGGGGGTGATCAGGGAGTCTATATGGGGTGATCAGGGGTTAATAAGTGACAGGAAGGGGGGGTATAGTGTAGTGTGGTGTGGTGATTGGTGCTACTTACAGAATTGCCTGTGTCCTCTGGTGGTCGATCCAAGCAAAAGGGACCACCAGAGGACCAGGTATATTAGACGCTGTTAACAAAACAGCGTCTAATATACCTTTTTGGGGTTAAAAAAAAAATCAAAAAAAATAAATAAATCGCATCTACAGCCTGCCAGCGAATGATCGCCGCTGGCAGGCTGTAGATCAACTCATTTACCTTGCGATCCTGTGAACGCGCATTCCTGTTTTTGAAATGCTGTTATTCCATTACATTTTCATACCCCGTTTACTAAGCAAACTGATGTGGATCAGTTAATTAACATAGAAACATAGAACGTGTCAGCAGATAAGAACCATTTGGCCCATCTAGTTTGCCCAATATACTTAATACTATGAATAGCCCTCTGGCCCTATCTTATATGAAGGATGGCCTTATGGCTATCCCATGCATGCTTAAACTCCTGTATTTGCAGCTACCACTTCTGCAGGAAGGCTATTCCATGCATCCACTACTCTCTCAGTAAAGTAATACTTCCTGATATTACTTTTAAACCTTTGCCCCTCTAATTTAAAACTATGTCCTCTTGTAGCAGTTTTTCTTTTAAATATTTTCTCCTCTTTTACCTTGTTGATTCCCTTTATGTATTTAAAAGTTTCTATTATATCCCCTTTCTTCCAAGCTATACATGTTAAGGGGCTTTAATCTTTCCTGGTAAGTTTTGTCCTGCAATCCATGTACTCGTTTAGTAGCTCTTCTCTGAACTCTCTCCAAAGTATCAATATCCTTCTGGAGATATGGTCTCCAGTACTGCGCACAGTACTCCAAATTAGATCTCACTAGTGCTCTGTAGAGCGCATGAGCACCTCCCTTTTTCTACTGGTAATGCCTCTCCCTATACACGCAAGCATTCTGCTAGCATTTCCAGCTGCTCTATGACATTGTCTGCCTACCTTTAGGTCTTCTGAAATAATGACCCCTAAATCCCTTTCCTCAGATACTGTGGTTAGGACTGTATGACTGATTTTATATTCTGCTCTTGGCTTTTTACGCCCCAGGTGCATTATCTTGCACTTAACATAAAATTTTAGTTGCCAGATTTTTGTCCATTCCTCTAGTTTTCCTAAATCCTTTTCCATTTGGTGCATCCCTCCAGGAACATCAACCCTGTTTCAAATCTTTGTGTCATCAGCAAAAAGACACACCTTACCATCGAGGCCTTCTGCAATTTCACTGATAAAGGTATTAAACAATATGGGTCCCAGAACAGATCCCTGAGGTACCCCACTGGTAACAAGACCATGGTCTGAATATACTCCATTGACTACAACCCTCTGTTGTCTGTCCCTCAGGTAATTGTTGGAGGAAAACTCGTTGTGTTAATTACATTTGCTTAATTCATTTAGACCTACTTATGCATAGCAAACTTTCATGACGTGTTACAACAATTCTGACTTCGGATTTGTAATCCGCACACTCAATCTAGTATAGGACAAATTGTTTTTGCCCAGTAGCAGACGAAATATATATTTTTTGTTGCGTGCCAATTCTGCTTCCTTTTTATTAATATGTTTAACTGGGTCGCCTCCTCTCCACATATTTTCCACCCCCATAAACTTTAGACCCTCCAGATTTTTTGGGTGGCTCTTTTTAAAATCCGCTGACACGGATTTTCTGTTTCTTATATGTTCACCAATTCTTATTTTAAAGGTCATTCCCACATATTGCAGTTTACATGGACACATATTACTCCCCCTCACTTTAAAATCCTTTTTTCAAACTACTGCATTTTTCTTCTTTTGATCTATACTTACACCCAACACAAAAACACCACCACGAAAACATGCCGTTAATAGGTGCCGTTTTCCCTCTCTGCAAACAACCATTTAATGATTTTATCTTCAATTGTAGGTGCTCTTGAATATAAATGGAGGTTTTTCCAAGAGAGAGTGGCCCAACGGTGTATCATTTCTGATGGTTCCCCAGTTAATTTTTTGTATTTATTTTAATCAGTGGGCATACTGAGGAATATTGTGTGGAGAAAGCAAATTTATATTTTATCTCCATCTTTTATTGCTTTTTCTTTTACAATTTTATTTTCTCTCCCTACAGCTTTGAGAGAATTTATTAGGTATATTAATCCCTTCAGGACCTTGCCATTTTTCACCTTAAGGACCAGGCCATTTTTTGCAAATCTGAAGTGTCAATTTATGTGGTGATAACTTTAAAACGTTCTTACTTCTACAGGCCATTCAGAGATTATTTTCTGGTCACGTATAGTACTTACCGGTAAGTACTAATTCCGGCTTTCTAATTATACTGCCCTGGCAATTTAGGGGCCCATATGTGTGAGAAGTACTTTGCAATCAAAATCTGTAAAAAATGACCGGTGAAATCCGAAAGGTGCACTTTGGAATATGTGCCCCTTTGCCCACCTTGGCATCAAAAAAGTGTCACACATCTGGTATCGCCGTACTCAGGAGAAGTTGGGGAATGTGTTTTGGGCTGTCATTTTACATATACCCATGCTGGGTGAGAGAAATATCTTGGCAAAAGACAACTTTTCCCATTTTTTTATACAAAGTTGGCATTTGACCAAGATATTTATCTCACCCAGCATGGGTATATGTAAAATGACACCCCAAAACACATTGCCCAACTTCTCCTGAGTACGGCGATACCAGATGTGTCACACTTTTTTGCTGCCAAGGTGGGCAAAGGGGCACATATTCCAAAGTGCACCTTTCGGATTTTGCAGGGCATTTTTTACACATTTTGATTGCAAAGTTCTTCTCACACATTTGGGCCCCTAAATTGCCAGGGCAGTATAACTACCCCACAAGTGACCCCATTTTGGAAAGAAGACACCCCAAGGTATTCCGTGAGGGGCATGGCGAGTTCCTAGAATTTTTTATTTGTTGTCGCAAGTTAGTGGAATATGAGACTTTGTAAGGAAAAAAGAAAAAAAAAGAAAAATCATCATTTTCCGCTAAATTGTGACAAAAAATAAAAAATTCTAGGAACGCGCCGTGCCCCCCACGGAATACCTTGGGGTGTCTTCTTTCCAAAATGGGGTCACTTGTGGCGTAGTTATACTGCCCTGGCAATTTAGGGGCCCAAATGTGTAAGAAGTACCTTGCAATCAAAATGTGTAAAAAATGGCCTGCGAAATCCGAAAGGTGCACCTTTGCCCACCTTGGCTGCAAAAAAGTGTCACACATGTGGTATCGCCGTACTCAGGAGAAGTTGGGCAATGTGTTTTGGGCTGTCATTTTACATATACCCATGCTGGGTGAGAGAAATATCTTGGCAAAAGACAGCTTTTCCCATTTTTTTATACAAAGTTGGCATTTGACCAAGATATTTTTCTCACCCAGCATGGGTATATGTAAAATGACACCCTAAAACACATTCCCCAACTTCTCCTGAGTACGGCGATACCACATGTGTGACACTTTTTTGCAGCCTAGATGCGCAAAGGGGCCCAAATTCCTTTTAGGAGGGCATTTTTAGACATTTGGATCCCAGACTTCTTCTCACACTTTCGGGCCCCTAAAAAGTCAGGGCAGTATAAATACCCCACATGTGACCCCACTTTGGAAAGAAGACACCCCAAGGTATTCAATGAGGGGCATGGCGAGTTCCTCGAATTTTTTATTTTTTTTTGCATAAGTTAGCGGATATTGATTTTTTTTTGTTTTTTTTCTCACAAAGTCTCACTTTCCGCTAACTTAGGACAAAAATTTCAATCTTTCATGGACTCAATATGCCCCTCACGGAATACCTTGGGGTGTCTTCTTTCCGAAATGGGGTCACATGTGGGGTATTTATACTGCCCTGGCTTTTTAGGGGCCCTAAAGCGTGAGAAGAAGTCTGGAATATAAATGTCTAAAAACGTTTACGCATTTGGATTCCGTGAGGGGTATGGTGCGTCCATGTGAGATTTTATTTTTTTGACACAAGTTAGTGGAATATGAGACTTTGTAAGAAAAAACAAAAACAAAAACAAACAAAAAATTTCCGCTAACTTGTGCCAAAAAAATGTCTGAATGGAGCCTTACCAGGGGGGGAGTGATCAATGACAGGGGGGTGATCAATGACAGGGGGGTGATCACCCATATAGACTCCCTGATCACCCCCCTGTCATTGATCACCCCCCCTGTAAGGCTCCATTCAGACATCCGGATGATTTTTTACGGATCCATGGATACATGGATCGGATCCACAGAACGCATGCGGACGTCTGAATGGAGCCTTACAGGGGGGTTATCAATGACAGGGGGTGATCAGGGTAATCAGGGTGATCACCCCCCTGTCACTGATCACCCCCCCTGTAAGGCTCCATTCAGACATCCGCATGATTTTTTACGGATCCATGGATACATGGATCGGATCCACAGAACGCATGCGGACGTCTGAATGGATCCTTTCAGGGGGGTTATCAATGACAGGGGGTGATCAGGGTAATCGGGGTGATCACCCCCCTGTCAGGCTCCATTCAGACATCCGCATGATTTTTTACGGATCCATGGATCGGATCCACAAAACGCATGCGGACGTCTGAATGGAGCCTTACAGGGGGGTTATCAATGACAGGGGGTGATCAGGGTGATCACCCCCCTGTCACTGATCACCCCCCCTGTAAGGCTCCATTCAGACATCCGCATGATTTTTACGGATACATGGATACATGGATCGGATCCGTAAAAATCATGTGGACGTCTGAATGGAGCCTTACAGGGGGGTGATCAATGACAGGGGGGTGATCAATGACAGGGGGTGATCAGGGAGTGTATATGGGGGATCACCCGCCTGTCATTGATCACCCCCCTGTAAGGCTCCATTCAGACGTCCGCATGATTTTTACGGATCCATGGATACATGGATCGGATCCGTAAAAATCATGCGGACGTCTGAATGGAGCCTTACAGGGGGGTGATCAATGACAGGGGGGTGATCAATGACAGGGGGTGATCAGGGAGTGTATATGGGTGATCACCCGCCTGTCATTGATCACCCCCCTGTAAGGCTCCATTCAGACGTCCGCATGATTTTTACGGATCCATGGATACATGGATCGGATCCGTAAAAATCATGCGGACGTCTGAAGGGAGCCTGACAGGGGGGTGATCAATGACAGGGCGGTGATCAATGACAGGGGGTGATCAGGGAGTGTATATGGGTGATCACCCGCCTGTCATTGATCACCCCCCTGTAAGGCTCCATTCAGACGTCCGCATGATTTTTACGGATCCATGGATACATGGATCGGATCCGTAAAAATCATGCGGACGTCTGAACGGAGCCTGACAGGGGGGTGATCAATGACAGGGCGGTGATCAGGGAGTTTATATGGGGTGATCATGGGTGATCAGGGGTTTATAAGGGGTTAATAAGTGACCGGGGGGGGGGGGGGGGGGGGGGTGTAGTGTAGTGTAGTGTGGTGTTTGGTGGGACTGTACTGACCTACCTGAGTCCTCTGGTGGTCGATCCTAACAAAAGGGACCACCAGAGGACCAGGTAGGAGGTATATTAGACGCTGTTATGAAAACAGCGTCTAATATACCTGTTAGGGGTTAAAAAATTCGGATCTCCAGCCTGCCAGCGAGCGATCGCCGCTGGCAGGCTGGAGATCCACTCGCTTACCTTCCGTTCCTGTGAGCGCGCGCGTTCACAGGAAATCTCGTGTCTCGCGAGAAGACGCGTATATGCGTCCAGGAGGAGTAAAGCAACCACCTCCCGGACGCATATACGCGTACAGCGGTCGGGAGGTGGTTAAAGAGGTCCAACCTATAATGTTTGGCAAAGGTATGGATACTGGACCAAGTGGCAGCCTTACAGATCTCCTCTAGGGAGACACCCGCTCTTTCTGCCTGAGAAGAAGACATTGCCCTGGTAGAGTGGGCTTTGATATTGCCCGGGCCCGAAAGATTCTTTAAGGAATAACAGGAAGTGATGGTAGCTTTGATCCATCTGGCAATGGAGGACTTGGAAACTTTCTGACCCTTGTTTCTTCCTCCAAACTGGATAAAGAGGCAATCTGATTTCCTAAAGTCTTTAGTGGTCTCTAAATAATCCAGTACTGCCCGTCTGACATCAAGTGAATGAAGGGTAGATTCCCAATCATTAGATGGGTTGTCAAATAGGGAAGGAAGGGTGATCTCCTGGTCCTTATGAAATTTCGAGACTACCTTTGGTAGAAAACACGGGCCTAGTTTTAGGACTATCCTGTCATCCAGGACCTGTAAGTAAGGCTCTCTAATTGAAAGAGCCTGTAATTCACTTATCCTGCTGGCTGAGGTGATTGCAACCAGGAATGCAGTCTTGTAGGATTTGTGCTTCAAGGAGCAGTCACTCAGAGGTTCAAACGGAGGATGAGATAGTCCCCTAAGGAAGATGTCCAGATCCCAGAAGGGTACATGAGGTCTTAGGGTCGGACCTAGCCTTGTTGTTGCCTTCATGAAGCGTTTTATCCACCTATGGCCTGCCAGCTCGGTGTCGTAAAAGCAACTAAGAGCTGATATTTGTACCCTGAGTGTGGATGGTCTTAATCCCATGTCGAAACCTCTTTGTAGAAAATCCAGAATCATTTGGATGTTTGGGGCCGAGGTATTTGGTGAAGGCAAACCTGACCATGAGCAGAAACGCTTCCAGATTTTTAGGTAAATTGAAAAGGTCACCTTCTTTAACCCCTTAGGGACACAGCCTTTTTACACCTTAGGACCAGGCCATTTTTTGCAAATCTGACCAGTGTCACTTTAAGTGCTGATAACTTTAAAACGCTTTGACTTATCCAGGCCGTTCTGAGATTGTTTTTTCGTCACATATTGTACTTCATGACACTGGTAAAATGAAGTCAAAAAAAATATTTTTTTTGCACAAAATAATACCTAATTTACCAAAAAATCTCAAAAATTTGCAAATTTCAAAGTTTCAGTTTCTCTACTTCTGTAATACATAGTAATACCCCCAAAAATTGTGATGATTTTACATTCCCCATATGTCTACTTCATGTTTGTAGCATTTTGGGAATGATATTTTATTTTTTGGGGATGTTACAAGGCTTAGAAGTTTAGAAGCAAATTTTGAAAATTTTCAGAAATCGTCAAAATCCCACTTTTTATGGACCAGTTCAGGTTTGAAGTCATATTGTGAGGCTTAGATAATAGAAAACTCCCAAAAATGACCCCATCTAAGAAACTACACCCCTCAAGGTATTCAAAACTGATTTTACATACGTCGTTAACCCTTTAGGTGTTGCACAAGAGTTATTGGCAAATGGGGATGAAATTTGAGAATTTCATTTTTTTGTCTATTTTTCCATTTTCACCCATTTTTTCCACTAACAAAGCAAGGGTTAACAGCCAAACAAGACTGTATCTTTATTGCCCTGACTCTGCCGTTTACAGAAACACCCAATATGTGGCCGTAAACTACTGTACGGCCACACAGCGGGGCGTACAGTGAAAGGTGAGCCGTTTGGTTTTTGAAAGGCTGATTTTTATGGACTGGTTTATTTACACCATGTCCCATTTGAAGCCCCCTGATGCACCCCTAGAGTAGAAACTCCATAAAAGTGACCCCATCTAAGAAACTACACCCCTCAAGGTAATCAAAACTGATTTTACATACATTTTTAACCCTTTAGGTGTTGCACAAGATTTAATGGAAAATAGAGATACAATTTCCAAATTTCACTTTTTTGGCAGATTTTCCATTTTAATATTTTTTTTCCAGTTACAAAGAAAGGGTTAACAGCCAAACAAAACTCATTATTCATGGCCCTAACTCTGTAGTTTACAGAAACACCCCATATGTGGTCGTAAACTGCTGTACGGGCACACGGCAGGGCGCAGAAGGAAAGGAATGCCATACGGTTTTTGGAAGGCAGATTTTGCTGGACTGGTTTTTTGACACCATGTCCCATTTGAAGCCCCCCTGATGCACCCCTAGAGTAGAAACTCAAAAAAAGTGACCCCATTTTAGAAACTACGGGATAGGGTGGCAGTTTTGTTGGTACTAGTTTAGGGTACATATGATTTTTGGTTGCTCTATATTACACTTTTTGTGCGGCAAGGTAACAAGAAATACCTTTTTGGCACAGTTTTTTTTTTTGTTATTTACAACATTCATCTGACAGGGTAGATCATGTGGTAATTTTATAGAGCAGGTTGTCACGGACGTGGCGATACATAATATGTATACAATTTTTTTTATTTATGTAAGTTTTACACAATGATTTCATTTTTAAAACAAAAAAAGGTTTTAGTGTCTACATAGTCTAAGAGCCATAGTTGTTTCAGTTTTTGGGCCATTATCTTGAGTAGGGTCTCATTTTTTGCGGGATGAGATGACGGTTTGATTGGCACTATTTTGGGGGTGCATATGATTTTTTGATCGCTTGCTATTGCACTTTTTGTGATGTAAGATGACAAAAAATTGCTTTTTTTACACTGTTTTTATTTTTTATTTTTTTACGGTGGTCACCTGAGGGGTTAGGTCATGTGATATTTTTATAGAGCCGGTCCATACGGACGCGACAATACCCAATATGTATACTTTTTTTTATTTATGTAAGTTTTACACAATGATTTCATTTTTAAAACAAAAAAAGTTTTAGTGTCTACATAGTCTAAGAGCCATAGTTTTTTCAGTTTTTGGGCGATTATCTTAAGTAGGGTCTCATTTTTTGCGGGATGAGATGACGGTTTGATTGTTACAATTTTGGCGTACATGCGACTTTTTTGATCACTTTTATTACCTTTTTTTGGGAAGTAAGGTGGGCAAAATTTCTATTTTATCATAGTTTTTAATTTTTTATTTTTATGGCGTTCACCGTTCGGGTAAAGTAACATTACCGTTTTATAGATCAGGTCGTTACGGACGCGGCGATACCAAACATGTGTAGGGAATTTCATTTTTTTCATTTTTAATCAGTGATAAATGTGTTTTTTGATTTTTACTTTTTTTTCACTTTTTTCACTTTTTTTTTGACCCAGACCCACTTGGTTCTTGAAGATCCAGTGGGTCTGATGTCTATATAATACAGTACTGTACTCTATATAGGGTACTGCACTGTATTTTACTTACACTGAACAGATCTATGCTTTCAGCATAGATCTGTTCAGCACCATGGACAGCAGGACGCCTGAGCAGGCGTCCTGTTGCCATGGGAACCTTCCCCGTCTGCCACAACTTCGCAGACGGGGAAGGGTAAGCACAGGGCTGAGGGGGGCTCTCTGGGGGCTCTCTCCCTCTCCATCGGGGGGCTGCAAAGGCACAGCAGCCCCCCGATCGGAGAGGGAGGGAGCTCCCTGTGCTGTTAACCTTTTCCATACAGCGGTCCGTACGGACCGCTGTATGGAAAGGGTTAAATGGCTGACATCGCATCAACGATGTCAGCCGTTTATACCAGGGTGCCAGCAATGTGCTGGCACCCTGGTATACCCACTAGAAACCAACGATTACGCAATGGGAGGCGGGCGGGGGATCGCGATCCCGCCTGCCGCACCGCCCGCCTCCCGCACCGCCCGCAACCCTCCCCCTGCACCACCCGCCCACTAAATATCATTCAGGGGTGCAGGGGGAGGAAGATCATATATATTCTGGGCATTGTAAAGTTTCTGATCCCCGCGGTCAGGGACCGCGGGGATCAGAAACGGCAAAAAGCGCATCAAACCGCAGGTCTGAATTGACCTGCGGTTTGTTGCGATCGCCTACATGGGGGGGGTCACGGGACCCCCCCGCGCATTTAGCCTAGGTGCCTGCTCAATGATTTGTGCAGGCACCTTGTTCCGATCACTGCCAGCTGGGCGGCAGTGATCGAAACAACACATGACGTACCGGTACGTCATGTGTCCTTAAGTACCAGGGCATCATGACGTACCGGTACGTCATGTGTCCTGAAGAGGTTAAAACAGAACGTGATACCTCATAAAATATTTATTATTTAACATTCCCCATATGTCTACTTTATGTTGGCATCATTTAGTTAATGCAATTTCATTTTTTTAGGACTTAGAAATTTAGAAGCAAATCTTGAAATGTTTAAGAAAATTTCCAAAACCCATTTTTTAAGGACCATTTCCGGTCTGAAGTCACTTTGTGGGGCTTACATAGTAGAAAGCCCCCATAAATAACCAGATTGTAGAAACTACACCCCTCAAGTAACTCAAAACTGATTTTACAAACGTTAACCCTTTAGGTGTTCCACAAGAATTAAAGGAAATAGAGATGACATTTCTAAATTTCACTTTTTTTTTTTAGCAGATTTTCCATTTTAATCCATTTTTTTCAGCCAAACAAAACTCAATATTTATTACCCTGATTCTGCGGTTTACAGAAACACCCCACATGTGGTCGTAAACTGATGTAAGGGCAAATGGCAGGTTGCAGCAGAAAAGGAACATCATATGGTTTTTGGAAGGCAGATTTTGCTCAACTGGTTTTTAGATGCCATGTCCCATTTGAAGCCCCCCTGATGCACCATTACAGTAAAAACTCCCAAAAAGTGACCCCATTTTGGAAACTAGGGGATAAGGTGCCAGTTTTATTGGTTCCATTTTTGGGTACATATGATTGTTTTCATCATTCATTATTACACTTTACGGGGCAAGGTGACCAAAAAAAAAAATTTGTTAATTTTGGCACTGTTTTATAAAAAAATAAAAATAAAATAAAAATTTGAAACTTTATTTATATAAATTAAAAACACTTTTTTTTTTAAAACTATTTCTGTCCCACTCTGGAACTTCAACTTTTGGGGGTCTGATCTCCTCTACAATGCTTTACAATACATCTATCATACACTAACAGGTTGCCTAGGAGACCCAGCCCGAGGCTGAATCTCCTGGGCACCCTTAGAAGGCAGGTCCCGATGCCATGCAAGGCATTGGGCAGCCTTGTCACACATCAGGTCCCTGCCAAAGCAGCGCAGGGACTCAATGCGCTCCTTCACCTGCCGCAAACCACTACTATGTTGCGGTCAGCACTGACCGCGGCATAGAAGGTGTTAATCCACCGGCATTGCTGTAAACTGCGATGTGGACAGATACAGCAGGGGCCCGGCTACCAGGGATTGCCGGACCCTGCAGTGATCGGGGGTCGCACCGCTCAGGTGCCCGCCCGATCACCATGACGCACTATTAAGACAAAATGCGGGAAGTCACCGACTTCCATGACGCAATAGTACGTCACATGTCAAGGGGTTAATCATGGTGGTGCATTGTTTTATATTGATAGTGGTTACGTTGCCTGATGGCAGCAATGATGCAGAGTGGCCTCCATATGAAGTACTAAAGCCCAAGTGCGCTTGCGTATAGTACTACACATGTTGGTGTATGTTTTCTGGAGATGCACTTGCACACAATACTGCAAGGCCCATTTTGTATGTATATGCATTGTATTGTGTTTTGCATGTGAAAATATGCTATGGTGTTGCCTGGATTTGATAACATACCAGCGTATTTTGTTATATTGCCTTCGCAACAACTGTGACCTACTTGTGCATGCACATCACTTAAAATCTGCCGATTCATTACCAAAGCCTCGCCTTGAGCATTTGATATCCAAGCCTTACTCTAGCATGTGTTGCGCCGGAACATTGTCATCCTTTGGACACCACCACAAGGCCCTTCTGATATTTATACCCCATAATCTCAGGCAGCCTTACCCCTGACAAAGGGGTGTGCGTGGGGCTTTGGTCCTTCCACTACAACAGATATGTGAAACTAGTATTCGTTGTATTTATTTCAACTTTTGTATCACTAATCCTTGCAAATGCTGCTGTATTCTTCTCTTTGAGACATTTACTGTAGCAATTTAGATGACATCATTGTTCACTTGCACTTTTTAATCACTGGTCTCTAAAAAAATTTTTTGTCTGGTTCATGAATTAGGTACTTTGTCTCACTGAAATATACCTTATTATAGGCAGATCGAGTGGAAGGTGTAGGTATATGCATTATTTTCACTGTACACCTCCCATGTAACATTGTTTTTAACCCTTAGGATACTAGAGGTTTTTTTTGATTTTGCATTCTTAATTTTCTTTCCCATCTTCCTTGAGCCATATCTTTTAAAAAAAAATTCTGTTCACATAGCTGTACGAGTGCTTATTTTTTACGGGACAAGTTGTACTTTTTTAATGCCACCATTTATTATGGCATATAATGTAGTGGGAAGAAGTAAAAAAAATTCCCATGTTTTTAAGGCCTCTAGCACACGAATGTTGCGTGCCGTGGCCGTATTGTGGCCCACATACGACGGGTCCGCAATACACGGGCACTGGCCCCTGTGCACTCCGCAATCACGGAGATGCGGAATGGAAGCACGGATCAGAACCCCACGAAAGCGCTACGGAGTGCTCCCGTGGTGTTTCTGTCCGTGCTTTCCACACCTCAAAAAAATAGAACTTGTTCTATTTTTTTTTGCAGTGCGGACGGATGAGTTGAATGGGTCTCGATCCGTCCCGGGCCCGGCACAGACGTTACAAATTGTGGTCCCCAATGTGCAGAACGGATGCCCAACGTTCGTGTGTAAGAGGCCTAATTCTGAACAGTCATGGATTTTTTATGTCCATTTAAATGTCAGAATTGCCCATTTCTTATGTCGGCTAAAATAAGAATTGCAGCTTAAACGCCCCAGGTCTCTTCAGCGAGACCTAGCACATTAAAATCAATTACCGGCCTCCTTACTGGCCGTAAAGGATGTCAGTAAGAATCCCTGAAGCGTGATCACGGCATCATTTTTTAAACAGAATTTTTTTTGCATTGCAACCCAAATTTGGGCTTGGGCTTGATTTTTGCAGGACTTGTGGTTTACATTGGTAACATTTTGGGGTACATAAATGTTTTTGATCACATTTTATTCAGTTTTTTTGGTGATGAATAAGGAAAAAAGCAGCAATACTGGCTTTTTTGTTTTGTTTTACGGCGTTCACCATACATTAAATGATGATTGCATAATGCAGGTTGTTACAGACGTGGCGATGCTAAATATGTGAAGGAGATTTTATTTTTGCACTTTTTTCTGTTGAAAAACAGTTTTTCAATGGAAAAGTTTTCTTTTCTTTGGATTTTTTTTAACAATTAATATTTTAATCATGTAACAGTCCCACAAGAGGACTACAATAAGCAATCTTTTGATCGCTTTTAAAATACATTGTACTATTCCTATAGAACAATGTATTTTAATACAGTGCTATACTGACATTTACTAGTAGGCTGCGCAAGAGAGGGGCAGGCCTGGGGCTTGACAGACACCTGGCCTGCTTGCACTGGCATCAGCACCTCGCTCCCTTTGTATCCACTTACATGCTGCAGGCGCCATGAGGTTAAACAGCCGCAATCAGCGCTCCTGTTGGTCCAGGCCACTAGAGCAAGAGTGTGACTAATATATAACAGCCATGCATCCACTCTCCTTTGCATGGCAGACCTGTGCAGAGCTTAGAGTGGACCAACCTAAGGTCCCTTAGCAACAGCTATGAAAATTCGTATTGGTGGTCACTAATGGGTTAAGTTAGATAAAGAAGCTAGTCCCCATTTTTGCTCGTTTTATTATGTGTTCTTGCATAGCAAGACCACATACTGTTATCTCACATATATATTCTTATGTGTTCTTGCATAGCAAGACCACATAATGTTATCTCACATATATATTCTTATTCTTATTATAGCCAAATTTGCCACCCTAACTCCTCCCACAGTTTTTACACTACATAGACAAAAATTTACCAAAACGTGCAGATTGTGCCCGATCGGATTGCTATTACTTTGTGGAGCGATCCCACCCCCGGGGCCCCCGTGGCGGGCCCCGGAAGCCCCCTTTTTTCCCATAGACTTTGACAGGGTAAATTTTCAAATCGCTCCCACTCGCCAGGCTTTGAGGCTAAAGTCACCAAACTTGGGTCACTTAGTCATGGGCTCAACCCGAAAATTTTTGGCACATTTCGGGGACCCCAAAATGTAGGCGGGGCCACACAGAACCAATCAAAATCTCCCCATTGACTATAATGAGACCTTCAAATCGCTACTCCTCCCACATTTTTAGGAGTACAAATTCCAAACTTTGCAGACTTGGTCGGCACCCACCCGAGTACCTTGCTTGTGCTTTGTTACCCGATCCCACCCTCCGGGCCCCTGGGACAGGGCCCCCAAAATCCAAGTTTTTCCCATTGACTTTGACAGGGAAAATTTTCAAATCGCTCCCAGTCGCACAGATTTTAAACTAAAGTCACCA
Source organism: Bufo gargarizans (assembly GCF_014858855.1). Taxonomy (NCBI): domain Eukaryota; kingdom Metazoa; phylum Chordata; class Amphibia; order Anura; family Bufonidae; genus Bufo; species Bufo gargarizans. Next base: position 337,218,046 of record NC_058080.1, read on the forward strand.
AACTTGGGTCACTTAGTCATGGGGTCAACGCGCAATTTGTTAGCACATTTCGGAGACCCGAAAATTTGGGCGGGGCCACACAGAACCAATCAAATTCTCCCCATTGACTACAATGAGACGTTCAAATTGCTACTCCTCCCACAGATTTAGGAGTATAAATACCGAACTTTGCACTCTTGGTCGGCACATACCCGAGTATCTTGCTTGTGCTTTGTTAACCGATCCCACCCTCCGGGCCCCTGGGGCGGGCCCCCGAAAACCTCTTTTTTTCTCCCATAGAGTTTTATTGGAAAAATGCAAATGTTTGTCACTCATACAGCTTCGGAGTGAAACTCACCAAACTTGGGTCACTCAGTCATGGGGTCAACCTGGAAATTTCTGTCACATTTTGGGGACATTAAAAAGTGGGCGGAGCTACAAACAACCAATCAGATTTTCCCTATTGACTTCAATAAGAAACCTTTAAATTGCTGTCATTCTCACAGTATTTAAGCCAGAATACCCAAACTTGGCACCGTAGGTCATTGGGTGACTGGATTCAAAAAATAATGAAAAAGTGGGAGGAGTCTACAACGGCCAATCAAATTTCAGCCATTTGTTTAAATGGGAAAAATTCAAACTGCCGCTGCTCTTAGACTGTTAATGGCAGGGTTCCGAAACTTGGCACAGTTGGTCACTGGAGGACTGTGCCAATGTATATCTCATTTTGGGGGATGCTAAAAAGTGGGCGGAGCCACAAACAACCAATCAGATTTTCCCTATTGACTTCAATAAGAAACCTTTAAACAGCTGTCATTCTCACAGCACCCAAACTCGGCAGGGTGGGTCAGTGTGAGACAAAGGTCAAAATTTATAAAAGTGGGCGGAGTCTACACTCCACCCAGTTACTCCGCCCACTCCAGTTGTAAGCTACTGGTGGAGGCAAGAACACATCACACAATTTCCCCAGAAATTGTACCTTTTCTAGTTCTTAAATATAATAATAAAATACATCTACCTGATGTCCTCATCGGTCACCATAAATGCTTTGCACAACGGCTGAGAAGTGTTAAGCCACACTCCTGGGTTCTTCTCCACTGCGGCAGACAACTGCCCAGTGATTGGCATGGTGCTTGTATGTAAGGCACTTGCAATAGCGGAAAGGAGGGTTTCATCAGTACATCCAGGCCCTACCCCTAGGAATGGAAGCAAAGTCAGGAACACAATAGTTAGAAAGCTTGTGGGATAATTACAAAATATAATATAAAAAAACATATATATATTAAATAACATAAAAACACCTCACCTTGCAGCCCTTTGGGCAATTCCATAGTTTTAACAAGTTCCTCTGCTATGTCAAAAGCATTTAAACCACTCAGTTTCTTTTCCCAAAAAAGCTGTATTTTTCAGATAAAACAAGTACAAGGTTACTCCTGGGAAGGTGTACACCTCACACAATGTATTGAATACATTTTGAAATGAGTTACCTGACGTGGCTGGTCAACTGCTTTCTGGGGATCACTCTTCACTTTGTTGGTAGGATGGTTTGTCACCTTGGTGACTGGCTGCTTGAAGATAGAGGCAGTCTGTCTAACTGGAAGTGCTGTATTCAGATCAGGCTTTCCCTACAAAAAAATAAATAAAGTTAAGTTGTGAGATTAACATTAAAGCAGATCTAAAATGCAATTTTTTGTCATGTAAAAAAAATAAAATAAAAAAATATATATTTTTACACCTACAATGTGACCCATAATCTGTATAACTGCATTGAAAAACAAACTGAAATCATAGAGAGAGGAGGGGGGGGGGGGGAATAAAAAAAATAAAATAATGTGGTTGCATAAGTATGCACATCCTATTAAAATTGAGGATGTGTTCAGAATTAGCCAACACTTAACCACTTTCATGCCAGTGGACGATTTTAAGCCTCAGTCACACGTCCGTGCCTGTGCTCAAATGCATGAACAGGTTGGTTTTGTGTGTCTGTTTTTTGCTGTCCGTGTTGCATCCGTTTTTTACTGACACTGAACCGCTGAAAAATAATTTTCAAAGAATCGCTTCTTAAAGGGGTTGTCCGGGTTCAGAGCTGCTCCGATGAGCTCCCTGGCCCTGAGCGATTTCTTTTGTTTTCAATAACACATGGCCGGGCGGAAACTTCCGCCTGTCTGTGTGTTCGGTGACGTCACCGGCTCTGATGGGCGGGCTTTAGCCCTGCCCTCGCCATTTTACTGGCTAGGGCAGCGCTAAATCCCGCCCATCAGTGCCGGTGACGTCAACGGGGTTCCTGGCAGCCCCATGGAGAGCCCCAGTACGTCACCGGATCTCCAAAAAAAATGACTTTGCCCTGCACGGATTAGCTCATGTCAAGGGGGCTGCCGGGGTGAAAATGGAGGTATGTCCGGGTTCAACTCTGAACCCGGACAACCCCTTTAATGATCCGTGAAACACAGATGCAACAAGGATGGCATCCGTGGTTTTCACGGACCCATAGACTATAATGGGCATGATCGATCCGTGAACATGGACAAAATAGAGCATGCATTCGTGCAAAAAAAACTGACCCACGGACGTACTAAAACATGGATGTGTGAATACACACATTAAAATGAATAGTAACGTGTGCTGTCTGTGGAGAACACGTACAGCACACGTCCGTGAAACACTGGCGTGTGAATGAGGCTTTATACATCATGGCAGAAAGCATTTAACTGTAATCTCATGTATATAAGCGTCATTGCGATCTGCCGTCGTCCTGTGGCCTTACATTGTCATCCCAAAACCAGAAGAAACAAACTCAATGGGTGGCACCCAGGCTGTGGCAGGGAGGGGTTAATTTACATTTTTTTTTTAATAAAATAAAAAATTTATAAAAAAATGCATTAAAAAAATGAAAAAAAGATTAAATAAATAAATATTTGCAATATAGCAGACTAAGGGGCACATGATAAATGACCCTCTAAGTCTTTTTTGCGGGAAAAATAAAAATAAAAATCTAGGCATCCGATTTAGCTATATTTAGTGTAGCAAGTTTTTTTCCGTGTAAAATATACAATATGCAGGAGGAAAGGGCGATCAAATGAATTCACCTTCTAGGCCTCTGACGATTTTGTATAAAAAAAAATAAAAATACATTTCAAAGGCCTCACAGCCGAATAAATCCATTCGGCCCACCCAGTCATCATCTCCTCCTGCACTGCTGGTCTTTGTATTTGTAGTAACCCCCCCACACTGCCAGTCTATATAGTTGTTTTTTTTTTTTGTTTTTTTTTATTCAACAAAAATAAGAAGATAGAGGTTCAAATCAAAAATTGTCCATGAGGTTCGAAAAAAAATCTAAATTTTATTTTCTTCATTTATACAATATTTTTATTTTTTCTATTTATATTTTTTCTTCATTTAAACATTTTTTCTTTATTTATACAATATTTTATTGTATAAATGAAGAAAAATTGTTTGTGTTATTAAGGCAGGATGATTTTTCAAAAAAATAAAAAATTTAGATTTTTTTTTGTATATAAAATTTTTTTTTAAATAAAAAAAAATTTAAATGGCCAAATTTTCCAAACATGAATACCATAGGGAGACAAAGTCACTCTGAAGGGGTTTTTAAATGTTTTTTTGCATTGTACAACAAAAAAAGGTTAGCAAAATCCAAAATGCGCTCTAGTCTTTTGCAGTCGTTAAGTGGGCCTAAAAAATAATACAAATGGCATCCATTTTCATGGTACAAACATCGACGGTAATTATTTTAAAAATGTTTTGTATTGAAACCTTTTGTAACATTTAAAAAAAAATAAAAAATTTCTGCTTTTTCAGTTTTTGATTTATTTAAAAAATATCTGCCATCAAATGGCACAAAAGAAAGGTCTATGGCGTCTTGTGAAAAATAAAATCAAAAGGCATGTTAGGTTGGCTCAAAAATTACCTTCTTTTTTGGCCTTCAGATGTACCTAGGTTTTAGAGGAGAAAAATAAGAAAAAATACTTTATCAGACGTCAGTTCAGACCCTTAATTTTAATCAGACCCCAATGTTAAATGAGACCTTTGATCAGAACCCCAATCAGACCTCAGCTCAGACCCTAAATGTTAATCAGGCCCCCTGGTCCAGCCACCGCTCCCGAGATCTGCCGCGCTGTACTGTAACACAGCATAAGGTCACAAGGCATGCCTACGCATAAGGTCACACAGAGCAGGCAGTTAAGGCAGAAGACTACTAGGAAGCAGCAAGTACAGAGCCAGCACAAAACACTGTATTCATCTGCACTACAGTACTAGTGTAAAGCGCTCATTAGTATTTGCCCTATATGACGCACTTACATTCTCCCCCACATACTTTTAGGTAAGATCTAGACACATTCGTTTTCCTGCTGAACAACAAAGTTCTCACTACTTTTTCAGAAAAGTCGAACCCGAGCAGGGTAGATTCCTCAGAATCCATAATGACAATTTTACAATTCTGAGATCCGGATGGCAAATCGGGCCCTGGGTCAAAAGATCCAGTCTCTGGTGCAGAAGAATAGGGTCTTCCTGACTGAGGGATCTCAGAAGCCCGAACCAACAAGTACACTTTTCTGTATGAAATTTGGGAATTAGTGGAAACCGAGGGAACACATACACCAGATACAGAGACCGGTTGTGACTGAAGGCATCCACTGCCGCTGGCAAATCTCTTGGATTGAGGGAGAAGAATAAAAGAACTTTGTGATTTCTCCCTGAAGCAAGCAAGTCCAGGCCCGGAGTTCCCCAGTGATTCATGAACAACTGGAAAGAGTCTCATGAAAAGGGACCATTCCCCTGGATCCAGACTCCTGAGAAAATGTGCCTTTGTATTGAGAGATCCCCTTAGGTGTACTGCTAAAAGGGATTTTACATTCTTTTCAGGCAACTGAAGATTTGGTGTGACAGACTTTATAGATGACTGTGTGGCAATCTTTTAAATGACTGAGCTGTTCTCAGGGCCTCCCATGTTGCTTTTAGTTCCTTGTAATTGGATGAAAGAGGTTTTTTGCCATTGGTCCCGGTCCCCTGAAACACTTCTTGACCTGCATGGGCTCCCCAGCTCCAGGAGCTTGCATCTGTTAAAGAAAGGGCAGTTTTCTGATCCCAAAATACTCCGTTTTCTAGGTTTCTGTCTTGACCCCACCAATCCAGAGAGTTCCTCACCTCTTGGGTCAGGATAATCTTCTGCTCCACAGTCGTCGGAGATCTGTTCCATATCCTGAGAACAAACTGCTGAAGGGGTCTCATGTGAAACTGGGCCCAGGCTACCACGGGTATACATGAGGACAGGGTTACTCAAATCTTCATGCTTTCTCTTATAGTGCACATCGGGCTTCTCTGGAATCGGCGTATCATATTCTTCAGATCCTGAATCTTCTGAGCAGGGAGGAATGATCTTTGAAGATTGGAATCTAGCAAAATTCCAAGGAAATTTTTTTGACTTTCTGGTAACAGGCCATTACTGCTCATTTCCAGATTAATTTCACAGCCGACTTCACCGTCTCCATCTTAAATATTTGATATGCAATAAATTTGTTTAGTGGTTTTAGAATTATTATAGTCCTAAATTTTCCATTAGTTTTTTTATATGACAAAGTCTGGCGTAATGACCCCTGCCCTGTTATACCTAGGGAATTGGTTCTATTGCCCGTAAATGCAAAAAGTCTGCTATTCTTGAGCTCAGACAGGACTGTTGACCAGGACAGGAGGGAGAAAAGATTTTACACATTTTTGAGGGGGAGGAGAATGAAGTTCTATTTAATACTTTCTCTTAGTATGCTGATTATCCAAGGATTTGACATGGTCTGCTCCCAGATGTTTAAAAAGAAGCAGAGTCCCGTCCCCGTCCTTGTTTTGGGGTGGAGGAGGATTCCCCCTCGTTGGGATTAAAAAGGAATTTCCTTCTTTTACCCTCTTTTGCATAACCCCACCTGCCCATTTTTCCTTTTCCTTGTTTGTCATCGCGATAGTATTGTCTACCACGAAAAATTGGGTTCTGGAGCAAGATTTGTCCTCCGGAAACTCCTTCCCATCAGTGCCATTATCTAAGATCTTATCAAGGTCTGAATGTAACATCCCAGAGTTATGTTACGAAACTCTTTTACCCTGCATTGTAGCAGGGTAAAAGAGTTTCGTAACATTTACATTGTCATCTTGTGTAATTTTACATCACATCCTCACTAATGTGCATTCTAAGCCTTGTTAATTGTATATTGCTGCAATTTCAATGTGTTTAGCAGGGCCTTAGAGACAGTTCAGTGTTTCTAGGCTGGAATAGTACATTCCAGTTTAGCTCCCCCTCTGTGAGGAGGGCTGGAATGTTCCCACATCCTGCCTCATGGGGAGGGAAGGAAGTTAGAGCTCCCAGATATAGGGATCCAAAGCCAGGATTGTGTCTCGGCTGAGACAATTAATCATCATTTCCAGCCTGAACCTTGCAGCCTCAGCTGGTGAAAGCAAGCAGCCACGTCCAGAACTCCAGTGAGAAGCATACCCTGTGAGCACAACTGTGAGTACCGTCCAGAGACCAGGAGAAGCCAAATTCCTCCTCAGCTAGTCAGTCCTCAAGATAGCAGAAGATAGTAAGTGCAGAAGATATTAATTCCTGCCACATTACAGAGCCACAAGCAGACGACTTATCCTGCAAAGAGCTCCAGGAACATGATAGAGCAGAAGCCAATTCCTGCCACACATTGCCAATACCTGCTGGGACTTCAGGCTAATGCTGTATCTCATGTGGATTAATGCTGCAACAAGTAAAGACCAGTTTGAACTTCACCCAAAATCTGGATCTGAATTATTGAGGCAAATCCCTCAATTTCTCCTACTAGCACAACACTCATTTTATTGCAAGTGAGCCAGGATCCAGGAGTCTAGCCGTACCCAGGTAGGAGACACCATTGACACTATTGCCATTGCCACACAGAGACATTACACCACTCTGGCATTCCTAACCTGGTATGTGAGTTACAACACCTTGAAAGGGCCCTGTGTTAGTACCCTGCACACTCTGCAATTGGCGTCACAAACAAAACCATTAACTATCACTTACACCTGACCCACCCATTGCATATTATTGGCATCAGAGTGGATTTTCCCAATCCGGCTTACTGCATGGACAAAACACGTATTGACCACGAAAAGGCACGGAAATTTGTTTTTAGATGCCTTGTCCCCAGACCAGGCCTATAACCAAAGAACTCTCCGAATAGTATTGGAGAGTATGGCAGAGCAGGTAGAAAGACGAACTGACACAATGTAGACATCCGCTAAAAAACTGGTCACCATCTTCAGGAGTGGAAGGCTACCTAAAATCTGATCCCTAGGGGTCTTATTCACTAGGTGAACCTCCAACTGTTCTAGCCAGACATTTAGAGTGCGGGCTACATATGTTGCAGCCACCCCAAACTTCAATAACACAGCTGTGGCTTCCCAAGTTCATTTTAGAAGGCTTTCCACCTTTCTATCCATAGGGTCTTTCAGCTGGGCCGCATCTCCAAAAGGGAAGCACCGTGCAATTAGCTACTTTAGCTACAGGTGAGTCCACCCTAGGGATTGATTCCCAGTCAGTGCAAAGTTCCTCATCAAATGGGTAGAGTGTTAATTCCGCATTTTTGCCACTCCGCTCCGATTAAATTTTTGCACATTGTCAGGAACTAGAAATACAGATCTGGGTCTCTCTGAGAGAGCCTTAGCTGTACAGTCCTTACAAAGGAGCTCAGTCCCAGAGGAAGGTAAACGTTTGGAGCATAACCCACACTTCCTGGATTTTAACTTAGCGGAGGAGGATGATGCCTTTACTCCCTAAAAATACAAGGGAGAGTAGGGCTAGCAACGACAGGATATTACAGCACAAAGGGAGCCTGAGGTCAGGCTACTCACTGTTCCCTGAACGGTGGCAGGCTCTGGTCCTGACCCCGGCTCATGGCAATAGTCCTGTTCACGCTGTCGCTGCTGCACAGAAGGGTGCTCAATGCTTGGCACCATCTTCTCACAGGCCCTGCGCTTTACACACATATGGCCTGTGCAAGGACCTGGGAGCATCACCACCTGGCGGACGGAGGGAATTGAGTCATAGCGTCGCTCCAGCCACCCTGCCTCTGTGCATTAAACCCTCCTGGGCCGCTGCAGCAGGGAACTTTGCGAGGGGACACAGAACCAGCTGGGTCCCAGGCACAGGCCTTGATGGAGGGAGAGATAGCAAGACCCTGGATGCAGCCCCCAGCCTGACAATTATAAGTTAAAAAAAATATGTACTGCCAGGAAACCCTCAGAGTCTACCAGCACCTCTCTGATAATTCCTTCCCTAGCAGAGCAGGAAAAACCACTAGTGGTGGAGGGAAGGGGGGGGGGGGGGGGGGGGGATTTAAACCTGTTTTTACCTGTTTTTTCCTGTCCTATTAGAGGAAAGTCAGTCTCAGGACGTGCTGTCATGGAGACAGCTGGCTAAAGACGTGCTAATAGCGCTACAGTCACCACTGCGCACACCTCCTGCATACTAGAGAGGACTTTTATAATGAAAGTACTCACTAGTATTCGTAATTTATATACATACATAGTATCGCTATAATCGTCCTGACCCAAAAAGTAAAGTTATTGTGTTATTTTTATACTGCAATGGCAACAGAGCAAAATTTACAACATGAAAAAGCAATGGCCGAATAGTCCCATTCCACTCCAGAGAAAGTTGAAAGTTAATCAATGATTGTGTACCCGAAAATGGTGCAATAAAAACTACAAATTGTCCCGCAAAAAACTAGCATTGAGAGAAGAATTACAGTTCTTGGAATGCAACGAGCAAAAATAAATAAATAAAAATAGTTGCTTGTTCAATAAGACCCACAAGGCATATAGAATGAGTTAAATACCTTGGCCTGATTCATCCCATCATATCGCATGCGCTGTCTGTTCTTGTTAATTTTGCTCATCAACATTTTTCCTGTACGAAAGTCAAATGTGCTTAGGTCCATGGAGTTTCCAAGATAACGTGCCAGCTGTGGCTTACTACGGAACTTCTTACCACTTGGGCTGAAAAAGAAGGATACTATGGTCAACACAATAATTAACCTACACATAATTTCCCTGATTTTACGCATGTTTTAGGCTAGTTTCACACTAGCGGCAACCTTCTCCGGCAGGCTGTTCCAGCGGGTGAAACAGCCTGCTCGATCCGTGCTACAGCTAGTGCACTGTGCCAATGGAGGTCTGGTCTGGTTCCATTCACTATAATGAATATACCAAGTTGAACAAATCTAAAGGCTTCAGAGATTTCTAGTGCTGATCCACACCTGCATCCCAAGGGACATAAAAACAACTGGCGAAGGTAAGAGGGCGGAGGTTTTTAAAGCTCCGGTCTCCTAGTTGTTTCCAGTGCCTAGGGAGGCGGAGTACCCTCCGGGTGGTGCCGTTGTGGAGGCCTGGGGAAAAAGTAAAGTAGTTTTCTTCCCCTGCTACCCACTATGTTTCCTCATAAATTACCATGGCATCAACCTGTAGTTCTGAGCCTTTGTTAGGTCGAGCATGCTCAGTTTGTTGCCATCAATTCTGTAGCTAATGATTACTCAGTAGAGGGGGCGTGACTGGACCAATATCAGGTAGCCAATCAATAAACATCAACACTCATGAACAAGCACAAACTCACAGCAGGAAGGCTAGGGATTGTGGGGATTGTAGTTCTGTGAGGGAAGATCAGGCACCATTATACTCTGTGTTCATGCTCACACAGGAGCTAAACAAATTCTGGTTGGGTCACAGCTTGAAGCCTTAATGCAGTTTTTCAAAAGATAAGTTACTTTACTGGAATACCCCTTTAATGTCTAAACTGCTGGAAACAAAAGTGAGTACACCACTAAAAGAAAATAGCCAAATTGTGCTCCAATTAGCAATTTTCCCTCCCTGATGTCATGTGACTCAGTGTTACAAGATCACAGGTGTGTTAAACAAGGACTGTTTAACAGACTAGTGTGTCTTACCTACAGTCAAGCATGGTGGTGGGAGTTTCATGGTTTGGGGCTGAATGAGTGCTGCCGGCTGTGGGGAGCCACAGTTCATTGAGGGAACCATAAGTGCCAACATATACTGTGACATACTGAAGCAAAGTATGATCCCCTCCCTTCGGAAACTGGGTGGCAGGGCAGTATTCCAACATGATAACGACCCCAAAACACCTCCAGACCAACCACTGACTTGCTGAGAGTAAAGGTGCTGGACTGACCAAGCATGTCACCAGACCTAAAACCCTATTGAGCATCTGTGGAGCATCCTCAAACTGTAGGTGGAGGAGCACAAGGTCTCTAACATCCACCAGCTCAGTGATGTCATCAGAGGAGTGGAAGATGATTCCAGTGGCAACCTGTGAGCTCTAGTGAACTCCATGCCCAAGAGAGTTAAGGCAGCGCTGGAAAAATAATTTGGGCCACACAAAAGATTGACACTTTGGGCACTTTTGTGGCCAGCGGTTTAGAATTTATAGGCTGTGTGTTGAGTTATTTTGAGGGCATACCAAATGTACACTGTTATAAAGCGTTTTCATGGGAAAACACTGAGGATATGAGACTGATACAATGGAAAGTAGTCAGTGTATGGCTTGTACACTGATACAATGGAAAGTAGTCGGTGTACAAGCCATACACTGACTACTTTCCATTGTATCAAAGTCTCATATCCTCAGTGTTTTCCCCATGAAAAGATAGAATAAAATATTTACAAAAATATTAGGGGTGTACTCATTTTTGTGGCTGGGACCATATGACCTCTACAGCGCCTCTTCAGGGGTCACATACAACGCAATTTTTAAAAAAGGGCAGTTGAAGCTTAAAAGGCTATGTACACAGCGGCGATCGTTCGCTGGCAGGCTGGAGATGTGATTTTTTTTAACCCCTAACAGGTATATTAGACGCTGTTTTGATAACAGCGTCTAATATACCTGCTACCTGGTCCTCTGGTGGTCCCTTTTGCTTGGATCGACCACCAGAGGACACAGGTAGCTCAGTAAAGTAGCACCAAACACCACACTACACATCTGAATAGAGCCTTACAGGGGGGTGATCACCTCATATACACTCCGTGATCACCCCCTGTCATTGATCACCCCCCTGTAAGGCTCCATTCAGACGTCCGTATGTGTTTTGCGGATCCGATCCACGTATCCGTGGATCCGTAAAAAAGTCATACGGACGTCTGAATGGAGCCTTACAGGGGGGTGATCAATGACAGGGGGTGATCAGGGAGTGTATATGAGGTGATCACCCCCCTGTCATTGATCACCCCCCTGTAAGGCTCCATTCAGACATTTTTTTTTGGCCCAAGTTAGCGGAAATAGAAAAAACAAAACAAACAAAAAAAAAAAACTAAAAAACTAACAAAGTCTCATATTCCACTAACTTGTGTCAAAAAATAAAATCTCACATGAACTCACCATACCCCTCACGGAATCCAAATGCGTAATTTTTTTTAGACATTTATATTCCAGACTTCTCACGCTTTAGGGCCCCTAAAATGCCAGGGCAGTATAAATACCCCACATGTGACCCCATTTCGGAAAGAAGACACCCCAAGGTATTCCGTGAGGGGCATATTGAGTCCATGAAAGATTTAAATTTTTGTCCCAAGTTAGCGGAAAGGGAGACTTTGTGAGAAAATACAAAAAAAAAAAAAAATCAATTTCCGCTAACTTGTGCCAACCATGCCCCTCATTGAATACCTTGGGGTGTCTTCTTTCCAAAATGGGGTCACATGTGGGGTATTTATACTGCCCTGGTATTTTAGGGGCCCGAAAGAGTGAGAAGAAGTCTGGGATCCAAATGTCTAAAAATGCCCTCCTAAAAGGAATTTGGGCCGCTTTGCGCATCTAGGCTGCAAAAAAAAGTCACACATCTGGTATCGCCGTACTCAGGAGAAGTTGGGGAATGTGTTTTGGGGTGTCATTTTACATATACCCATGCTGGGTGAGATAAATATCTTGGTCAAATGCTCACCCAGCATGGGTATATGTAAAATGACACCCCAAAACACATTCCCCAACTTCTCCTGAGTACGGCGATACCAGATGTGTGACACTTTTTTGCAGCCTAGGTGGGCAAAGGGGCACACATTCCAAAGAGCACCTTTCGGATTTCACCGGTCATTTTTTACAGATTTTGATTGCAAACTTCTTCTCACGCATATGGGCCCCTAAAATGCCAGGGCAGTATAACTACCCCACAAGTGACCCCATTTTGGGAAGAAGACACCTCAGGGTATTCCGTGAGAGGCACGGAGAGTTCCTAGAATTTTTTATTTTTGTCACAAGTTAGTGGAATATGAGACTCTGTAAGAAAAAAATAAAATAGAAAATAAATCATTTTCCGCTAACTTGTGACAAAAAATAAAAAGTTCTATGAACTCACTATGCCCATCAGTGAATACCTTAGGGTGTCTACTTTCCGAAATGGGGTCATTTGTGGGGTGTTTGTACTGTCTGGGCATTGTAGAATCTCAGGAAACATGACAGGTGCTCAGAAAGTCAGAGCTGTTTCAAAAAGCGGAAATTCACATTTTTGTACCATAGTTTGTAAACGCAATAACTTTTACCCAAACCATTTTTTTTTTTAACCCAAACATTTTTTTTTAGGCCTCATGCACACGACAGTTGTGTGCATCCGTGGCCGTTGTGCCGTTTTCCGTCTTTTTTCGCGGACCCATTGACTTTCAATGGGTCCGTGGAAAAAAAAAAAAAAATATGAAAATGCACAGTTTTGCAGCCGAGGCCGTGATCAGTGTATCCTGTCCGTCAAAAAAATATGACCTGTCCTATTTTTTGGACGGACAACGATTCACGGTCCCATTCAAGTCAATGGGTCCGTGAAACAACACGGATGCACACAAGATTGGCATCCGTGTCCATGATCCGTGGCCATAGGTTGCTTTCATACAGACGGATCCGAAGATCCGTCTGCATAAAAACTTTTTCAGATCTAAGTTTTCACTTCATGAAAACTCATATCCGACAGTATATTCTAACACAGAAGCGTTCCCATGGTGATGGGGACGCTTCTAGTTAGCATACACTACAAACTGTGTACAAGACTTCCCCCTGCTGCCTGGCAGCACCCGATCTCTTACAGGGGGCCGTGATCAGCACAATTAACCCCTTCAGGTGCGGCACCTGAAGGGGTTAATTGTACTATTATATCCCCCTGTAAGAGCTCCCCCCCCCCTCTCCAGTTTGAATTTTATTGGTGGCCAGTGCAGCCCCCCCCTCCCTCTATTGTAATAAATCGTTGGTGGCACAGTGTGCGCCCACCATCGCCGCCCCCCCTATTGTAATAAATCGTTGGTGGCACAGTGTGCGCCCACCATCGCCGCCCCCCCCCCCTATTGTAATAAATCGTTGGTGGCACAGTGTGCGCCCACCATCGCCCCCCCCTCCCTCCCTCTATTGTAATAAATCGTTGGTGGCACAGTGTGCGCACGATATATTACAATAGAGAGAGGGAGGGGGGGGGACGATGGTGGGTGCACACTGTGCCACCAACGATTTATTACAATAGAGGGAGGGGGGGGCGATGGTGGGCGCACACTGTGCCACCAACGATTTATTACAATAGAGGGAGGGAGGGGCGATGGGGGGCGCACACTGTGCCACCAACGATTTATTACAATAGAGGGAGGGGGGGGCCGCACTGGCCACCAATGATATTCAAACTGGGGGGGGTCTGCCCCCTGCTGCCCGGCAGCCCTGATCTCTTACAGGGGAATATGATAGTACAATTAACCCCTTCAGGTGCGGCACCCGAGGAGTTAATTATGCTGATCACGGCCCCCTGTAAGAGATCGGGTGCTGCCAGGCAGCAGGGGGCAGTCATGTACACAGTTTTTCAGTATATTCTAACTTGAAGCGTCCCCATCACCATGGGAACGCCTCTGTGTTAGAATATACTGTCGGATCTGAGTTTCACGATGTAGCTCGTATCCGACAGTATATTTTAACATAGAGGCGTTCCCATGGTGATGGGGACGCTTCAAGTTATGTTCGGGTGGCCGCCTGGCCGTGCGGAGGCAAGCGGATCCGTCCAGACTTACAATGTAAGTCAATGGGGATGGATCCATTTGAAGATGACACACTGTGGCTCAATTTTCAAACGGATCCGTCCCCCATTGACTTTCAATGTAAAGTCTGGACGGATCCGTCTGAGGCTACTTTCACACATAGAAATGTTTTAACAATATAATTCAGACGGATCCGCTCTGAACGGAGCCACCGTCTGCATTATATGAATGCAAGTGTGAAAGTAAAGGGACTCCTGACTTTACATTGAAAGTCAATGGGGACGGATCCGTTTGCAATTGCACCATATTGTGTCAACGTCAAATGGATCCGTCCCCATTGACTTGCATTGTAATTCAGGACGGATCCGTTTGGCTCCGCACGGCCAGGTGGACACCAAAACGACTTTTTTTTTCATGTCCGTGGATCCTCCAAAAATCAAGGAAGCCATGGACGAAAAAACGGTCACGGATCACGGACCCACGGACCCCGTTTTTGCGGACCGTGAAAAAAAACTGTCGTGTGCATGAGGCCTTAATCAAAGACACGTAGAACAATAAATTTAGCGAGAAATTTATATATGGATGTCTTTTTTTTTTTTGCTAAATTTTACAACTGGAAAATGTCAATTTTTTGCAAAAAAAATCGTTAAATTTAGATTAATAACAAAAAAAGTAAAAATGTCATCAGCAATGAAATACCACCAAATGAAAGCTCTATTAGTGAGAAGAAAAGGAGGTAAAATTCATTTGGGTGGTAAGTTGCATGACCGAGCAATAAACGGTGAAAGTGTAGTGTACAAGTGTAAAAAGTGGCCTGGTCATTAAGGGGGTTTCAGCTAGGGGGGTTGAAGTGGTTAAAGGGTTTCTACCACCAGAAATACTGTTATGTAGCTGACTGACATTAGCGATTTGCTAATGTCAGCACTACATAACAGTATGTTTCTAACAGTAGTTCTTGCAGCCGTTTTTGTTAAAAACTAACTTTTATAGAAATGCTAATGAGCCTCTAGATGCTATGTGGGCATCATTAGCACCTAGAGGGCTCCGTTCACTAACCATTTCAGCCGCCCATCGCGTCCCTCCAGCCCGCCCCACTCCTGTTGATTGACGTGAAACTTCTCAGTATCGAGTACCAATTCCCGCGCCTGCGCCGCACACTTCTGTATTTGGCGCAGGCGCAGTGAGTGAATGCTGCGCTCCTGGTGCCGGCTTCCTCATTTTTGTTTTTTAACAAAGATGTTTATTTGCATTGTGTCACGAGCTTGCAAAATTTACATTACAGTATCATCCAATACATAATAACTGTACAATAGGTGACACATCTCCATCGAAATCCATCCGCATAACACAATACATTTTATATTCCCCCCCCCCCCTTCCCCAATCCCTTTCCCCCCACCCCCCTCCCCCAATGTAATCGAACAAATGATCCCAACACACCGAGCACAACTGGCAAGGGTTAACCCACCTCTCTGAGCACTGCCTTATTTGCCACTAACACTAGACTCTTGTCCTAACTCTCCTTTGTCACCTCTCGCTTGTCTCTTCCCAAGACCCTAACGATCACAGACTTTCAACCTACCCAGCTTTCCTTTGATATCCTCCTGCAAATACCAGGCTGTCAGGGTGAACGGTCTCATGATCCTTAATGATTCCGCCTCCTCCATGAAATGTAACAGGAATTTTTTCCAGGTGTTGTACAACTTCCTTCCAAATGTTTCCTTCTTACCTATTGCTTCTAACCACTCCAGATGGAGCATATGCCTCAAACGCCTTAAAAACTCAGACTTTGATGGTACCTTTGGCTCCAACCATACAGATAGCAAGCATCTCGTAGCCTCAAGAACTATCCTATGACCCATTGCTGTAAGGCCCCTATTCTGCTCACTTCCACCTTCAGTCGACTCCACCTGCTTACCCGCATGTAGCATTGCTACCTGAATGTCTAATTCCTCATTAAAATTACTACCATCCCGTAAAACCAGTCCCACCATCTTCCAATATTCCTCCAATTTAGTGCAGCTCCACAGCCCATGTACAAGGTCAGTTTTAGGGGTGGAACATCTAGGACAGGCCACCAACCTATCCGGTTTCGCACTAGTGGCCGGCATGTCAAATCCATACAGGGCATGATGTATAATTTTAAAGTGGGTCTCCCTCATTGTCTCATTTACCACTGCCTTGTGCAGGGCTGCAATACCGTTCCTCACTATTGGGTAAACCTCCTCCAGGCCTAATTTGTTCCCCCATCTCCCGAACAATCCCTGGGAGAAAGAGTCCTCCCAATGGCATCTCAGACTACCGTATATGAGCGATATAGATTGCCTGTTGCCAGAGATAATGAGTGTATCGAATTTGTGCCGAACCCATTCACCAGCCATGTTAGTAGCCAGACTCTTACAATAGTGCCTGACCTGCAGATATGGGAACAAATCAGATCCAGTCAGCCCCCACCTATCCGTTAGTTCTCGTAGAGTCGCCCACCTGCTCTCCTGAGTATGGAACAAGTCCCCTACTGTCTTCAATCCCTTGATTTTCCACTCCCGCAACGACCGCTCCGACTGCCCTGGAAGAAAAGCTGGATTATTGCACAAAGGAAGGTGTTTCGAGATCTGACATGGCAGTCTATATATCTTTCTGAGGTTCTTCCATGTTACAATGGAATCACGTAGTATTAGCGAACACCTAGCTAAGCGTGGGAGTAGGGATATTTTGGTATGCACTAAAGCCTTTAAATCCCATGGCGCCGCTAGCTGCTTTTCCAACTTCAGATTAGAGTAGTGGGAAGTCTCATTTAACCAATCAGGTGCCTACTCAGACAAGCCAAATTGTAGCCCCTAACGTCAGGAACACTTAGCCCTCCGATCTCCCTTCGCAATTTCAGCTTCCTCAACGATATCCTCGGCTTTTTACCATTCCAAATGAATTTTATAAAACATCCCTCCAAGCTCCTCACATCTGCATGTCTCAGAAGCACCGGTATGGTTTGAAGTGGATACATCAATTTAGACACTGCTAGCATTTTGATTAAATGACACCTCCCCATTAACGACAGCGGTAACTTCTGCCACCTGGCTAGGTCATCCCTAATTTTGTTGAGCAAAGGTGGATAATTTAGCTGATAAATGGAGTGCGGTGTCCGGCCAATTCTTATACCTAGGTATTTGATTTGGGATTTTATTAAGGAACCCATTATGCCCTTGTTCCCGTCCGTCCCAAGCCTATTGTTCTGGCCTAGTGGTAAAAGTTCACATTTTGACATATTAACTTTGTATCCGGAATACTTCCCGAACCTCTCCAATGCCTCAAAGACGTTTTCGATTTGTCCCTGTGGGTTTGACATAAATAGGATTACATCATCGGCAAATAATGACGCTTTCACTTGCGCCTTGCCCACCTTAATCCCCTCAAATAAGTCAGACCTGCATAATTCCCTAGCCAGCGGTTCTAATGCCAAATTAAATAATAATGGGGATAGAGGGCAACCCTGTCTGGTCCCCTTCTGTAAGTCGAATGGTTTGGACAGGTGGCCTTGCGTATATACCCTCGCCTGTGGTCTATGATACATCTGCGACAAGACTCCCCTAAAAGCCCCTGTAATCTCCATTTTATCTAGGACCGCCTCCAGCCATGCCCACCGAACATTGTCAAATGCTTTCTCAGCATCTAATGTGAGCATGGCTGGTGACTCCCCCTTCTCTGGATCATGTTGCACCCTGTCCATAACGGTAAGTACTGCCCTGATATTTGTCACCGCAGCTCGACCCTGGATGAAACCCACCTGTTCCTGCCCTATTAATGATGGCATAATTTTAGCCAAACGATCCGCAATAATTTTGGACAGTATCTTTGCGTCCACATTTATCAGAGAAAT
Source organism: Bufo gargarizans (assembly GCF_014858855.1). NCBI lineage: Eukaryota > Metazoa > Chordata > Amphibia > Anura > Bufonidae > Bufo > Bufo gargarizans. The sequence continues at coordinate 337,235,927 of NC_058080.1, forward strand.
GGGTCTATAAGAGCCCGGCAGTAATGGATCCTTCTCGGGCATCAATTTAATATAGGAGAGGCTAGTTCCATCCAGGGTCGGTTCACCCTTAAACATGCCATTATAAACGTCTACCAGCACCGGTGAAAACTGAGTACACAAAGCTTTGTAGTACTCTCCCGTATAACCGTCCGGTCCAGGAGCCTTAGAGTTCCCTAACCCTTTGATCACTCCCTGCAACCCTGTCACCGTGACCTCCGCATTTAAAATAAGTCGTTGTTCCTCGGCCATCTTAGGTAGTCTAATTTTGTCAAGAAGGGTGTCACTCAGGTCAGCATTCTCCCCATCCTTATACAGCTTTTCATAATAATTTCCCAAGATGGAGTTAATCTTTGCAGGATCATGGACCGTTGTCCCCACGGAGTCTTTCAAGCTATTTATGTATTGCGGTTGTCTCAATCCCTTTGCCAGATTGGCTAGAAGCCTCCCCGACTTGTTACCATACTTGAACATCTTAGCCTCAAACTCAGAACTACGTAGTAGTTCTTTCTCCTTAATACACTGTTCGAATCCTTGGCGTTCCTCTGACCACCTTTTCCTATTTGACTCCGTGGGGTCCTGTTTAAACTCGGCATAAGCTGCCCTAACTTTCTGGCTTGCCTGTTCCAACCGTGTTTGAGCCTTTCTTTTAAGACCTGTCAGGTACCCCATGATTCTGCCTCTCAACACCGCTTTAGAAGCGTTCCAAAAGAGGTTTGGGGTGTCAATGTGTTTCTCATTATCTGTTCGGTATTCCTCCCACCAAATAGACCATTTTTCCATGAACTCTTCCCTCGCGCACAATTGTGAGGGAAATCTCCATATGAAATCGGGGCCTCTAGGGAAATCATCTCTCACCACTAGGGTCACCGGCGCATGGTCAGAGATCACCAAGTCTCCGATATCAGACAGCTCCACTCTAGGCACTAAATTGGGGGTCACTAATAAATAGTCGATACGAGACCAAGCATTCTGGGGGTGGGAGTAGAAGGTAAAACTGCTATCATCTGGATGGATTTGACGCCAGACATCTACCAGTCCACCACCTACCAATAACTGCCGCAATGCCTTGTCTTGCGAGGCCTCCCCCCCTACCTTTCCGTCAATTCTTCTCCTATCTACCACACCACTCAGAACCGCATTAAAATCGCCTCCAACTATCTTATTTACGCACGAATCCTCTAGCAGTCTCAGTTCTAGGTCTCTTAGGAAGATCGGATTTCCCGTGTTAGGACAGTAAACATTGTACATGCTATATTGTGTATTCTGTACTTGTATCACAGCATGCACCCATCTACCCTGAGAATCTTTAGTCTGTGCTATAACCTGGCAGTTCAATTGCTTATTGATAAGAGTCATTACCCCAGCTTTCCGGTTGAGTGACGGGGACCCAATAACTCTGCCTACCCATAGCTTCTTCATTGTATCAAAATCTTGCGCCTCAAGATGGGTCTCTTGCAGGAAAACCACATCCGGTTTAAGTTTTTTAAGGTGCCTAAGAACCATCCACCGTTTATGAGGCGATTTCAAACCTTCGACGTTCCAAGTTATCACTTTCATATCCGCCACCAATGTTTTTTTTTTCTTGTTTCCCCCCCCCCCCCCCCCCCCCCTTTATTTGTATTCTGTCTTTTTTTTTTTTTTTTTGGGGGGGTTTTGTCCCTCCTTTACTTTGAATATATATACTATCACACCTACCGAGCCAGGGGTCCACGTCACTCACCGAAAGCGCTCAGAGAGGTCCCTTGCAAAACAAGCGAACAAAAGATGCCACCGGCACTAACTTTTAGCGGCCCTACCTCCTTTCTCCTCCAATCACAACCCCTTTTAACTTCTCTAGTAACTTACCTTTTTTTCTGGGTTGCGGGTCCCTCTCACAATGATAATTAGGAAAATACTCCTGCTATTCCCAAGTGAGGACTCACTATTAAATATGCTAGACATCCACCCGTGACAGTCATATCTGCTGCTGTTGTCATTCTCCCCACGCATAGCATGTCATTGGCATTACAATTAGCATACAATAACAACATAACTTAACTTGGCGGACTGAACTGAAGTCCTCCCCAACATAGATGCTGTATCAACTTAATACCCCCATCACAAACCAGTAAATATACCAGTCCCACAGGTACTTTGGGAGATCTTATCTGTCCCCCCGTGATATGTCCAGGGGCAGAAGTCATCTCCTAGGGTAGGAACCTTCTCTCCGGTCCGAAGATCCCCGCCTCCTAGCCCCAGGCTCTGGATACTCTCTCTCTCTCTCTTCTCCTTTCCAGATCCCTCGGGTTCTCCATTCTGGATGAGCTTCTTCCTCTCCTCCTGTCTTCTGTCACCGTCTCCCCCAGGGTCTGCACGGATTTGATCCACTCCTCAGCTGCCGCCGCCTCATGGTAGATCGTGCTGGATCCATTAGAATGTAGCACCTTCAACTTTGAGGGGTATTGCAGTTGAAACCTGCGTCCCTTTTGATGTAGCAGGGTGCAAACGTGGCTGAACTCCCTCCTTTTCCTAGCCACAGCTGCAGAATAGTCACCAAAAAGTAATACAGAGTGCCCCAACAACTTTAGTGGGCCCTTCTTAGCTCTGTACGCTCGCAACAGGGCTTCCTTGTCACAATAGTCCAGATATTTCATAATGACCTGGCGAGACTTGGGGCCCAGGCCTCTAGCCGAACCCGTCTGATCTTGCTGTTCCCCCATTGCCGGGCCAATTCTGTGGGCCCTTTCCACCTTGCAACGCCCCTCTAGTCCCAGGGCCTTTGGTAGCTCTTTCTCACAGATCTCAATCAGGTTCTGTGGCTTGAATTTTTCAGGAAGTCCCACCAATCTCAGGTTACTTCTTCTGGACCGGTTCTCCAGGTCCTCTACCCGATCATACAAAATCATGTTCTGTTTTGAAAGTTCATTCACTTTTTGAGCAGAAGCAGCCGTTTCATTCTCAGCCCTGGACAATCTCTGCTCAAGCTCCTCCAGTCATGCAATTGCTGCAACGAGGCAGACAGAGTTATAGTGAGCGTCTCTCTGATATCAGGGGCTAAATGCCTGGCCACCTCAATAGCCAATCTTTTGTAATCAATGTCCACTGAGGTATTTGGCTGATCGACCTGATCCTCGATCTTACCCCCTCCAGTAGTACTTGCGTCAGTGGAGATGGAGGAGAAGGGCGCGAGTCTGCCATCTTGCCGAGCGTGTCCTCCATGACTCTGCCCCGACCTTTAGAGATCCTCCGTTTGCCGCTCCGCAACAAGTAGCGGTCCATATACTTATGGACTCCGGATGTTCCTGAACATAAGTATATGGCCAGGACGCTCACGTCTCATACCCCTCCTGCCGATTTACAACGAGCGGGATATAGTAATATGTGAGAGGTCACCGGAGCTCCCTCACGCTGCCGCCCGCATCACCAGCACCGGAACCGTAAGTGGGCTTCCTCATTTTAATGTAGTTGGCGCAGGCACAGTGAGGAAGCCGGTGCCGGGAGAATACAGTAGCGCACGGCGCAGGCATTGGTACTCGATACTGAGAAGTTTCACGTCAATCAACAGGAGCGGGGCGGGCTGGAGGGACGCGAGAGGCGGCTGAAATGGTTAGTGAACGGAGCCCTCTAGGTCCTAATGACGCCCACATAGCACCTAGAGGCTCATTAGCATATCTATAAAAGTTTGTTTTTAACAAAAACGGCTGCAAGAACTACTGTTAGAAACATACTGTTATGTAGTGCTGACATTAGCGCATCGCTAATGTCAGTCAGCTACATAACAGCATTTCTGGTAGTAGAAACCCTTTAAAAAAAAAAATAATCGAGCCTTTGTTTTGTACAGGGATTCTCTAGTAGCAGGATCTGAATTTTCTCTCTGCTCCATCAGCCAGCTCATTTGACAGGCTCCTTATCTCTAATCTGACATTATAAACATTCATTATAGCTCAGTTATCTTATAGATAAGAATGTGGCTTAGGCTACATGCACAGTTGTTTGTTTCCATGTCCGTTCGTTTTTTTGGGCGGATAGGATGCAGACCCATTAATTTCAATGGGTCCGCAAAAAATGTGTGCTGTCCTCATCAGTATGTCCGTTCCGTAGCCCCGCCAAAAAATAAAATAAATAAATAGAACATGTTCTATTCTTGTCAGTTTTAGGCATTAATAAAATGGATCCGCAGTAAAAAAAAAAAAAAAAAAAAAAAAAACGGATGGCATAATTTTTTTTTTTTTTTTTTTTGCGGACCAGTCGTGTGCATGTAGCCTTAATCTACTGTCACACTCGCATTTTGGCTTTCCGTTTGCGAGATCCGTTCAGGGTTCTCACAAGCAGTCCAAAACAGATCAGTTTGCATTCTAATGCATTCTGAATAGAAAAGGATCAGCTCAGAATGCATCAGTTCAGTCTCCATTCCGCTTTGATGAAACTGAGCAAAACTGATCCGTCCTGGCATACAATGCAAGTCAATGGGGACTGATTTGTTTTCACTGACACAATCGAAAATGGATCCTCCCTCCATTGACTTTCAATGGTGTTCAAGACGGATCCGTTCTAAACTGAAGCAGACTGATGTATTATCTGAACGGATCCGTCCATGACGGCTCCGCACAAAACGCGAGTATGAAAGTAGCCTTAACCCCCTTCAGTACTTTTCACTTTATGTGGTAATAATGTTGGAACACTTTTACTTATCCAAGCCATTCTAAGAAAGTTTTCTCGTGACACATTGTACTTCATGACAGTCATAAATTTGAGTTAATATACTGTATTTCACCTTTATTTATGAAAAAATCCCAAATTTACCCAGAATTTGGAAAAATTATCAATTTTCAAAATTTAAATCTCTACTTTTAAAACAGCAAGTTATACCTCAAAATACTACTTAACGTTCCCCATAAGTCTACTTTATGTTAGCATTATTTTGTAAATGTAATTTTATTTTTTTAGGACGTTAGAAAGCTTAGAAGTAGAGTTGAGCGAACACCTGGATGTTCGGGTTCGAGAAGTTCGGCCGAACTTCCCGGAAATGTTCGGGTTCGGGATCCGAACCCGATCCGAACTTCGTCCCGAACCCGAACCCCATTGAAGTCAATGGGGACCCGAACTTTTCGGTACTAAAAAGGCTGTAAAACAGCCCAGGAAAGGGCTAGAGGGCTGCAAAAGGCAGCAACATGTAGGTAAATCCCCTGCAAACAAATGTGGATATGGAAATGAATTAAAATAAAAATTAAATAAATAAAAATTAACCAAAATCAATTGGAGAGAGGTCCCATAGCAGAGAATCTGGCTTCACGTCACCCACCACTGGAACAGTCCATTCTCAGATATTTAGGCCCCGGCACCCAGGCAGAGGAGAGAGGTCCCGTAACAGAGAATCTGTCTTCATGTCAGCAGAGAATCAGTCTGCATGTCATAGCAGAGAATCAGGCTTCACGTCAGCCACCAGTGCAACAGTCCATTGGCATATATTTAGGCCCAGCACCCAGGCAGAGGAGAGAGGTCCCGTAACAGAGAATCTGGCTTCATGTCAGCAGAGAATTAGTCTGCATGTCATAGCAGAGAATCAGGCTTCACGTCACCCAACATTGGAACAGTCCATTGGCATATATTTAGGCCCCGGCACCCAGACAGAGGAGAGGTTCATTCAAATTTGGGTAGCCTCGCAATACAATGGTAAAATGAAAATAAAAATAGGATTGAATGAGGAAGTGCCCTGGAGTACAATAATATATGGTTAAGTGGAGGTAGTCAATGTCTAATCTGGACAAGGGACGGACAGGTCCTGTGGGATCCATGCCTGGTTCATTTTTATGAACGTCAGCTTGTCCACATTGGCTGTAGACAGGCGGCTGCGTTTGTCTGTAATGACACCCTCTGCCGTGCTGAATACACGTTCAGACAAAACGCTGGCCGCCGGGCAGGCCTTCACCTCCAAGGCATAAAAGGCTAGCTCTGGCCACGCGGACAATTTAGAGACCCAGTAGTTGAATGGGGCCAAACCATCAGTCAGTACGTGGAGGGGTGTGCACAAGTACTGTTCCACCATGTTAGCGAAATGTTGCCTCCTGCTAACACGTTGCGTATCAGGTGGTGGTGCAGTTAGCTGTGGCGTGTTGACAAAACTTTTCCACATCTCTGCAATGCTAACCCTGCCCTCAGAGGAGCTGGCCGTGACACAGCTGCCTTGGCGACCTCTTGCTCCTCCTCTGCCTTGGCCTTGGGCTTCCACTCGTTCCCCTGTGACACTTGGGAATTCTCTCAGTAGCGCGTCTACCAACGTGCGCTTGTACTCGCGCATCTTCCTATCACGCTCCAGTGCAGGAAGTAAGGTGGGCACATTGTAGCGTGGATCCAGCAGGGTGGCAACCCAGTAGTCCGCACACGTTAAAATGTGGGCAACTCTGCTGTCGTTGCGCAGGCACTGCAGCATGTAGTCGCTCATGTGTGCCAGGCTGCCCAGGGGTAAGGACAAGCTGTCCTCTGTGGGAGGCGTATAGTCATCGTCCTGCCTTCCCCCCCAAGCCACGCACCAGTGATGGACCCAAGCTGCGTTGAGTGCCACCCCGCTGTGACCATGCTTCATCCTCCTCCACCTCCTCCTCATCCTCGTCCTCCAGTAGTGGGCCCTGGCTGGCCACATTTGTACCTGGCCTCTGCTGTTGCCAAAAACCTCCCTCTGAGTCACTTCGAAGAGACTGGCCTGAAAGTGCTAAAAATGACCCCTCTTCCTCCTCCTCCTCCTGGGCCACCTCCTCTTCCATCATCGCCCTAAGTGTTTTCTCAAGGAGACATAGAAGTGGTATTTCTAACGCTGATAACGGCGTCATCGCCACTGGCCATGTTGGTGGAGTACTCGAAACAGCGCAACAGGGCACACAGGTCTCGCATGGAGGCCCAGTCATTGGTGGTGAAGTGGTGCTGTTCCGCAGTGCGACTGACCCGTGCGTGCTGCAGCTGAAACTCCACTATGGCCTGCTGCTGCTCGCACAGTCTGTCCAGCATGTGCAAGGTGGAGTTCCACCTGGTGGGCACGTCGCATATGAGGCGGTGAGCGGGAAGGCCAAAGTTACGCTGTAGCGCAGACAGACGAGCAGCAGCAGGATGTGAACGCCGGAAGCGCGAACAGACGGCCCGCACTTTATGCAGCAGCTCTGACATGTCGGGGTAGTTGTTAATGAACTTCTGCACCACCAAATTCAGCACATGCGCCAAGCAAGGGATGTGCGTCAAACTGGCTAGTCCCAGAGCTGCAACGAGATTTCGCCCATTATCAGACACCACCAGGCCGGGCTTGAGGCTCACCGGCAGCAACCACTCGTCGGTCTGTTGTTCTATACCCTGCCACAACTCCTGTGCGGTGTGGGGCCTGTTCCCCAAACATATGAGTTTCAGAATGGCCTGCTGACGTTTACCCCGGGCTGTGCTGAAGTTGGTGGTGAAGGTGTGTGGCTGACTAGATGAGCAGGTGGAAGAAGAGGAGGAGGAAGTCGAGTAGGAGGAGGTGGCAACAGGAGGCAAAGAATGTTGCCCTGCGATCCTTGGCGGCGGAAGGACGTGCGCCAAACAGCTCTCCGCCTGGGGCCCAGCTGCCACTACATTTACCCAGTGTGCAGTTAGGGAGATATAGCGTCCCTGGCCGTGCTTACTGGTCCACGTATCTGTGGTTAGGTGGACCTGGCCACAGATGGCGTTGCGCAGTGCACACTTGATTTTATCGGATACTTGGTTGTGCAGGGAAGGCACGGCTCTCTTGGAGAAGTAGTGCCGGCTGGGAACAACATACTGTGGGACAGCAAGCGACATGAGCCGTTTGAAGCTGTCTGTGTCCACCAGCCTAAATGACAGCATTTCATAGGCCAGTAGTTTAGAAATGCTGGCATTCAGGGCCAGGGATCGAGGGTGGCTCGTTGGGAATTTACGCTTTCTCTCAAATGTTTGTGAGATGGAGAGCTAAACGCTGCCGTGTGACATGGTTGAGATGCTTGGTGACGGAGGTGGTGGTGGTGTTGGTGGTACATCCCCTGTTTGCTGGGCGGCAGGTGCCAACGTTCCTCCAGAGGCGGAGGAAGAGGCCGAGGCGGCAGCAGCAGAAGAGGTAGCAGGGGGAGCCTGAGTGACTTCCTTGGTTTTAAGGCGTTTACTCCACTGCAGTTCATGCTTTGCATGCAGGTGCCTGGTCATGCAGGTTGTGCTCAGGTTCAGAACGTTAATGCCTCGCTTCAGGCTCTGATGGCACAGCGTGCAAACCACTCGGGTCTTGTCGTCAGCACATTGTTTGAAGAAGTGCCATGCCAGGGAACTCCTTGAAGCTGCCTTTGGGGTGCTCGGTCCCAGATGGCGGCGGTCAGTAGCAGGCTGAGTCTCTTGGCGGCGGGTGTTCTGCTTTTGCCCACTGCTCCCTCTTTTGCTACGCTGTTGGCTCGGTCTCACCACTGCCTCTTCCTCCGAACTGTGAAAGTCAGTGGCACGACCTTCATTCCATGTGGGGTCTAGGACCTAATCGTCCCCTGCATCGTCTTCCACCCAGTCTTGATCCCTGACCTCCTGTTCAGTCTGCACACTGCAGAAAGACGCAGCAGTTGGCACCTGTGTTTCGTCATCAGAGACATGCTGAGGTGGTATTCCCATGTCCTCATCATCAGGAAACATAAGTGGTTGTGCGTCAGTGCATTCTATGTCTTTCACCGCTGGGGAAGGGCTAGGTGGATGCCCTTGGGAAACCCTGCCAGCGGAGTCTTCAAACAGCATAAGAGACTGCTGCATAACTTGAGGCTCAGACAGTTTCCCTGGTATGCATGGGGGTGATGTGACAGACTGATGGGGTTGGTTTTCAGGCGCCATCTGTGCGCTTTCTGCAGAAGACTGGGTGGGAGATAATGTGAACGTGCTGGATCCACTGTCGGCCACCCAATTGACTAATGCCTGTACCTGCTCAGGCCTTACCATCCTTAGAACGGCATTGGGCACCACCATATATCGCTGTAAATTCTGGCGGCTACTGGGACCTGAGGTAGTTGGTACACTAGGACATGTGGATGTGGCAGAACGGCCACGTCCTCTCCCAGCACCAGAGGGTCCACTAACACCACCACGACCATGTCCACGTCCCTTACTAGAGGTTTTCCTCATTGTTATCGTTCACCACAACAACAAAAATATTATTTGGCCCAATGTATTGTATTCAAATTCAGCTGAATATAAATTTGAGGCCTAGTATTTAGGCGCTGGGTGACCGGTATAGATTTACTGACAGAATTAGACTTGGAAATGTACAGTAGCGTGTGTGAAGTTATTCTGAATGACCCTATGTGCACCTTGAATATTATATACCATTTTAGGGATAGATTTCAAATAGCTCTGATACAGCAGAAACCACTAAATTAGGAAATTGCTAAATTGGGAATTGTTTTTCAACCCAGAACAAAAAATGTGCTTTGACGGACACTAAATAACTTGCCCAGCCAGAACAGTACAGCGGTAAAGACAGATTTAGCGGGATATAAATTTGAGGCCTAGTATTTAGGCGCTGGGTGACCGGTATGGATTTACTGACAGAATTAGACTGGGATATGGCCAAAAAATAACCACACTATTGCTGGTTAAATGCACTTGGTGTGACAGCTTGACCAACCACACTACTGAGGGTTAAATGCACTTGGTGACGGGCGCAGCTTGCCCCTGATGTAGTATATGGCCAAAAAATAAACAGACTATTGCTGGTTAAATGCACTTGGTGTGACAGCTTCACCCTGATGTAGGCTTTAGCCAAAAAACAACCACACCATTGAGGGTTAAATGCACTTGGTCGCAGCTTGTGCTGGCGCACCACAAGACACAAAATGGCCGCCGATCACCCCAGAAAAAAAGTGACGGACAAACTGTCTGGGCAGCCTAAAAACAGTGAGCAATTGAGTATCAGCAGCTCAATGATCCACAGCTGCAGATCGATCAATTAATCAAGTCCTTTGGAGGAGTTAATCTGCCTAATCTCGCCCTACTGTCACAGCCGCAACCTCTCCCTATGCAGATCAGAGCAGAGTGACGGGCGGCGCTATGTGACTCCAGCTTAAATAGAGGCTGGGTCACATGGTGCTCTGGCCAATCACAGCCATGCCAATAGTAGGCATGGCTGTGACGGCCTCTTGGGGCAAGTAGTATGACGCTTGTTGATTGGCTGCTTTGCAGCCTTTCAAAAAGCGCCAAGAAAGCGTCACAAAAGCGCCAAGAAAGCGACGAACACCGAACCCGAACTTTTACGAAAATGTCCGGGTTCGGGTCCGTGTCACGGACACCCCAAAATTCGGTACGAACCCGAACTATACAGTTTGAGTTCGCTCATCCCTACTTAGAAGCAATTTTTCAAAACCATTTTTTTAAGCACCAATTCAGTTATGAAGTGGTTTTGTGCGGGCTTACGTAATGGAAACCACCCATTAATGACCCTATTATACAAACTCCACAGTTTAAATTAGACAAAACTGATGTTACAAACTTTGTTAACCCTTGAGGTGTTCCACAAGAATTAAAGGAAAATTGAGGTGAAATGTTAAAATGTCACTTTTTTTATAGATTTTTTTTTATGTTGATGAATGTTTTCTTGCAACACAGCAAGGGTAACAGCAAAAAATAAATAAAAAAAAAATCAATATATATATATTACTCTAATTCTGCAGTTTACAGAACTACCCCATATGTGGCGGTAAACTGTTCATGGCAGTAGTCAGAAGGAAAGGAGCACCATATGGAGTTTGGAGGCAGATTTTGCTAGAATGGCTTTTAGGCACCAATTTGTATTTGAAGAGACCCTGACGTACCCCTGCAGTGGAAATCTGCAAAAAGTGACCCCATTTTGGAAACTGTACCCCTTAAAGAATATATTAAGGGGTGTTCTGACCACTTTGACCCTAAGCGGTTTACGGAATTTGTAAACACTTTGCTGTGGAAATTAAAAGTTTCATTTCTTCCAATAAAATGTTGCTTTAACCCCAAATGTTTCATTTTCACAAGGGGTAACAGGAGAAAAAGCACCCCATAATTTGTTACCCATTTTCTCCTGAATACGGCTGTGACGCTTTGCGATCCACAGCGATACTAGGAAATCACAAATGCGCCATATTTCTCAATCACAAAGACAAAAGAGCCTTCACTAAGAATCTTCTCTTTCACTAAAGGAGTAACTCACAGATCAGAGGTACAATTAGCACCTTCTTGCCAAAGAATCTTCCTGCCCCATGCCAGGTTGAGTAGCCATCAATCTGGTATTCTCTTGACAGAACCTCATAAAAAACTTCCTTTCTGCAGCCATAGTGTCTCCAATACCAGCAGGGGTCTCACACCTTTAGCCTGGGCAGCGAGCTTTAGAAGAAAAGGACAGATCCTTATCACACAGCTGGTTGGTACAGGAAGGAAGATGACCTGAAAGTCCTCTTCAATCCATAAGCTTCATATTTTTCCCCATATTTTCCTAATATTTCATGGGTTATGGAAATGTGAAAGGAACCATCTTTTCCAAGATGGTTTTGGTTCTCCTAACCCACCTTCTAGGAAACCCGCAGACAAATCAGAGATTCCCGCTCTGAGATATAAAGGTTCTCGGGCACCCGGTGTTATCTTTTAGTCGTATTTGTTATCAGATGATGCGTAAAATTGTACTGATTATCAATATCAACTATATTTCTTGATTGGACGTACGGGATATGGAGAAATGGGCAAAGCAAAGATGCTGCCAGGTTTTCTCCCTATGGGGCAAAGGACTGCCCCTGTTCCAATTACACAAGGCTGGACCTGAACGTGTCATAACCCCTCCCCGCTTCAGAGTAGGTAAAAACAGTGACACACTCAGGTCCTGGGTCCTTCACCTACCATCTGACGTCGTCTAACATCTCGACCGCCCGCAGGGACACTGGCACCCCACCATCTTGGATTATTCTACAAAGACTTTGGCTATTACTGGACACTACCACGGTAATTCTGAACTTACAGACATTCTATTCCCTTCCACCTCTAACTATTTCTACCCAAACCAATCTGTTCACCTGGCAGGTATATTTATCGGTCGGCTTTAAATATATATATTTTTGTGTATAGTTTTAGAATAAAAAAACTAGCGATTTCATCGTTCCAGTTTTGCCCTTGTTACTTGATGACCTGATCTATGCTAAGAACTCTGTCCTCAGAAGACATACTACCAAATTGTTTTATTTTTATAAATTGTTAATGTACTAGCTAGGTTGCAAATAACCGTTTAGTCCCTTTAGGATTAGCTAGCCGGGGTCTCTTCGCCCCAATTCAATACGAAGAGTGGTGGCAGCAAATCAAGTTGATTTCCAGCGTGAAATCAGTAATTTTATTTTTACAGATTGTACATACAATCGTGATTGCATCCTGTCTGGGCCCACCAACCAATCTTAAACGTCTTCTGTGCTCACAGTGGATTCGCCTCTAGGAGTCTCTAGTGGAGACCTGTATGGCAACTGTGGCATAGTACGACGGGATTGGCGGGTGGTCGTCACAACGGCAACACCCCATATGTGGTGGTATACTGCTGTGGGGTCACAGCTGAGCAAAGTCAGTGAATCACAGATGACACACAGCCCAACCATGAATCCTTCAAGGACATCTTCACGGAAGAAACACGTACGCTTTTTGTTTTTCACAGAGGTGCCACTGAAATGTGGATGAGACCTTAGTCTGCAACACAGATGCAAGTTGAAGTGCGGTTATTTTTGTGCCAAAGCCAGAAGTGGATCCAGCAGGAAGTTGGAGTATAAAAGTCATGTATTCTCTAAGACTCAAACTGCTGCAAAAACTGGAACAAAAACGGAATTTATGATGCCAGCCTAAAGGTACAGCCACACGTGACCCATATGGTCAACTACCCAATGCAGAAAATTGACCTCAGTTGTGACAGCACTTCACTGCTGGGAATCATCATCGCTGAGGACAGTCATTAGCTGCAGCACATGCCCGTCTGTCGAGAAGTTCACAGAACAAGGGCCAGAAGACTGTTGGAAGGAGCCAGAACAGAGCTTCAGCGAGCAGGTGACTAAAGCCACTTTCACACTAGCGTTTCTATTTCCGTCATAGGTTCTCAATACTGTAAAAGAACTGAAAATGCATTCTGTTGTGTTCTCATACCAGAGAGCAAACCACAGCATGCTGCGGTTTACTTTTTGTCACGGGATGCGGAGCAAGGCGAAGCATGTGACCCACAATGCAAGTCAACGGGGACGGGGCAGTTTAACTCTGACACTATAGAAAATGGATCCATCCCCCACTGACTTTCAATAGAGCTCATTCAGCAGGACCTGCGCTGATGTCACCGCGCTCACCACGTGGTGACAGAGAGAACTTCACCGCAATGGACCATTTAATTAGCATTCTGAATGAAAGAATTCTATTTTCCATTATAACCATGTTATAATGGAAAATAATAAAGTAAATGGAGTCCCGGGTAACTCATCCCTCGTCTCCGTAGCAAACATGCGTGAAAATCGCATTGCATCCGCACTTGCTTGCGGATGCTTGTAATTTTCGCGCATCCCCATTCATTTCTATGGGGCCTGCGTTGCGTGTCTATGATGATTTTACTACTTTCCTATGGAGCTCTATTACATGAAAAACTGTGCAGCAGCCTCCTGTCACAGGGAGCCGTCTCCATCTTTAACCCTTTCATGACCAAAGGTCATTGATGCCCCAGTGTCCAGGTCAAAAAATTTACAAATCTGACATGCGTCACTTTAAGTGGTAATAGCTTTGGAACACTTTTACTTATCCACGCCATTCTGAGAATGTTTTCTCGTGACACATTGTACTTCATGACAGTCATAAATTTGAGTCAATATATATCACCTTTATTTATGAAAAAAATCCCAAATTTACACCCAAAAAATTAAAAATTTGCAATTTTCTAAATTTCTATTTCTCTGCTTCTAAAACAGAAAGTGATACCTCATAAAATATTTATTACATAACATTCCCCACATGTCTACTTTATGTTGGCATCATTTTGGAAATGTTATTTTATTTTTTTAGGACATTACAAGGCTTAGAAGTTTAGAAGCAATTCTTAAAATTTTTAAGAAAATTTCCAATACCCACTTTTTAAGGACTAGTTCAGGTCTGAAGTCACTTTGTGGGGCTTACATAGTGTATACCCCCATAAATGACCCCATTGTAGAAACTACACCCCTCAAGTTACTTAAAACCAATCTTACAAACGTTATTAACCCTTTAGGTGTTCCACAAGAATTAAAGGAAAATGGGAGATGAAATTTCTAAATTTCACTTTTTTAGCAGATTTTCTATTTTATTAAATTTTTTTCTTTAACACATTAAGGGTTAACAGCCAAACAAAACTCAATATTACTCTGATTCTGCGGTTTACAGAAACACCCCACATGTGGTCGTAAACTGATGTAAGGGCGCACGGCAGGGCGCAGAAGGAAAGGAACACCGTATGGTTTTTGGAAGGCAGATTTTGCTGGATTGGTTTTCTGAACGCCATGGTTTTTTTTTCTACCCATAGTCTTGTGCAGGGGCTCATTTTTTGCAGAAAGAGTTGAGGTTTTTATTGGTACCATTTTTGGGTACATAGGATTTTTTGATCATTCATTATTACACTTTATGGGACAAGGTGGCAAAAAATTGGCTGTTTTTGATACGTTTATCTGAGGGGTTAGGTCATGCGACAGTTTTATAGAGCAGATCGTTACGGATGTGGCAATACCCAATATGTATACTTTATTATTTAAGTTTTACACAATAATAGCATTTCTGAAACCAAAAAAATGATGTTTTAGTGTCTCCATAGTCTGAGAGCCATAGCTTTTTTATTTTTTGGGCGATTGTCTTAAAATATGGGCTAATTTTTTGCGGGATGAGGTAACGGTTTGATTGGTACTATTTGGGGGTATATATACGCCTTTTTTGATCGCTTGGTGTTGCACTTTTTGTGATGTAAGGTGACAAAAATAGCTCATTTTTTTACACCGTTTTTATTTTTGATGGTGTTTATTGGACGGGGTTGACGATGTGATATTTATAGAGATGGTCACGGTGACACCTAATATGTGTGGGGTTTTTTTTTTATAGGAAAAGGAAATGTATTTTTTAAAATTTATATTTATTTATTTTTACTTTTATTATTTTCACTTTTTTTTTTTTTTTTTTTTTTTTTTTATCAGTTCCCTCTTGGATCTTGAAGATCCAGTGGGGCTGATGGTTGCACTATACTTTGCAATGCTCTTGCATTGCAAAGTATAATACAATCAGATGTGTGTAGGTGGCAGCACTGGACGCCTATACCATGGCAACCATCGGGTGCTGCCATCGCAGCAGCCCTGATGGTTGAGAGAGAGGGAGCCTCTCCCTCTATTAACCCTATGGATGCCGCTACTGCGGCATCTATGGGGTTACAGCAGTGTCAGCATAGAGCTGACACACGCCGCCATCACACACAGAAGGGGGACCGCATCGGAGGCAGGGGACATCGCTGGAAAATGGGGAGAGGGGGGCAGCATTTCACTACTTACAGGAAGGGGCGGACCGCATCGGGAGGAAGTGGCAGGAGAAGATGATTGACAAGAAGGGGGCGGATCGCATCGGGGGCACGACAAGAACAGGGCACATTACCGATTTCAGGCTCTGATCTGCAGAGCGCAGATCAGAGCCTGAAACCGGCACAGACTAACCAATCGGATCGATTACCGGCAAGGGGCCACTCTGATTGGTCCCTTGCCAGCATTACTGCACTGTATGCTGTCCGTGACAGCATACAGAGCAGGGGCAGAAGCTTTAATCCAAGCGCTTTGCAGCGCTTGAATTAAAGAGCTGCCAGAACGTATATATATACGTGGTAGCTGCACGGGGTATGTGCAGCTATCACGTATATATACACAGATTGCAGTCGTGAAGGGGTTAAAGACCTAACATGTGACGTACTATTATATCACATGTTGGGAAAGAGTTAACCTTCTGGTGTCGGACGAAGCACTATACACAGTGTCTGGATTGGTAAGAAGCTACTAGGAAGCTACATACTGTATTAGAGGGACTCAATCATGACACTGGCATTAATTCTTGCTACACTTCATTTTTATGAATTATATCGTGTCCAGAAGTCCATTTTTTCAATAATAATAAAAATACTTCTCTTACCATTTTGAGGAGTATTTTTACCCAAGGAGGCGTATGAAAATTGCAGTAATTCAGATATGTAATACGTAGGTGTACCCTTGCCCACATCTGCATTGAAAGCTGCATTTGGAGCCTTTGTTGGAAATTCTTTTCAAAAGACAAGACAAAAAATACTTATATGCAGCACTTTTGCCTAGTAAAAAGAAAGATCCCAAACACAAACGGGATGGACTCCATCATAGTCAATGGGGTCTGTTCAGCTCTGTTTCTGTCAGTTAAGCTGGGTCATATCGCATTTATGCCTTCGTTTGACATGCACGTTAAAAAACCCGCAATTAGACTTGCCGGTAATTCAGTTTCCTTGAATCCACCATGACTGCCACAAGTGAGAGATGACCCTTGATCTCTGTAAGGGCAGGATTATACAGAGTGTTTGATTTGCCCCCACCCCCTCCTCCCCTAAAAAGGTAGGTGAGCAATAATGCGCCCCCCCCCCCCCTTTGTATTGGACATAAAGTAATATTCAAACACATCAAAAAATAAATAAATAAAAATTATATATATGGAGGATAGTTAAGAGAGGTGAAAAAGAATCCAAGGATCACCACCAAGGCCATCCTCGTAAATCTGGGTTCTGCTGGTGGCAATGTCTCAAGGCAGACAATCCAACGGACACTGCACACTGCTGGCTTCCACTTCTCTAGATAAGGCACACAAAAGCTTGCTTGGCCTTTGCAAAAGCTCATCTGGACAAAGACGATGACTTCTGGGTCTTCTGTGTTATGGTCAGATGAAAAAAAAATTGAATTGTTTGGTCACAAAGATGTTTCCTTTATTTGGCGTTAAAAAAAAAAAAAAAAAAGGAGAAGCCTTCAACCCAAAGAACACCATCCCCACTGTCAAACATGTTGGTGGGAACCTAATGCTTTTGGGGTGTTTTTCAGCAAATGGACCAGGGAACCTAATCACAGTAAACGGCACCATAAAAAAAGAAGAGCAATACATGAGGATTCTCAATGACACCGTCAGGCAGTCTGCAGAGAAACTTGGCCTTGGGCACTAGTGGACATTTCAGCAAGACAATGACCCAAAACACACAGCAAAAGTGGTGAAGAAATGGTTAGCAGACAACAACATTAACGTTTTTTGGAGTAGCCCAGCCAGAGTCCAGACTTGAATCCAATTGAGAATCTGTGGAGGGAGCTAAAGATCAGGGTGATGGCAAGAAGACCCTCCAACCTGAAAGATTTGGAGCTCATTGCTAAAGATGAATGGGCAAAAAATACCTGTGGAGACATGCAAAAAGCTGGTCTGCAATTATAGGAAGCATTTGATTGCTGTAATGGACAATAAAGGCTTTTCTATTATTGAGAAGGGTATGAATAATTTTGGACTGGACAATTTTTGCTCAAATGTAAATAAAAGCTGAGAAATGTTTTTTTTATTTTTTTTCCACAATAATGCCTCATGTACAGAGTCTTATTATCTTTTGGGAGACACTTATGTCATTTCCCGTCAAAAAATTACTTGCTGTTTGAATAAAAGTAACCAAGTAAAAATTTGCCTGGACTGAAATATTATATATATATATATATATACACACATATATATATATATATATATATATATATATATATTTATTTTGAAGAAAATGAGGAAGCAGCACACTGTATAAACAAGGGGTGCACGTCCAGCCAGTGTGGACCAGCACCTAGGTCCAATGTATTAGAAGAGAAAAATAGCCAACAGCACTCCAAATCAATTCAAAAGTTGATGATTTATTGAACCCAAAATCAGGCGACATTTCAACAGCTTGTTGCTAAAGACAGCAACAAGCTGTTGAAACGTCGCCTGATTTTGGGTCCAATAAATCATCAACTTTTGAATTGATTTGGAGTGCTGCTGGATATATATATATATATATATATATATATATATATATATATATATATATATATATATATATATATATATATATATATATATATATATATATATATATATGGGGATATATATGGGATGTATTCAAGCAAAGGGAATGACCGGTAAGTCTAATTGCGGTTTTCCATTCCATCCACCATGACGGCCACAAGTGAGAACTAACAAATACTTAACTAGGGTGGGAAACCGCCTGCAGAACTTTTTGGCCAAAAGCTAAGGCTAGGTCTACATGACATTTATCGTGCAACATTTTGTTGCACTAATGTCGCGCAACAATTTTTATAATGGCAATCTATGGTGTCGCACTACAACATGTAACATTCTGTGACTGCAACGCAACAGTCGCAGAAAATCCATTCGAGATGGATTTTTCTGCGACTGTTGTGTCGCAGTATGTTGCAGTGCGACACCATAGACTGCCATTATAAAAATTGTTGCGCGACATTGGTGCTACAAATGTTGCAGTGTAGTTGTGCCCTATCGCGCGACAAAAGTCGTCATGTAGACCTAGCCTAATCCTGCAGAGGCGGAAAGATTATCGCCTTAAAGGGACACTAACAGGCCCAATTAGCATATTTAGGTATATTTATGTGTCAGTACAGGTCTTCTAAAGTCTATTAACCACCTCCCGACCGCTGTACGCACCGATGCGTCCGGGAGGTGGTTGTTTAATAGTACTAGTGTCACTTTAGTTCGCCCTCCACCCAAAACGCAGTGTTTGCCCGATCAGGCCTGATCGGTCGCCCACACGTGCGTTCGCCCACACCCGCCCCACCGCAGTGACAAATTTTTTTTTTGATCACTGCACATTCACTTTACACGCACTGCGGCGATAAAAAAATCAGTTTTGATATTTTTTATCAACCGCAGCAGCCTCCGGTACTTCGCTAGCCTCCCCTTTGTAAGACAGGCTTGCTTTTTTTTTCTTGGGTAGTCTCAGGGAATACCCCTAAATTTAGTTGCCCACATGTCAAACAGGGGGTATTCCTCTGAAGAGGCCTACAGGCTTCTGACCCAGTCGGATGAGGAGTGGGAACCCTCATCTGATGAATCCAGCGGGTCAGAATACGAACCTGTAGAAAGCAGTGGCTCTCTGACCCAAAGTTCGGACGAGGAGGCTGAGGTCCCTGATAGCACCAGGCGTACCCGGCCCCGTGTCGCTAGACCGCAGGTTGCGCAGGATCCGCTTCAAGAGCAGCAGAGTGGGGCTGGTGCTGTCGGATTACGTGGTGAGGCATACACCAGCAGCCCAGCCCTTCCTGGACCTAGTACCAGCACTGCCGTACAACCTGGTGAAGTAGCGAGCACCAGAAGGGCAGTTGAAGCTGGGACGGTGGCACGTGCAGTAGTGACCCCGTCGCAGCCACCGCAAAGACGTGCCCGTAGAGCCCCTAGAATCCCAGAGGTGCTGGCAAACCCTGATTGGCAGTCCCCAACTTCAGCCGCACCCGTAGTTTTCCCTTTCACCGCCCAGTCTGGAGTTCGGGTTGAGACGGCGGCTCAGATCGGTTCGGCCCTGGGATTTTTTGAGCTGTTCTTGACTGCGGAGCTTTTAGACTTAGTCGTGGCAGAGACAAACCGGTATGCCACACAATTTATCACCGCTAACCCGGAAAGCTTTTATGCCCAGCCTTTCCGGTGGAAACCAGTCCAAGTTTCCGAATTTAAAACTTTTCTGGGCCTCCTCCTCAACATGGGCCTGACAAAAAAACATGAATTGCGGTCATATTGGTCCACGAACCCAATTCATCACATGCCCATGTTCTCTGCTGCTATGTCCAGGACACGATTTGAGGTCATCCTGCGTTTCCTGCACTTTAGCGACAACACCGCCTCCCGTCCCAGGGGCCACCCTGCTTTTGACCGGCTCCACAAAATTCGGCCCCTCATAGACCATTTCAACCAGAAATTTGCAGATTTGTATACCCCTGAGCAAAACATCTGCATAGACGAGTCCCTAATACATTTTACCGGGCGCCTTGGCTTCAAACAATACATCCCAAGCAAGCGCGCCCGGTATGGGGTCAAATTGTATAAGCTCTGTGAAAGGGCCACAGGCTATACCCACAAATTTCGGGTCTATGAGGGAAAAGATCAGACCCTGGAGCCGGTCGGTTGCCCTGACTACCTGGGGAGCAGTGGGAAGACAGTTTGGGACTTGGTGTCACCCTTATTCGGCAAGGGGTACCATCTTTATGTGGACAATTTTTACACAAGTGTGGCCCTCTTTAGGCATTTGTTTCTAGAACGGATTGGCGCCTGTGGTACCGCGCGAACTAGTCGCGCGGGCTTCCCCCAACGGCTCGTTACCACCCGTCTTGCAAGGGGGCAGAGGGCCGCACTGTGTAACGAAGAACTGCTCGCGGTGAAATGGAGAGACAAGCGTGACGTTTACATGCTCTCCTCCATTCACGCAGACACGACAATCCAAATTGAGCGAGCAACCCGTGTCATTGAAAAGCCCCTCTCAGTCCACGACTATAACCTCCACATGGGAGGGGTCGACTTCAATGACCAGATGTTGGCTCCGTATTTAGTTTCCCGACGCACCAGACGCTGGTATAAGAAGGTGTCTGTATATTTAATTCAATTGGCTCTGTACAATAGTTTTGTTCTCTACAGTAAGGCTGGGAGAACTGGATCCTTCCTCAAATTTCAGGAAGAGATCATCGCGAACATCCTGTATCCAGGAGGTTCCGTGGCCCCATCCACCAGTGTAGTTAGCCGTCTACACGAGCGACACTTCCCCAGTGTCGTTGCTGGTACCTCAAACCGACCGCCACCCCGAAAAAAATGTCGTGTCTGTAGCAGGAGTGGAATAAGGCGTGACACCCGTTATTTCTGTCCTGACTGTCCCGACCACCCTGCCCTATGCTTAGGGGAGTGTTTCCGAAAGTACCACACACAGGTACACCTAGCATAGGGATCACATCTCACCAGGATAGGCACACAGGGCTATTAGGGCCCATTCACTCACAGCTGCTGCAAACGTCTCCTTTCACATGGGACAAAGTGCATAACGCACTTCGCCACATCTTTGGGCGATTTGCGCTTTGCACATTGACCCATGGGGAAGGAGAGGTTTGTTCTATAAAGGTAAAAAAAAAAAAAAAAAAAAAAAAAAAAAAAAACACAACAGGTAAGCAAACAGGTTAATGTTTAGTTCCAAAAGTTAAAGTTACATGTTCTGTTCCAAAGTTAATAAAATTATTGCGTTGTGGCCTGGTTTTGTCTTTTTACCTTCCAGGTGGACCAACCGATCTACTAGCTGCAGCACCGATGTGCATTCTGACAGAAGCATTGCGCTGCTGTCAGATTACACGCAAGTCGGTGTATGCGGCGCTGCAAGACGGGATTTTCTCCTCTGCAGTGACAGATACGTTTGCCAAGGCATACGAGCTGAGGAGGAGGCGGCGTTCCTATGCTTTGGCCAGCATTGTGTGTGTGTGTGTGTGTGTGTGTGTGTGTGTGTGTGTGTGTGTGTGTGTGTGTGTGTGTGTGTGTGTGTGTGTGTGTGTGTGTATGTATATATATATATATATATAAAAAATCCCGGCAATGATTTATTCATCCACATCGATTGATGCGAATGGAGAAATCTGGTTTGCCAGGGCATACGAGCTAAGTGGGTATGGATGTAGGGCGGAGCTCCTATGTCCTGGCAGACGCCTTTCCCCTCCATATTTTTTTTTTGGCAGAGATTTTTTCATCCACATTGATCGATGCGAATGAAGAAATCTGTGCCGTTCATTTTTTTCTTTCAGCCCAGAGGCTGAACGGAAAAAAAAATCTCATTACCTGTATGCTCAATATAAGGAGAATAGCAGAAACTCCTAATGCTGGCCATACATGTAATGATTGCGGAGACCCTCAAATGCCAGGGCAGTACAAACACCCCACAACTGACCCCATTTTGGAAAGAAGACACCCCAAGGTATTTGCTGAGGGGCATATTGAGTCCATGAAAGATTTAAATTTTTGTCCTAAGTTAGCGGAAAGTGAGACTTTGTGAGAAAAAAAAAAAAATAAATCAATTTCCGCTAACTTATGCGAAAAAAAAAAAAATTCTATGAACTTGCCAGGCCCCTCATTGAATACCTTGGGGTGTCTTCTTTCTTTCCAAAGTGGGGTCACATGTGGGGTATTTATACTGCCCTGGCTTTTTAGGGGCCCTAAAGCGTGAGAAGAAGTCTGGGATCCAAATGTCTAAAAATGCCCTCCTAAAAGGAATTTGGGCCCCTTTGCGCATCTAGGCTGCAAAAAAGTGTGACACATCTGGTATCGCCGTACTCAGAAGAAGTTGGGGAATGTGTTTTGGGGTGTCATTTTACATATACCCATGCTGGGTGAGAAAAATATCTTGGTCAAATGCCAACTTTGTATAAAAAAACGGGAAAAGTTGTCGTTTGCCAAGATATTTCTCTCACCCAGCAGGGGTATATGTAAAATGACACCCCAAAACACATTCCCCAACTTCTCCTGAGTACGGCGATACCAGATGTGCGACACTTTTTTGATGCCAAGGTGGGCAAAGGGGCGCATATTCCAAAGTGCACCTTTCGTATTTCACCGGTCATTTTTTACAGATTTTGATTGCAAAGTACTTCTCACACATATGGGCCCCTAAATTGCCAGGGCAGTATAACTACGCCACAAGTGACCCCATTTTGGAAAGAAGACACCCCAAGGTATTCCGTGAGGGGCATGGCGAGTTCCTAGAATTTTTTATTTTTTGTCGCAAGTTAGTGGAATATGAGACTTTGTAAGAAAAAAAAAAAAATCATCATCATTTTCCGCTAACTTGTGACAAAAAATAAAAAGTTCTATGAACTCACTATGCCCATCAGCGAATACCTTAGGGTGTCTACTTTCCGAAATGGGGTCATTTGTGGGGTAGTTATACTGTTTGGGCATTGTAGAACCTCAGGAAACATGACAGGTGCTCAGAAAATCAGAGCCGTTTCAAAAAGCGGAAATTCACATTTTTGTACCATAGTTTGTAAATGCTATAACTTTTACCCAAACCATTTTTTTTTTTTGCCCAAACATTTTTTTTTTTATCAAAGACATGTAGAACTATAAATTTAGCGAAAAATTTATATATGGATGTCGTTTTTTTTGCAAAATTTCACAGCTGAAAGTGAAAAATGTCATTTTTTTGCAAAAAAATCGTTATATTTTGATTAATAACAAAAAAAGTAAAAATGTCAGCAGCAATAAAATACCACCGAATGAAAGCTCCATTAGTGAGAAGAAAAGGAGGTAAAATTCATTTGGGTGGTAAGTTGCATGACCGAGCGATAAACGGTGAAAGTAGTGTAGTGCCGAAGTGTAAAAAGTGGCCTGGTCATGAAGGGGGTTTCACCTAGCGGGGCTGAAGTGGTTAAAATCATCTAAGTAGCCCCCCTGTCCACCTTATAAATACCGAAATATAAAGTTTTATAACCTGCCCGTCTCCTCACCAATCTGCCCAAGGGGCGGCGTTTCATGTCAAAATGCGCCCAGCCAGCCGCTCCCAACTGCCGTTCTGAAGCCCCGCCCAGCTCATCAATATTCACTTTGCTGGGCGGCGGCTACAACTCTCCCGACTCACGATCCTGCGCATGGCCCATTCAATCCTCTGGGCACGTCCTCCGTCCAATCTTCAGCGCATGCCGGCCGGGCGTCACATCGCGCCTGCGTACAGAGCGCTGCAGCCTCTGCTTTATGCGCATGCGCCGGGCACTTGAGTCGGGAGAGTTGTAGCAGCCGCCCAGCTAAGTGAATATTGATGAGCTGGGCGGGGCTTCAGAACGGCAGTTGGGAGCGGCTGGCTGGGCGCATTTTGACATGAAACGCCGCCCCTTGGGCAGATTGGTGACCGGACAAGCAGGTTATAAAACTTTATATTTCGGTATTTATAAGGTGGACAGGGGGGATACTTAGATGATTTTAATAGACTTTAGAAGACCTGTACTGACATATATACCTAAATATGCTAATAGGGCCTGTCAGTGTCCCTTTAAGGCGATAAGGTTTTACAAATGTAGTGAGAATAGACCTGGTAGCTGCTTTGGAGATTAAATCTAATGAAACACCAGCTTTTTCTGCCCCAGAAGAGGCCGTAGCCCTGGTAGAGTGAGCTTTTATACCCTCTGGACAGGGTATGTTCTGAATGGAGTAGCAGCCCTCTATGGTGGATCTAATCCATCGAGCTATTGAGGACTTTGAAAGCTTCCTTCCTTTATTTCTTCCTCCAAACTGAACTAAAAGGTTGTCTTCTCTGAAATCTTGAGAAACTTCCAAATAATGTAAGACAGTGTTCCTTACATCAAGGAGCTGCATTTTCCCTTCTACATTATCTTCTGGAGAGCTGGTAACTGATGGCAACACAATTTCCTAGTCTCTGAAAATCTGACAGCACTTTTGGGAGGAATTCTGGATCTAGCCTTAACACTATTCGATCCTCAAAAATCTTAATATATGGTTCTCTACAAGAGGGGGCCCCGAATTTCACTTAAACGTCTGGCTGAAGTGATGGCTTTAAGGAAGGTAGTCTTGAGGGACAGGTGCTTTATACAGATTTCAGGTAATGGAAAGAAGGGAGATCTAGTTAATCCTTCTAATACTATGTTGAGATTCCATTGAGGAATTCTAGATCTCAAGGTCGGCTTTAATCTCAAAGCTCCTCAGATGAGTCTCCTTATCCCACCTGTGTTCTGCAAGACTTGTGTCGTAAAAGCACTAAGAGCTGGTATCTGGACCTTAAGTGTGCTAGGTCTTAAGCTAACTTCTAGTCTGTTCTGTTAAAAAAAATCATCAAGTATTTATTTATTTTATTGGAGAAGAGATGTCCGGATGTTCTTCTCCTAGCCAACTGCAGAATCTCTTCCAGATCTTGAGATAAATGGCTGAAATGACTTTTCCTACTTGCTTTAAGAGTACGAATTACTCTGTCTGAAAGGCCCCGCCTCCTGAGAGATTCGCTCTCAGGATCCAGACAGCTAGATTAGATTGTAGATCTGTGGATTTTGGTGCTTTATTGGTCCCCGAGAGAGGAGATCCTCCTGTAAGGGTATTTTCCATGGCTCTTCCAGTCCCATTCTTTTCAGAGCCGAGAACCAGCTTTGTTTCAGCCAGTGAGATATTAGGATCATTGTTGTTGGTTCCCTTAAGAATTTTCTGTATCACACAGGGAATCAGCGGGAAGGGGGGAAAAAGGGACAAGACCCCATCTCTAGCTTATTGACAGGGCATCTACTGCCCATTGTTTGTCCCTGGGGAGGAGAAAACAATCTGCAGACCAGAGTATTTTTTCTGGATGCAAACAGGTCCATCTCTGGAACACCCCATCTGGAAGTGATTTCCTAAAAAATATTCCGATTTAGGGACCATTCTCTTGGATGTAAGGACTGTCCGCTTAGGAAATCTGCTTCTAGATTTTCCACCAGGTCAGGTCTATTTTGACCACCGATGGAATGCCGATTATTCTATCTAGTAATGACTGCTTTTTGTTCCAGTTTTTTAGGACCATGAATTCTGCATGGTTCTGGTATGTGCATGGCTCCATAGGACTGAGTTTATGCAAGAAGTTAGGGTACCTAGTAGACTCATTGCTTTCAAAATGGAGCATCTGTGAGTTCTGAAACGTTGTCACTTTGTTTTTTAGGGATTTTATCTTGTCCTGAGGTTGATACGTCCTCAGGGATACAGAATCTAACTACACCCAGGAACCTTATTTTTGTGGATGGGGTGAGTGTAGATTTTTTCAGGTTTATCAACCAGCCCCGATTTGAAAGGGTGTTAATAAAATCTCTTGTTACCTTGGACGTTTCTTCTTTTGAGTCTCCAATTATTAGAAAGTCGCCCAAGTATGGAACGATATTTGCTCCCTTCCATCTTAGGAAAGCCACCAGTTCTACTACCAGCTTGGTGAAAGGTCCTTGGGGCTGAAGAAATGCTGAATAGAAGCGCTACATACTGAAAGTGGGGGAGGTAACCCTTGGGATCTTTTACCGCAAATCTTTGATACTTCTGAGAGGCCTGATGGATTGGTATGTGATAGTAGGCGTCTTTTAAATCTATTGACGCAAAATGGCACCTTCCGGAATCAGAGGAACGACTGAGGCAACCGACTCCATTTTTAACTTCCTGTACACAATAGACCTGTTTAGGGGTTTTAGATTTATTATTGTGTGGTACAAATTGTCTGGTTTCTTGACTAGTAAGAGCCGTGAATACAATCCCCCTTCCTATTTCGGTATGTGGCCCTTTTACTATAACTCTTGATCTGATCAGGTCCTGAAACCCCTGCCAGATCTCCTCTTGTGGTTAGTAATTGTGAATCTTTCTGGAGGGGTTGAAGAAAATGCTATCTTGTAAGCTTGTGCTAGGATCTGTAAAGCCCAGGGATTTGATGTGATCCGATTCCATTGCTCTACAAAATCCTTTAACCTTGCTCCTACTTTGTCGTAATTCTGGGGAAAATACAAATTCGCCTGAAAAGGCGATTCAACGTAACTTGGCCTTGGAGGCCTTATCCCCCGACCAAGCTTTCATCCATAATGCTTTTCTGGCAACATTGGATAAAGCTGCATCTTTGGCAGAAAAACGCACTGACTCAGTCGATATGTCAGCCAAAAAAAGCAGTTGCCGATTTTAAGAGTGGGACAGAATTTATATAATCTTCCCTGGGGTCTTATTTTTTAGATGTTCCTCTAATTCTGATAACCAGAAATACATAGCTCTGGTTACAGATGTAGCTGCAATGTTAGTCTTGACGCCAAAAATTTCAGCTTTCCAAGCTTTCCTTAGGAGCGAGTCTGCTTTGTGTTCCATCGAGACCTCACTAGTAACGGTGACCCAATCTGAGTGTGTACCATTAATACCCACCCTCTGTTTTCTATCACTGAGCCAGCTGCAAAAAAATGACACCCTAAGAAAAAAAAAAAAAAAAAAAAAAAAAGCTATGGCTCTAAGACTATGGAGACCCAAACATAATTTTTTGGGGTTTAAAAGAATGCTATTATTGTGTAAAAATAAGATAAGAAAATGTATACATATTCGATGTTGCCACATCTATAACGATCTGCTCTATAAAAATGTCACATGACCTAACCCCTCAGTTGAACGCTGTAAAACTAAATAAAAACTGTGCTAAAACAAACAATTTTTTGATCACCTTGCCACATAAAGTGTAATAATGAACAATCAAAAAATTATATGTGCCCAAAAAATTGCACCAATAAAAATGTCCACGAGCCCCTGCACAAGATGATCGGTAGAAAAAAAGAGACAGAATTTTTTATTTTTTTCAAAAATGCTTTATTATGCAAAACTGAAGCAAAGAAAGTAGACATATTTGATATCATTGTGTCCGTAACAAGCTGCTCTATAAAAATAGCACATGATCTACCCTGTCAGATAAATGTTGTAAAAAATAAATAAATAAATAAAAAATACTGCCAAAACAGCCAATTTGTGGTTACCTTGCCTCACATAAAGCGTAATATAGAGAATTTAAAAGTCATATGTACCCAAAAATGGTACCAAAAAAACTGCCACCTTATCCCCTAGTTACCAAAATGGGGCAACTTTTTGGGAGTTTCTACTGTAAGGGTGCATCAGGGGGGCTTCAAATGGGATATGGCATCTAAAAACCAGTTCAGCAAAATCTGCCTTCCAAAAACCATACGGCGCTCCATTTCTTCTGCGCCCTGCTGTGTGCCCTTACATCCGTTTATGACCACATGTGGGCTGTTTCTGTAAACTGCAGAATCCGGGTAATAAATATTGAATTTTGTTTGGCTATTAATCCTCTATGTCTTAAAGAAAAATAAAGAAAAAAATGGAAATTTTGACATTTCATCTCCATTTTCCTTTAATTTTTGTGGAACACCTAAAGGGTTAAAGTTTGTAAAATCAGTTGTGAGTAACTTGAGGGGTATAGTTTCTACAATTTATGGGGGGGGGGGGGGTTCCACTATGTAAGCCCCACAAAGTGACTTCAGACCTGAACTGGTCCTTAAAAAGTGGGTTTTGGAAATTTTCTTAAAAAGCCTTCTAACATCCTAAAAAATTAAAATGACATTTCCAAAATGATGCCAACATGAAGTAGACATATGTGGTATGTTAAGTAACAAATATCTTATGAGGTATCACTTCCTGTTTTAAAGGCAGAGAAATAAAAATGTTAAAAATTACGAATTTTTCAAATTTATGGTAAATTTGGGATTATTTTAGAAATAAAGGTGAAATACATCAACTCAAATTTACCACTGTCATGAAGTACAATGTGTCATGAGAAAACAATCTCAGAATGGCTTGGATAAGCAAAAGTGTACCAAAGTTATTAGCGTATAAAAGTGACACGTCAGATTTGCAAAATTGGGCTCCGTCAGGAAGGGGGTTAATGGCCAGGATGTGAAGTGGTTAAGGCAATTGTTTTATACAATTTATGTATACCCCTTTTTCTATCTATAGCACTTGAGAATGAATGGCGCTTAAAATGGGTTGTGTCATTTCACATGTAGAGAAAGTTTTATCATGTAGAGAAAGTTAATACAATGCACTTACTAATGCAGGGATGGCAAGGGCCAGATTTATCATTACTCTGACAGCTCACTCCACTTTCACATATGGCTAAAGTCAGTTTTAGCCAAGTCAGATTTATGATCGGCCCTTTAAGACTGTAATAAATGTGGTTTGACGGTAGCAGTTTATCCGTCAGTAAGCAGCTTTACAAAAGTCGCATATCTTTACGAAAAAGTTGCATGTTCTATTAAAAAGTCTCATAAGATAAGCATGGTCCTCACTGGAGTGAAGTTGCGCAATGTTTTGCGACTTTTTAAATAGTCTCAATAGTAAATCTGTCTAGAGATTAATTTACATAAGAAAACACGCCCACTTTCAGAAAACTGGCGAGCATAGTGCAGAGCAGAAAAAAGTCGCAAATTTTTTCGCAGTTTTAGCGATTGCGCAAAAATGTGCAACTTTTTCACTCCATTATTTTGACTTGAGCTAATGTTAAATCTGGCCCACATAGTCTGTCATTAATAGCAATGCAATGCAACAATAGGAACACTACAGAAATACACTGAGATCATTACGGTCATTCAAATCCTAGTTCACCTAGGGCAGTGATGGTGAACCTTTTACAGACCGAGTGCCCAAACTGCAACATAAACCCACTTATTTATCGCAAAGTGCCAACACATCAATTTACCTTGAATACTACAGTCCAATATAGTATATCTTCCATGTACTTTATCATTTATCTACAATATCCTGCCTACATTCAGTGCGCTGCCTGTGCCGTTCATGGTGCACCCTGTGCTAATAACTGACAGGAGAAGTCTAAGGCATATTGGTACAACATAGATGTTTTCCAGGGTGTGGGTGCCCACAGAGAGGGCTCTGAGTGCCGCCTCTGGCACCCGTGCCATAGGTTCGCCATCACTGACCTAGGGCATTCGCCCGCAGAATCCACCTTGATTCTCTCTGTAGTAATAACCTATGCCTATTGGGTACTAATCCGATGCCAGCAAACTCAAGAGTCTTATAATCACCATTGTGCGTCTCCCTCACATGTTTTATAAGTCTGGTGCAGCCCTTATCTGATTGTATGGAATTCATATGTTCTCTTATCCTCTCAAAAAGGCATCTGATTGTTTAGCCTATGTAGAAATTACCACAGCCGCATCAGATCACATACACTGCAAAGGTACTCCTGCAGGTAATAAAATCTGTTACCCTATGTTTTATGCCTCCCAAACTAAGGGCACTCTTCTGGGAATTATATCTGCAGAAAAAGCAGTTGCCACATTTGTAATTGCCTTTGGGTCTTCTCTCGTATAACCAGCTGCGGTTTTTATCCTGGATGAAACGACTTCTCACCAACCTGTCTCTAATGGTGTGACTATCTGAAAGTGATTAGTGGTCTGTCTACATATTCCACAAGTCCATCATCCCTTCTGATAATCTCCCAATGTCTATATATAGTCTTCCTTATAACCTCTGCCATCGGGCTAAATTTAAAGTAGAACACAGACCTCTTTTTATTGACCTGTCCTTCATTACTGGACTCACTTCCATCTGAGGTTCTATTCCTATTGATAAGAAGATCACTCTGGGAGAACTTCATCGCCCTTTCCAGGGCTACATTTAACATCTTGAGGGTAGCCCCTCTTGCTCAATCGTTCTGCCAAATCCATGGCTTGTTTCTCAAAGCTACTATTAATGCGTCTCAGTCTGATAAATTGCCCGAAAGGAGCAGACTTCTTCACTGCATATGGATGGAAACTGTCGAGTTGGTCGCTGTGGGTTTACGATGCCCACTAGTGACCAACTCATCACCAACCACCCCGACAGTCACATCCAGAAACTCAAGTTTAGTAAAGAACATTACCCATCTCATTACTTGCATTAAGAAAGGCAACAAACTCAGTGCATTGTTCCCTGGAGCCAGACCAAATCATAAAAAGATGTCATCAACAAATTAAATTGATTGTAACAAAAGGAAACAACGTTGCAGGAAGAGGTACCAACAGATTCAGATTCCAGCCTTTCAGAGGAATCCATTAATCAGGATACACCTGCAGGAATGACCCACACCCAGGACCCTTTAGAAGGAGGATCAGAAGGGGAAGGGGAAAGAAAAAGACGCCAGGAAGTCGTTACGCAGGAGAAAGTAGGTCTCTTGGAGACGATGACATCGGCTATAGGAACCGAGTACCCCTCCGAGACTGAAAATCTGGTTATCAATCTTACAGGCTGTGAGTTACCTCCTGGATTTATCCAGGGTCCTTTCTCGGGGCCTAGGATACAGTCTTGTGGAACAATTTGATCATATCACTTTTGAAATTGATATGTTCAAGGCGATATTTAAATTATTTATTTTTAAAATGTTTAAGGATATACCAAAAGAAACCTTGCATGATTAAACAAGGTGAGACTCTTGTCACACCGAGCCCCTTCGCCTTTTACATACCCCCTAATTTCAGTGATATGGAAGTATCCTGTTTAGAATTTCTTACCAATAGTGACCTTACTGAAGTGTCTCAGGTTGATTAAAGTGACGTCAGATTTAAAGGGTGGTATTAAATCTACGTTCTGTCTCCCTATGCCCACTGGCAGATCTGTCGACATTTTTTTCCACCACGTCCTTAGAGACATAAAGGCTCTCATTTACCCTGTGGTTCCTGAGAACATCACCAGGGAGGAGAAATCAGCGTTAGGTTGGCTCAGGTCTCGGAGTGACGTGGTGGTGATGAAACCTGCCGATAAAGGGGGCAACATAGTGCTAATGACAAAGGAGTACCGTGTGTCTGAAGCCCTCAGGCAACTGCAAGATGAAACAGTGTATGTGTCTTTACGAGATTATCCACTATGCAACAACGGTTAAAGGGGTTGTCCGGGTTCAGAGCTGAACCCGGACATACCCTTATTTTCACCCCGGCAGCCCCCCTGAGCCTAGCATCGGAGCATCTCATGCTCCGATGCGCTCCCGTGCCCTGCGCTAGATCGCGCAGGGCACAGGCTCTTGTGTTTTCAATAACACTGCCGGGCGGTAACTTCCGCCCAGCAGTGTGTTCGGTGACGTCACCGGCTCTGAGGGGCGGGCTTTAGCTCTGCCCTAGCCGTTTTACTGGCTAGGGCAGAGCCAAATTCCACCCATCAGTGCCGGTGACGTCACCGGGCTGCCTGTCAGCCCCATAGAGAGCCCCGGTACGTCACCGGAACTCAGAAAATGCCTTTGCCCTGCGCGATTTAGCGCAGGGCAAAGGAGAGCATCGGAGCATGAACTGCTCCGATGCTCATGTCAGGGGGGCTGCCTGGGTGAAAATGGAGGTATGTCCAGGTTCAGCTCTGAACCTGGACAACCCCTTTAAGGTGTTTGCTGCAAAAATATGTGTCACCGGATTTTTTTTTTTACTGAAAAAAGGCTGGAAGCCTGGTACCACTTTTTCCAACCAAACCATGTTGGTACTTTTTGACAAAAGTGCATAAGTCACCGAGCCGACCCCCAGGACACCCTATTGTGGCGGGGATTGGCTCAGTGACTGAGCCCTTGTCAAAGTACTTAGCACTTAGATTGGCTATTAAGACCTGTGCTCATTAGCACCCCTGCTTATCTACGGGATACCGGCGATTTCCTCCGGGCACTGAATGATTTTCAGTGGCAGGATGGGTATCAGTTGGTCTCCTTGGACGCCAAGAGCCTCTACACCCGGATCCCTCACGATCTGGGTGTGGAGGCGGTACAGGACGTCCTTAATAATATGGGGAAGAGCACTTTATTTTGTGATTTTGTAAGTGAAGCTTTATTATTTATACTTACCAACAATGTGTTTATGTTCAGAAATAACTGGTACAAAGAGAAAGTAGGCACGGCTATGGGCACTCCTGTCTCATGCACATTTGCAAACATCTACCTTTCTAGATTGGAGGACAGATGTGTGTTCACCACCATGAAGCCCTATTTATGCCACATCAAGCTATTTTTAAGATTTGTTGATGACATCTTTATGATTTGGTCTGGCTCCAGGGGACAATGCACTGAGTTTGTTGCCTTTCTTAATGCAAGTAATGACATCGGTGTGTTCTTTACTTTGAACGTTGGTACAAACTCCCCCAGCTTCGTGCATGGGGGTGGGAGACATTGTCTAACAGTGATGTTAATTTTGCTACAGTTCTTCTGTCACCCACCTCCTGCACTGGATCAAGGGAACACCCTAGGACAGAGCTGTCCTTCTTAATGAGCTTATCTCCATCTCTCAGCCACAGATAAGCTGCTCCCCCAACAAACCACACCATAGAATATGGCCGATGCCACCACTGAGTCAAAGAAGGTCTTTAGGAGCATCCCCTGCACTTCAAAAGGACCTCAGTCTCCTCAACAGATAGAGTCTGCTTTGACCCTTTTTGAAAAGAGTATCAGTGTTATGGCTCCAGTCAGGGCCGCAATCAGGGGAGTACAGCCGATACCCCAGTAAGTGGCCCGGCCAGTTCCAATTTATTTTATTATATTTTTTTCTCCCATTTGTTAGTGACTTGAACTTCATTGCGTCTCTAGAGGGGGGCAATTGATTATTCCTTGCCCGACTTCCCCCTCCCCGTTGATTCTTGTATACCTGGTATACCGGCTGCATTCTACTTTGAAAGACTCTGACTGAGCCGCTGCGCAGAGGAACGCAGCTGCGCAGGTGACGTCAGACGCTGCCCGCTGCCTCACGCCGTGACGCCGCCTTCAGATTAGTGCGCCGCCGCCTGCCTGCCTGCCACTGCCAGACAGTCAATTCTGGTTTGCAGGCTTGCACCCAGGGGCGGCAGCGGGAACTTCTGGGACTGGAAAGAATTGTGAAAGCCTGCCCATGGCCCTGTGGGATAATGTTGTGTGGTCTTTGCTTGGGGGTATAATGCAAAGCTGTTTTCTGGATTATCCCACAGGGCCATGATCCTCCATCACTTATTGTTATTAACCCCTCCCTTGCCTTGCCAGCCCACCCAGCCCCATTTAGCTGTGTGTTCTGCTTTGAATAAAAATGTTTAGGCCATGAAGGGGTTAATTAAGTGTTGGAGGGGGTGGGGAGTGTTATTATTGTGCATATTGTGTTTGGGATCCATTTAACAAGTTTGACCAGTTGGGTTTGAGAGTGGTTGAGTGTCATTTACAGATCCCCCATAACAGTGTGTCATCCACAGATCCCCCATAACAGCGCTCCTGCGCACTGAGGATGAGAGAGAAAGGAAGGGGAAAGAATCTGCAAAAGCACAGCAGACGACTGAATAGCTTCTTTTGTAAGTAAATTTCTTTATTATAAATGCAGTTTAATGTCCGTTTTTGTCTTTTATTATATTCTGGCTTTTGCTCAAAAGGGACCGTAAAATTATTTTTTTTTTAGTTATATATGATGCTTTTTGAGAATAAATAAATGTAAAATGTAGTGGTGCTATAATGTGGCATCCCTGCATACTGCAATACTCTCGTATTTTATATAGTGTTCCTAGAGTCGCTACTGACCTGACTGACTGATTGCAATTTGTACTCAGTGCAGTCAATCAGTCAGTCAGTCACACTCACACACACTGACATCATACACTTTCATGCAGCACCCGGTCATACCTCTGGGTCCGGCGACCGCTGCCACTTTAAAACAGCAGTGGCCGCCGGGAGGTACATCCGCTGCGCTATGACGTCTCACGTTACTTGTAGTTGTAAAAAAAATTATGAAATTGGGGGTGGGTCCTTGGAGGTGGAGGGGCGCCGGAAGGCAGAGTCAGGACAGATTCTAAAAGGGGCGGGGTAGGCCTTGAACTGTGTAAGGGGTCCCAAAATTTCTGATGGCAGCCCTGGCTCCAGTCCAGTTTGTTGTTCAGGTGAACACCCAGGTATAAGAGTCCACCACCTCAATGTCAGTTTCCTATATGTTCACCGGAACCAAAGCAGAGGGCCTTGTCTGCGGAAATCCACCACCAGCTACTTGGTTTTACCCGCATTGATCTGGAGCTGGTTACGCTGACACCAGTCCACAAAATCCTGTGTCCCCTGTCTGTACTCTGAGTCGTCCTCACCTGTGATATGGCCGACTATGGCAGAGTCATCAGAGAACTTCTGTAGGTTGCAGCCTGGGGAGTTGATGGAGAAGTCTGCAGTAGGGATTGACCGATTATCAGTTTTACCGATATTATCGGCCGATATTCAGGATTTTGAAAGTTATCGTTATCTATTTTGCCGATATTCCGATAACTTATTGGGAACACGAATCGCGCTGCTGACAGCGCTCTGTGTTCCCTCAGCAGCACAGGGGGGAAGGAAGCAGTGTCTCCCTCCCCCTGTGCTGCTGCCACAAATGAGGAGTGAGGACAAGAGGAGGGGAGGAGCTGTGGCCACTGCGCCACCAATGAAGATACCCCTCTCATTAATTCATATACAGGAGGCGGGAGCTGACTGCAGAATCACATAGCCGGTTCCCGACCTCTATGAGCGGCAGTTAACCCCTTAGATGCCGCCTAAAAGTTCACAGATTATCAGTATCGGTCTATCCCTAGTCTGCAGTGAAGACGATGAAGAGGAACGGTGCCTGCACAGTTCCCTGTGGTGTCCCTGTACTGCAGATCAGCTTTGTCAGAGACACAACCCGGAGATTTAACAAACTGGGCGTTCTGTGAGGTAGTCAAGCATCCAATGTGACATGTGGTGGTCCACTCCTGCCATCTCCAGCTTGTCCCTCAGAAGTCCAGGTTGGACTGTGTTAAAAGCACTGGAGAAATAGGAAAAAAAAAAAAAAAAAAAAAACACAGGATCCTCACAGTGCTTCCAGGCTTCTCCAGGTCTATCTTACCACTGTATATGCCAAATTTTGACACAAAGGGAATCCTAGTTATCTCATTGCTGTTAGACGTCTTTCGTAGGGTGACCTCTCTACTTGTCGCTGATATCCTATCTCGGGATCGTCCCAACAATTTGCGGGGATACCCACGTTTAGAGAAACATCTCCTCCACCCTATTGTCAAACTTATTGTCATCGGAGACCACTCTGCTAACCCTAAACAATTGGCTCCACGGTAATGACTCAATCATACATCGAGGATGATTGTTGTCATAGCTTAACAGATTGTTCTTATCAGTTAGTTTCTGAAATTAATCTGTCTTGAGGATACCTTCCTCTACATAGATCCTCACAGCCAAGAATTGTAGTTCCTGTTCAGACACTGTTTTAGTAAATTGTAGTCCATGGAATCCCCTGTTCAGAAAATTTTGAAAATTCTCCAACTCTTCCATTGTGGGACTCGTCCATTGTCCCACATTATCAGCACCATTAGAAAAAAGATGTTAAAGAAACCAAGTTGCAATACATTTTGTAGAGTGTGGCCATTCGATCAACCAATTGAGGTTCCGTGTAATTGTTTCGGTGGCGACATTGAGGAGAGGAGAGGAGGGGACAGGGAAATGATTCTACGGAAAAAAGAATTAAAGGGCTTCTGTCACCCCATTAAACCGTTTTTTTTTTTCTTTACTAATAATCCCTACACTGCGATCTCATCATACATAAGCTAATTAATGATTTTCGTTCAGTAGAATTTGTTAAAAATCGATTTTTGAAATATGTAAATTACCTTGCTACCAGCAAGCAGGGCGGCTACTTGCTGGTAGCAGCCGCATCCTCCGATGGTAATGACGCCCCCTCTGCTTGTTGATTGACAGGGCCAGCGGACGGGATCTTTCTCGCCGGGTGTAGATGTGACGGCATCGGCGCAGGCGCATTGAGGATGGAGCGGCCGAGTGAGTGGCCGCCTCTCGGTGCGCCTGCGCAGATTGAAGAAAGGTACGGCCGCGGCGCAGGCGCCAGATATTGAATCAAAACAGGCAGGGCCAGCAGAGAAAGATCCCGTCCGCTGGCCCTGTCAATCAACAAGCAGAGGGGGCGTCATTACCATCGGAGGATGCGGCTGCTACCAGCAAGTAGCCGCCCTACTTGCTGGTAGCAAGGTAATTTACATATTTCAAAAATCGATTTTTAACAAATTCTACTGAACGAAAATCATTAATTAGCTTATGTATGATGAGATCGCAGTGTAGGGATTATTAGTAAAGAAAAAAAAAAACGGTTTAATGGGGTGACAGAAGCCCTTTAAGGTAGATTTTTACTCTAAGATAATTACAACCCCATGGGTTGACCGTTGAACACAGAATTCAA
Source organism: Bufo gargarizans (assembly GCF_014858855.1). NCBI lineage: Eukaryota > Metazoa > Chordata > Amphibia > Anura > Bufonidae > Bufo > Bufo gargarizans. Next base: position 337,272,682 of record NC_058080.1, read on the forward strand.
TGTAAGTGGTATAGAATGAGTCTCTAGTTATTGTTCATCAGTATGGGTTATACATAAATTTTTGGGGAATGTTTTGTGTTTTTGGTTATAGATGGATAAGTGGTGGACGCTGGACCCACATCATGCACGAGTAAGAGGTAGTTGTAATGATCTTAGTAAAATATTCTCCACTATATAGATCGTGATTTTACAATATTACATTGTGCCATGATCGTGGGACCTAATAGCGCGACGGGCTGATGGGCTTTGTGAGTGTTGCGCTGGATGATGATGCGATTGATCTCCAGGGGTAGAGAGTGCGCTTCTCTAGCTGACAAGCTTTGAGATGATTATGTAAAGCTTGGAGGTCACATGATGTGCAGGCGATTCAACACGGCGCTGTCGACGTCCATCTCCATAGAGATGTAGACGCTTACTATCGAGCAGAGTTCCGGGTAGGTCATGTGACTAATATTAAATCACATGATGAGCTGATGTCGAGCGTCTACAACGGAAGTGATAGTGATCACATGCTGACATGCGCAGGGGAATGGGACAGATGCTGAGATGAACCAGATGTGCATGTTCTGTGAATTCCATTGCCTGGCCATTTACCGCGTGGAAAACACCTATGACCTTATGAGGTAATCACTTATTTAGCTCACACATGTTGGTTTGGTGATACTTATAATAGGTCAGGTTTCATTGGAGAGGTTTTAATAAATAGGTGGAACTAGGGGTGGGCGATATAGGCGATATGCACAATATGAATTTGTGCAACGATACAGATTTTGTCTATAGCGCCAAACCACGATATAACCACAAAGCGGTAGTGAATTGAAAAAGCTTCTCACTCACCGCTCCGTGGCCTCCCGACTACGCAGTCCGCACCGTGCTGTACTGGCCAGGGCCTGGCGTGCACACAGAGTCAGCCCGCTGGCTGGCGCTGTGTGTGACGTCAGGTTCCGCCCAATGCATGCTGGGAAGAAGACGCGACACCTGCGGATTCCATCAGCCAGCTGCTGCCGATCTCCCTGCAGGAAAGGCAAGTATAATAACAGCGATTCTTCTGGAGGGGCTGGAGGGAGATCTATTTGCAATAGGGCTGCCGCTAACGATTATTTGAATAATCGATTAGTTGCCGATTAATTTCTACGATTAATCGGGAAAAAACGACAAAATTACAAAACAGAGAGGTTTATATGATCTTACTTGAAAAATTATGTTCAAAGGCCATATTAAAACAAATTGTGGACGACACTATTATGGGGGATCTGTGGACGGCGCAGTTATGGAGAGGGGGATCTGTGGACGGCGCAGTTATGGAGAGGGGGATCTGTGGACGGCGTAGTTATGGAGAGGGGGATCTGTGGACGGCGCAGTTATGGAGAGGGGGATCTGTGGACGGCGCAGTTATGGAGAGGGGGATCTGTGGACGGCGCAGTTATGGAGAGGGGGATCTGTGGACGGCGCAGTTATGGAGAGGGGGATCTGTGGACGGCGCAGTTATGGAGAGGGGGATCTGTGGACGGCGCAGTTATGGAGAGGGGGATCTGTGGACGGCGCAGTTATGGAGAGGGGGATCTGTGGACGGCGCAGTTATGGAGAGGGGGATCTGTGGACGGCGCAGTTATGGAGAGGGGGATCTGTGGACGGCGCAGTTATGGAGAGGGGGATCTGTGGACGGCGCAGTTATGGAGAGGGGGATCTGTGGACGGCGCAGTTATGGAGAGGGGGGATCTGTGGACGGCGCAGTTATGGAGAGGGGGGATGTGGACGGCGCAGTTATGTAGAGGGGGATCTGTGGACGGCGCAGTTATGGAGAGGGGGATCTGTGGACGGCGCAGTTATGGAGAGGGGGATCTGTGGACGGCGCAGTTTTGGAGAGGGATCTGTGGACGGCGCAGTTTTGGAGAGGGGGATCTGTGGACGGCGCAGTTTTGGAGAGGGGGGGGATCTGTGGGTGGCGCTGTTTTGGAGAGGGGGATCTGTTGGTGGCGCTGTTATGGAGAGGGGGATATGTGCACTGTTATGGGCATAACAGTGCACAGATCCCTTTCCTCATAACAGTGCACAGATCCCCCTTCCCATAGCAGTGCCATAGACAGATCCTGACCGCATAGCAACGAATCGGCGATTATTCGTCGACAACGAATCCAGTTATCGAATATAATCAATTACATCGATTAATCGTTGCAGCCCTAATTTGCAAAGGACGGCCATGGGGCTGATCTGATGGCACTGGCTCTGGGAGACATGTAGGATGATGGCAATTGGCAAATGCCATGGGGTGATTGCACTGGCTCTGGGGTACATGTATGAAATTTGTGTTTTACTAACACTTAGTCTTCATCTTTACATTGTTTGGAAAAAGATCTGTTACACAATACACATTAAAAATGCATTGAAAAGTTTTTTTAATTTGTATAAAATACGGTTGTGTGCAGTAGGCCTAACAGTAGGGCTGGGAGGGGGTGCTGGATTGAGAATTTGGGGGGCACCATTTAAATATTTGCCTCACGCAAAAGAAAGGCTAGAATTGGCCCTGAGTAGAGTGTGCCTTCAGCCCCGCAGGAGGGGAAACACCAGAGGACAGATAAGACAGAGATAACAGAGACGATCCATCTAGCAATAGAGTTTTTGGGATGCTGCGCCACCCTTATACACTCCTTGAAAGAGAACAAAGAGTGAAGAAGTTCTGCGCCAATCTTTTGTGCAAGATAAATAGTTAAAGCTCCTCTGACGTCCAAGCAGTGAAGGGATCTTTCTTCTTATGACCTAGGATCTTTAAAGAGTCGGATAAATTATCTCCTGAGATCTATTGAATTTAGTAACAACTTTCTGAAGGAAAGCTGGATCAGGATGTATCACCACTTTGTCTTCTAGGATTGTGTTATATGGAGGGTTGATGGAGATGGCCTGGATCTCATTCACTCTGCGGGCAGATGTTAAAGCTATTAGCAAACATAACTTCAGGGTGAGTTTTTTTTATAGAAATGGATTCAATTGGTTCAAATGGGGGACGAGTTAGAACTTTTAAGACTAAGTCTAAATCCCACAGTGGAGGTCTAGGTGGCGCTATTGGGGTAGAACGTTCCACTGCCCTAAAGAATCTTGCAACCCACTGGCATCCCGCAATGTCCTGATTAAAACAGAGCTGAAAGGGCTGAGACATGAACTTGTAAAAGTTATCACTTACAAGCCCCCGATTCAGACCCTTATGAAGAAATTCCAACACTAAATGGATGGGCGCTAAAAATGGAAATCACATTCAACTGGATATGTCCAAAATCAAAAAAAAAATTTTTTGCCACAACCTAGCATATATGGCAAGAGTTTCTTTCTGCTTTTAAGAAGGGTAGAGATCAAAGGGTTGGAGAACCCTTTCCTCTCTAACAGGAACTTCTCAAGTTCCAGGCAGTTAAGTGGAGATTTCTCAAGCCCGGCTGACCTACTGGGCCCTGGCCCAACAGGCCTCGGAACTCTGGAAGGACCCATGGCTCCGATATTGACATGATCCGGACCCAAGATCTCCTTGGCCAAAAGGGGGCAATGAGAATGACCCTTGCTCTGTCTTCCCTGATCTTTTGTAACATACAAGGGATCAAAAGGAAGAGGAGGAAATGCATAGGCCAGGGAAAAGATCCATCTTTCCTAGATCCTGCTGGATCTAGGAAAAACTTTTTTTTTTTAACTCTTGTTCTGGTGGGTAGCAAATAAATCTATCTCTGGCTGTCCTCAGACGGCCGTTATCTCTCTGAAGATGGAGGGATCTAAAGTCCACCCCCCCTGAGACGGTGACAACTGAGAAAGTCTGCTTGTTTGTTGTCCACACCTTTTATATGAACCGCCGATATTGATGCACACATTCTCTTTCGGCCAGCAAGAGAATCCTCCTGGCTTCCTGCATCTTGTATCTTACCTGAACAAACAAGGAGGTACAACAGTCCTGTTGTCTGTCATCACCCTTACATTTCTGTCTTTTATCCTTGGAAGAGAGAATTCCTCTCTTCCAAGGATAAAAGACAGAAATTTAAGGGTGATGACAGACAACAGGACTGTTGTATCTTACCTGAACAAACAAGGTAAAACAGCAGTTTGCTAGGCGAACAGGTTGGAAGATCCATTCCTCTGAAAAATGCTCCACTGACCCTAAAGAGAAATCTCCGAACATGCGCGCTCCACCCCCAGGGACATGCACCCGTAGTTCGGCACACTACGTCTTCTAAACTCCATGGCACCCCCTGAACTAGGTTTTCTTTCTCCGGTCACCAAGTCAAATCCTGGAGCATATGAGATTTCTCCCTAGAAAATAGTCTTTCTTCAAGCAAGACAGGATCTCCACTGCAGAGCCCTTGAGTGGAGCTGTGCCCATCGTACATATAAAAAATAAATAAAAATAGGGCCAAAATACATGTTGTGAGGGATCCCAGGATAGACATTGCTTTTCTTAGAGAGACCACTGAATTCCCAATCAGATGCTCGATTTTCTTCTGGATGAGAATTACCTTCTCATCTGGTAAAAAACATTTCTGGCATGAAGAGTCTAAAATCAACCCCAGAAACGACTGTTTCTTGGTGGGACATGGCCTTGACTTTCCTTGGTTTTCAATCCAACCTAGTTTGTCTAGAATCTCTAATAATATCTGTACTGCCATTTTGCAAGCATATGCTGTTAATTAAGAAATCATCCAGGTACGGGATGAAAAGGAAATTATTCTCCCTGATATGAGCCAACATTTCTGCGATTATTTTTGTCAAAACCCCTGGGGCCATCGAAAGGGCAAACGGTAGGGCCCGAAACTGGAAATGCCTCAACCGACCCCCTATGCCAACTGCGACTCTTAGGAATCTTTGATGTTCTGGAGAAATCGGGATGTGAAAATATGCATGTTTGAGATCTAACACTGCCATGAAGCAGTGAGGAAAAAGTAGGTTTATGGCAGATTTTATAGTCTCCATTATGAACTTCCTAACCTGTAGGAAAATAAATAAAAAAAAAAAAAAAAAAAAAAAAAAAAAGAAAAAGGTAAAAAAAGGATTTACTATTGTCCTGAATGAGCCGTCTGGTTTTCTTACCAAAAACAGTGGGGAGTAATATCCTTCGCCCATCTCCTTTTCTACCACCGGGATTAAAACTGATTTTTCTATTAATTTTAGAACTTTGTTTTCCATAGCGGAAACGCCTAGAGTTAACCCCTTAAGGACACAGCCCTATTTCACCTTAAGGACCAGGCCATTTTTTGCAAATCTGACCACTGTCACTTTAAGTGCTGATAACTTTAAAACGCTTTGACTTACCCAGGCCGTTCTGAGATTGTTTTTTCGTCGCATATTGTACTTCATGACACTGCTAAAATTGGGTCAAAAAAGTTAATTTTTTTGCATAAAAAAAATACCATATTTACCAAAAATTTTGAAAAATTTGCAAATTTCAAAGTTTCAGTTTCTCTACTTCTGTAATACATAGTAATACCCCCAAAAATTGTGATGACTTTACATTCCCCATATGTCTACTTCATGTTTGTAGCATTTTGGAAATGATATTTTATTTTTTGGGGATGTTACAAGGCTTAGAAGTTTAGAAGCAAATTTTGAAATTTTCAGAAATCTTCAAAATCCCACTTTTTATGGACCAGTTCAGGTTTGAAGTCACTTTGTGAGGCTTACATAATAGAAACCACCCAAAAATGACCCCATTCTAGAAACTACACCCCTCAAGGTATTCAAAACTGTTTACAAACTTTGTTAACCCTTTAGGTCTTCCACAACACTTCATGGCAAATGGACATACATTTTTAGAATTTAGATTTTTTGGAAAATTTTCCAATATAATCAATTTTTTCCTGGAAAAAAACAAGGGTTAACTGCCAAACAAAACTCAAAATGGGTTGCCCTGATTCTGTAGTTTGCAGAAACACCCCATATGTGGTCGTAAACTACTGTTTGGCCGAACGGGAGGACATAGAAGGAGGGGAACACCATATGGGTTTTGGAAGGCAGATTTGGCAGGACTGGTTTTGTTTATACCATGTCCCATTTGAAGCCCCCTGTTGCACCCCTAGAATAGAAATTTCAAAAAAGTGACTCCATCTAAGAAAGTACACCCCTCAAGGTATTCAAAACTGGGTTTACAAACTTTGTTAACCCTTTAGGTGTTCCACAAGAGTTATTGGCAGATGGAGAAACAATTTAGAAATTTCTATTTTTTGGAAAATTTTCCAATATAATCAATTTTTTCCGGGAGTAAAACAAGGGTTAACTGCCAAACAAAACTCAAAATGGGTTGCCCTGATTCTGTAGTTTGCAAAAACACCCCATATGTGGTCGTAAACTACTGTTTGGCCGAACGGGAGGACATAGAAGGAGGGGAACACCATATGGGTTTTGGAAGGCAGATTTGGCAGGACTGGTTTTGTTTATACCATGTCCCATTTGAAGCCCCCTGTTGCACCCCTAGAATAGAAATTTCAAAAAAGTGACTCCATCTAAGAAAGTACACCCCTCAAGGTATTCAAAACTGGGTTTACAAACTTTGTTAACCCTTTAGGTGTTCCACAAGAGTTAATGGCAGATGGAGAAACAATTTAGAAATTTCTATTTTTTGGAAAATTTTCCATTTTAACCCTTACTTTATTACTGAAAAAAATGGGTTAACAGCCAAACAAAACTCAAAATGGGTTGCCCTGATTCTGTAGTTTGCAGAAACACCCCAAATGTGGTCGTAAACTACTATTTGGCTAAACGGCAGGACATAGAAGAAGGGGAACGCCATACGGTTTTTGGAAGGCAGATTTTGCTGGACTGGTTTATTTACACCATGTACCCTTTCAAGCCCCCTGATGCACCCCTAGAGTAGAAACTCCATAAAAGTGACCCCATCTAGGAAACTACGGGATAAGGTGGTTGTTGATTTGGTACTATTTTAGGGGTAAATATGATTTTTGGTTGCTCTATATTACACTTTTTTGAGGCAAGGTAACAAAAAAATTAAATTCTAAAATTTTTCTACATTTGCTATTTAGTTTTGTGGAACACCTAAAGGGTTAACAAAGTTTATAAAGTAACTTTTGAATACCTTGAGGGGTGTAGTTTCTTAGATGGGGTCACTTTTTTGGAGTTTCTAGTCTAGGCTACATCAGGGGGGGCTTCTAATGGGACATGGTGTCAAAAAAAAAAAACTGTCCATCAAAATCTGCCTTCCAGAAACCATATGGAGTTCCCTTCGTTCTATGCCCTGCCGTGCGGCTATATAGCCATTTACGACCACATATGGGGTGTTTCTGCAAACTACAGAATCAGGGCCATAAATATTGAGTTTTTTTTGGCTGTTAACCCTTGCTTTATTACTAAAAAAAAAAGGATTCAAATGGAAATTTTGCCCAAAAATGGGTGTTTTGGCACAGTTTTTATTTTATATTTTTAACACCGTTCATCCGAGGGGTTTGGTCAAATGTTATTTTTATAGCGACGACTTTTACGCACGCGACGATGCCCAATATGTATGGCTCTCAGACTTTGGAGACACTAAGCAGGCATCCTAAAACTGCGGCCCTCCAGATGTTGTAAAACTACAATTCCCACCATGCCCTGCTGATGGCTGTAGGTTGTCTGGGCATGCTGGGAGTTATAGTTTTACAACATCTGGAGGGCCGCAGTTTGAGGATGCCTGCACTAAAACTAATATTTTTTTGGGGAAAAAAAATTGTTTCTGTGTCTCCAAAGTCTGAGAGCCATAGTGTTTTATGTTCTCTAGGGGACTGTTGGAGATTATAAAAATTTAGTACTCCATGGAAGTGTGATACTCCCTGAAGCAATCGATAATGCAGAGGCCCGGATGATCGGGGCAAGTGTCACACTGAGTAGTGGTGTCCTTCCGTATCCCCCTCTTGTGACACACTCTGCATCTTTTTTGGGTTCGTCCCTTCTTTCCAGTATGGGGGACCACACCTGGAAAGTGTTGGCCAGGGACGATCCGGGCGCCTCCAGTTCCCGAGGTACTCCGGCCTGCTCTTTCCCGGTCCGAAAAGATCAGGTCTTTGAGGACTGCCTCATAGAATTGGAGGAATGTCCCTGTGCTGCCAGCGCTTCGGGATAGTACAAAAGAGTTGTACATGGCAACCTGCACCATGTAGACCGCAACTTTTTTGTACCATGCCCGGGTTTTGCGCATGGCATTATATGGCTTGAGGACTTGATCAGAGAGATCAACTCCTCCCATATACCGATTGTAGGCGACGATACAATCGGGCTTGAGGACCGTTGCCGTGGTACCTCGCACAGAGACTGGGGTGGTGCTGTTACCGTGGATTGTGGACAGCATAAGGACATCCCTCTTGTCCTTATACCTGACCAGCAACAGGTTTCCACTGGTAAGTGCACGGGTCTCACCCCTGGGGATAGGTACCTGGGGGGGGGTGGGCAGGGAGGCCGCGTTGATTTTTCCGCACGGTCCCACAAGCGAACGTGGATCTGGCGGCAAGGGACCTGAACAAGGGAATGCTGGTATAAAAGTTGTCCACGTACAAGTGGTAACCCTTATCCAGCAGTGGGTACATAAGGTCCCACACGAGTTTCCCGGTAACACCCAGAGTGGGGGGACATTCTGGTGGTTGAATCCGGGAATCTCGCCCCTCGTACACACGAAATTTGTAAGTGTACCCTGAGGTACTCTCACAAATTTTGTATAGCTTCACGCCATACCTCGCCCGCTTTGTGGGAATGTATTGGCGGAAACTGAGTCTCCCCTTGAACGCAACGAGAGACTCATCAACCGCGACCTCCCTTCCAGGTACGTAGGCCTGCTGAAATGTGGCCCCAAAGTGATCGATGACCGGCCGTATCTTGTACAGCCGGTCATAGGCAGGATCACTTCGGGGGGGACATGCTGCATTATCGGAATAATGCAGACATTTCCGGATGGCCTCAAACCGGGAGCGTGTCATGGCCGTACTGTACAGTGGGGTCTGGTATAGGACGTCCCCACTCCAGTACAGCCTGACACTGGGTTTTTGCACTAGACCCATATGCAGCACGAGGCCCCAAAATGTCCTCATCTCGGCTGCACTGACCGGCGTCCAGCCACCGGGTCTAGCCAAAAATGAGCCCGGGTTTTGAGCGACGAACTGTTGGGCGTACAGATTCGTCTGCTCCACCATCAGATTCACCAGTGGGTTACTGAAAAAAAAACTAAAAAAGTCTATTTCAGTAAACCCCACTGTGGGAATCTGGATTCCAGGATTGCCAGCGAAATCCGGAATCTCAGGCTCAAAGTCCACTGGGGGACACCAGCTAAGTTCATCGGCAGGGGGCTCCGGTGAACTTATTTGGTGGGCCGGGAAACCAGTACGAACCCCAGGGCGGCTCGTACTAGGGTGGGCCACAGGATCCCTAGCATGTGTGGCCCCTGGCTCCGCCTGGCGGGTCTCCGCTGCCTTGGTGGCTCATCGTCATCCGATGATGATGAGGAGGATGCGGATGACAAAAGGAACGTGGGGTCATCCTCATCCTCACTGGGGCTCTCAGAGTCGGAGGCAATCTGGGCATATGCCTCCTCGGCCTAGAACACCCGGCGGGCCATGGGTGTGTGTGTGTGCGTGTGTATGTGCGTGCGTGTAAACCTTTATTCTATGTGCGTGTGTGTGGGGGCACGGGTGTTCGCGTACTAAAAGTCCAGGCAAAAAAAAAATGGGCAAGTGTTAGAAAAAAAAAAAAAAAAAAAAAAAAGTTCAAACTTGCTGATCAGCGGTTCAACGCTGATCAGTGGTCGGTGGGGTGGTGGGGCGGTGGGGCGGGCGATGCGCTAACAGTGGACGGACGCTAAAAAGTGCCGGCCAGTCAGCGCACGCAGAAAAAAAAAAGTGGTGGTGGGGGGGTCTGGTGGGGGGGGGGGGGGGGGGGTCTGGTGGGGGGGGGGCTGGTGGTGAGGGGGGGGCAAGTGGCAGGGGGGTCTGGGGTCTGGTAGCTGAAAAAAAAAAAAAAAGTTTGGAATAAATGTGATTTTTTTTATTTTATTTTTTCTAACTTTTCCCTTCTATCCCTGCCTAAAGGTGCCTCTCCCTCACTGACCCTAACCTACCTGGGTGGCGATGGGTGCAGGAGTGTGATGGATGGCGATTAGGGGGACACAGGAGCTGGTGCTGGACGATGCTGCCGGGTGCTCGTGCAGAACAGGAAGAGGAGGGGAGAGAGGAGCGCAGGAAGTTTGAATCTCGCGCCTCTCTCCCCTGCACCAATCAGCACCCTGGACAGCGGCGTTCAGCACCAGGGCCAGCTCCGCCTCTGCAAATCCTCGGACTGCGATTGGTGGTGTAAAATTACGCCACCGATCGCAGTCTTTTTCCGGTTCATCGGGTCACAGGACACCCGAATGGACCGGAAACGCAGAAAACCGCAGGTCTCAAATGACCCCCCCCCCCTGCATTGTTACAGGATGCCGGCTGAATGATTTCAGCCGGCATCCCGTTCCGATTAACCCCCGCGGCGCCGGCATCGCTATTTAAAGCCATGACGTACCGGTACGTCATGTGTCCTTAAGGACTCGGGAAACATGCCGTACCGGTACGTCATGTGTCCTTAAGGGGTTAAAGGCTGATCCCTTGTAGGCAACAATCTTACTAAAGGGAAATGACTGAATTCTAATTTTAATCCGTTGCGAATGGTGTCCAGAATGCACGGACTTAAAGAAATTTCTTCCATGCCTGGTCCCAAATTTCCTCATCTGCCCCCTACCTGTGCCCTGGCGTCATTGTTGATCTTGTTTTTTCTTGTCCCCAAAAGGACTGATTGAAGAAAAAACTTCTACCTTTCCTTTAGGTACGAAATCTACAGTCCTGATCAAAAGTTTAAGACCACTTGAAAAATGGCAAAAAATCATATTTAGCATGGCTGGATCTTAACCAGGTTGCAGGTAGAGCTTCAACATGCAACAAGAAGAAATGAGAGTGAGAAAACATTTTTTTGATCATTCAATTTATTGAAAACAACAAATAAACTGAAACAGGCTGTTCTTCAGCTGATCAAAAATTTAGGACCACACCTTCAAAAAATAAAATAAAAAAATAACCCCCCCCCTCCCCCTCCAAAACAGAAATCCAACTTCCAAACATGAACTCAGTAATGAGTAGCTCCGCCGTTATGGTTTATTACTTCCAAAATTCGTTTTGGCATGCTTGATGCAAGCTTTTCCATGAGGCGAGTGGGAACATTTCTCCAAGTGGTGAAGACGGCCGCACGAAGGCCATCTACTGTCTGGAACTGTTGTCCATTTTTGTAAACTTCCCTTGCCATCCGTACCCAAAGGTTCTCAATTGGATTTAGATCAGGGGAACACACAGGATGGGCCAAAAGAGTGATGTTATTCTCCTGGAAGAAGTCCCTTGTCCTGCGGGCATTGTGTACTGTACCGTTGTCCTGTTGAAAAACCCAGTCGTTACCACACAGACGAGGGCCCTCAGTCATGAGGAATGCTCTCTGAAACATCTGGACATAGCCAGCGGCCGTTTGACGCCCCTGCACTTCCTGAAGCTCCATTGTTCCACTGAAGGAAAAATCACCCCAGACCATTATGGCGCCCCCTCCACTGTGGCACGTAGAAAACATCTCAGGTGGGATCTGCTTGTCATGCCAGTAACGTTGGAAACCATCAAGGTTAAATTTTTTCTCATCACAGAATAACACTTTCTTCCACCTTTGAATGTCCCATGTTTGGTGCTCTCTTGCAAAGTCCAAACAAGCAGTTCTGTGGCGTTCAAGGAGACTAGGTCTTTGAAGATGTTTTTTGAAGCCCTTCAGTCTCAGATGCCGTCTGATGGTTATGGGGCTGCAATCAGCACCAGTAGGGGCCTCAATTTGGGTCGAGGATCGTCCAGTGTCTTGACGGACAGCCAATTTGATCTTCCGGCTCAGTGCTGATTAAATTTTTTTGGGGTCTTCCACTTGACTTTTTTGTTCCATAACCCTCAGGATCATTTAAGAAATTCCAAATGACTGTCCTACTGCATCCCACCTCAGCGATGGCGCGCTGTGAGAGAGTAGAAAAATAATGTCTTCCTAGGATACTTGACTGCAGGGGCAGTTCACCTAGGTACCGCTCAGAGAGGTAAAGTATATGCAAAGAAGGGGAGCAGTAACGTTTTAAAACTTAGCTTTTAATCTGTCTATTCTCCCATGAAGGGAGTAAAAGACCCCTTACAAACAGAAAAATACAATAAGACAGACAAGACCCCTGGAGGGCTGCGCCATGTATGTTGCGCTACGTGCCGATCCAGGTGTCGTCCTCCCTAGGTCTGTGGTGGTTTACACACAGGCCTATGTAGGGGGGACCGCTTGATCCCTAATATCTAAAACCTAATAGATGATACGGAATCAAGAAATGGAAAGGTCTTACCAGCTCTTGAGAAGGCCTCACTTGGATAACCATGTGTAGCTGGTTAATACAGGAGGAGGTCACAGGGAGCAGGTAGGTGTTTCGTCAGATGTCCATTGGTAATGGAAAGTAAACATCCGCTGTGTACAGAAGGCCGGATACCAGAGTAGCCTCAAAAATGAAACTAGCCCTGATGCCTCCCTACTTGGCCTAGCCTGGCCCTGGTGACCTAACACGGGGTCCGTGCCCCGCAAGGGGTGGCCCCATCCGGAACCTTGCCCTGATATAGAATCTCTAGATGACCTTATCACAGGGTGGCTAAGGGTAGAATACTTGTATAGCAGGGCCGGTGATACTATGAGGTTCAATAACGTAAAGTAGAGTAAGAGAAATAAGCACGGTAAATGTGCCTGTCTAATGATATGCAGCGTGTCCCAACGCGTTTCTTTACTATGACATATCCTAAATTATTTAGACCAGAGGCCCCATAAATCATCAGGGGACACGGGGCTTAGTATTATAACTCCTGTCAGTCTAATAGACACCACTGTTAGGTATCACAATGTGGCAGACATCAGGGGATGTTTAATCAGAAAGATTACTCCACATCGAAAAAGTAATGATAGACCGTTGACAGTGTGAGGCATGTGTGGTGATGTACCTATAGAAACCATAGAAACAATAGAGATGAGTGTCTAAGTATAAATACTCGTGCTGCCCACATGGTGGTGGGTGCGACTAGGTACTCACATGACTACTGGAGGGGTGTCACCTAATGTCCAGAGTTGGCGGCATGGAGGTTCACCACATCGTCCGTCACAACTAGCACGCCTGGCAAATGCACAAAGGCGCGCCGTATTTGAATGAAAGGAAGGGGAGGGACGCCAGTCAATGCGCGCGTGTCGTGCATGACGCCGCCCCACGTGACCGGACCACATCACATGATCGGGCCGAACGGGGGTGCGGCGTTCCCTCAGGGCGCATGCGTCAAAAGATGGCGAAGACGGGTAAGGCCGGGGAGGAGGCACTTCTGATGACGCAACCACGTCATTACGTGGGGAGTAGACCAAGAATACTCGAACCGCCCCAGTACGAGGCGCCACTTGCAGCAAGGCTGCAAAAGGAGGGGGTGGAGCTACACCAGGAAAATGGGTTTAAAGACCGAGTAGCTACTACACAGTTCCAAAAGGGGAGGGATTAACCCCTTGATAATGCGACAAAGAGGGACATTTTGGTGGGCTAACTTGCTAGCCAGCGAGAGAAGAGGAGGGGGGGGCAGGCAACTATACAAAAGGACACATGATATTACAAGCCTTGGTGTTATCAACCTGAACATGATGTTCAATGGTATTTGTTTTTTTGGAGAGGGCTGTTTAAAAGCCTCTTGCCTCAGGATTATGGCCCATAGTAACTTTAAAGGAGAAGACAGACCGGCCACACAGCTTAAATCTGTCTGTGGAATTGTATTTTGTTATTATGCGTTCGGTAGGGGTGCACCGAAATGAAAATTCTGGTCCGAAACGGAAAATTCAGGATACCCCTTGACCGAAACCGAAACTGCCTTTTTGCCCAAATACTTTTAAAATACTTTTTTTTTTTAAATTATTTTATTAATAATTCTTTTTCATGAATTTAATAAATCATATTACCCACCCACCCCATAACAGTGCCATCCACAGACCCCCACCCACCCCATAACAGTGCCATCCACAGACCCCCACCCACCCCATAACAGTGCCATCCACAGAACCCCCACCCACCCCATAACAGTGCCATCCACAGAACCCCCACCCACCCCATAACAGTGCCATCCACAGAACCCCCACCCACCCCATAACAGTGCCATCCACAGACCCCCCACCCACCCCATAACAGTGCCATCCACAGAACCTGCCCCCCCCCCCCCCCATTGCCGCTCCAGTACAGACTAGTTATTATAAAATGTGTACAATTAATAGAAAATAGCGGGGAGGGACTGGGAGGAGGAGCTGGGGGCCGATGCGTTCACTGTTCTCCGGCCCCCAGCTCCAGTAGTTATAAAATGTTGTACAATTAATAAGCATTCTATTCATGAGGCCCCCTCTGCAGTAGAACATTCAATATAGCCACATCCTACTCACAGGGCTGTTATCTTAATGCTGGCCGGCCGTGCACCCGAGCGGCAGCGTCACAACTGACGTCATGTGCCCGGCCTACATGTGCCCGGCGCAGGCATGTGACGTAAGTCGTGACGCTGCCGCTCCTCTGCCCGGCCGGCCAGCATTAAGATAACAGCCCTGTGAGTAGGATGTGGCTATATTGAATGTTCTACTGCAGAGGGGGCCTCATGAATAGAATGCTTATTAATTGTATAACATTTTATAACTACTGGAGCTGGGGGCCGGAGCACAGTGAACGCACCGGCCCCCAGCTCCTCCTCCCAGTCCCTCTCCGCTATTTTCGGCCAATATGTACAAATATCGGCAGAAATGGAATAGGTGCATTTTTGGCCGATATTTTCGGTGGCCGAAATTTCGGTGCACCCCTAGCGTTCGGTTAAATTGTATGTTATGTGAGGGTACCCAGATAGCTAATATTATTGTATTCGTGTATTCTGAGTGCCATTCACCTAATGATATGCACTCAGACTTGAGCTATCTGGGGATATGTTAAAATGTCTGTGTTTGCTGTGGGGGTGTGCCATTGTGTGTTTAAATGGTGATGTCTGTCCTGTTGTCTCCACATGTGTATTGGTGATCTCCCTTTGTCCTGAGAGATAATTGGATTGCCTTCAGTTGTCTCCGGGACAGAGAGGAGGAAACCATGATGCATTGTGGGGATATGTTGTATCTGTCCTGTGTCGCAGTCTCCCTTCTGGTCCTCTGGGGGCGTGAACAATTGGTTGCTGTATTTACATTGTATGTGTTGTAAATTACTGATTTGTTGTATTTCAAAACCCTGTGGGCGGACCTGTATTTGCAACAACTGTAATAAAAACCAGGCTGGGTGTGCCAGCACGTGAGAGCACTGCTTGACCCTCAACACGGAGCCTTGTCTCGTTATTGGGGGGATTCCCTGTATGCTGTTAGAGACTGATTGCCAGGAGTGTAAGCTGATTGGATGCTTTTCCTGTTCGTCTGCTGGCAGCTATTCGCGAGGTTCCAGTTTGGAGTGCTATTTTGTATCCAGTTCGGGAGTTTGGTGTTCTGCAGTAGCTGTGCCTGTCTCTCAGAAAGGGGCATATCGCCTAAACGGATTTTAACCCCTTGTCTGCTGAAACGGTCCGTTACAGTATTGCAAACCTAGATCCTTCAGCGTGAATGCAAACCTAGACATGGAGTTGTGAAAGAAGCGCTATAAATAGATAGATGGCTATATAAAGCACATAGACGATGCAGAGATATATATTGAGGAAAATTTATATACAGCAGCCAAACTTTATATATAGCAGCCGAAATGCAATTGATCATTCAAACCATTGGGATGGGCTGTATTGAGTTTGAAGATCCACCAGCATTCACGCTGAAGGATCCGTCTGTCCCAGTCGCCTCCCCGAGGTGGTTTGTTCACCCGTTCGATTCCCATGGACTTAATGGCGGATGTGCGACCACCATGTACTGAAAGGACATCCCTAGCTACCGGCGCGTCTCTTCCATTGCGGATATCCCCTCAGTGCTCGCTCATCCTTTTGCGGAGTTCCCTCCGGGTTTTACCCACATAACGTAGACCACACTCGCAGCTAAGGAAGTATATCACTCCTACGCTGCGGCAGTTAATGAACTGTTTGATCGTGTGGGCGTTGTCCGGAGGGTTTGCCGCAAAAGATTTGCCCTTGACCAACCATTCGCAAAAACTGCAGTGGCCGCATTTATAGCAACCCGTAGTGTTTCTGTCCAGCCATGTCCCTGGGATCACAGCGGGACTAAAATGGCTATGTACTAATTTATCCCTCAGGTTGGCCCCCCTTCTAAATGTTACCAAGGGGTGCGGGCTCAAGATTTCAGCTAGGTCGGGGTCCATCAAAAGGGTCTCCCAGTTGCGGCCTAGAATGCCCTTGACTTGGCTTGCAGCTGAGTCAAAGGTGCCGATTAGCCTTATTGTTTTAGTAGAATCTGTGTTAGGACGTGCAGTGGGATGTAGAAGAGTAGTTCTACCACGTCCCTTAGCCTTTTGATATGTTAAGCTCAGTATTCTATCTGGGTAACCGCGTTCTAAAAACCTAGCTCTCATGATGAATGCCTGTTGTTTAAATTCTCTGAGTTCAGAGCAATTACGTCTAAGGCGAATGTATTGACCGAAGGGGATTCCGCGTTTGAGCGGTGCAGGGTGGCAACTATCCCACCTCAAAAGTGAGTTGGTTGCCGTTGGTTTGCGATAAATGGTTGTCTTCAACCCACCCACATCATCCCTGGAGATGGTAATATCTAAAAAGGGAAGATTATCCCTCAGAGGAGGTGAACTTGAGTCAGATTGAGTTGATGTTCAACTCCTGGACGAAGCTATCGAACTGCCCTTCGGTCCCGCTCCACAGAATGAAAATGTCATCTATGTAGCGAGACCAAAAGGGCAATGTGTCCGGCAGACTCGCTAGGCGTGTCTCCGAACACCACTGTCTCCTCCCACCAGCCCAGGAGCAAATTGGCATATGAGGGCGCACAAGAGCTGCCCATCGCCGTGCTCCTGAGCTGGTGGTACGTGCGGCCATCAAATAGGAAAAAGTTCTTAGTGAGGATGAATTGCAGGACGAACTCGCTCCAGGACGAACTCGCTGTGTGCTGAATGCTGGCGCCCCCTTGCTCTTAAGAAGTGTGCGGCAGCCCCCAAGCCCTTATCGTGGGGAATGGAGGAGTATAGTGCCTCGACGTCAATTGACGCCAAGAGCCAATCCGGTTCTATACAAATGTACTCCAGTTTGGTTAGAAGATCCCCAGTATCTTTTATATAGGAGGGCAGTGCTTCCACAAATGGGCAAAGAAGACTGTCGACATAAATGCCAGCATTCTGTGAGAGACTGCCCACCACTGACACAATGGGACGTCCCCTCATCGGAATCGTGTCCTTGTGGACTTTAGGAAGACAGTAAAATGTTGCTGTCACTGGATGGGGGGGGGGATAGAGGAATTCAAATTCATCTCCACTGATGAGTTGGGCAGTCTTGGCACTAGCAAGTATCGCACATAGTTCACCCTGGAATCTCAGCGTGGGGTTGTGCTGCAAGGTTTCATAGCCATCTTTGTCATTAAGGATGGCCAAGCACATTGATTTATATGCTAGAATGTCCATGAGGACAATATTGCCTCCCTTGTCAGATGGCTTTATGATAATATTTGTATCACCCTGAAGTGAGTTGATGATGTCCCTTTCTTCTCTACTACAATTGAAACGAGTGACAGTGGGTTCCAGAGAACAGAGTTCAGCTACGGATTGTTTGATAAAGACATCTATACACGAAACCTCACCCGCTGGGGGCATTCTGGTACTCTTTTTCTTAAAGAGGACCTTTCACCAGATTTAAACTTCTAAAGTAACTATACAGGCATGTAGAGCGGCGCCCAAGGACCCCCCTGCACTTACTGTTATACCTGGGCGCCGCTCCGTTCTCCCGTTATTGCCTCCGGTATCTTCATAGTTAGGCTCCACCCAGGGGAACCTGCCGTCGCCTCCTTCTCCCATGCTGTAGCGCTGGCCAATCACAGCGCTCAGCTCATAGCCTGAGAGAGAGCTGAGCGCTTTGATTGGCCAGCGCTGCAGCATGGGAGAAGGAGGCACCGTCAGGTTCCCCTGGGTGGAGCCTAACTGTAAAGATACCGGAGGCAATTACGGGAGAACGGAGCGGCGCCCAGGTATAACAGTAAGTGCAGGGAGATCCCTGGGCGCCGCTCTACATGCCTGTATAGTTACTTTAGAAGTTTAATTCTGGTGAAAGGTCCTCTTTAAGATCTGTGAAGGGACCTCTCACCTCCACGTCGGCAGGTACCGTGTCTAAATTAAACAAAAGGTGGACATCGTCAAGGATCTCCACCGGGATGCCCAGGCCGCGGCTTTCTTTATGATCTTTAACTCTAAAATGCTTGTGCCATCTCAGCTTCCGGGCAAACAGGTGGAGATCCTTGACCCAGCGGAAAGCATCATACTTTTGGGTCGGAACAAAAGAGTCCCTTTCTCAAGAGGCTACTCGCCTTTGTGGTCAGGAGACGAGAGGACAAGTTAATGACTAGCCTGTCATCTTCCGATCTTACACGTTTTGTGACGTGGGATATCGGTTGCGCAGCGAGTAGTGTGTCCCCTCTTTTTAAAAAGAAGAAGAGGAATAAGAGGGCTGTGCAGAGGAGGACAGTTGGGTAGATGGGGGACATTGTGTTTGATTTGTAAGTTGGCCCGCGCTGTGAGAGACCCTGCTTATGCAGTTCAACATCCCGATAAGGAGGAATGAATCTCTTCAACTGAATCAGATGACAATTGTTCCTTGTGCTGATTCCCTGCGCTTCATTCTAGGGTCTCTCTCTCTCTCTCCTCCCCCTTTCTTGGACAATAGGGTAGAATTGACCTCGGATCTAACCAAATGCTGCAGACATTTATAAAAAGATGGTGACTCTTCTGCCTCCGTTTTATCAATGCATGGTTGACACATTTTCTTCTCCCAGTAAGATAGACCCACTTTACATATAGCACACCCATGATGCCTCTTTTTAGACACCACCTTCCTAGGTTTAATCTGCAAGACATTAGTACAAGTGTATAAGCATATAAAATCCAAGCTAAAAGCCCAGTCACTCACCACTTAAAAGGTACCAATGCAGGAGGGACCGCAGACTCCTCAGTGAGCTTGTCTTCCTCCATGATACAGAAACTGGACGCCCGGGAACCCTTTCCTTCGGTTTCGGACGCCAGCGTTTGAAATCAGTGCGCCTCTTAACCGGCACATCACGATGACGTCACGGCCGACGCAGCGTGCCAATCACGTGACCGGAAACAAAGAACTTACTCGGCACTCTGCTGGATGCTCCTCCTCCCCCCCCTGGTATCGGCGTTCATGCCCAGCGATCTTCCTGCACTGTAAAGCCCCAGCACACATCAACCCCTGCAGGCTTCCCCAGAGACAGGAAACCATACTGAATTGGGAGGAGAGTGTCCGCCCTTTTATTCTGTAGCTTTCCTGTCTGTGGGGGCTGATCCTCTCTCTCGTGGTGCTGTCATGGGTGAAGGGAAAAAACTGGTGATCTGAAATTCTTATCTGCAGTGCTACGCATGTAATAGTCCAAGATCTTGCCGACAGATTCCTTTACCTTACATAGCGCCTAGTAGGTTGATCGAGGTGAATTAAATGACCCCTATGTTACTGCAATCTCATGTATGGTTGTAGCAAAATCATTAAATTTTCCCAATGAGGTGCTCAGAGCACTAGGAAGCAGGCCTAGCCCCTTGGAGCACCACTTCAGCTTCTTCTGTCTCCCCATTGCAACTTCTGTCATGGCCTGTTTCACTGGGTCAGGCATCTCCATTGTTTGGAAGCCCAGCCCTGAAATCTCATGCTTGTATCTGTGAGATTCATCAGTATATGTATGGCTGATCTCACAAGGCTAATCCTACTGAGGCCTGCACTGTGCAAGCACTGATGTTGGTTTCCTCCAAAAGGAAGAAGACTCTTCTGAGAGGAGACTGACATAGATGCTTACCTAGTGCAGATCTCAGTAGGAAAAGCCTCGTGAGATCAACCACACGTGCCAATGAAGTCTCACCAGTGCAAGCAGGAGATTTTAGGGCCGGGCTGCCGAACAAGGAGGATGCATGACCCAGTCAATCAGACCATGAGGGTAATGACGATGAGGGAGAGATGAGGAGGGAAAGCAGCGCTCTGAAACTAGGCTAGCTCCTCAATTACCTAAATTTGCATATAAATAAAAGTACGGATTTGCAGCAATATAGGCTAATTTGAAGGGGGCTGTGCAGTAATTGATAATTTACTATCCTCAGGGGGAGGGGGAGTTCCAGCACTCCCACTGATCAGCTGTTTCAGGGAGCTGCTGCGATCACTGTCTCAGCTGGCGCCCTGGCAGCTCTCCAAGCACAGCACTGTACATCGTATAGTGGCTGTGCTTGGTATTGTAGCTCCGCCCCATTGACTTATGTCACTGGCCTAGGCTGCAGCACTCACTGACCACCGCCCTTTTTAAACAGTTGATTGGCAGAGTCCTGGTTGTCGGACCCCTAGCGATCTGATGTTAATGACCAATCCAGAGGAAAGGTAATGAATATAAATTACCAGATAACCCCTTTAATTCACCATGATCACTTCTTGTCTTGTGTGGTTTGTGGTTATGTGTTTCAGTAAAACAGATGAGAAAGATGAGATTTTTTTTGTTTGTTTTATTACAACAATAAAGTTGCTTCCACATCTGCAGCATAAATTCAGACAGGCTGTTCCAACAGAAAACAGCCTGCCTGAGTTCTCCAGATCCAGCACTGCTGGATATTACCAAAATGCCCGCCAGCCCCTGTAACGGCACCGTTACAGCAGACAAGGGGTTAAAATCCGTTTAGGCGATATGCCCCTTTCCGAGAGACAGGCACAGCTACTGCAGAACACCAACCTCCCGAACTGGATACAAAATAGCACTCCAAACTGGAACCTCGCAAATAGCTGTCAGCAGACGAACAGGAAAAGCGTATCCGTCAGCTTACACTCCTGGCAATCAGTCTCCAACAGCATACAGGGAATCCCCCCAATAACGAGACAAGGCTCCGTGTTGAGGGTCAAGCAGTGATCTGACTGTACTTCAAGTACAGCCTTTTATTGATACAAAAACAAACATAGTACTGCCCACAGGGTTTTGAAATCCAACTAGGGATCGACCGATATTGATTTTTTAGGGCCGATACCGATAATTTGTGAACTTTCAGGCCGATAGCCGATAATTTATACCGATATTCTGGGAATTTTCATTTTTGAAAAAAAAATAAAAAATTCCCACATATCTGCTGAAAATTAATGTTTATTGTTAATGTGTATTTTTTATTTTTTTTTGTAAATCTTTCTTTTTCATTTATATTTAATATTTTGGTGTTTTTATTTTTATTACTTTTTTTTTTTTTTTAAACTAACTTTTAGCCCCCTTAGGGACTAGAACCCTTGTCCTATTCACCCTGATAGAGATCTATCAGGGTGAATAGAAGCTCACACTGTCCCTGCTGCTGTGTGCTTTGTGCACACAGCAGCATGGAGCTTATCATGACAGCCAGGGCTTCAATAGCGTCCTGGCTGCCATGGTAACCGATCGGAGCCCCAGCATTACACTGCTGGGGCTCCGATCGGAGGAGGGGATCCTGTGGGGGGGGGGGGGGCGCACTGCAACTGGGGTGGGGGGGGGGGAGGGGCGCACCACTGCTTAATCCTGGGGGGGAGGGGGGGGCGCACTGCGCCACCAATGCTGAATACTGGGGGGGCTTGGGGGGGAGGCGCACTGCGCCACCAATGTCTAATATTGGGGGGGGGGAGGGGGGGCGCACTGCGCCACCAATGTCTGATACTGGGGGGATTGGGGGGGCGCACTGCGCCACCAATGAAGCTTAATTTCTAATTTATTCATATACAGGAGGCGGGAGCTGGCTGCAGTATCACATAGCCGGCTCCCGACCTCTATGAGCAGTAGCTGCGATCCGCGGCACCTGAGGAGTTAACTACCGCAGATCGCAGCTACAGCTCATAGAGGCCGGGAGCCGGCTATGTGATCCTGCAGCTCCCGCCTCCTGTATATGAATTAATGTGAGATTAAGCTTCATTGGTGGCGCAGTGGCCATAGCTCCTCCCCTCCTCTTGTCCCCTGTCCTCCCATTGGCTGGAGCGGCAGCAGCAGCACAGGGGGAGGAGACACTGCTCCTTCTCCCCTGTGCTGCTGCTGAGGGAACACGGAGAGAGCTGTCAGCAGCGCGATCTGTGTTCCCAGGACGTTATCGGAATATCGGCAAAATAAATGCCGATAACGTTCAAAATCCTGAATATCGGCCGATAATATCGGTGAATCCGATAATCGGTCGATCCCTAAATCCAACCAATCAGTAATTCACAACACACACAATGTAAATACAGCAACCAATCGTTCCCGCCCCCTAGAGGACCAGAAGGGAGACTGCGACACAGGACAGATACAACATATCCCCACAATGCATCATGGTTTCCTCCTCTCTGACTGGAAGACGACCGAAGACAATCCAATTATCTCCCAGGACAAAGGGGAGATCACCAATACACATGTGGAGACAACAGGGCAGACATCACCATTTAAACACACAATGGGACAATAGAACCACACCCAGCATATTCCTCCCAAGCTGACAAGTTACACTTATTATAAGTTGTTACAACTTTGTGAGGTTACATTGTCCATACATATAACTTACATCAATTTAAACAGTATAACTTGGGGGACAAACCTATCCAAAATTCCCTGGAATAGGTTCAGGGGTTTAAAAGTTACTATGGGCCATAATCCTGAGGCAAGAGGCTTTTAAAAACAGCCCCCTCCAAAACCCAGTGGCGAGGTTGGTTTCGCCACAGCCCCATTAACTATAATAAACTGGAGAGGGATCTGGCAGGTAAGTAATCATTTATCAAACTGGTGTAATGTACAACTGGCTTAGTTGGCCATAGCAACCAACCAGATTCCTCTCATTTTCCAAAGGAGCTGTCAAAAATAAAAGGTGGGATCTGATTGGTTGCTATGGGCAACTAAGGCAGTTCTACTTTACACCAGTTTGATAAATTAACCTCTAATAAAGAGTAGTGGGGTAACTGGTATCCTCTTAGAACCAGATATCCCCTTTAAATATGTTAAGTTGGCTATGTACTTCCATCCTGTCACTAAGGACGCCATGTTCTCTGAAATGTGTAAGGCACCTGCACACATTGCATAATATGCACATTATTTCTGCATGCATTCCCATGCACTTGTGACAAGAGTGATGGAACAACAGGTCAGGCAGGAATCCATTCATTTTCTATGAGACAGCCGGAGATAGTCGAGTACAACACTGGGCAAGGTCAGGCGGCTCCACAGAGAATAAATGGGGCGGCAGGGCACATTGCCGACCTGCTGCTCCATCGGATCAGGAGAAGGGGAGATAGTTATCACCATTGGATTGGGGGAACGGGATCCCTATTCTCAGGATCTGTGGAGTCCCAGCCTCCACCAATTAGTCAGTTATCCTCTATCCTGTGGATAATTTACACAATCTTATTCAAAATCACTACTGTGTGGTACGCTATAATGTGGCGTTGGACCCCCATGAACATGGAAAACATTTAAAAGTGGGGACCCAATAATATTTGCTATAGATGTCTTCTGGTAGCACATCATAGCCGGGGCGTTACCCCTCTGATATCTCTTATGTGACCAGAGTCTAACTCCTACCAGACTGCCTATGTAATCGGAGTCCAACTTCTACCAGACTGCTGGAGCAAAGATGCTATACATAGAAATTTAAAAACATTACACTGCAAGTATCTTGCTTGCACAAAGCGAGCAACAGACCCCAAAACTTTTCTCCTAAAAAGCACCGTCATTAGACCCTCCCTGCAGCAACTCCATTCTAGTCAGTTCAATAGTCACCAGCAAGAATGGAGTTGCTGTATGGAGGACCTCACTGTAGCAACTACCACCAGGCCAGAAATGATGAACCTCCCTTCAGCAACTCTGTTCTAGTCGATTCAGTAGAGAAGCAGCTAGATTGGAGTTGCTGGAAGGAGGACCAAAATTTTGATTCGGTTTCGATACCATAAAAAAGTATTGCACTACTCGATACCACAAACACCTAAAAAGCTGCATGCATTCCGCATTTTATGAAATGTCCAGCTAGGGGTGGGCTATATGACCTAAAATCTATATTGCAATATAATTTTAAGCATGTACGATATTATTTAAGCACCATTCATTCCATAGTGCTATACATATGAGAAGAGGTATACATACAATTGCACTATATCGTGATATATTCTATATTTTGGGGGGGGGGGGGGGGGGGGGCATGATATAGGTAATATGCCTGAATACAAACATAGCCTGCATGTGCCGGCCATATCCCATACCTGGCCATGTCCCCCAGAACCAGTGCCATCAGCCCCCAAGTCCCATGGCATTTGCCATCATCTGCCTCAGACATGTCCCCCAGAGCCAGTGCCATCAGAACAGGCCCGTGGCAGGGTGCCCGACGAGTCGGCAGACCATAGGTGTCGCCTCTTCTTCCCAGCATGCATTGCGGGACCTGACGTCACACACTTCATCAGCCAGTGGGCTGACGCTGTGTGCACGCCAGGCCCTGGCCACTCCAGTACAGCGTGGTGCGGACTCAGGAGCCAGAGCCACGGAGAGAAGCTTCTTAAATTCAATACCGCTCCGTGGTCATATTGCGGACAGGCGATATGGACAGAATCTGTATCGTTGCACAGATTTATATCGTGCATATCGCATATATCGCCCACCCCTACATCCAGACCATAATCGAACAGTCCTGTCCTATTTTGTGGGGGGACAAGGTGACTAAAAAAAATTATAATTGTGAATCGCGCGGTTTTTAATAATTTTTTTCTGTTACGACGTTAACAGCATATTTTTAAAATATTTGAATAGTTTCGACTTTTCAGATGTGGAAATATGTTTATTTATTGTTTATATATTATACTAGTAGAAGGACCCGACATCGCACAGGTATATTTAATCTATTTCATTTTATGTTTCCGTGTGTCGTAAAAAAATAGACAGTTTCTCCAATAACAGTGACCTCCGCAGCGGCCGCCCCCTTTAAGCAATAAAAGAAAAATAGCTGGTTGTTATGGAAACCTGGAGTAAAGCTGTGTTTATGGCAGTTGGGATTTGAAGAGAAAGACTTACAGGCTTGTATTGGCTGAGGTGGGTCATTTTTGGGGAAATATCTCAGTAACGGTACTTCCTAGAGAGCTGGGACCCGGTCTAAAACCTTCCTGGACACTAGGGATTGACCGATATTGATTTTTTAGGGCCGATACCGATAATCTGTGAACTTTCCGGCCGATAACATACTGATATACTGCAAATTTTCATAAAAAAAAAAAAATTCCTCATCAAATCTGCTGAAAATGAATGTTTATTGTTAAACGTGTAGTTATTTTTTTGTAAATCGTTATTTTTCATTTATAATTCATATTTTGGTGTGTTTATATATGTATTTTTTTTTTTTTTTTTTTTTTACTAACTATTAGCCTCCTAAGGGACTAGAACACTTGTCCTATTCACCCTGATAGGTCTCTATCAGGGTTAATAGGACCTCACACTGTCCCTGCTGCTCTGTGCATAGTGCACACAGCAGCATGGAGCTTACCATGGCAGCCAGGGCTTCAGTAGCATCATGGCTGCCATGGTAACCGATCGGAGCCCAAGCATTACTCTGCTGGGACTCTGATCATAACTGCCAGTGAGGAGGAGGAGAGGGAACCTTGTGGCCACTGCCACCAATGATTAATACTGGGGGGCGCACTGCGTTACCAATGAAGACAAGTCTCATTAATTCATATACAGGAGGCGGGAGCTGGCTGCAGAATCACATAGCTGGCTCCTGACCTCTATGAGAGGTAGCTGCGATCCGAGGCACATGAGGGGTTAACTACTGCGGATCGCAGCTACTTGTCAGAGGTCGGGAGCCGGCTATGTGATTGTGCAGCCAGCTCCCGCCTCCTGTATATGAATGAATGAGAGAGTTATCTTCATTGGTGTCGCAGTGGCCACAGCCACCTCTTGTCCTCCCCCCTCTCATTGGTGGCAGCGGCAGAAGCAGCACAGGGGTAGGGAGACACTGCTTCCTTCTCCCCTGAGCTTGTGAGGGAACACGGAGAGCGCTGTCAGCAGCACGATCCTTGTTCCCCATACGTTATCGGTATATCAGCAAAATAGATGCCGTTAAAAATCCTTAATATCGGTAAAACCAATCCCTACTGGACACCTGATGTACCCGTGTGCCAAATTTGGTGAAGATCGGTACAGTCGTTTGGTCGCGCATAAAGAACGTCCAGACAGACAGCAATTCATATATTATACATATATAAATAATGTAAAATTGGAAGAGGGGGCAGCTTATACTTATTTTTTATTTTATTTTTATTTTTTTACACTTTTTATTTAACCGCCTCCAGACCGCCTAACGCAGGATCGCGGTCCAGAGGCGGTCGATTCATTCCTCCTAGACGCATCCGTGCGTCATCTCGCGAGACGACACGCATCGTCGGCCCGCGCATGCGCATTGCGGGCCAGCAAAAGTCACAGCAGAAGTTCGTCACCAGCCAATGATCATCGCTGGCAGGCTGGTGATTTTAAAACAAAAAAAGAAAACTAATTACAAGCCAGTTAACACATTATATTTATAAATATAATGTGTTAAATGGCTTCTGTGCTCCTCTGCTGGTCCTTTTTGTCGGTTGGTCCCAGCAGAGGAGCACAGATCTCTGCGAGTACACAAACACCACACATTTAGCCCCAGATCACCCCCCATCACCCCAATTAACCCCTGTCAATCAGTAGTGAAAGGTAAAAAAGTGATCAGTGTAAACTGTCACTTTTTTTTCCACTAGTATTGACGGTTAGGTTTTAGGATAGTTTAGGCCCCTTTGTTAGGTAGTTGGCGTCGGTTAGCGCCCAGCCCACCGCACCACAGTCACTGATTCGCTGATTAGCGTATCGCTAATCAGCATTTGTACTTTTATAGTATCTGTAAGTGATCAAAACTGATCACAGTCAGATCTACAATAGTATTAGTGTCACCTTAGCTCGCCCTCCACCCAAAACGCAGTGTTTGCCCGATCAGGCCTGATTGGTCGCCCACACGTGCGTTCACCCACGCCCGCCGCAGTGAAAAAAATATTTTTTCATCACTGCACAAGCGCTGCAGCAATAAAAAAAAAAAAAAAGTTGTGATATTTTTTTATCAATCGCAGTGGCTGCCGGTACTTCACTAGTAGGGCTGCAGCTAACGATTATTTGAATAATCAATTAGTTGCCGATTAATTTCTACGATTAATCGGGAAAAACGACAAAATTACAAAACAGAGGTTTATATGATCTTACTTGAAAAATTATGTTCAAAGGTCATATTAAAACAAATTGTGGACGGCGCAGCTATGGAGAGGGGGATCTGTGGACGGCGCAGCTATGGAGAGGGGGATCTGTGGACGGCGCAGCTATGGAGAGGGGGATCTGTGGACGGCGCAGCTATGGAGAGGGGGATCTGTGGACGGCGCAGCTATGGAGAGGGGGATCTGTGGACGGCGCAGCTATGGAGAGGGGGATCTGTGGACGGCGCAGCTATGGAGAGGGGGATCTGTGGACGGCGCAGCTATGGAGAGGGGGATCTGTGGACGGCGCAGCTATGGAGAGGGGGATCTGTGGACGGCGCAGCTATGGAGAGGGGGATCTGTGGACGGCGCAGCTATGGAGAGGGGGATCTGTGGACGGCGCAGCTATGGAGAGGGGGATCTGTGGACGGCGCAGCTATGGAGAGGGGGATCTGTGGACGGCGCAGCTATGGAGAGGGGGATCTGTGGACGGCGCAGCTATGGAGAGGGGGATCTGTGGACGGCGCAGCTATGGAGAGGGGGATCTGTGGACGGCGCAGCTATGGAGAGGGGGATCTGTGGACGGCGCAGCTATGGAGAGGGGGATCTGTGGACGGCGCAGCTATGGAGAGGGGGATCTGTGGACGGCGCAGCTATGGAGAGGGGGATCTGTGGACGGCGCAGCTATGGAGAGGGGGGATCTGTGGACGGCGCAGCTATGGAGAGGGGGATCTGTGGACGGCGCAGCTATGGAGAGGGTGATCTGTGGACGGCGCAGCTATGGAGAGGGGGATCTGTGGACGGCGCAGCTATGGAGAGGGGGATCTGTGGACGGCGCCGCTTATGGAGAGGGGGAATCTTGTGGACGGCGCAGCTATGGAGAGGGGGGATTGCGGCGTAACGTCACTCAATCACGTGACGCACCTGCTCCGCCCACTTCATGAATGAAGGAGGCGGAGCAGGCGTGTCACGTGAGTGAGTGACGTTACGCCGCCGTCCGCTCTGCCTGGCTGTTACAGGAGCGTCATTGTAAAAAGGTAAAACAAAGATGCAGCGACCGCCCGCCCGCATAGCAACGAATCGGCGATTATTCGATAACTGGATTCGTCGACCAGTTATCGAATATAATCGATTACATCGATTAATCGTTGCAGCCCTAATGGGGACGGATCAGTCTGTCCTGGCTCCGCTTTGACACGGATCCGTTCATGTTTCTGCGCATGCCCAGTAACTTCCTGTCCCTCCCCCTCATCGTCGGCCATTTTGGATCATCGACTTGGTGAGACTGGCAAGTGTATGAAGTTTTGTCTGTTTGTCTATCTCTCTTTTTTTTTACTATCTATCCATCCATCTATCTATTTCTCTATTTCTAGGGTGGGGGGGGGCTGCTGGCACTTGGGAAGGGGTGTGTGTGTCTGGAACAATGGGAGCCGCTGGCACTGTTTTTTTGTGGCTGGAACTGTGCGGTGCTTCTGGCAGTGCGGGGGTGTTTGTGGCTGGAACTGTGTCTGCTGCTGGCACTGCGGGGGTGTTTGTGACTGGAACTGTGGGGGCTTCTGGGTGGGCGTAACCCACCCAGAAGGCGCCGCCGTATCCAGTGGCCGGTAAGTAGAAAATCAACACTTGGAGTTTTTACTGTTTGATTCGTTGCATTAATCTTATTATAGATTTCTTCATCATCTTCAGCGGAGGGCTCTCCGGAAGTGGGCGGCGCTGCCGGGGCCAGCTCACCAGCATCCAGGGGAGGTGGACCAAGCCCGGACCGGGGCTGTTATATATATATATATATATATATATATATATATATATAGTGTCATGGCTACGGCCAAGAGGTATCCGAAGAACCCTAGGGAGAAAACAACAGGAACAACCTAACCCAGCTAGGCGTGTCTTAGCTGACCTGACTAAATGGCTTGTTGTGTGCCCTAAGCCATGATCGTTGGTAGGCCTATAAGTGGGCAAAAACCAAGCCAAGTAGGGTAGAAAAGGAATTTGAATGGCATGTACAAACTAATCCCCAAGCCAACTGCAAGGCATCCAGGATCTAGAGCGAAAATTCGGGGTATGTGAGGCAAGACCAGTAGGAAACCTACAACCCATCTTGTGGATGACAAGGCCAGAGACATGATGCTCAATATTGCGGATACTTCACCAAAGCGGAATGGAGGACCGAGAATACGTTGTGAAATGGATCATAAAAACCAACTGAAACTTGTAAAGTTTGGTTCTAGTGCGAGTACTGGCAATGCCCTAGCGTCAGGAGATCGTGGGACCAAAGCCTAGCTGCCTAGACTATGCAGGAATGAGGGCCAAAAAGAACCATGTGATAGGAAGAGAATCCTTCAATAGTTACCCAGACAACAGCTATCCGCACTTTGTTCTACTGTGCGCCCCTGAGAATTGTTTTAACGCTTGAGACGTGAAGACCGACCTACTATCTGAATCTTCTACCATGAGAAAATGCTGGACCTTGTCCAAAATCCGATTCAACGTGGTTGTAGGGAGTCGGAGGTTAGTGGGGCAAGAAGCTATGAAGCCATAATATGCAATGCAATGCAATGAGGGAATGCAATGCAATGAAGCTACTGGCGAAAATGAATTCCTGGTCGTGGTAAAAAGGCAAAGACTTTGCGCGGGAGACTGAAATGCTAGAGCGAATTGCCCTACTTGTTCTTCCTCTGGCAGGACCTGAACGAAAGCATGAACAATTAAAGAAAGACGAAATATCTGCGTAAGACATGACAATAATGCTGTAGGGCGAACCGGACCAGTTTGCGGTCAAAACATAAAATGAGCGATCAACATGGATTATTAGGAAATTAGGGAAGCAGGTATGTATGCGATACATAGGGGCCAAATAAGCCTAGATGCACAAATGGACAACCAACCAGGCAATCAGCCCAGCAAGTTTGAAAGCAGGTCGTCGGGCCCCCGAAGCCATGGGGCCGAAGCAGGTCGTCGGGCCCCCGAAGCCATGGGGCCGAAGCAGGTCGTCGGGCCCCCGAAGCCATGGGGCTGAAGCAGGTCGTCGGGCCCCCGAAGCCATGGGGCCGAAGCAGGTCGTCGGGCCCCCGAAGCCATGGGGCCGAAGCAGGTCGTCGGGCCCCCGAAGCCATGGGGCCGAAGCAGGTCGTCGGGCCCCCGAAGCCATGGGGCCGTTTTTTATATTTTTTAAGAATTATAACTATGAAAAGTGACATGAATAAGGTGCATGTGAATAAAACCATGAGCATGACCGATGTGGCAGGCGATACCCAAGATAAACAACGTGGCCTGAATAACATGCAAGGCGAAATATCGTTTGGAACGAGACCTGACCGACGTGGAAGGTGACCCCAATAGTTCAACTGCATGACCTGAAAAGACGAAGGGAAACGTGACAGAAAATGTAGATAATAACGGACATTAACTAAAATTAATAACATAAGCTGGCAAGCAGGTAAAGATATGAGTCATTCAAAAGCATAGCTGCACAGGTGGACAGACAACCATTGGTCAGACCCCTGAAGCCATGGGGCTGAAGCAACCACCAGGGGCCCATGGGGCCGGGCAGCCGCCGGGATGCGAACCTTAGAATTAAGGACGGCTGGGGAAAAGATTGGGCCTTAACCTAACGGGTTTAGTAAGCAACCGGGACTCGATAACCTAGAAAGACAAAGACATGGACTCGCATAACCATGACCCCCTCCAACAGAAACCTGGGACACTAACCAGCCTACAACCATGTCGTACCCTTAACAAACAAAACAGGAAAAGTGGTCAAGGGGCCCCCGGAGCCATGAGGCCGGATCGGTCATATAGCCCCTGAAGCCAGAGGGATGACGTTGCGGTGACGATAAGTAATTAAAACGTAAGCCGGACCTGATGGCATATGAAGAGACTTGAATGATTGGATTGACTAGAAGGTGGCCTAAGGAACATGACTGCCAACAGGCGTTAAAAATATAGACATTAGTAATCCGAAGCACGTGCATACATAAAATACTAACCACCGCGAACCATAAACGTAAACATGAAATGCCTGGGGCATTGCAAGTTCGCTAAGAGAAGTCTCTTATTGTGACAAACAAATGAACAGCTTGTGAAAACATAGCAGGAAACGTACTCCTATCGGCCCACTGACCTCCGTTGAGGAGCTGTTTGGTGAACTGGGGCAGGAGACCAATCTGAGTGAATACGAACCAGAAGTAAAAAGGAGACCAGTCTGAGTGAATACGAACCAGGATTATACCAAAACTAGGCCTATGGAATGTGACAGACCACCGAGGAAGGGAACGTAAGCCTGAAAAGAACGCAGTTATGTTTGTCAGGAGAGAGGTACCAGAGCGGTGGGTGCAGACTGCCCCGGTGAGATTGAGCAAACCATGATGTAGCAATAAACAGGAGAATGCAGCTTTGAGTGGGAGCAGAGTACAACACATGATGTAACAACAAATGGGTGAATGCAGCTTTGGATGTGAGTGGTACCTAAAAACATGGTATAGGCGCAGCTTTGAGTATGGGTAGCGCATGAAAAGCATGGTATAAAGCAGACGTATAAATGCAACCTGAAAGTGATCAGAGTATTGACGTGATGCGAAAGCAGACATGTGGACGCAGCTCTAGTAGTGAAAGGAGTATAGGACAAGATGTGAAAAGCAGACATGCGGACGCAGCTTTGGATGTGAACGGAATATTAACTTGATGTGACCTCAGACATGGAAAGCGGCTTTGGTGAGTGGGGTATAGAACCTGGTGTAGCAGTAGAAGTGTGAACACAACTTTGGGTATAAGCAGAGCATGAAAATTGGTATAAACGCAGCTCTGGTTGTGAGTGGAGCAAGGTGGGAACACCAGGGTGGTGCGTCCAGAGTATGAAAACGGAGTAACAGTAGCAGCTATGGCTGTAAGCCAAGTATGCAACATGTAATAACAGGCATGTAATACGGATCCGGCTGTCGGCTGGGGATGGAATGAGATGTAACAGCCAACAGGTGAGCGCAGCTTGAATGTGAGACCAATCTGAGTGAATACGAACCAGCATAAGACATTAAATAAAAGCCGAAAGTGTAAATGCCGCTCAGGATAACAACGGAGCATGAAAGTATGAGATTGTGGATAAGCTTTGCCTGTATATTTATGTTTAAATTGTACTGGAGCTGTCATGTGGCATTCCGGGCACTAGAGGCCGCTGTTTTGCAGCACAGTCAGCATGCTTCTGGGTGAACCAGTAAATGTTGATCTGACATGGTGGAAGGATTGTGCTTTGAGGGGCTGAATCCGATTCCATCCTGGCTTGCAGATGTCCGGCAGTGAATGGACACTCAAAGGAAGGAGAGTATCTGATGTCCCCTGTCTGGACCCAGCACTTTGAAAGAGAGGTTGTCCCAGGAAGACCAGTTCCAGTGTATGGACAGAAAACCTTAGCATCAATCAAGGCCGCACGGTTGCTGAGAGCTTGGTGGCCATCCCGGGTAAGCGGCATCCTAGGGCCCAGAACGGACGCAGGTCAGTACACCTGATTACCAATTGTACTTCACTGTTTGGCGCCTAAAGTAACAGAGACTAGCCTAGGCCTTGTATTAGCTAGTTAGATAGGGTTATAGCTTTGTTAGGCCTTACTGTACTGCAGCGCAGTAGTTGACTTGCAGGCTCTGCTGCGTCTGCCTCGGTTAGGTGTGTCTTCTATAGCGGCACAGTATGACTTGTAGGCTCTGCTGTGTACGCCAGCAGGCTAGGCCTGTCCCTCGGACAGGGATGGTGACTGTGGGCCTGGGGTATGTATTACTTATACTGTTTGTCCTTGTGTTAATACTGTTTCCAAGTAAAGTTTATATTCTTGCATATAAAGCTGGTGTCAGTTTTGCTTCCATGTCTGTGACTTTGCTGTATCCTGGGGAGCCCACCCCGGTACACGGCTTACAAAAGTGAAATGCATGAAGTTTAAAGATGGTGGTAGCGGGGGGAAAAGGGGGGGGGGGGGGGGGAGACACATGGCAAGGAACAGCTACAGCAAAAGGCCTAAACAATAAACGATGCGTCCGGGCTCCAAACATGACGTCACGTGCAGCCCGGGTAACTCTTACTTCAGCCGAATTGCTGTAAAGAAACTTTTCATACGAGACGAACGAAGCAAAGGGAAACTTGTAAGATTTATAGGAACCAACTCCTATTACCAACAAACAAAAATGAAAAGCAAATGGAAGTATTTAGGCCCAAACGAGCAAACCTGAGGTAGCAGATTCTGAGGCAAAGCCTCCCGTTCGCTAGCAAAGTCGGATCCGACCGGCCTGGAGAGACGGCCCCGGCCCAACCTACTTACGTAATATGGCGCGTGCATGCTACGGTAGCAGAGAGCAAAATAACAAGCTCCATGCTGCAAAGAAAGAATCCTACCACCAGAGAAGCTAGTGTGCTAATGACACCTGAAAACACACACCTGTGAGTGAGGGTGTGGCTTGTATATGAAGAGCCTCCGCCCCTCCCACAAATGCAGGCTGACTAATCAGCCTTACCAATATATATATATATATATATATATATATATATATATATATATATATATTTATTTATTTTTTTATTTTATTTAAGTACAGTCTTCTAAAAAAAAAATTATTTGTATTAGTAATCTGCACCTAGAGCCGCCCGTGAGGATCCCCCAGTCGCCTCCAGAGTCCGCGGGAATGATCGTGGCGGTCGTAGACGTGTAAGTATTGAATTTAGTAGTTTTAATTAGCATTTTGTATTAGGATTTACATTAAATTTTGTATTTCCTTTTTTTCAGGGTTCCCTAGGCTCCACCAGGGAAGATGAGGAGTTCGGGGTTGCGAGTATAGATAACCTGCTCCTCATCCGACTGGTGGAGGCGCGTCCAGCGTTATGGGACCACGCCGACCGCCACCACACCGATCATCGCCATACCCAGCGGCTCTGGAGGGACATCTCTGCTGCAGTTTTTGAGACCTGGGGGGGAATCTAGATGCGGCGGCTCAGGAGAAATATGGTAAGTAAAACAATATGCATTTTAATAAATTAAAATATTGTTGTTTTCCGTTCATCATGCCTATTTTAGTTTTTATTGTTTTTTTCCATAGTCAAACTGGTTATAACGCGTTGGCGATCTATCCGGGACCGCTTCAGGAGGGATTACAACAAGGAGGGTCAGGCCCCGAGTGGCTCCGGAGGAACCTCAGGGGCCACATACATCCATACGGCGGCCCTGGGGTTCCTACAAAAGGCAATGGCACCAAAAAGGTAAATATTTATAACAACTGTTTAAAAAATAAATTGTAAAGGGGCTGTCTGAGACAGTGGAGCGTTTGGCTCCCCTGTTTTGGACAGCCCCCTATGGTATACGGTAGACATAGCATAGAACAGTGATGGCGAACCTCTTACAGGCTGAGTGCCCAAACTGCAACATAAACCCACTTATTTATCGCAAAGTGCCAACACAGCAATTTACCTTGAATACTACAGTCCTGTATAGTATATCTTCCATGTACTTTATCATTTATTTACAATAGCCTGCCTACATTCAGTGCGCTGCCTGTGCCGTTCATAGTGCGCCCTGCGCTGCTGAATGGCAGGAAAAGTCTAAGGCATATTGGTACACCATAGACTTTTTCCAGGGTGTGGGTGCCCACAGAGAGGGCTCTGAGTGCCGCCTCTGGCACCCGTGCCATAGGTTAGCCATCACTGGCATAGAACATGGATGTTTTATTTAAAGAACAATTCCTAACTTTCCTTTTTTTTTCTACAGAAGTGCCAGCAGCACTCGGGAGCCTGACCAACCTCCTGAGGCGGAACCAGAACAGATCGCCAGCACCAGCCCTCCTGCATCGGCTCAGGATAATCTGGGTCCCCTACCAGGTCCCTCCGCTCAACAGAGGCTCTTAGGTTTCCGTCCAAATTTGAGAGCCCTGGTGAGCGGGCAGAGATCTGGTAGGCCAAGTTGAGCCGATTATGCAAACCTTGTAGAGGTCGTTTCCGACGCTCTAGAAGGTTTTGCCCGACATCAGATGGAGTTTGGTGCTGACTTGATTCGCCCCCCGAGCATGTGTTTCCTCCTCCTTCTTTTTCTTCTCCTGCCCCTTATTTGCCTCCTACTTCTTTTCAAACTCCCTCCACCTCTACACATGCTCGGGTCCCCTCCTCCTCAGACCCTTCCTTTCTCCACACCCCACAATTACGCCCTGCATCCTTTCCTATGGCCCGTAGTTTAACCTCAGTGGCTCACCAGGACAGGGGGGCTACCCAGGGGTGTAGCTAAAAGCTCATGGGCCCTGGTGCAAGAGTTCAGCTTGGGCCCCCGTCCCTCAGTGCTTGTTGGCAAGGGGCAGGGGAGCACATATCCTTCCTGCGGCCTGAGGCAAACATTGAAAGGGCACCCCCTCATGCCAAATTCTTAACCTAACCCCTTCCCTCCAGCCAGAGGTGTAAATTGACCAGTATGCACTTTCTATAATGCCAGTGTCTTATGTGGCACAATGGTCTTTGGGCCCCTTCAGGCTCCTGGGCCCGGTAGCGACTGCTACCTCTGCACCCCCTATAGCTACGCCCCTGGGGCTACCATTGCCAGCCCCAGCGCAAGTCCACCTCCCCTCCAAGTTATGAAGAGTTACATAAAAAAAAAAAAAAATATTATACTTTACTGCACTGTGTCTGTGTTTTTATTGTCCTGTACAGGGAACCTTGGCACTATAGCTGTGTTGAAATAAAAACTACCCTAGTCTCACTACTGTGCGTTTATTACAACACCCTTGGTAGTTTTTATATCAAAACAGCATTAGTGCCAATGTCGTAAGATCCATTAAAACCTGACTATTAATAATGAGCTAAATTTTGGCTCTTTATTGATCGTAGACCCTATGATTGGCACATGAACAAGCAAATGCTTGTTCGTTGTTCAATCTTGTGCCCTTTCATATGAGCCCTTGTGGGAGTCACGGTCTGTCAGCATCATCAGGAATTCATTAATAAATTGTGATTTTAACGTTTAATGATTTCCCGATGACGCTAATATAACTAGTGTGATTACCACAAGGGACAGAGTTTTTAAAGGGGTATTCACATAGACAATGGGGGGATTTCACTTGAATATGCCCCCATTGTCTGATAGGTGTGGGTAACATTGGTAGGACCCGCACCTATATTGAGAACGGAGCGGGGAGCACTGTTGCTGTAGGACACATTTCCCATGGTATGTCCACCACCAAACGCTAATCCCCGCCTCAACTATAGAAATGGATGGAGGGCGGCAGCGCAGTGCGACCGCATCTACTTTCTTGGCTTCGTTCTCAATATATGTGTGAGGGAACCAGCCGTGGGACCCGCGCCTATAAGACAATGTAGGTATATCCTTAAAGTGGTATGCCCCCATTGTATGAGATGAGAAAACCCCTTTAAGGCCTCTTGCACACGACTGTATGCCACAAGAGACATATGGTCCGTGAGCGGGCCATATGTCCCATAGTGGCATTGATCGTGCACACGAGAGTACACAGCATCATAGTGTACAATCATCCTGTGCAAGTGGAGCTGCCCGCGGGGATATAGTCTTGCACTAATATATCATATGAGTGCAGGACAATAGCCCAGTGTGCGGCACAACATGGTCAGTATCATGATGCTCTGTACTCTTGTACGTACTATCAATGATGATCAGGGACATATGGCCCGCTAACGAACACTATACATCTTTAAGTGCATGTAGTCGTGCACAAGAGTCTGAAAGGTGTGGTCCATTATCAAAGTCGGACCAGCTTTGGAACTTCAACAAGATAGCCCTGGAGAAATATAGGAGCATTACAACCCTATAGATCTCAATACATGAAGATGGAACCTAGAGATGCTTTTCCTTCCAAAACGGATCCGCTAAACGGATGACAAAACGGAAACCAACGGGACAAACGGATCCGTAATACAGACGGATCCGTACAAACGGATCCGTCTGAATGGCTTCCGTTTGGCTCCGTTTAGTCAGTTTATAGACGGATCCGTTTGAAAAGCCCTTCAAACGGATCCGTGAAACGCTAGTGTGAAAGTAGCCTAAGGGCTGAATCTTATTAACCACTACCCGACCGCCTAACGCAGGATTGCGTCCTGGGGGCAGCTGGGTTATTCCTCATTGACGCGCCATCTTGCGAGACGCGAGATTTCCTGTGAACGCGCGCTCACAGGATCGGAAGGTAAACTAGTTGACCTACAGCCTGCCAGCAGATGCGATTTTTTTTTAACCCTTGAAAGGTATATCAGACGCTATTTTGTTAACAGCGTCTGATATACCTGCTACCTGGTCCTCTGGTGGTCCCTTTTGCTTGGATCGACCACCAGAGGACACAGGCAGCTCTGTAATAAGTAGCACCAAGCACCACACTACACTACACTACACCCCCCCTGATAAGCTCCATTCAGACGTCCGTATGTGTTTTGCGGATCCACAAAACACGGACACCGGCAATGTGCTTTCCACATTTTGCCAGAACTATATAGAAAATGCCTTTTCTTGTCCGCAATTGCGGACAAGAATAGGACATGTTCTATAGGCTCTACAAAAAACGCAGTGTTCGCCCGATCAGGCCTGATCTTGTGCACACACTTGCGTTCAGTCCGCCCCACTGCAGTGACAGAATTCTTTTATTTTCTGATCACTGCAAAAACACCGTAAAATCGCTGCGGCGCTATAAAGATCACTTTTGAGGGGCATGGCGAGTTCATAGATGATTTTTATTTATTTTTTGGCACACGTTAGCGGAAATTGTTTTTTCTCACAAAGTCTCATATTCCACTAACTTGGGACAAAAAATAAGATCTCACATGAACTCGCCATACCCCCCCCCCCCCCCTCACAGAATCCAAATGCGTAAAAAATTTTAGACATTTATATTCCAGACTTCTTCTCACGCTTTAGGGCCCCTAAAATGCCAGGGCAGTATAAATACCCCACAAGTGACCGCATTTTGGAAAGAAGACACCCCAAGGTATTGCGTGAGGGGCATGGCGAGTTCATAGAATTTTTTATTTTTTTTTGGGCACAAGTTAACTGAAAATGTTTTTGTTTTTTTTCTTACAAAATCATTTTCCGCTAACTTGTGCCAAAAAAAATTAAAACAAATTCTATGAACTCGCCATGCCCCTCACGGAATACCTTCTTTCCAAAATAGGGTCACATGTGGGGTATTTATACTGCACTGGCATTTTAGGGGCCCTAAAGCGTGAGAAGTCTGGGTGAGAGAAATCTCTCTGTAAAATGACAACTTTGTATAAAAAGAAAAAAAAAAAAAAATGGGAAAAGTTGTCTTTTACAGAGATATTTCTCTCACCCAGCATGGGTATATGAAAAAATACACCCCAAAACACATTGCCTTACTTCTTCTGAGTACGGCGATACCACATGTGTGACACTTTTCTGCAGCCTAGGTGGGCAAAGAGGCCCAAATTCTAAAGAGCACCTTTAGGATTTCACAGGGAATTTTTTACGCATTTGGATTCCAAACTACTTCTCATGCATTAGGTCCCCTAAAATGCCAGGGCAGTATAAATACCCAACAAGTGACTCCATTTTGGAAAGAAGACACCCCAAGGTATTCCATGAGGGGTAAAAATTTTTTTTTTTTGTCACAAGTTAGTGGAATATGAGACTTTGTAAGAAAAAAATAAAATCATTTTCCGCTAATTTGTGACAAAATAAAAACTTCCATGAACTCACTATGCCCATCAGCGAATACCTTAGGGTGTCTACTTTCCGAAATGGGGTCATTTGTGAGGTGTTTCTACTGTCTGGGCATTGTAGAACCTCAGGAAACATGACAGGTGCTCAGAAAGTCAAAGTGCGTAAATTCACATTTTTGCACCATAGTTTGTAAACGCTATAACTTTTACCCAAACCAATAATATACACTTATTGAATTTTTTTATCAGACATGTAGAACAATAAATTTAGATAAAAATTCATATAGAAATGTAGTAAGTTTTAGTTACAACAGAAAGTGAAAAATGAAGTTTTTTGCTAAAATTTCGGTCAATTTAGATTAATATAAAAAAAAAAAAAAAGTAAAAACGTCAGCAGCAATAAAATGCCACCAAATGAAAGCTCTATTAGTGAGAAGAAAAGGAGGCAAAATTCATTTGGGTGGTAAGTTGTATGACCGAGCAATAAACCGTGAAGGTAGTGTAGTGCCGAAGTGTAAAAAGTGGTCTGGTCATTAAGTGGGTTTAAGTCAGTCTAATAGTAACCGATTCTGGAATATCATGTTATCACTAACTACATATATGAAAAATGTAAATTAGGGTCTAAATGTGACAGTTATCCTTTAATAAACTCCTCTGCATCAATAATGATAAACGTGTTTCACATTCTCATTTCTCCAGCATCCTCCATACAGGAACTCCAATGTAGTCTGTTCTGCAGAGAAACGACTAGAACGGATTTTCTATGAGCAGGTCCTGCCAGCCACTCCATTCTAGTCCTACCAGCAGTCATGTCCGTCTAGATTGGAGTTGCTCCTGCAGGTACTACCTCCAGCAACTCCATTCTAGTCAACTCACTAGTGAAGTGTCTAGAATGTTGCTGCTAAAGGCAGGATCTGCCAGGAGCAACGCCAATCTAGATGCAGCCCTATTCTTACTGCTGATCCCTATCCTTGTGGAACACGCTGTTACCATACCACAACGCTTCAGAGGGACTTCCATCTAGGCCCCAATCACTACAATGACTATTGTTCCTACTAACTCAAATTAAACTAACCTATAATAGTAGACATCGCTCTTGCCTGCGGACAAGCCTGACCTGCGGGTCACCTCTTCTTTTTTCCAACCTTGAGGCAAAGCCGAGCACTCCCAACGTTTCCTCTCCATCCCGCTGCCCGTCACTCTCAGGAAATCCAACACGCTTATGGTAGACACTAGAATGGAGATGATAGAAGGAGGTTTGTAACGTCACTAGTCACATGCTCCTTCATGGTCACATGACCAAATGTGGGCAGTGTTTCTGAAAGGAAGAATGGCTGTGTGTGTGTGACTACAAGCAGCCCTGTATTACACAGAGCTTCATGGGAAGCAGGTGAGGGGCAGTATATGGATTTCATATATGAAGGTGCAGGTCTGGGGAGGGCATGTGGAGCATGGGCAGTGGGCTTCATGGAGTGCAGGAGTATCTGGGTAGTGGAGTGGAATTTGGTGCGATTACAGGAGTTTATATTTGTGAAGAGGGGGCATGTGGTGTATTCTGGGAGCAATAAAGGTGCAAATCTGTGTGTTGGGTGGAGGGCTTTATGGGGTGTAAGTCTGTGAGGGTGGCATGTGGCGTATTAGGGGTGTCATTAGGGGGCAGATCTGTGTGTGGGGGCTTTATAGGGTGTAAATCTGAGGAGGGGGCATGTGGTATATTCTGGGGGACATGAGGATGCAGATCTGTGTGTGGGGGCTTTATAGGGTGTGAATCTGAGGAGGGAGCATGTGGTATATTTGGGGGGCATGAGTGTGCAGATCTCTGTGTGGGGGGGCTTTATAGGGTGTAAATCTATGGAGAGTAGCATGTGGTATATTCGGGGGGGGGGGGACATGAAGATGCAGATCTTTATGGGGTGTTAATCTGTGAGGAGGAGGCATGAGGCATATTCTGGGGGCCATGAGGGTGCAGATATGGGGGGGGGGGCTTTATGGGGTGTAAATCTCTTGTATGGAGGGGTTGGGGCAGAGATGGCAGTTGTGTGCTGGAGGGGGCAGCGATGGCGACCTGTTGTTCAGGGAGGGTAAAGATGGTGATCTGTTTGGGGTGGGGGTTCAGGGGTAGGTAGATTTTTCCAGCGCAAAAATGTTCCATCAGATCTCACTACCCCTGAGTGCGCACGCGCGCAAAATCATGAGTAGCAGTTCATTCTTAGCGCAGAGCTGAGTGCAGAATATCGAGGTCACCACATAGCAGAGCTGAGTGCGGAATATTACCCCAATATCCTGCACTCAGCTCTGCTATGTGGTGACCTCGATATTTTGGAATGGAAATTCTACCTACCCCTAAGTGCCCATGCGCGGTGTACGGTTTTACACATGCGCATGAAGTCCTCCTCCTGCTGATTCCTGTGCGGCCGCGTCACTTCCGGTATAGTGTTCTGGCAAGGTATAGAAATCTGGCAGAACACCAGTGTTCCATGAAAATCTGCTACCCTCGTCACTTCCGCTAGTGACGTAGCAGCATCGGAAGGCTGAGAAGGAGGTGTGTCTCTGAGCTCGCCACCTCAGTGGCTGAAAAGAAGGTGTGTTGGCGTCTGCGCAGAACCAACTAGGGTAGCGAAATTTCACAGGGTGCATGCGAACGCGCCGAGGGAGGGTAGGTTAGATTTACGGCCCACCGCGCATGCGCGTTGCCCGCAACCCTATTGGCTGGGGAGGTAGGGACATGTAACAGTAATATGCACAGCAGCATCTGAACGGGGGGGAAGGGGTAGGTGATATTTACAAGCCACTGCGCACTGCCCATGACCTCATTGGCTGGGCACATAGGGACATTTCACAGTTCTCTACACTGCATGTGAACGTGCCGAGGGGTAGATGAGATTTACGGGCCAATGCACATGCACGCCGAGGGTAGACAAAAATTATGGGCCATTGCGCATGCGTGACTAAACTAACGGTCATACTTTGGTGAAGCTAGTCTGAACTGCGCTGATTGATCTCATCTGATTTATTACTGCAGTACTTTAGAAGGCTTACCAGGACACAAAGTAAGGATTTTATTTTTTTTACCAACTTTACAATCTCTACCCCATCAGTCCTCTATAGCATCAGTGACAGCCTTGTCTGTGCAGTGTATTGGGGGGTCTGTGAAGGATATAGGGGTGGCCTGTGCATTAGATATTGGAGGGTACATGCTTTTTGCTACGAAACTGCAGCCATCTAGTCACTGAGAGAAGGATGAGAAACCGCACCCCAGCCTGTCCCACATCTGCAACCAAATCAGTCGGTCAGTGAATTGTGTAATCTCCGTCTCTGTGTGCATTGTTAATGTCTAGTACTCCCAATTCTTATATTTAATACGGTGTCTCCCACAATCCTCGTGTCTGTCTACTGAATATATGGGGACCATCAGTCTGCATGCACTGTGTCTGATATGCCATTTAGGCCTCATGCACACAACCGTTTTTTTTTTGCGGTCCGCAAAACCGGGTTCCGTAGTTCCGTGATCCGTGTCCGTCTTTCCTTCCGTGGGTCTTCCTTGATTTTTGGAGGATCCACGGACATGAAGGAAAAAGTAGTTTTGTTGTCCGCCTGGCGGTGCGGAGCCAAACGGATCCGTCCTGACTTACAATGCAAGTCAATGGGGACGGATCCGTTTGACGTTGACACAATATGGTGCAATTGCAAACTGATCCGTCCCACATTGACTTTTAATGTAAAGTCAGGAGTCCCTATTATACCATCGGATCGCGGTTTTCTCCAATCCGATGGTATATTTTAACTTGAAGCGTCCCCGTCCAATATATGTTTAGAATATACCATCGGATTTGAGTTACATCGTGAAAACTCATATCCGACAGTATATTCTAACACAGAGGCGTTCCCATGGTGATGGGGACGCTTCAAGTTAGAATATACTGCAAACTGTGTACATCAGTGTTTCCCAACCAGTGTGCCTCCAGCTGTTGCAAAACTACAACTCCCAGCATGCCCTCACAGCCAAAGGCTGTCCAGGCATGCTGGGAGTTGTAGTTTTGCAACAGCTCTCCAGTTGGGAAACACTGAGTTGTAGTTTTGTAGTTGGGAAACACTGGTGTACATGACTGCCCCCTGCTGCCTGGCAGCACCCGATCTCTTACAGGGGGCTGTGATCTGCTCAATTAACCCCTCAGGTTAATTGTGCGTATCATATCCCCCTGTAAGAGATCAGGGGCTGCCAGGGGGCAGACCCCCCCTCCCTCCCCAGTTTTAATTTCATTGGTGGCCAGTGCGCCCCCCCCCCCTCCCTCCACTGTATTAATTTCATTGGTGGCCAGTGTGCGACCTCCCCTCTCCCCCCACCGATCATTGGTGGCAGCGGAGAGTTCCGATCGGAGTCCCAGTTCAATCACTGGGGCTCCAATCGGTAACCATGGCAACCAGGACGCTACTGCAGTTACTTAGCACTGCGCTGTCTGTGACCGGTCGGGAGCTCCTCCTACTGGTAAGTGACAGATCATTAAGCAAAGTGCCGCACAGACCTGTCACTTACCAGTAGGAGGAGCTCCCGGCCGGTCACCGACAGCGCAGCAGGTAAGTATGATGCTTCTAATATTGCTAAGTAACCATGGCAACCAGAACTGCAGTAGCGTCCTGGTTGCCATGGTTACCGATCGGAGCCCCAGCGATTAAACTGGGACTCCGATCGGAACTCTCCGCTGCCACTAATGGTCGGGGGGGGGTGGGAGGGAGAGGGGAGGCCACACACTGGCCACCAATAAAATTAATACAATAAAGGGAGGGGCAGTGCCGATCACAGCCCCCTGTAAGAGATCGGGTGCT
This sequence comes from Bufo gargarizans, assembly GCF_014858855.1. Classification (NCBI taxonomy): domain Eukaryota; kingdom Metazoa; phylum Chordata; class Amphibia; order Anura; family Bufonidae; genus Bufo; species Bufo gargarizans. Next base: position 337,316,553 of record NC_058080.1, read on the forward strand.
GCCAGGCAGCAGGGGGCAGTCATGTACACAGTTCGTAGTATATTCTAACTTGAAGAGTCCCCATCACTATGGGAACGCCTCTGTGTTAGAATATACTGTCGGATCTGAGTTTTCACGGCTCTGAAAAAGCTTTTATGCAGACGGATCTTCGGATCCGTCTTTATGAAAGTAGCCTACGGACACGGATGCCAATCTTGTGTGCATCCGTGTTTTTTCACGGACCCATTGACTTGAATGGGTCCGTGAACCGTTGTGCGTCAAAAAAATAGGACAGGTCCTATTTTTTTGACGGACAGGATACACGGATCACGGAGGCGGATGACATACGGTGCATTTTCTGAGTTTTCAACGGATCACAAGGGTCGTGTGCATGAGGCCTTAATCTAAGATTTTTTTTTTATTTTTTTTTGTGTGTGTGTGTGACAACTCTGACTCCAGATCTCCCATAATGCTGGGAATGCATTAGAGATGTGTAGTCCAAAATATCTGGAATACCAAATGCGTATGAATGAAATGTATGGTGTGTGCGAATGGTCAGTAACAAGGGTTGAAGACTTGACGTGGTATTACTGCTCACATGTGTATCCATGTGCCAATTCAACCTATGTGATTGGCCAGGGGCGTATCTATCACGAGGCAAACAAGGCATTTGCCTAGGGCGGCACTTGCCAATGGGGCGGCAAAATGCCTTGTTTGCCCCTTGTCCCATCAGTCTCATCTGCCTCCGGTATATTCAGAAGATCTGATGGTATATTCTAACCCCATGGTGACGGGGACGCTTGCCTGGGGGTTAGAATATACCATCTGATCTGAGTTTTCACGCTCTCAGTGAGAGCGTGAAAACACAAATCCGATGGTATATTCTAACCCCCAGGCGTTCCCATGGTGACAGGGACGCTTGCCTGGGGGTTAGAATATACAGGGCCCCGCCGCTCACAGGAAAACATTTAAAAACGAATCAGTAACCTAAACTTTATTCATTAGTGATGTCTTACTGTATACCTTACTCTGTCTTTCAGCTCCGGTAACAGCAGGCAGTGCGGGCGGGCGGCGCTCACTCACTGACGTCACGCGCCTGCGCCGCCTAGTGGGAGGAGCAGGCGCGTGACGTCAGTGAGTGAGCGCCGCCCGCCTGCACTGCCTGCTGTTACCGTAGCTGAAAGACAGAGTAAGGTATACAGTAAGACATCACTAATGAATAAAGTTTAGGTTACTGATTTGTTTTTAAATGTTTTCCTGTGAGCATCAGGGGGAGGAGGAATCTGTGGATGGCACCGTTTAGGGGAGGGGGGGAATCTGTGGATGGCACTGTTTAGGGGAGGGGGGGGAATCTGTGAATGGCACCGTTTAGGGGAGGGGGGGGAATCTGTGGATGGCACTGTTTAGGGGAGGGGGGGGAATCTGTGGATGGCACTGTTTAGGGGAGGGGGGGGAATCTGTGGATGGCACCGTTTAGGGGGGGGGAATCTGTGGATGGCACTGTTTAGGGGAGGGGGATCCGTGGATGGCACTATTTAGGGGAGGGGGATCCGTGGATGGCACTTTTTAGGGGGGATCTGTGGATGGCACATAGGAAGGGGTGGGGTTTAGAGAGAAAGGGGTTTGGCCTTGACAGGAAGGGGCGGGTCAAATTTATATTAGGGGGGTGCCCGAGTTTAGTCTCGCCTAGGGCAGCACAAAACCAAGATACACCACTGTGATTGGCTGTAATAATAATGAGGTAAACCATAAATAATGTGAAGATGGATAAGGATAATTAAACTACCGTGTCTCCTAAACTGTAACTGTGTCTCCTAAACAATGCTTATATTTATGGGGATTCATCAATGGTTAAATCTGGTGTTCTATACTCCATGCCACTTTAATTGCGGTGGGGTGGTAAGGTAATAAAGGGTTCTAGATATAGCACCCTCGTTTGATCAGGTTTCAATCATTATATGTGAGACTGTTTTCTAAATTCTAGATGAAGTTTCCATTTGCTGAGGGAGCTGTTTAAAGGGAACCTGTCACCAGTTTTATGGTGTCCTAACTAAGGGCAACATAAAAAAGTGACTGATTCTCTTAGCAAAATGCTGGGTCACTTTCTTTAAAGGGGTTGTCCCACTTCATTAAAGGGGTTGTCCGGGTTCAGAGCTGAACCCGGACATACCCTTATTTTCACCCCGGCAGCCCTCCTGAGCCTGGCATCGGAGCATCTCATGCTCCGATGCGCTCCCGTGCCTTGCGCTAGATCGCGCAGGGCACGGGCTCTTGTGTTTACAATAACACACTGCCGGGCGGTAACTTCCGCCCAGCAGTGTGTTCGGTGACGTCACCGGCTCTGAGGGGCGGGCTTTAGCTCTGCCCTAGCCGTTTTACTGGCTAGGGCAGAGCCAAATCCCGCCCATCAGTGCCGGTGACGTCACCGGGGTTCCTGTCAGCCCCATAGAGAGCCCCGGTACGTCACCGGAACTCTGAAAAATGCCTTTGCCCTGCGCGATTTAGCGCAGGGCAAAGGAGAGCATCAGAGCATGAACTGCTCCGATGCTCATGTCAGGAGGGCTGCCGGGGTGAAAATGGAGGGATGTCCAGGTTCAGCTCTGAACCTGGACAACCCCTTTAAATAGGTTTTAACTAATTAATTTCCCCCACTGAACATATCCTCCTATATATGTAATTTTCAAAAAGTTACCATTCGTCCTAAAAAAGGTTCTATGAGAACCCTTTGTTTACTATGGTCCCCCATGGATACGGCCTCATCTCGCCGGCCGCATCCATGTGCCGCGCCTGCGCACCACAGCCGAAGACATTCATCGGCCAGCCTCTTCAGTAATACGAGAACGCGCACGTCCGCGCATGCGCAGTATATCCAGCGCGTCTGAGATAGAGCTGCGCATGCGTGGGCATCCGAACAGTTCGGGCGAGTCAGCTGAGTGAGCGAACGGACGTCGGAGGAACAGGATACTATTTCCTAAAAGGTAAGTATAATATCTACTGGCCCACTAATCCACCAACGATTATTGAATACTGGGCAATAAAGGGGGGCAACTGTATGCTATGTATGGACACTGGGGGCAACTGTATGCTATGTATGGACACTGGGGGCAACTGTATGAAATGAATGGGAGGCACTTATGGGGGCAGATATGCAGAGATGTGTATGTGGCGGTTTAGAATCAATGCGGGTGAAAGATAGAATCAGATGTAGCAGAGCTGAATAAGCGCTGTTCAGTCACAGCACTATTGGTGAAGGAAATAGACGGATTTAGTAGAGATGTGTAAGTGGCGGTTTAGAATCAATGCTGGTGAAAGAGAAACAGATGAAGCAGAGCTGAATATGCAGGTGTTCTGACACAGTGCTGTTTGAAGAGAGAAACAGATGTAGCAGAGCTGTATATGTGGCAGGTCAGCATCAATGCTGGTGAAAGAAAAACAGATGTAGTAGAGCTGAATATGCGGCTGTTCTGACACAGTGCAGGTTGAAGAGATAAACAGACAGATGTAGCAGAGCTGTATATGAAGCTTTTCAGACACTGGAGAAGACACATGTAGCTGAGCTGTATAGGCATCTATAAAGATACATAGTGTGAGGTTACACTTTTATACACAACTGGAGCACAGCTGTAATAGAAACAAATCTGCATCAGTGCTGGTGGGTGGGGGTTGGTCAAGCTTTTGGGCTAATGTATAATATGGAATTATAGTTTTTGATGCACAGAATGTGTTTGTAAAAGATCAGACAGATATTTTATGTGTAAAACTGTGCACTGAGCTCACTTCACATGGCTCTCTGAGTGACCATTCCCCTCAGACACTGCAGACTGATGAGTCATACTATTCACATGAACAGGCACGCAGGACTCAGCTCTCAGTGTGATGTCATAAGGAGGCGTGGCCGGCATTCACTCTAGCTGCCTAAGCCCGCCCAGCCTTATCTGCAGAAAAGCAGGAAGTTACCAGCTAGCTGGCAGCAATTCAGAATGAAGTACAGTCATGTGAAAAAATTAGGACACCCTTTGAAAGCATGTGGTTTTTTGTAACATTTTTAATAAAAGGTTATTTCATCTCCGTTTCAACAATGCAGAGAGATTAAAGTAATCCAACTAAACAAAGAAAACTGAAGAAAAGTCTTTTCAAGATCTTCTGTAAATGTCATTCTACAAAAATGCCTATTCTAACTGAGGAAAAAGATAGGACACCCTCACATGTATTCCCTCTTAAATTGGCTCAGATCTCACACAGGTATATCACACCAGGTGCACATAATTAGTAGATCGTTACTCTGCATGTTGAATGAGGCTTGCCCTATTTAAACCTCAGACATTTAGTTTGGTGTGCTCCTGACTGTTGAAGTGAGAGTGAGCACCATGGTGAGAGCAAAAGAGCTGTCAGAGGACTTCAGAAAAAAGATTGTAGCAGCCTATGAGTCTGGGAAGGGATTTAAAAAGATCTCAAAAGATTTTGAAATCAGCCATTCCACTGTCCGGAAAATAGTCTACAAGTGGAGGGCTTTCAAAACAACTGCCAACATGCCCAGGACTGGTCGCCCCAGCAAGTTCACCCCAAGAGCAGACCGCAAGATGCTAAAAGAGGTCTCCAAAAACCCTAAAGTGTCATCTCGAGAACTACAGCAGGCTCTGGCTACTGTTGATGTAGAAGTACATGCCTCTACAATCAGAAAGAGACTGTACAAGTTTAACTTGCATGGGAGGTGTGCAAGGAGGAAACCTTTGCTTTCCAAGAGAAACATCGAGGCCAGACTGACATTTGCCAGAGATAAAGTTGACAAAGACCAGGACTTCTGGAATAATGTTCTTTGGACAGATAAGTCCAAAATTGAATTATTTGGACACAACAGCAGAGGACATGTTTGGCGTAAACCAAACACAGCATTCCAAGAAAAGAACCTCATACCAACTGTGAAGCATGGAGGTGGAAGTGTCATGGTTTGGGGCTGCTTTGCTGCAGCAGGACCTGGTCAGCTCACCATCATAGAATCCACGATGAATTCTACTGTGTATCAGAAGGTGCTTGAAGAACATGTGAGACCATCAGTTAGAAAATTAAAGCTGAAGCGGAACTGGACCATGCAACATGACAATGACCCAAAACATACTAGTAAATCAACCAAAGATTGGCTGAAAAAGAAGAAATGGAGAGTCCTGGAATGGCCAAGTCAAAGTCCAGATTTGAATCCCATTGAGATGCTGTGGGGTGACTTGAAAAGGGCTGTACGTGCAAGAAACCCCTCAAACATCTCACAGCTGAAAAAGTTCTGCATTGAGGAGTGGGGTAAAATTTCCTCAGACCGATGTCGAAGACTGGTAGATGGCTACAAGAACCGTCTCACTGCAGTTATTTCAGCCAAAGGAGGTAACACTCGCTATTAGGAGCAAGGGTGTCCTATCTTTTTCCTCAGTTAGAATAGGCATTTTTGTAGAATGACATTTACAGAAGATCTTGAAAAGACTTTTCTTCAGTTTTCTTTGTTTAGTCGGATTACTTTAATCTCTCTGTATTGTTGAAACGGAGATGAAATAACCTTTTATTAAAAATGTTACAAAAAACCACATGCTTTCAAAGGGTGTCCTAATTTTTTCACATGACTGTAACAAGATGGGAATACCCCTTTAACCACCTCCGGACCGCCCACACAGGAGCGCGCGTTCACAGGATCGGAAAGTAAGCGAGTGGATCTACAGCCTGCCAGCGGCGATCGTTCGCTAGCAGGCTGGAGATGTGATTTTTTTTTTTTAACCCCTAACAGGTATATTAGACGCTGTTTTGATAACAGCGTCTAATATACCTTCTACCTGGTCCTCTGGTGGTCCCTTTTGTTTGGATCGCCCACCAGAGGACACAGGTAGCTGTGTGAAGTACCACAAAACACCACTACACTACACCCCCCCTGTCACTTATTAACCCCTTATGATTTTTTTACACATTTTGATTTCAAACTACTTACCACACATTAGGGCCCCTAGAATGCCAGGGCAGTATAACTACCCCACAAGTGACCCCATTTTGGAAAGAAGACACCCCAAGGTATTCCGTGAGGGGCATGGCGAGTTCCTAGAATTTTTATTTTTTTTGTCACAAGTTAGCGGAAAATGATGATTTTTCATTTTTCTCTTTTTTCCTTACAAAGTCTCATATTCCACTAACTTACAACAAAAAAATTAAAAATTCTAGGAACTCGCCATGCCCCTCACGGAATACCTTGGGGTGTCTTCTTTCCAAAATGGGGTCACTTGTGGGGTAGTTATACTGCCCTGGCAATTTAGGGGCCCTAATGTGTGCGAAGTAGTTTAAAATCAAAATCTGTAAAAAATGGCCGGTGAAATCCTAAAGGTGCTCTTTGTAATGTGTGCCCCTTTGCCCACCTAGGCTGCAGAAAAGTGTTACACGTCTGGTATCGCCGTTCTCAGGTGAAGTAGGGCAATGTGTTTTGGGGTTTCATTTTACATATACCCATGCTGGGTGAGATAAATATCTTGGTCAAATGCCAACTTTGTATAAAATAAATGGGAAAAGTTGTCTTTTGCCAAGATATTTCTCTCACCCAGCATGGGTATATGTAAAATGACACCCCAAAAAACATTCCCCAACTTCTCCTGAGTACAGCGATACCAGATGTGTGACACTTTTTTGCAGCCTAGGTGGGCAAAGGGGCACACATTCCAAAGTGTACCTTTCAGATTTCACCAGTCATTTTTTACAGATTTTGATTGCAAACTTCTTCTCACGCATATGGGCCCCTAAATTGCCAGGGCAGTATAACTACCCCACAAGTGACCCCATTTTGGAAAGAAGACACCCCAAGGTATTTTGTGATGGGCATAGTGAGTTCATGGAAGTTTTTTATTTTTTGTCACAAGTTAGTGGAATATGAGACTTTGTAAGAAAAAAATAAATAAATAAAATCATCATCATTTTCCGCTAACTTGTGACAAAAAATAAAAAGTTCTATGAACTCACTATGCCCATCAGCGAATACCTTAGGGTGTCTACTTTCCGAAATGGGGTCATTTGTGGGGTGTTTGTACTGTCTGGGCATTGTAGAACCTCAGGAAACGTGACAGGTGCTCAGAAAGTCAGAGCTGCTTCAAAAAGCGGAAATTCACATTTTTGTACCATAGTTTGTAAACGCTATAACTTTTACCCAAACCATTTTTTTTTTTTGACCCAAACATTATTATTTTTTTTTTATTAAAGACATGTAGAACAATAAATTTAGTGAAAATTTTATATATGGATGTCGTTTTTTTTGCTAAATTTTACAAGTGAAAGTGAAAAATGTCATTTTTTTGCAAAAAAATCGTTAAATTTTGATTAATAACAAAAAAAGGAAAAATGTCAGCAGCAATGAAATACCACCAAATGAAAGCTCTATTAGTGAGAAGAAAAGGAGGTAAAATTCATTTGGGTGGTAAGTTGCATGACCCAGCAATAAACGGTGAAAGTAGTGTAGTGCAGAAGTGTAAAAAGTGGCCTGGTCATTAAGGGGGTTTCAGCTAGCGGGTTGAAGTGGTTAATTGACCCAGTCAATCTGCCAACATCTTGTATTGAAAAGCTCCAGCTGATAATGATAAGTCATGAATATTTATGAGCTCCTGACTCTCCCCGCCTACCTGCTGCTGAATGACAGTTTTTTCCATATGAATCAGCAGCAAGTGGGCAGGGGAGTGGCTATATCTCTGAATTAAATAAACGCTGGACTCACTGATATCACGCTGGACTCAAATCAGCTCATTAGCATGCGGCATCTTTGTGTGTGTATATTATGAGGTAACCATCTGTCACACCAGTAAGTGAATACATCTAAGGCATCTTTCACACTTGCGTTGTTAGGATCTGGCGTGCACTTCTGTTGCCGGAAGTGCCCACCGGATCCGTAACACCGCAAGTGAACTGAAAGCATTTGAAGACTGATCAGTCTTCAAAATGCGTTCAGTGTTACTATGGCAGCCAGGACGCTATTAAAGTCCTGGTTGCCATAGTAGTAGTGGGGAGCAGTATACTTGCCGTCCGTGCGGCTCCCGGGGCGCTCCAAAATGACGTCAGAGCGCCCCATGCGCATAGATCACGTGATCCATGCGATCACATGATCCATGCGCGTGGGGCGCCCTGACGTCACTCTGAAGCGCCCCGGGAGCCGCACGGACGGTAAGTATACTGCTCCCTCGTTCCCCACTACACTTTACCATGGCAAACAGGACTTTAGCGTCCTGGCAGCCATGGTATCCATTCAGAAAAAGCTAAATGTCGGATCCGGTAATGCGCCGAAAGAACGTTTAGCGTAAGGCCGGATCCGGATTAATGCCTTTCAATGGGCATTAATTCCGGATCCAGCCTTGCGGCAAGTGTTCAGGATTTTTGGCCGGAGCAAAAAAGCACAGCATGCTGCGGTATTTTCTCCAGCCAAAAAAACGTTCCGGTCCTGAACTGAAGACATCCTGATGCATCCTGAACAGATTCCTCTCCATTCAGAATGCATTAGAATAATCCTGATCAGGATTTTTCCGGCATAGAGCCCCGACGACGGAACTCTATGCCGGAAAAGAAATACACATGTGTGAAAGAGCCCTTAGGTACTTTTCAGTAGTTAATGATTGTATATAATGATATTATAATCAAATATCCACATGACAGGTTCCCTTTAAAGCATTATACACTAAGTGCAGTTTCCAGCTAGGGACAACCAGGTACGGGCAGGAAGTATATATTTTAGTATCCTCTGGCTCCTCCTCAGTGTCTTCCCCTCCCTCCATGTAGGATACGGATGAATTTTCATGGAAAGCCATATAACCGTTTCTGGGGATACTGTCAGAGCGTGTTAGTTTTTGTGGCTTGAAAATTTTGGAGCAGATAAAGGAGCAGTGGGGCTGTGACCCTAGTTGGGTATTAGGGTACTGACATTTTTTCCAACCAGCTGCTTTTTACCTAGTGTTCAGCGCAGACATGTGGGTCCATGTGCGGCAGGACACTCATTTAGTCACTATGTCACTATGTAGGTGAACATGAAAACATACATAAATGTGTGAATATTTATACTATAATTAAATATCTGTATATACTCTCTAAAACAATTGTAAGGAAATTATGTCTGTATCCACACACGTTCACATATATGTATTAATTCAGCCTTATATGCTTGTATTAAAGTATACAGAGTTCTTCTTTAAAGGAAGTAACAACAAGGTCTAGTAACACAAGCTAACAGGAAATGGCTGTCTGAAGCTCAAAACCGCATGGCTAGAAAGAGATATGCATGCTTTGCAAAAGAATGCCACATTTATGATGAAGGTATCTGGAGAGAGAATTGCTGAATGCATGACATCATAGCTGCAGAAACATATATATGCATATATACCTTTTTACACTTATATCTAATATGTGCATTAGACATATATTTTACATTTGCTATAATACTGGTTATATAAGCATCTTGTATATTGACGTTCATCTTTGGTTTAGATAAGTGAAGGATGTTTTATCAGATAAATGTTGGTACAAAATAAACAAGGATGATTCCGCGAAATATTTGAACAGAGCGAAGGTTGACAAACATGGTGGTTAGATATCTAAATTCTAAGAATTATAAATGCGTCACATATGTACCTTGTTTCTAGGAAATTATCATGACTTTTTTTACTTTGGCTGTATAAAGATGAAATTGATCAATTCGTTACCTGATTGGATTAAACTTAGGGGAGGTATATGCTAATTTTGTGGTTTGAAGCTATAAATTTTCTACGATGTCAAAATAAAGCAGCAACCATTTTATACCTATCAACGTGTATTGGTCTTCAGTGGTTGTCCGGCCGGTGATTCACCCACAGACAAACCAGGGGCTCCTTTCAACAATCTCATTGACCCATTGGCATCCCCAACCTTTGTTATGTAATTCATACAACTACCTGTTCTAATGAACAACAAACCAGTGAAATTGTTGTACAACTGATGTTTAATAATATATATTGTAAACATGAATGTAAAAATTTTAATTTTAAATCATTAAAAAAAATCCTGATGGGGGGAAAAAACAAAATACATCCATTCATCATTTGAGGTGGAACTAAGAGAGGTTAGCCGGGATGAACTAAGAGTCTCGATCGTTTAAAGTCTGTGTATAATGTCATGTTTTTATACAGCAAAACACAGGGAAAACAAAATCTCGATTTCAAGATCTTCTTTACACTTGGAGGGGTCGGAATCTGGTGATTGGGATTGTCGTCATACTTCCGGATCTGAATCAAAGTTTTACAGTTTTTAATTGTCTTCTGAGGGCACAAAAGAACAAATTAAAGCTGTCTTGGCGACTATGGATCTTTAGGATAAAGGGTTTGTAGATCCATTACAAGATGTTCATTGGCTTGGAACAGAAAAAGTATTCCCAGTCCATAAAAACATGTTACGTTTGGGTAGAAAGACTATAGAATACTCCAGACAGAAAAATCTTTATTACAAAAACAATGTGGCGTCATCTCCCATTTATCAAAGAGGATGAGTCCTGTTTGACAACTTGTCCGAAAATTGATGTTTCCTTATCTAAACTTTGTAAAGTTAAAAAAAAAAAAAAAAAGGGTTCATATAGTTAAGTTCACACGTTGGCCACGTGGGACTCGGTTCCCAATTTTTCTAAGTTCTACCATATCCACTCCCTGGCCTCTTCCGATAACACTCTGTGTGGCAGGATTCTTCAAGCGGCTGTGTGTTAGATGCTCCACATGGCTGTTTCTTCTCTCCCTCGTGGACTGCTTTTGGACGTCCCATGGTGCTGTGTCCCCCGATGCCATTCACAAGAAAAATGGGATTTTAGTACTTACCATAAAATCCTTTTGTCTTAAGATGCATTAGGGGAAACAGATCCCACCCAGGATAGTTCAGTCTTCTGTTAGGGTTCTCTCTGTTTTAGGACTTGTTCTCTGTTATTCTCTGTTATTTTTACAAACATGGTTAGCTCCTGACTTCTGCTGAGGGTATGGCCCAGATGGGAGAAGCCAACTTTTTTTTTTTTTCCTAGTGTCACCTCCTAGTGGTAACTGGGCATATACCCATGCTGCTGTGTCCCCCAATGCATCCTACGAGAAAAGGCTTTTATAGATAAGTAGAAAAATAAAGATTTAATAACCACACTGGGAACGAAGCCTGCTAATATCCCTAATTACCTATCAGAGCATCCCAATTTTCAGCCACTTGTACAATCAACTGGCCGATGGGAAGAAAAAAAAAGAGAGAATACCGTTAGTCACCCATGACAAGTACCAAAGTATTCCAACATCAGAAAAAATGCATTAAAAAAAGGTTGGAAAGGGATACTAGAAGATGTGACAATTAAACAAAAAATCAATACTATACCATCTCCGTGAATATTTTACATGTACTCCTTAATCTCCCTCCTCCGCCACAGGACGCAGTGCTCCTCACAGTTGACACAAAACTGAAAAATTTACAAGGTTAGTGTGAATACATGTAGATACACGAGTCAATGATGAGCACAACAGTATCCCAACGTCCTAAACAGGTAAGTAAAATAATGGCTGCTGAAGGAGACTCCAAGTTCAGAAAATTCACTTTAACCGCCTCCGGACCGCCTAACGCAGATGTGCGGTCCGGAGGCAGCAGTGCTGGGCAGAGTCACGCATATACATGACGCGCTTTGCCTCTGCGCATGCGCAGTTCGGGCCGGCATTTCGTCAAGGGGGGGTCGCGTCATCAGCTTGCCAGCCAATGGCTGGCAAGCTGCCGATTTTTAAAAAATCCAATGAGAAGCCAGATAACAGATCATATTAGTAAATATGATCTGTTATATGGCTGCCCTGCTCCTCTGCTGGTCCTTTTCGTCGGTTGGATCCAGCAGAGGAGCAGGCTTCACAGTGAGTAGCACCAACAGTAAATACTTAGCCCCAGATCACCCCCTGCACCCCAATTAACCCTTTGATCACCCCTTTGATCGCCACTGTCAAACACTAGTGAAAGGAAAAAAGTGATCAGTGCAAACTGTCACTTTTTTTTCCACTGGTATTGACTGTTAGGTTTTAGGATAGTTTAGGCCCCTTGGTTAGGTAGTTTAGGGATCGGTTAGCGCCCAGCCCACCGCACCGCAGTCACTGATTCGCTGATTTAGCGTATCGCTAATCAGCATTTGTACTTTTATAGTATCTGGAAGTGATCAAAACTGATCACGGTCAGATCTATAATAGTATTAGTGTAACTTTAGTTCTCCCTCCACCCAAAACGCAGTGTTTGCCCGATCAGGCCTGATCGGTCGCCCACACGTGCGTTCGCCCACACCCGCCCCACCACAGTGCCAAATTTTTTTTGATCACTGCACATTCACTTTACACGCGCTGCGGCGATAAAAAAAAACAGTTTTGATATTTTTTATCAACCGCAGCGGCCTCCGGTACTTCGCTAGCCTCCCCTTTGTAAGACAGGCTTTCTTTTTTTCTTGGGTAGTCTCAGGGAATACCCCTAAATTTAGTTGCCCAAATGTCAAACAGGGGGTATTCTTCTGAAGAGGCCTACAGGCTTCTGACCCAGTCGGATGAGGAATGGGAACCCTCATCTGCTGAATCTAGCGGGTCAGAATACAAACCTGTAGAAAGCAGTGGCTCTCTGACCCAAAGTTCGGACGAGGAGGCTGAGGTCCCTGATAGCACCAGGCGTACCCGGCCCCGTGTCGCTAGACCGCAGGTTGCGCAGGATCCGCTTCAAGAGCAGCAGAGTGGGGCTGGTGCTGTCGGATTACGTGGTGAGGCATACACCAGCAGCGCAGCCCTCCCTGGACCTAGTACCAGCACTGCCGTACAACCTGGTGAAGTGGCGAGCACCAGAAGGGCAGTTGAAGCTGGTACGGTGGCACGAGCAGTAGTGACCCTGTCGCAGCCACCGCAAAGACGTGCCCGTAGAGCCCCTAGAATCCCTGAGGTGCTGGCAAACCCTGATTGGCAGTCCTCAACTTCAGCCGCACCTGTAGTTTTCCCTTAGTTAACTTTTCTGGGCCTTCTCCTCAACATGGGTCTAACTAAAAAGCATGAATTGCGGTCATATTGGTCCACGAACCCAATTCATCACATGCCCATGTTCTCTGCTGCTATGTCCAGGGCACGTTTTGAGGCCATCCTGCGTTTCCTGCACTTTAGCGACAACACCGCCTCCCGTCCCAGAGGCCACCCTGCTTTTGACCGGCTCCACAAAATTCGGCCCCTCATAGACCATTTCAACCTGAAATTTGCAGATTTGTATACCCCAGAGCAAAACATCTGCGTAGACGAGTTCCTAATACATTTTACCGGGCGCCTTGGCTTCAAACAATACATCCCAAGCAAGCGCGCCCGGTATGGGGTCAAATTGTATAAGCTCTGTGAAAGGGCCACAGGCTATACCCACAAATTTCGGATCTATGAGGGAAAAGATCAGACCCTGGAGCCGGTCGGTTGCCCTGACTACCTGGGGAGCAGTGGGAAGACAGTCTGGGACTTGGTGTCACCCTTATTCGGCAAGGGGTACCATCTTTATGTGGACAATTTCTACACAAGTGTGGCCCTCTTTAGGCATTTGTTTCTAGAACGGATTGGCGCCTGTGGCACCGCGCGAACTAGTTGCGCGGGCTTCCCCCAACGGCTCGTTACCACCCGTCTTGCAAGGGGGCAGAGGGCCGCATTGTGTAATGAAGAACTGCTCGCGGTGAAATGGAGAGACAAGCGTGACGTTTACATGCTCTCCTCCATTCACGCAGACACAACAATACAAATTGAGCGAGCAACCCGTGTTATTGAAAAGCCCCTCTCAGTCCACGACTATAACCTTCACATGGGAGGGGTGGACTTCAATGACCAGATGTTGTCTCCATATTTAGTTTCCCGCAGAACCAGACGCTGGTATAAGAAGGTGTCTGTATATTTAATTCAATTGGCTCTGTATAATAGTTTTGTTCTCTACAGTAAAGCTGGGAGAACTGGATCCTAACTCAAATTTCAGGAAGAGATCATCGAGAACCTCCTGTACCCAGGAGGTTCCGTGGCCCCATCCACCAGTGTAGTTAGCCGTCTACACGAGCGACATTTCCCCAATGTCGTTCCTGGTACCTCAACCCAACCGTCACCCCGAAAAAGATGAAATTTTTCCAGGCCTCTTGGGAAAAGGTTGCAGGTCCTTGGGTCCTGGACATAATCCGTTCAGGTCTAAAGCCAGATTTCATCTCTTTGCCTCCGCAAAGATTTATTATTACAAAAAGTATTTGTGTAAGAGGTTCCTTTCCTATAATAAAAGACGTTTTGGATGTTATCAGGAAAAATGTCTTAATTCCCGTTCCGCAAGAGGAACTGTCCGAAGGTTTCTTCTCCCACCTGTTTTTAGTTCCAAAACCAGACGGCACTTTCAGGACTATCATCAATCTCAGGGATTTGAACAAATTTCTGGTCTTCAGGAAATTCAAGATGGAGACGGTGAGGAATACGATTCAGCTTCTTTTTCCTCATTGTTTCATGGCAGTGTTGGATTTAAAGGACGCTTATTTTCACATACCGATGCACCAGAGGTTTCAGAAGTTCCTGAGAGTGGCGATTCAGATAGAAGGTCAGATCAGACAATATCAGTTCCAGGCGTTGCCCTTTGGCCTGTCCATGGCACCAAGGATTTTTACGAAGGTAGTGGCAGAGATGGTGTCGTTCATGAGGATAAAAAACATTTTGATAGTCCCATATCTAGACTATTTTCTAGTTATTGCAGATTCCTTACGGGTCTGCCAACAGAATGTTCAGTATATCATTCAGACCTTCCAGGATCTGGGATGGATAGTAAATTACAAAAAATCCAGATTGATACCGCAAAAGGTGCAGAAATTCCTTGGCCTAGTGTTGAACTCCGAGACTCAAAGAACATATCTCCCAGAAGAAAAAATTGCAAAGGTCTGGAGTCAAATAGAATCCCTCTCTTCCACCTCCCTGACTCTTCGGAAGGCTATGTCGGTACTGGGCTCTCTGAATTCCTGCATCCCGGCGGTAGAATGGGCTCAGCTTCACTCCCGACAGCTACAGTCGGAAGTTTTGACAGCCTTCAAAAGACACAGGGGAAAGCTAGATGTCAGAATAAGAATTTCAGGCACAACCAGGAAAAGCTTATCCTGGTGGCTGGTCAGAGACAATCTGATTCAGGGAATTCCATGGTTCTACCCGGATCCCATTGTCCTGACCACAGATGCAAGCCCCTGGGGGTGGGGGGCTCATGTGCTGGGATACAACTTCCAAGGTCTATGGTCCCCAGCTCAGAAGGTCTTTTCCTCCAACCGGAAAGAGTTAGTGGCAGTCAGACTGGCGGTGAAAGCTTCCTTAGCCCTTCTTGGCACAGGCCATGTAAGAATTCTGTCAGACAATCAGACGACAGTAGCATATGTAAATCACCAAGGGGGGACAAGGTCGGTATCCCTACGGTGGGAAGCTGGGAGATTGCTAACATTATTGGAGAGACAGGTCAGTCACGTTTCGGCTCTCCACATAAAAGGGAAAGAGAATATTCAGGCGGATTTTCTCAGCAGATACCCCTTAAGACAAGGGGAATGGTCCCTCAACGCCTCAATATTTTCCAGGATCTACAGGTCGTGGGGCACTCCAACTATAGATCTTTTCAGTACGAGCCTGAACAAGAAAGTAGAAATCTTTTGTTCTCTAAATCCAAGGGAATCCCCCTATGGGGTGGATGCGTTTCTTCTGAAGTGGAACTTCCCTCTGGCATATGCCTTTCCCCCCTTCCAGTTAATCCCAGCAGTTCTAAAAAAGATCAGGGTAGACAAAGCGAGGGTCATCCTGATTGCCCCCTTTTGGCCCAAGAGGGCATGGTTCACGCTGCTTCGAACCATGTCTATTTCGGACCCCTGGATCCTACCAGATCTACCGGATCTACTGTCCCAGGGCCCGGTCTTCCATCCAGCAGCAGCTGGTCTCCATCTGACTGCATGGAATTTGAGCGGAGCCTATTAGTTAAAAAAGGTTTTACTCAGGAACTTATCATGACCTTACTAAAAAGTAGAAAACCAGTTACGGTTTCTATCTACGCGAGAACTTGGAAGAAGTTTATGGAGTTCAGTAAACTCAACCCTAAGCATTTGCCAGAATGTGTCCCTAGTTCCCAGGTCCTGGAATTTTTGCAGAAGGGTCTTTCCTTGGGTCTCGCTAAAAGTACGCTTAAAGTGCAGGTCTCTGCTTTATCTGCCCTTTTTGAGCAAAAGTTTGCCATGAATCCATGGATTGTTAGGTTTTTCAGGGCGGTAGATAGGATGACACCAGTCTCTTCCCCTAGGGTGCCCCCGTGGGACCTTAATTTAGTTCTTAATTCCCTTACCAAAGCACCTTTCAAACCCATTGATTCTATAGGTATTAAGTTTCTTACTCTCAAGCTAGTTTTGTTAGTGGCCCTTACTACGGCTAGAAGGATCAGCGAGCCGCAGGCCATTTCCATCAATCCCCCTTTTACGGTAATTCTTGATGATAGAGTTATTATTCTACCTGATCCGGCCTTTTCTCCTAAGGTATCTTCTAAATTTCATAGATCACAGGAAATTGTTCTCCCTTCCTTTTGTGACCATCCAAAGAATGCGGGAGAGATTGTGTTTCATACGCTAGATGTACGGAGATGCTTGTTGCAGTATCTCAAAGTTACGGAAGAATGGAGAAAGTCTTCTGCTTTGTTTGTTCTCTTCTCGGGATCAAATAAAGGGAGGAAGGCTACTAAAAGTACCTTGTCCAGATGGCTTAGACTGGCCATTATTCAGTCTTACTTGGAGGAGGGCCTGTCTCCTCCCCTTTCGGTGAAGGCTCACTCTACGCGTTCGGTTTCCACTTCGTGGGCAGAAAGGTCGGGGGCTTCCATTGAACAAATTTGTAAGGCAGCCACGTGGTCTTCACCTTCTACCTTTTTCCGTCACTACCGTTTGGATTTACTTTCCTCTTCTGATCTTTCCTTTGGGAGAAAGGTTTTGCAAGCGGTGGTCCCTCCCTAGGAAGGGTTCTTTTCTCTGTAATTCTCTCTATGGTGCTGTCGTGGGGGAGGGGAAAAATGATGATTACACTTACCGGTAATCGGATTTTCCAGACTCCACGACAGCACCCTTCCTAATTCCCACCCTTGGTGATGGTTTCTTCTATGATCAAAAAAAAAAAGTGTATATTTTGATGTAGTTAATAATTGTGCAATGTATAAGCAGTTATGATGTTCTGTTCGGAATAACCAATGGTGTAGGAGTCCCTCTCTTGCTCTGTAATCCACTGAATGGGAAGAGAGGCTCCACCCTTTTATTTCTGTAGGTTTCCTGTCCCTGGGGGTGGATCCCTCTCTCTCTATGGTGCTGTCGTGGGGTCTGGAAAATCCGATTACCGGTAAGTGTAATCATCATTTTCCGCTAACTTGTGACAAAAAATAAAAAGTTCTAGGAACTCACTATGCCCATCAGCGAATACCTTAGGGTGTCTACTTTCCGAAATGGGGTCATTTGTGGGGTTTTTCTACTGTTTGGGCATTGTAGAACCTCAGGAAACATGACAGGTGCTCAGAAAGTCAGAGCTGCTTCAAAAAGCGGAAACTCACATTTTTGTACCATAGTTTGTAAACGCTATAACTTTTACCCAAACCATTTTTTTTTTTTTTGCCCAAACATTGATAAAAAAAAAAGACATGTAGAACAATACATTTAGCGAAAAATTTATATATGGATGTCGTTTTTTTTGCAAAATGTTACAGCTGAAAGTGGAAAATGTAATTTTTTTGCAAAAAAATCGTTAAATTTTGATTAATAACAAAAAAAGTTAAAATGTCAGCAGCAATGAAATACCACCAAATGAAAGCTCTATTAGTGAGAAGAAAAGGAGGTAAAATTCATTTGGGTGGTAAGTTGCATGACCGAGCGATAAACGGTGAAAGTAGTGTAGTGCAGAAGTGTAAAAAGTGGCCTGGTCATTAAGGGGGTTTTCAGCTAGCGGGGTTGAGGTGGTTAAAGGGAACCTGTCACCAGTTTTAAGGTGTCCTAACTAAGGGCAACATAAATAAGTGACTGATTTGCTTAGCAAAATGCTGGATCACTTTCTTTAATTGACCCAGTCAATCTGCCAACATCTTGTATTGAAAAGGTCCAGCTGATAATGATGAGTCATGAATATTTATGAGCTTCTGACTCTCCCTGCCCACCTGCTGCTGAATGACAGTTTGTTTCCATATGAATCAGCAGCAGGTGGGCAGGGGAGTGGCTATAGCTCTGAATTAAATATACTCTGGACTCCATGACATCACGCTGGACTCGAATCAGCTCATTAGCATGCGGCATCTTTGTGTGTATATTATGAGGTAACCATCTGTCAGACCAGTAAGTGAATACATCTAAGGTACTTTTTAGTAGTTAATGATTGTATATAATTAGTTAGATTATAATCAAATATCCACATGACAGGTTCCCTTTAAAGTCAACACTGTACTTTTTCCGTGAGTATCTTAAATGGAACTCTACATCTCCCTCCTCCGCCGCAGTATGCAGTGCTCCTCACAGTTAAGGCCTCTTTCACACTTGCGTTGTCCGGATCCGGCGTGTACTCCACTTGCCGGAATTACACGCCGGATCCGGAAAAACGCAAGTGTACTGAAAGCATTTGAAGACTGATCCGTCTTCAAAATGCTTTCAGTGTTACTATGGCACCCAGGACGCTATTAAAGTCCTGGTTGTCATAGTGGGAGCGGGGGAGCGGTATACTTACAGTCCGCGCGGCTCCCGGGGCGCTCCAGAATGACGTCAGAGCGCCCCATGCGCATGGATGACGTGCCATGCGATCACGTGATCCATGCGCTTGGGGCGCCCTGACGTCACTCTGGAGCGCCCCGGGAGCCGCAAGGATGGTAAGTATGCTGCTGCCCCGCTCCCCACTACACTTTACCATGGCTGCCAGGACTTTAGCGTCCCGGCAGCGATGGTAACCATTGAGAAAAGCTAAACGTTGGTTCCGGCAATGCGCCGAAACGACGTTTAGCTTAAGGCCGGATCCGGATCAATGACTTTCAATGGGCATTCATTCCGGATCCGGCCTTGCGGCAAGTCTTCAGGATTTTTGGCTGGAGCAAAAAGCGCAGCATGCTGCGGTATTTTCTCTGGCCAAAAAACGTTCCGTTCCGGAACTGAAGACATCCTGATGCATCCTGAACGGATTTCACTCTATTCAGAATGCATTAGGATTCTAGAATGCATTAGGATCATAGAGCCCCGACGACGGAACTCTATGCCGGAAGAAAAGAACGCAAGTGTGAAAGAGCCCTAACACACAAATAAAAATTTACAAGGTTAGTGTGAATACATGTAGATACAGGAGTCGATGACAAGCAACAAATTATAGTAACTTTGAAACTAAATACAGCATAAAAGGAAAGGAGGCCATTTAAATAGAAAACTAGCAGATCATGAAAAGTCGAAAGGATGTGTTTAAGTTTGTCTGTCTTGCTGGACTGTCTTTTAAATATTCTGCACACACGAACCGCTCAATACAATGTAAGTGAAAATGGAGTGGTGTAATAATTTTCAAAACGTTCTATTCCAAAATGTACTTACAATATACTCACCTTATTGCATGATTTCCCCTCTTTTAATTATGGTGGCAAAAAAAGGGCCATCCAGATGTGACTCATACAGCACCTACAAAAATTAAACAAGACATTTTATGTTATGGTGCAGCATGTTAAATTGGCATCTGATGTTTTTTTTCACATGCAGTGTTTTTGCAGTGATTTAATACTAATAGTTTTGCGGTGTAATGTTATCTGTGCACATTGAGTATGAATAAAATGTTTGAAGACAAAGCTTTGAGCCATTGTGTGATATACTAGACCTTTTTTACTGGAGTAGGGTACAAGCTCTTTCCAGTCGTGCATCCCTTATATGTTCCTCAGATGTCTTGACTTCCGAGATAGTCCGTGTGCGTAGGAACTCTTTGGCAAACTGTAAAAATAATAAAAAAAATTTAGGCACAGTTTATATTTGTTAGGATTGGCTTTTAGTATGTTGAAAATTTTTACCATCAAAATGCCACAGCTACTGGAATCCTGCTGGTTGCTGTGAAACATGATCCATGTGCTCCATTGTGCTGCTTGTTCTTCTGGCTTGTACATCCTCAAGAATATACAGTAAAACAAGCAATACATAAATATTGATAATAAACAAAAAATGTATTAACTTCTCAATAGTAGCTTGAGCAACGGTACAAGTGTTAACAGAAACAACATTACTTCCAGTTCCATTGCACTTTTGAAATATAGCTGTTTTCATTTCCCAGGGGATCCATCAATGCAAGGACCTTCTTGGACATGACAACCCAATAAATATGTAGATAATTAACACAAGTTTGGTGGATGACATTGACATTTTTTTAACAACCAGTTGAACCAAAAGTAGACATACAGTGGCATCAATCAACTTCACAACACAATAAAGTGTCATTTACATTTCATGTATTTAAAAATTAGTGGGCCAAGAATAGTGTAGTGTAGATGTAAACGGTGGATTATGCATCAGTTTAATAGATTCAATGGTATACCTACTTTTTGCCTAACCGTGTCTACATAAAATTACTACAGCGATAGGTTGTAATTAGATACATCAAGATATCTATCCTAATTGCATTAAATATAATAGGAAATGAGTACAACATAAAAAGTTAACTACAATTATTTCAATAATAAATAACAAAATTCATTGCGCTCCAACGTTCACAAGGCATAACCACAGATCTTCTACAGGAAACTTTATCTGAAGAAAAGTTAGAAACCCAAATAGCTAAATTAATTTATGTAACAAAAAAAAAAAAAATACATAATATATATATATATATATATATATATATATATATATATTGTGACAGTGTGTGAACGGTCCTTTAGGTGAGTCAGGTTATTATATGTTTAGTTAGAGCCCAGCCGGGCAGGTTATTTTGTATAATTTATGTTTGGTTTGCTGAGGTGCCAAATAAAGTGATGTTTGGACCTGAAACTTGGTGTCTGGCGACGATACTTGTGTGAATGACCCCTGGAGAAGAGCTAACCCCCCCCCCCCCACACACACACACACACACACACACAATTGGTGGAGGATGCGGGCAAAGAAGGAGAGCCAGAAAGAGAATGGTGATACTCCTACATCTGCTGCAGCAGAGCAGAGCAAGGAGCAGCTGGAACCGGAGGCCCAAAAGCGGGGTACTTCCAACAAGCTTGTGCAAAAAGCTGAAAAGAAACTGTTGAAAAACATGGAGTTGATGGTTCAGCACCTGGAGAAACAGGCTGTGACATATGAAAAAGTGGAGAAAACCAAGAACAAACTTCAGCGAGAATTGGATGATCTGATGGTGGACCTGGACCACCAGAAGCAGGTTATGTCTAATCTAGCGAAGAAACAGGAGAAGTTTGACTGGCTCCTAGCTGAAGAGAAATACATCTTGGCTCGATATGGTGAAAAACGTGACCAAACAGAGACTGAGGCTTGGGAAAAGGAGAACAATTGGAGAGGCTGAACAAGCAACTCGGAGCAGAGACAGAAAATCTCATGAGCTTAAAAGATGAGTTGGAGAAATCTAAAGGTGCTGTCGAGCAGCAGGTGGAAGGTGAGAAACCTGAAGAGGAGAGTTCTCTGAAGGACGTTAAGGAGCCAGAGCCTGTTAAAAATGGGACTGGAGATGGTGGCACTGTGGTGCTGGCTGTGGCAGAGAAGATAGAAGATGCTTCTGCTGAACCAGTTGATGGTGCTGATGTGAATGCCGAAGACCACAAACCCGTGGTAGCATGTAGCTCAGGCCTGGAAGACGTCCCCTCTGCATACAAGGCCTTCCAAATAGCCAGCAGCCTGTTGGGGAAGAAGTACGAGAAGGTGAACGATCAGTTTTTTGGATCCGGGCTATTACGATGGGCTGTCTTTCCTGACTTCTCCCCAAAAGGAGAACAGTGTCCTGGGTGAGTCTCTGGAGAAAATGACAGAAGACCCTGGTGCCTCGATGAGAAAGAGGGGGAGGAGTTAACAGGGCAAGTGTATGGTGCCATGTCCGAGAAGGATGAGAAGGCGGTCAAAGAGACTGGCGACTTCGAGAAGACAAAGGCTGAAAAAGTTAAGGCCGATGTGTTGGTTGACGTGAAGTCCCCAGGTGCTACAGAGACCAAAGTTAAGCCAAAGGGAGTCGTGGCTGAAGTGAAAAAAGCTGCTAAAGAAGACGTCTCTGAAACTGCCGTAGTAGCTGGGGTAACTATTGCTGGAAAGAAGGAAGCAGTAACACAGATGCACGTAAAAGAAGCGAGTAGGGGCAAGCATGCTCTGCTGAAGGAGCCCTGCAAAGCAAAGGAAAGTATCAGGATATGACCATGACTGGGAACAGTTCAGGCAAGAGCTGCAGCAGTCCAAGAAACTGCTTGACCATGGGATGGGCACATGAGGCCTTTAGGCAGATTAGATTGGGCAAGAGGCTAGTTTTGGTGATAAACCAAGCTCTGCTGGCATGGGTCTGGCAGAATAAGGGGAAGGTAAGTGTCACTGAGGTTCCTGGCCTCTGTGAAATAAGAACCGGTAATTTTATGTGTCAGTGGCAGCTAGTGCTCGCTGACACTGTGTAACTTAGTGTGGCTGTAAAGCCAAGCTGGGCCGGTTCTTATTGGTAGCAGCCAAAGAGCAGGGTGGGTGGCTTTTCCCCACGTCCAGGCCAGGTGGATGCCCTCTCACCAGCCTCCCCTGGTTATGCAGGTGTTCACCCTCACGGGCTTGAACAAAGGGGGGGGGGGGGATATGTGAGACAATGACAGGTCTCACGCAGGTTGGAGGCAAGGAAGGGGGGGGGGGATAGTGCAGTCCACGCCTCTATTCCACCACAGGTGAGACCAGCTGGATGTAGTCAGGCTGGCATAAAGCACCTCCCAGGGTGTCAGAAAGGGGGAAGTGTGTTACCCGTAGACAGAGGCCTGGAGGCTCTGTCTGTGTGGTCTTAGCCGGGCTAGGCTGAGGGACCACGAGGCTAAGGGACAGCCTGGAATTTGGGGGATGCAGAGACAGCTGCGGCACAAGGTCAGAGTCAGGAGGACTGCTGGACCACAATCCCCCAAAGAGACTTGCATTTGCTACAGCCTGGAGGCTGCTTGGCTATTGGGCTGAGAAAGCCGCATGTTGTGACCGTGTGTGAACGGTCCTTTAGGTGAGTCATGTTATTATATGTTTAGTTAGAGCCCAGACGGGCAGGTGTTTATTTTGTATCATTTATGTTTGGTTTGCTGAGGTGCCAAATAAAGTGATGTTTGGACCTGAAACTTGGTGTCTGGCGACGATACTTGTGTGAATGACCCCCGTAGAAGAGCTAACCCCCCACTATATATATTATTTCTAACAAGTCACTAACCTTGCCAAGCTTTTTTATTTTACCGTAAAATAACACTGATGATGGGACTGCATCAAACTGTTGAACAGGTTCCTGTTTCAATACATTAAAAGTTATCACGCAAAATAACAACACAAGGAACATAACACACAAGAATTAATGTCATTAACACTTGCCTGATGCTTCGCAATCAGATGATGAATGTATGCATCAATCACCTGCATGAAATTTTTTTATTTCTTATACACTCACTTAAAGAATTGTTAGGAACACCTGTTCTATTTCTCATTAATGCGATTATCTAGTCAACCAATCACATGGCAGTTGCTTCAATTCATGTAGGGTTGTGGTCCTGGTCAAGACAATCTCCTGAACTCCAAACTGAATGTCAGAATGGGAAAGAAAGGTGATTTAAGCAATTTTGAGCGTGGCATGGTTGTTGGTGCCAGACGGGCCGGTCTGAGTATTTCACAATCTGCTCAGTTACTGGGATTTTCACGCACAACCATTTCTAGGGTTTATAAAGAATGGTGTGAAAAGGGAAAAACATCCAGTATGCGGCAGTCCTGTGGGCGAAAATACTTTGTTGATGCTAGAGGTCAGAGGAGATCCGACTGATTCAAGCTGATAGAAGAGCAACATTGACTGAAATAACCACTCGTTACAACCGAGGTATGCAGCAAAGCATTTGTGAAGCCACATCACGCACAACCATGAGGCGGATGTGCTACAACAGCAGAATACCCCACTGGATACCACTGATCTCCACTACAAATAGGAAAAAGAGGCTACAATTTGCACAAGCTCACCAAAATTGGACTGTTGAAGACTGGAAAAATGTTGCCTGGACTGATGAGTCTCGATTTCTGTTGAGACATTCAAATGGTAGAGTCCGAATTTGGCGTAAACAGAATGAGAACATGTATCAATCATGCCTTGTTACCACTGTTCAGGCTGGTGGTGTAATTGTGTGGGGGATGTTTTCTGGGCACACTTTAGGCCCCTTAGTGCCAATTGGCCATTGTTTAAATGCCACGGGCTACCACCATGTACCCATCCTCTGATGGCTACTTCCAGCAGGATAATGCACCATGTCACAAAGCTCAAATCGTTTCAAATTGGTTTCTTGAACATGACAATGAGTTCACTGTACTAAAATGGCCCCCACAGTCACCAGATCTCAACCCAATAGAGCATCTTTGGGATGTGGTGGAACGGGAGCTTCGTGCCCTGGATGTGCATCACTCAAATCTCCATCAACAAGATGCTATCCTATCAATATGGGCCAACATTTCTAAAGAATGCTATCAGCACCTTGTCGAATCAATGCCACGTAGAATTAAGGCAGTTCTGAAGGCAAAAGGGGGTGCAACACCGTATTAGTATGGTGTTCCTAATAATTCTTTAGGTGAGTGTATATGCTGCATGCTAAAGGAAGGTAAATACGGTCACACATAGCAGTCTTGCCCACCATGGTGCCATAAAAGGGCACCTGAACCATGCAGACAGCCAAATATAACAATCGGGCAAAGCAAGAGTGCTATGAGTAAGCGGTAACCCTAAAGTAACAAACTAACCAAGCATGAAACAAAACATAAATTACCCATGGTATGCTGGACCCAAAACCTGTGACCAGAGCTGCACCTCGATGCGTGTTTCGCCAGCTCCGGTCACAGGTGCAGCTCCGGTCACAGGTTTTGTGTCCAGCAGACCATGGGTAATTTATGTTTTGTTTCATGCTTGGTTAGTTTGTTACTTTAGTGTTACCGCTTACTCATAGCACTCTTGCTTTGCCTGATTTGTGTTACATTTGGCTATCTGCATGGTTCAGGTGGCCTTTTATGGCACCATGGTGGGCAAGACTGCTATGTGTGACCGTATTTACCTTCCTTCAGCATGCAGCATATACAGGTCCTTCTAAAAAAATTAGCATATTGTGATAAAGTTCATTATTTTCTGTAATGTACTGATAAACATTAGACTTTCATATATTTTAGATTCATTACACACCAACTGAAGTAGTTTAAGCCTTTTATTGTTTTAATATTGATGATTTTGGCATACAGCTCATGAAAACCCAAATTTCCTATCTCAAAAAATTAGCATATCATGAAAAGGTTCTCTAAACAAGCTATTAACCTAATCATTTGAATCAACTAATTAACTCTAAACACCTACAAAAGATTCCTGAGGCTTTTAAAAACTCCCAGCCTGGTTCATTACTCAAAACCGCAATCATGGGTAAGACTGCCGACCTGACTGCTGTCCAGAAGGCCATCATTGACACCCTCAAGCAAGAGGGTAAGACACAAAGAAATTTCTGAACGAATAGGCTGTTCCCAGAGTGCTGTATCAAGGCACCTCAGTGGGAAGTCTGTGGGAAGGAAAAAGTGTGGCAGAAAACGCTGCACAACGAGAAGAGGTGACCAGACCCTGAGGAAGATTGTGGAGAAGGACCGATTCCAGACCTTGGGGGACCTGCGGAAGCAGTGGACTGAGTCTGGAGTAGAAACATCCAGAGCCACCGTGTACAGGCGTGTGCAGGAAATGGGCTACAGGTGCCGCATTCCCCAGGTCAAGCCACTTTTGAACCAGAAACAGCGGCAGAAGCGCCTGACCTGGGCTACAGAGAAGCAGCACTGGACTGTTGCATGTCATTCGGAAATCAAGGTGCCAGAGTCTGGAGGAAGACTGGGGAGAGGGAAATGCCAAAATGCCTGAAGTCCAGTGTCAAGTACCCACAGTCAGTGATGGTCTGGGGTGCCATGTCAGCTGCTGGTGTTGGTCCACCGTGTTTTATCAAGGGCAGGGTCAATGCAGCTAGCTATCAGGAGATTTTGGAGCACTTCATGCTTCCATCTGCTGAAAAGCTTTATGGAGATGAATATTTCATTTTTCAGCACGACCTGGCACCTGCTCACAGTGCCAAAACCACTGGTAAATGGTTTACTGACCATGGTATTACTGTGCTCAATTGGCCTGCCAACTCTCCTGACCTGAACCCCATAGAGAATCTGTGGGATATTGGGAAGAGAAAGTTGAGAGACGCAAGACCCAACACTCTGGATGAGCTTAAGGCCGCTATCGAAGCATCCTGGGCCTCCATAACACCTCAGCAGTGCCACAGGCTGATTGTCTCCATGCCACGCCGCATTGAAGCAGTCATTTCTGCAAAAGGATTCCTGACCAAGTATTGAGTGCATAACTGAACATAATTATTTGAAGGTTGACTTTTTTTGTATTAAAAACACTTTTCTTTTATTGGTGGGATGAAATATGCTAATTTTTTGAGATAGGAAATTTGGGTTTTCATGAGCTGTATGCCAAAATCATCAATATTAAAACAATAAAAGGCTTGAACTACTTCAGTTGGTGTGTAATGAATCTAAAATATATGAAAGTCTAATGTTTATCAGTACATTACAGAAAATAATGAACTTTATCACAATATGCTAATTTTTTTAGAAGGACCTGTATATGGTTATAAGTTACTTTGGGCGAATTTACAACTCTCCTAATTTCTATGCGGTTCCATACCCAGGGTTTGTGACCCCCCTTTCCCTGTTAGTCGGGTATATGTGAGGGTGGTTGCTTATGGTCCCATCACATGGGGCGTCCCACCCTCCTTTACGTTGTGCTTTCTGTGTCATATTTATATTATTTAATTGTGTTTCAATAAATTGCATAAATATTTTATATGTGTGTTCTCATTTCCATGGTGTTATTGGTTTTCTTTAGTTGGTTGGCTCAGTATATTATACTAGACCCCAGTGTATTTTGTACACCCAATATGAGTTTTGCTTTATAGGTTGGTCTAACTATAAATGCCTAGGTCAGTAGGTCAGGCCTAGTTAGTCAGTTGGGACCAAGAGTGGTTGAGATGAGAGGAGTTGAAACCAGGATGTAGTCAGAAGAGAGCAGATCTGAGGTAGCCAGATACAGTTAGTGGGAGGAAAGATAGAGTGAAGACTTTGCAACATAGATTAGTGAGTGGAGCCAACTTCGCTAGGAGGTGTTTACTCAGATGTTAGGCACAAAGAAGAGCGTTTTCCTTCTGTAGCTGGACTATAGACTTGCATCCCTGACCAGTAGGAGAAGAGTTTGCCTCCCTGGAAAAGAAACAAGCATTCCTAGGAATTAATCTGTGATAAGAGCCATTATTGAGGGCCACAGACACCTTTGATGGTGGAGGTTTTATAGCTTCAGGCACCCACACCTTCTAAGAGACAGTTGCGTTTTCCTGTCTACAAATATTCAGCTTGTAGGGAAAGACAAGGAATAGAATCCAAAGCATCTAAAGAAACTAGGTACACCTGACCCACTGCTCCAAAACCTGACAAGCCTAAAATAGTGGAGTTGCAGAATTACCTCTATCATCTAAAGACTGCATAATTGTTCTGCTGCAACCAAAAGACATCCAAAGTAAAAGTTGTGAGTTGCATCTTACCACTGTCTACCTCATTATTACTACCTATGGTCGTACCACCATTGACGGTACTGGCGTCACAACAAAAACCATCAAGGGACTCAGCCGCAACAAGCACCCCTAACATCAAGGGTACCTCAACCACCATTTTGGCTGATGCTTCCTACCACAGAGCGTGCCCTGGAGGATTTCGTGCTGTCCACCTTAACACTGTGCTGTCAGCCCAGGGAAGCTATCTGCTAACCGTGAGTAAACTGATGAACTGTGTGTTATACCATTTGACCCCTCATCGGTCCACCGTGAACCTCACATGTTCCCCTGCAACTGGCTGGCTGCACTTCTTGCAATAAAAATATATTACCAGAAATTCTGGCTATTTATTAAAAATGTTACCTTGAGAGAAGACATGGATACATCTAATGTTCAGGAATCAAGTTGTGATTCCTCAAAGTCGAAATCTTTACATGCTGCCTACAAAAATAAAATATTTATGATTATACAAATGATAAATTTTGGATATACTATTTAAAAGTAGAAAATGTAAAACCTATCAATGTTTGAAATGTCAGTTTCACACAGAAATTTTTTATGGAGTTTAGTGTTCAGGGATCTTTCCGCCTCATGGTAGTATGGTGTACAGCCAAGAAGAATGATTAGTCTGGCAGATGCTGTATAGCTAAATTGCCAGAGATAACACCAGTGTGAGTTGGGGAGGTTGCTTGTTTCTTGATGGTAGAAGATCCCCTTCCCCCATAAGCACTGTGGCTGACTGGCTGTAAATACAGCTCTTCTACATTTCTACATACTCCCTCCCCCATCAGCACTCTGGCTGTCTATCTGCAAATACTGCTTTGCTACATCTGTGTATTCCCCCGCAGTGTAGCAGAGCTGTATTTGAAGCTATTTAGCCACAGTGTTGGGAGGGGAATGAACAAATGTAGCAGAGCTGTATTTGCAGCTAGACAGCCACGGTGCTGCTGGGGGAGGGGAAAACACAATTGTAGCTGAGCTGTATATGTAGCTAGACAGCCACAGTGCTGATGGGGAGGGTATTACGTAGCTGTAGCAATGCTGTATTTGCAGCTAAACAGCCACAGTGATGATGGGTTACCGTGTATACACAACTGTAGTAGAGCTCTAGTGGAAGTCAATCTGCATCAGTGTAGGTGGGAGGGGAGATGGTAATGTTTTATGGCAGTCAGAAGCACTAGCTAACATGATTTTGGGGTAATGTATATTAGTAAATCTTTGTTTGCTTCTCTGTATGAGCTTCTAAGTGATAAGAATGAGGTTGTGTGTAAAACTGTGGAAGAATGCAGAACAGCAGCATGTAACTGTCTACATAAATCATGCATGCTCAACCTGCGGCCCATCAGCTGTTGGAAAAATAAAACTTTCAGCATTCCCAGACAGTCTACAGCTATCTGCCTGCAGCAGGGCATGGTGGGAGTTGTAGTTTTACAACAGCTGGAGGGCCACAGGTTGAGCATCCCTGATCTTAGATAATTTACCATGGCTCTCGGAGTGACCAATCCCAGCAGGAGGGATGGACTTCACAGAACTGCAGGCTTTCAGCCTGATGACTCATACATAATAGCTACATGAACGAGCAGGCAAGGAATGAATTCTCAGTGTGATGTCATAAAGAGGCGTGGTGGTCCTGCAATCAAACTGCCTATGCCTGCCCAACCTTAGGCCTCTTGCACACGACAGTATGCCCTCCTAGACATATTGTCTGTGAGCGGGCCGTATGTCACACGGGAGCATTACAATGATGCTGATTGCAATGATCATATGAGTGCGGGAGAATAGCCCCACGGGGGCCCGATGTGCACAGCATCATTGTAATCTATGATGCTGTGTACTCCCGTGCGCACGATCAATACCGCTCTGGGACATATGTCCTGCTTACAGACCTTAGAAGCAGGACTCCAAGAAGTGAACAGTAGATCTGGCTACAAGTGAGGATAAATCAGCGAGATGGGAATACCCATTTAATTAGCTATAATGGTAGTGTGTATATATAATAATTATACTCTCATACACATCACACATTATTAACATAAACAATAATACCTTAGATAATTCTGAGAGAGAGAATATTTATTAGGCTTCACTTTGGCCCCTTTCACACGGGCGAAAATTCTGTGCAGGTGCAATGCGTGAAGTGAACGCATTGCACCTGCACTGAATCCGGGCATCCATTCACTTCAATGGGACTGTTCAGATGAGCGGTGATTTTCACGCATCACTTGTGCGTTGCGTGAAAATCGCAGCATGCTCTATATTCTGAAAGAAATTAATGGGTCTGCGTGAAAATCGCAAGCAAGTGCGGATGCGGTGCGATTTTCACACATGGTTGCTAGGAGATGATGTAAGTAAATTGATAAAAGTCAATTTACTGTATTTTCCCTTATAATACTAAAAATAATACTAAAATGTGGCTTTAGGGGTTAAAAATAATAATAATTAATTCCCCTCATCCTGTAGTTCATTATTTTTTATGTTTTAACCCCTAAATAAAATATACACCAAACCCAAACCTGAACTTCAGTGAAGAAGTGAGGGTTCGGGTCTGGGTACCACAGTCAGTTTTTTATCACGCACGTGCAAAACGCATTGCACCCGCGCGATAAAAACTGAACATCGGAACGCAATCGCAGTCAAAACTGACTGCAATTGTGTACCTATTCACACGATTTTCCATGGGCGCAGACGCAACGTATCCGGACACGCTCGTCTGCAAAGGGGCCTTTCTGTTGTCCTTTCCTGTAATTAAAGGTACTTTCACACTAGCGTTATTCTTTTCCAGTATTGAAAGCCAGTAAAGGGTCCAAGTGTACCGGATACGATATTTCGATGCAAAAGTTTAACAAATCCAGATCCCGAAAAAGATATCCGTTTGCATACGGATTTCCATATCCGGCAGGCAGTTCTGGACGAATTCTTCTAACGCTAGTGTGAAAGTATCCTAAGAGGGAAAATGCTCCTAATTTTCAAGTCACTTATCCTATCACATCAACAAACGTGATAGCTATACATTGATGATGATATATATTCTCTTTGTCTTCTCTGTCACTACAGCCCCACTCAGTTTGTAGCAGATTTGTATAACCAATGCAACAATTGGTAATCCGCCCACAGATTATTACATTCCTGTGAGTGCCCAGGATCCTATTTGGAGTGGCATTACCGACTGTCTATGTATCACTGTTATGACCAGAGGATATGGATCCTCTGTGTCAGCTGATGCGTAATCAAATGAAGCGGCGGTCAGAATCCAGGAAATCCAATAAACAGACACAGTGAGGCGCTTCAGCGGGAGTCAAGAGGTACAACAACCACGCTTGGGCACTTCATGATGAGTGAAGCTGCCTTAAATACAAATAGTCCCGCCTCCGGGTGGGGATGGTAATCAGGAACCAGCTGCCTACTCCTATAAAAAAGGGAGAGGTGCACGCGCGCATGCTATAGCGCATCAGTTGACACCTGGCAGTGAGGACTGATCCGACGGTATGCTGGCGGGCACCTGCATCTCCTACAAGGTAAGCCAGTACTGGGACCTATAGTGCTGCAATTTGCAGACAGCAATCTGCCACCCTGCAGTGGAGACGCAAATCCCATACTGACAATCACCCTAATAAACATATTTGTTAGTTCAAATCTGACTTTTGACGTCAAGTATTTTAATTTGAATTTAAAAGATTTGAGACTAAATAGGCTTATATAGGCTAAGTGATAAAACTATTTACTATATGTAATTAAATATATATAAGGTAAAACAGATGAGTAGGAATATAGGATAGAATCGGCTTACCTACATAAGTGGTGCAATGCACAAACACAGGGCTGGGTTCCAGAATAAACACGTTGTGTCAAGTGTAGTGTTGAATAAACTTGTGTTTTCAAGTTCGGCGTACAAGGTTCAGGTTATCTAAGAATTCCGTTATGGATTCCGCTACCTGCCGAATTTGAAAACGCAAGTTCGCTCATCCCTAGTAAAGTGTAGTCTGCTCATCACTCACAGATTAAGCATAAAATGTCTTTATATCATCTCAAAACATAAACAAGTTAAAAATATTGTGCCGATCAGTTTTGGGCAGAGGAGCCCTTAGTCATGGCATAGTACATAAAAGATAAAATGAGTTTAAATGCCGAAAAGTAAGGCATGCATGGAGAAAAACAGTTTGAAAAATCTGGCATGGAACAGTGGACTGTACCTACAGATAATATGCAAGAAAGCACAGGAATATGTGGAAAACACAAATGGTTTTTAGTAACATAATGTGAACAGACACCAATAAAAAAAATACATAATAAAAATAAGCAATGTCCATTTTAAGGTTTAAAGAAGACCTTTCACCTTTCCTGAAATGCCTGTTTTAATAGCTTCATGCATTCCCAATGTAATAACAATTCTGGATCATCTATTCTTATGGCTCTATGCTGTGTTATTCTTTTATTATTGGACCTAGGATTTATGTATGAATTACTTGCAGTCTGCAATAAGGGTACAGAGGTGTGTGGGTGCAGGCACAGCACTATGAAGTGCCTTCTGCTCTGTGGCATTATAAGAATTTTGGTATCTCTGACTTTTAGTCTAACCAGACTGTCTATTACTCTGTAATTCCTCTAGCGCTGTTCTATGGAAACAGGTTTAAAGAGCACACCTAATGCTTCAAATAACGTCTTTATTAACTTCAACTATCAACTTTTCTTCATATATAACACTGCCGCCTCTGCAGCAGATAGTCCTAGTACACAACACGTATTGAAAATATATCACAAAATGGCAGTATGTTTAAGATGGTGGTTCAACTGTTCAATCTTGTCATTCAACATAAAATGGTGGATATATTTCTCTCTTCAGTATCTGTACTGTCACTTTTTAAGTTATTTAAGTACTTTATGATCTCTCTCTCTGAGAGGTACTGTATATCTGAGATTTAAAGGGATTCTGTCACCAGGTTTCACCCCCTCCAGATAAAAATATGGTTATGTTCAGGGAGCTTTAACCATTCCTAATGTGGTCTTATAAATGTAATCTGTAGGCTCATTTTGCTGAAAATATGCTATCACTAACCTGTCATTCATAAAAATAAGGTGCCCAAGGGGATGTAAGTGGATCCAAGCTGCCGCCCGCACCCGCCGCCGTTCGTGCCCAGCTCCACCTTTCCTGACCTCAGTGCCGCCTCCCGCTCTCCCTCCATCCCCCCTCCTCCTGCTGTAACATCGCTGTGACGCCTCCCCCCTCCTCCTGCTGTACCATCGCTGTGACGCCTCCCCCCTCCTCCTGCTGTAACATCGCTGTGACGCCTCCCACTCTCCCTCCCTCCCCCCTCCTCCTGCTGTAACATTGCGATGAGGCGTCACAGAAGATTATGAGGCGGCGCTGAGGTCGGGAAAGGCGGAGTGGCAGCTTGGATCCATTTACATCCCCTTGGGCACCGTATTTTTATGAATGACATGTTAGTAATAGCGTATTTTTAGCAAAATAACCCTACAGATTACATTTATAAGACCACATTAGGAATGGTTAAAGCTCCCTGAACATAACCATATTTTTATCTGGAGAGGTGAAACCTGGTGACAGAATCCCTTTAACTAATAATTCTACTTGCAGTATGCAGTTGGCAGTGACCAGGGCCGCCATCAGGCAGTGCAGTGCATGGCGAAAGGCCGCCGGACTAAAAGTACTGCATGTCCAACTTTTTAGTCCGGCGGCCTCTCACCGCGAACTGCCCTGCTGCGCCGGAGCTCCACCCCCATTATAGTCAAAGGGGACGGAGCGGCGGCAGGACGGATCCGACAGGGTGACAATCTCTCTTCAGGTTTATTAGAAAATCTGTTATCAACTTAGCACATACAGTTTTCACTTCACTTGGTTGTACTACTGTCAGACTGCTGTCACTGTGGGTAACAATGCACAGCACAGCTTCTGAGTCCTTCTGTCCGCTTCCCTTCATTCAAGACTGACTCAGTCAGAGCTCAGACAATGTACCAAGAGCCGACTCAGCGAGTCAGCAAGTTAATCGAAGCATCCGTGCATGCACACCACCTAAGCTCTTCAATCAGTAGACTCAGCAAGTGAATTTAAGCATCCGATGAATCATGAATCGGTTCATTTGAATGAGCTGATTTAAATGAACCGATTGATCTGAAAGATCCGAACTTCCTATCTCTATTCCTTATTCGACCCCCCCCCCCACTCCGCTGATTCCCGTATTATACCTAGTATACCGGCTCCGGCTGCATTCCCCTTTAAAAGGCTCTGAGCCGCTGTGCAGAGGAATGTAGCTGCGCAGCAGCAGGTGACGTCAGACGCTGTCTGCTGCCTGCTGCCGCCTCACGCCGTGACGCCGCCTTCAGATTAGTGCGCCGCAGCCTGCCTGCCAGTGCCAGACACAGTCAATTCTGGTTTGCAGGCTTGCAGCCAGGCGCGGCGGCGGAAGCTTCTGTTCTGGCCTCTGGGAGTGGGACTGGAATCGAATCTGGAAAGAATTGTGGTGGAAGCCTGCCCAGCTTCCCTAGTGCCCGCGCCCCTCGCCCCACTTAGCCAGCCCAGGAAGGCTCCATGCTCCACTCCATCACATGTTGGACCGGACGGACTCCAATGATTCATTAAGGTCCATTAGGTTCATTGTTTCCATAAATAGTTATCATTTTACTGTTAATGGTGGCATACAGTATTTTTTCAAAGCAGAACACACTAGCTAAATAGCTGGGGCTTGGTGGGCTGGCAAGAGAGGGGTTAATAACAATAAGTGATGAAGGATCATGGCCCTGTGGGATAATCCAGAAAACAGCTTTCCATTTTACCCCCGAGCAAAGACCACACAACATAGAGCTGCCTAGCCAAGTAGACAACATAAGGATCAATATGAAAATAAATAATTTGGAGCCTTTGAAATAGCTTAGCTCAGTTAGGCTACTTTCACACCTGCATTTAGGTGCGGAGACGGATCCGCACCTATAATGCAAACATTGGTATCCGTATCCGTCTGCATAACTCAGTAAAAAAAAAGTCTAAGTCTAAGTGTAGGTCAAATGGATCCGTCATAACTTTACATTGAAATTCAATGGGGGACGGATCCGTTTGCAATTGCACCATATTTGTGTCAATGTAAACGGATCCTTCCCCATTGACTTACATTGTAAGTCAGGACGGATCCGTTTGGCTCCGCACCGCCAGGCGAACACTAAAACGCTGCAAGCAGTGTTTTGGTGTCCGCCTCCAGAGCGGAATGGAGGCGGAACGGAGTCAAGCGGATGCATTCTGAACGGATCCTTATCCATTCTGAATGCATTGGGGCAAAACTGATCTGTTTGGGGCCGCTTGTGAGATCCCCGAAACAGATCTCACAGGCGGACCTAGAAACGGCAGTGTGAAAGTAGCCTGTGCCACATACTGAGCTGAGCTATTTCAAAGGCTCCAAATTATTTATTTTCATATTGATCCTTATGTTGTCTACTTGGCTAGGCAGCTCTATGTTGTGTGGTCTTTGCTCAGGGGTAAAATGCGAAGCTGTTTTCTGGATTATCCCACAGGGCCAGGATCCTCCATCATTTATTGTTATTAACCCCTCCCTTGCTAGCCCACCCAGCCGTATTTAGCTTTGTGTTCAGCTTTGAAAAAAATGTTTAGGCTATGAAGGGGTTAATTAAGTGTTGGAGGGGGTGGGGGTGTTATTGTGCATATTGTGTTTGGGATCCATTTAACAAGTTTGACCAGTTGGGTTTGAGAGTGGTTGAGTGTCATGCACAGATCCCCCATAACAGTGTGTCATTCACAGATCCCCCATAACAGTGTGTCATCCACAGATCCCCCATAACAGTGTGTCATCCACAGATCCCCATAACAGTGTCATCCACAGATCCCCCATAACAGTGTGTCATCCACAGATTCCCCCCATAACAATGTGTCATCCACAGATTCCCCCATAACAGTAAGTCCTCCACAGATTCCCCCCATAACAGTATGTCATCCACAGATCCCCCCATAACACTGTAACAGTAAACCTTGTGCTTTTAAGGTGTTTTTTCTTAAATGTGCCAGGGGAAGATTGCTAGGGCAGATTAGAACAGGTAGTGTAGTTAGTGTTAGTGTAGGGTCCTGCTTAAAAGAGTCTACCTTGTCGTGGTAGCAGGCTTCATATTATTTGGTCAAAAATTAATTCCTTACTGAAATCACTGATTATCACTTTTTACTGTCTTTGTAGTTGTAAAAAAATATATAAATTGGGGTTAGGTCCTTGGGGGTGGAGGGGAGCTGGAGTCAGGACGGATTGTAAAGGGGCGGGGTAGGAGGGGGGGGGGTCCAGGCCTTGAGCTGTGTAAGGGGCCCCAAAATTTCTGATGGCAGCCCTGGCAGTGACTATTTGCAGATTAGTTGAGTATGATATGGTATGGTTGTATGCAATTTGGGTTGCAATATGGAATCTGAATGCTTGCAATTGTATGCTTGCAATTTAGTGAAACTGTAAGTAAACACACATACATCTGGTTCAGTTTATAGTTCTAATCACAATATTAACAATATGAACATTATATAACTGTTCTAAATACCTATTTCCCCAGTTGTCTCAATGACACCACATCCTGAGAGGTTTAAAACCCCACCCCTTCCCTCCATCGTCATTTTTTTTTTTTTCCCTGTGCCATCAGGATAGGAAGCAGGAGAGGTCTATGAAGACTCTATACGGGCCCACCTGCATAGCGATTATCAGTCTGAGGTCGGATCAGTAGATTCGGCACTCCCTCCTCCCCCATGGCCTGAGCTTGGACGCAAACTGTTGCGCTCCCTGCAAAGATCCCCTCTGCGGCGGTCCAGGGGGACTTCATGCAGAGGGGAAAAGAAGATGGAGGCCGGAGCAGCACTGAGATGTGTTCCCTCCGGTCGCCGGCGCATGACGTCAGACGCTGGTGGCAAAGCTGGACGTCGTGACATCATCCTCAAGTGCCGCAGGTTCTGGAAGGTAAAGACATATAAAAACCCACAGGATCGGCATGATGGCGTCCGATCAGCGTCTGTCTCTCACCCAGAGAGCTACCACTGGGACTTTGGCGAATCGGGAGCAAGCATGAGTGCCCCCATCATGCCGGGCTCTGAAGCCGAACCTGCATCAAATCCAGGAGCCGTGAGTAGCCTGACTTCAGGCACATGGGGCCAGATTTATCATGACTCTGACAGCTCACTCCACTTTCACATATGGCTAAAGTCAGTTTTAGCCAAATCAGATTTATGAACGGCCCTTTAAGACTGTAATAAATGTGGTTTGACGGTAGCAGTTTATACGTCAGTAAGCAGATTTACAAAAGTCGCACATCTTTACCCAAAAATTGCACGTCTTTACGAAAAAGTCGCATGTTCTATTAAAAAGTCTCATAAGATAAGCATGGTCCTCACTGGAGTGAAGTTGCGCAATTTTTTGCGACTTTTTTGCGACTTTTTAAATAGTCTCAATAGTAAATCTGTCTAGAGATTAATTTACCTAAGAAAACACGCCCACTTTCAGAAAACTGGCGAGCATAGCGCAGAGCAGAAAAAAGTTGCACATTTTTGCGCAGTTTTAGTGATTGCGCAAAAATGTGCGACTTTTTCACTCCATTATTCTGACTTGAGCTAATGATAAATGTGGCCCATGGTGTTCATTGATTTCCCTGATTAGCTGATCCTTCGCTCCCTTATACTTACAGAGAGAAAAGGATTCTGTTTCTGCTCCTTAGAAAACAAGGAAATGTGGGATATGTTATAAGCGGTTACCCAGTACAAGGGCTAAACCCTTATATAAAAAAAAAAATGTACTTCCAAAATCGTGAAAGCTGAATCCTCTAGTTTTCTTGAAGATATCAGAACACTAGTAAAGGAGGAGGTTCAATCCACTTTAGCAGCTAGAGACCCAGCTCCCACTAGGATCCCTCCCCAAAGCATCTGCGATCTGGTTTCCGAATCTATACAAAAGCCATACACGTCTTTGGACGAAAACAATGAATATAAAAGATATTTATTCAATCCGGATGACATTGAGGAGCCCATAAAAGCTATCAGAGCTACAATACAAATGGAGGTGCCTAAAAAAGCCAAGACAGCGCAGGAAGAAATATTTGGCGGGCTGGGGGGAAGGAGAAATTCTGTATTCCTGGTACCAGATAATGTGCAAAAATTTATTAAATCAGAATGGGAAAACCCAGACAGGGGTTATTTTATTCCCAGAGGGATTAAGAGGCGATATCCTTTTAGTGTGGAAGATTGCACAGATTGGGAATCTATCCCCAGAGTGAACGCACCAGTAGCAAAGGTTGCAAAACATACTGCCCTACCTTTTGAAGACTTTACACAACTTAAGGATCCCATGGACAGGAAGGCTGAAAGCCTTCTGAGGAAAGCCTGGGAGGCTACAGCGGCCCTTCTTAAACACCACCGGATCAAATCCTTGAGAGTATTCCCCTGCTAAAAATGGTAACCAGTTTTTTAGCTGACGCAGCGGCAGAATCCGTGAAACTCTCAGCCCGTACGGCAGTCTTATCCAACATGGCAAGACGAGCTTTATGGCTTAAGGCTTGGTCGGGGGATATGTCCTCCAAAAACAAGCTGATCTCCCTTCCTTTCCATGGCCAATATCTAATCGGACCAGACCTAGACAAAATTCTAGATGTCGCTACTAGTGTAGGGAGAGGATGCTGCTGGTGATTTCAGGGAGAGAATAGGACTGAATCTGTGATCAGAACTCCAATATAACTCAGCAATCTACATACATTTAGTTGTGTGGGTGCAGTGCCTGCCTCGAGCCCAGTAACAGAAAAAAAAATATGGTGCAAAAAATTACTTTTTTGTTAGTTAGGTGGGCGGCGGCCATTTTATGCAAGCTCACTGCACCAGCAGTGCATCTGAGCTTTTGTGACATTCAACTCCAAGCTTGAAATACTTCACTAATAATCTGGTTTTAAAAAAACACCCTTTTTTGGCAATATACAACATCTGGTGCATTTGCAGGATTGGTCAGTGTGCAATTTAAGCTAGAAATACAGCCATAATTTTCTGGGTCTTTACAAACACCCTTTTTTGGCAAAATACACTATTTTACAGCCCTTCATGCATCTGCACGTGTGAAATTCAAGCGTTATATACAGCTTTTATATTTAGAGTTCGTAGCGAACTTTAGGTTTTTCGGACCCAAATCCGAACATTTACGTAAAAGTTTGTGTTCGATGCTTTTTATGGCGCTTTTTGAAAGGCTGCAAAGCAGTCAATCAACAAGCTTCATACTACTTGCCCCAAAAGGCCATCACAGCCATGCCTACTATTGGCAGCTCACTGCAGCATGTGACCCAGCCTGTATTTAAGCTAGAGTCACGTAGCGCCGGCCGTCACTCTGCTCGGATTAGTGTAGGGATAGGCTGCGGCTGCTGTGAGGGAGAGATCAGGGAGAAATCTTATGAAGAACTGCTTCTCTACAGCAAATGTGTTTTGTGGGTGCAGTGCACAATTGTTTTAAGTCTGCCCTGAGCCAACTACTACTGAAAATGAACTTTTTTTCCTTCAGTTAGTAAATATCAATACATAATCGCAGCCATTTTATGCAACGATAGTGCACCAACACAGGATATCTGCATGTCTGCAAGTCCAAAAATACTGCTTTGAGACACTGGGGTTAAAAAAAACCTTTTTTTCATATAGTGCACATCTAGGATTATCGCTGCATAAGTGACTGTGAAATTTAGGCCAGAAATACGGCTTTCTCGTACTGGGGCATACTGAGGCGGAAAACCCCCCATCTGTTTCATATAGTGCACATCTGGGATAATATGTGCATAAGGGACTGTGAAACTTAGGCTACAAATACGGCTTTTTGCTTACTGGGGTGAAAAAAAACCCATCTGTTTCATATAGTGCACATCTAGGATTATAGGTGCATAAGTGAGTGTCACATTTAGGCCAGAAATACAGCTTTTTGCTTACTGGGGTTAAAAACCCCTCTGATATACTGCACATCTGGGATTAGACGTGCATAAGTGACTGTGAAATTAAGGCCACAAATACGGATTTTTGCTTACTGGGATGAAAAAAAAACCTCTGATATACTGCACATCTGGGATTAGACATGCATAAGTGAGTGTCACATTTAGGCCAGAAATACAGCTTTTTGCTTACTGGGGTTAAAAACCCCTCTGATATACTGCACATCTGGGATTAGACGTGCATAAGTGACTGTGAAATTAAGGCCACAAATACGGATTTTTGCTTACTGGGATGGAAAAAAAAAACTCTGATATACTGCACATCTGGGATTAGACATGCATAAGTGAGTGTCACATTTAGGCCAGAAATACAGCTTTTTGCTTACTGGGGTTAAAAAACCCTGTGATATATTGCACATCTGGGATTAGACGTGTATAAGTGACTGTGAAATTTAGGCCACAAATACGGCTTTCTCATACTGGGGTGAAAAAAAACCCCATCTGTTTTATATAGTGTACATCTAGGATTATAGGTGCATAAGTGAGTGTCACATTTAGGCCAGAAATACAGCTTTTTGCTTACTGGGGTTAAAAAAACCTCTTTGATATACTACACATCTGGGATCAGACGTGCATAAGTGAGTGTCACATTTAGGCCACAAATACGGCATTTTGCTTACTGGGGTTAAAAAAAATCCACCTAGCCCTTCCCCAGGGGTGGAAGACATAGAATGCACTGACGCACAACCACTTATGAGGATATGGGAATACCACCTCAGCACGTCTCTGATGATGACGAAACACAGGTGCCAACTGCTGCGTCTTTCTGCAGTGTCCAGACTGAAAAGGAGGTCAGGGAGGAAGACTGGGTGGAAGACGATGCAGGGACGATGAGGTCCTAGACCCCACATGGAATGAAGG
Organism: Bufo gargarizans; assembly: GCF_014858855.1. Lineage (NCBI taxonomy): Eukaryota > Metazoa > Chordata > Amphibia > Anura > Bufonidae > Bufo > Bufo gargarizans. Next base: position 337,357,212 of record NC_058080.1, read on the forward strand.
TCGTGCCACTGACTTTCAGAGTTCGGAGGAAGAGGCAGTGGTGAGACCGAGCCAACAGCGTAGAAAAAGAGGGAGTAGGGTGCAAAAGCAGAGTAGCCGTCGCCAAAACAGTTCGCCTGCTACTGGCCACTGTCACCAGGGACCGAGCACACCAAAGGCAGCTTCAAGGAGTTCCCTGGCATGGCACTTCTTCACACAATGTGCTGACGACAAGACGCGAGTGGTTTGCACGCTGTGCCATCAGAGCCTGAAGCGAGGCATTAACGTTCTGAACCTTAGCACAACCTGCATGGCCAGGCATCTACATGCGAGACACAGGCTGCACTGAAGTAAGCACCTTCAAAACCAAGAAAGGGCTCAGGCCCATCCTGCTCCCTCTTCTGCTGCTGCCTCGGCCTCTTCCTCCGCCTCTGGAGGAACGTTGGCACCTGCTGCCCAGCAAACAGAGGATGTGCCACCAACAACACCACCTCCGTCACCAAGCATCTCCACCATGTCACACGGAAGTGTTCAGCTCTCCATCTCACAAACCTTGGAGAGAAAGTGTAAATTCCCACCTAGCCAGCCTCGATCCCTGGCCCTCAATGCCAGCATTTCTAAACTACTGGCCTTTGAAATGCTATTATTCAGGCTGGTGGAAACGGACAGCTTCAAACAGCTCATGTCGCTTGCTGTCCCACAGTACGCCGTTCCCAGCCGCCACTACTTCTCCAGGAGAGCCGTGCCCTCCCTGCACAACCAAGTATTGGATAAAATCAAGTGTGCACTGCGCAACGCCATCTGTGGCAAGGTCCACCTAACCACAGATACATGGTCCAGTAAGCACGGCCAGGGACGCTATATCTCCCTAACTGCACACTGGGTAAATGTAGTGGCGGCTGGGCCCCAGGCGGAGAGCTGTTTGGCTCACGTCCTTCCGCCGCCAAGGATCGCAGGGCATCATTCTTTGCCTCCTGTTGCCTCTTCTTGCTACTCGGCTTCCTCCTCCTCTTCTACCATCTCCTCATCTGGTCAGCGACAAACCTTCACCACCAACTTCAGCACAGCCAGGGGTAAACGTCAGCAGGCCGTTCTGAAACTGATGTGTTTGGGGGACAGACCGACGAGTGGTTGCTGCCAGTGAGCCTCAAGCCCAGCCTGGTGGTGTGCGATAATGGGCGAAATCTTGTTGCAGCTCTGGGACTAGTCGTTTTGACGCACATCCCTTGGCGCATGTGCTGAATTTGGTGGTGTAGAAATTAATTCACAACTACCACGACATGTCAGAGCTGCTGCATAAAGTGCGGACCGTCTATGCGCACTTCCGGCGTTCTCATCCTGCCGCTGCTCAGCTGTCTGCTCTACAGCGTAACTACGGCCTTCCCGCTCACCGCCTCATATGCAACGTGCCCACCAGGTGGAACTCCACCTTGCACATGCTGGAGAGCAGGCCATAGTGGAGTTTCAGCTGTCGGACGAAGAGGAGGAGGAAGAGGGGTCATCTCTAACAATTTCAGGCCAATCTTTTAGAAGTGGCTCAGAGGGAGGTTTTTTGCAACAGCAGAGGCCAGGTACAAATTTGGGCAGCCACGGCGCAGTACTGGAGGATGAGGAGGAGGAAGAGGATGGGGATGAAGCATGTTCACAGCAGGGTGGCACCCAACGCAACTCAGGCCCATCACTGGTGCATGGCTGGGGGGATACGGGGGACGGAGACGATACGCCTCCCACAGAGGACAGCTTGTCCTTACCTCTGGGCAGCCTAGGACACATGAGTGACTACATGCTGCGGTGCCTGCGCAACGACAGCAGAGTTGCCCACATTTTAACGTGTGCTGACTACTGGGTGGCCACCCTACTGGATCCCCGTTACAAAGACAATGTGCCGTCCTTAATTCCCTTACTGGAGCGTGATCGGAAGATGCGCGACTACAGGCGCACGCTGGTCAGCGCCAGCACCTCAGAAGGCGGGGTTAGCATGGCCGACATGTGGAAAAGCTTTGTCACCTCGCCGCAACAACCGGGCCCCAACTGCTGATATGGAGCGTGTTAGCAGGAGGCAGCATTGGAACAACATGGTGGAACAGTACCTGTGCACACGACTACACGCACTGACTGATGGTTCTGCCCCATTCAACTTCTGGGTCTCCAAATTGTCCACATGGCCAAAGCTTGCCCTGTATGCCTTGGAGGTGCTGGCCTGCACTGCAGCCAGTGTACTCTCTAAACGTGTATTTAGCACGGCAGGAGGCATCATTACAGACAGACGCAGCCGCCTGTCCACAGCCAACGTGGACAAGCTCACGTTCATTAAAATGAACCAGGCCTGGATCCCACAAGACTTGTCTGTACCTTGTGCAGAATAGACAGTTCTAATCCTTTTTTTTTTATATGTCCCAATAAAAATGCTAAATAACACACATCTGTGTTGGCTACCTATTCCTCCTTCGCCGCCGCTTCCACCTAGACCGGCACGTGAGCCTACACGGCCACATCCACCCATTCACCGCCTCCTCAACCTCTTCCTCCTACATCATTCCTAATTTTTATTAAGGTCTTTTATGGTTTTTTTATTCATTTCCCTATCCACATTTGTTTGCAGAGCATTTGCCATGCTCTTAAGCACATTTCACTAACTTTTGCAGCCCTCTAGCTCTTTCCAGGGCTATTTTAGAGCCATTTTAGTGGTCAAAAGTTCGGGTCCCCATTGACTTTAATGAGGTTCGGGTTCAAGTTCGGGTCCTGAACCCGAACTTTTTTTTTTCAAGTTCGGCCGAACCCGAACATCTAGGTGTCCGCTCAACTCTACTTGTAATGTTAAATCCTGTTTCTTTGGTAAAATAAATCTGAAGCTGGTTTGGGGCTGGGCAAATTAACATTTCAATGACTGGGTGGGTAGAAATTCTCCTGCTCACCGTTTCAGGTGAACCCTCCAAGACATTGATTTGTTAATTCAGTCCTATACAGTTGTATGTTTTCCAAAGGGTTTTTGTTTTTGTATTTGAGGTTTGGTTTTAAGTTAACATTTACTTTTTACTGAATCTCAATGTAAAGTCAAATGTAAAGATGTAATCAACTTTTTCAGTTTTTCCTTTTTACTAACCCATTTTTATTTTTAGTCTATTATTCCGTTTTTCCTTTTTAATATTTGGCGCTTTTCTCTTTCTTTTGCTCTTTTTCTTTCTCTCTCTCTTCTCTGTAGATTTGGTTGGGAGTACTGGGGGTCTCATGATATTGTGTAGGAACTACTGTCTGAAATCAAGGGTTGCTGCTGAGCGAGAGATATTTGATCAGTCACTGCAAAAAGGGCTTCGTGTGCTGTTCAGCTTTACTATATAGAATAATATAGGCAAAGGAAAGTGAGTTGATGAGCTTTTTTTAAGGAGACAAGGTGATATATATCACCCGGGCATACCATGAGCTGTGTGAGTAACGGAGTACTGTGTGTTTGTTTCCTGTGCGCCCCTCGTCCCCACAGAAGGTACTGTGTGTTCTCTGTGTGTACCCCGTCCCCACAGGAGTACTGTGTGTTTCCTGTGCGCACATTCCACTCCAGGTCAATTGGAAGCCCTATCCTGTGGTCAGGTCACTATTCAGAGCCAAAACCGAGGCTGGTATATCTCATTAGGAGACTCTGAAGGCCGCCGCCAGCAAGAGCCCTTTTCCTCACACTGGTACTCCTTTTCCTGAGGTATAACTAGGGTGAACGGAGTCCATGTATCAGTGCCAGAAAACCTAGGGCAACTCAGAGGCAAACGAAGGGGAGTAGCAGCCGTCCAGGTGTGTGTCGCGGGACAGTCCAGGCATGTGTCGTGGGACACTGTAGGTGGACGCAGCTACTTTTAGAAGGCTCCAGCATGGGCTAAGGGAAATCTAGGGAACAGAAGGGTACCACTTCTGACTATAGGACAGTACATGAAATCCATCTATGGAGGAGGAGTTGTTAAGCCCCTCAAAGATTGGCACCAAGGGACTGTAGGTTCAGAGTGGACCATCCCCAAAGAAGGGACTTTTGAGGTCTGGATTGGGAAAAAGTTTGTCCGTGAATTCCCCACTAGACTCCAAAGCCATGGTTCCCTCCAGAAAGCAAAACTGTGGCTGCACTAATCCATCGATCTCCAGCAACAGGGCATTCAAAAGTCCCAAACAGTGCGAACTAACACTGTCATGTACTCCCGTCCAACTAAAACTACAGAGTCCAATAGAAGCGCTTTTCTCTTTCTCTCTCTATCTCTCTCTCGCATCCCTCCCTCATCAACCTTGAGATGCACCATGATGCACCATCTAACCTTGAGATGCACCATGATGAATCCAGCTTCTCTTCGTTCTGGTTTTAAGGACGGTGAGAAAGGGGGGAAAGTGGTGCAGAAAACAACGATCTTCAAACTTTTTACTAACCATTCTAACCTCTCAAATGTCAATCAATTTCTAACCTAGTAGGGAATTACGTTGAGAACCATCACTTCCTTTTCTTTGACGGTACTTGGGTCAGATTTTTGCAAAGAAGGTAAAAATCACGGCCGCTCCATGGCCTGAATGTTCCGCTGTAACCCTTTATTCCATCAGGTATGCCCCCAGGCAGCCCCACGGGTTATCACCCGATGTCCACCACCGGGTTCGGGAGTCTCTCCCAGACCCAGACACAATAACCAGTGTTCATTCTAGTCAACCAGGTGATTGGGTCGTGCTACAATAAAATCAGAGGACGGGACTAGAGCCGAGATATTATGAGCCATTCCAGGTGCTGCTGATGACGCCAACCTCTCTGAAGTTCAAGGGACGAGACAACTGGATCCACACCGGTCACTGCAAGAAGCTGCTCAACTTAGTCAAAGAATGAAGAGTATTACTTTTGTGTATTTGTTTAGTTTAATGTTTAGGGAGGGAAACGCACATCAAACTAGCCAGGGCCACAAGGAGACATTTGTTGATAGCATTGGTTTTATATTCCTAGAGGGTAATATCAGCTATAGGTTTAATAATAGCTCTGGCTCCTACTCCTCGCTTGTTAAACCTGTATGGGTGTCTGGGCAGCTAGGTGACCCAAAGATGTGGTAAAGGTCATAATTTTGTGGGATCCTCCAGTTGTAAGGAATGTGTAACAGTCAACCCTACTAATGAAACCCCCAATCTCTTTAATAAGACCCATAGACCAGATTATATCTGCTGGAAAGAAGAGTGTGACATTCAGACTCAGGGAGCGATCCCTCAGTCTATTCAGTTATTGCTGGAAACCCGTGACCCACAAAAGTTCTTGTGTGGAGTTGACGGGTCCATACTATTTCCTATGCGGGTTAGCCGCTTATAAGGCAATTCCCCCTAATGCCAGAGGTTCATGTGTCCTGGCGAAGTTTATCCCCGTATCTTACGTTACAGCCGATTGGGAGAAACTTATGGTGTGGAAGGGATTTGTTTTCTGGCTGGATGGGATGGGGAGTTGGTCTTATGAAGCGATTGAACAATTTCTCGTCCATAGTGGATGAGATGTTCAAAGAAACCGTTGACGCAGTGAGAGAGATCACCAAGAAACATCAGTAGAGCGTCCAGATGAGGGTTTCTGTGAATTAGATGATGAGGCAGCTGTCATGTGTATAGATGTAGCAGAGCTGAGTGTGCTGGGCAGCTATCATATATAGAGATATAGCAGAGCTGAGTGTGCTGGGGCAGCTGTCATATAGAGATATAGCAGAGCTGAGTGTGCTGGGGCAGCGTTAATATTTTCCGGTATTGAGATCCGTCATAGTCATAGAGCATCAGGACCAGTAGATGACGGAAAGGACAGACAGCTCCCATCGGGTGAGGGGGTGGAGTCTTGACTGCATGAAATCGGGGGATGCAGCGGTTTGTGCGGCAGGCTGGACCACCACAATGGAGCCACGGTTGTACCAGGCCACTTTATGCTGACGCTGCATGTGTTGACGCAGGGCCATCATGCCAACATTGGCGCCCTGGCCATGCTTCACCTTCTGCCCACAAATTCGGGAAAATGGCCATGTTCACCCCCTTCGGTGGCTTAACAAAAAGCTGCCACACCGCCGAGTCTGCCATTTTCCCCCCAACACTCCACACTGAATGCCTGCTACTGCTACCTCTGTGAACCCCTGCATCGCTACTTTCCAGGCAGGTAGGCTCCTGATAAGCTGGTAGTCTACCCTGGGCACGTTTTGCTTCCGACCTCCCACTGCTGCCACCCAGCTGACTCACTGCCACGCTACCACCTTGCTGGCTCAGCCGGTGCCGCACACGCAAGCAAAATGTTTCTGTCACAGGCAGAAGTAGCAGCAGAAGAAGAGGGTGTCAGCAGGAGTCACAGAGATAGGCCTCAGCTCCCAGTGTCATCTAGTGGTCGTGTCTTGACTAGCAACCCAGCGGTGCTTGAATAGTTGACTCGATCTTCGACTTTTCGCAAGTGACATCAGACACCACCAGCCAAAAGTCGGTGGGTTCCTCTGATATGATGCTTAGTTGGCATGGCCTGGGAGCAGGCCCTGTGCCCCCAAGTGTCCTCAACCTGCCTCTGTCATTTTCTGTTCCCTCAGCGCGATAAATATTATAGGCTCGGCTCCACTTTTCAGCAAGAGACACTACTAGAGACAGTCAGCAGCTACTACCCAGCCAAGATCTGGAGGAGACATCCGCTGCTTCTTCCGGGAGGCGGGCAAATAGTGATGATGAAAGTTGCGTGGGAGCTGGTGTTTTGCGAGTGATCAGGCTCCTGGCCCCTCAGGCAGGAGCCTGATCACTCGCAAAACACCAGCTCCCACGCAACTTTCATCATCACTATTTGCCCGCCTCCCGGAAGAAGCAGCGGATGTCTCCTCCAGATCTTGGCTGGGTAGTAGCTGCTGACTGTCTCTAGTAGTGTCTCTTGCTGAAAAGTGGAGCCGAGCCTATAATATTTATCGCGCTGAGGGAACAGAAAATGACAGAGGCAGGTTGAGGACACTTGGGGGCACAGGGCCTGCTCCCAGGCCATGCCAACTAAGCATCATATCAGAGGAACCCACCGACTTTTGGCTGGTGGTGTCTGATGTCACTTGCGAAAAGTCGAAGATCGAGTCAACTATTCAAGCACCGCTGGGTTGCTAGTCAAGACACGACCACTAGATGACACTGGGAGCTGAGGCCTATCTCTGTGACTCCTGCTGACACCCTCTTCTTCTGCTGCTACTTCTGCCTGTGACAGAAACATTTTGGCTATTCCCTGTTCCTTTTGAAGGGACTGTTATTTGTCTGACATACTGTAATATAAAAGAATTACATTAAAAGTAAATTAATACACCCCAAAAAAGGCTCTAGAACAATGTAACTTCACAGCAGAACGACTAATAAGACTTATTCTTTTTCCTATTATGCACCCCAAAAAATACTGTAGAACAATGTAAATACACTGCAGAACGGCTAATAAGACGTACGTATATTTCCTAATACAGCAGGTAAATGGCTGTATAGCAATGTAAATTCACCACAGAACGGTTAATAAGACATACATTTATTTCCTATTAATACACCCCATAAATGGATCTATAGCAATGTAAATTTACTGCAGAACAGCTAATAAGACGTACATATATTTCCTATAAATAAACCCCATAAATGGCTGTATCACATATCACTTTCACCCCAATAACAATCAAGATTTGCTGGAATTACTGAGCTATCATACAGTGCAAACCTAAAAGCAGCAGTATAACAGCAATTTCGATACCCAGTTAATGCAGCAAGGTGTAATAGAGTTGCTCCTATTACCCAGGCTGTACACTCCCCTATTGGACCCTTTTCTCCTTTTATAGTTTGGATAATGCCCCCCTATCCTTTCCCTACACTATGAATTATCTTTCCCTGAACGTCTAAATAGTTTTTTTCAGCACAATAAAGTCTTTCCTAATACTGTCCCTAGAGACTGTCACATCTCTCCCTGCACTAAGTACACTGGAAAATGGCTGAATCCAAGAAGGCTGAGGCTATTTATAGGGCCATGACATCACAGGGGCTGGCAGGCTTCTGATTGGCTACATCCATGGCATTGCGGGTGATCCCTCGTTCCCAGAGTTCTGCTCCATGTTCTAATATGTACAGAAGCCATTTTAGGGCAAAAGACGATTCGTTACCATGACGGGTGAGAAAATTCAACTTTGGTGCGAATCAAATTTTTCGAATTCCAATTCGTCAACTTCGATACGGTCATTCCTAATTAGAACTGTATCACTGCAAAGCAATACATTTGCGCGCCAAGAAGAGGGATTCCCACAGAAGAGTGGCCATATAATGGACCCAGAGATCTTCTTCCATCAATCATAGAATGTGTCGGCAGGTAAGAACCATTTGGCCCATCTAGTCTGCCCAATATACTAAATACTATGGATAGCCCCTGACCCTATCTTATATGAAGAATGGCCTTATGCCTATCCCATGCATGCTTAAACTCCTTCACTGTATTTGCAGCTGCCACTTCTGCAGGAAGGCTATTCCATGCATCCACTACTCTCTCAGTAAAGTAATACTTCCTGATATTACTTTTAAACCTATGCCCCTCTAATTTAAAACTATGTCCTTTTGTAGCAGTTTTTCTTCTTTTAAATATTCTTTCCTCTTTTACCTTGTTGATTCCCTTTATGTATTTCAAAGTTTCTATCATATCCCCTCTGTCTCGTCTTTCTTCCAAGCTATACATGTTAAGTTCCTTTAATCTTTCCTGGTAAGTTTTATCCTGCAATCCATGTACCAGTTTAGTAGCTCTTCTCTGAACTCTCTCCAAAGTATCAATATCCTTCTGGAGATATGGTCTCCAGTACTGAGCACAATACTCCAAATGAGGTCTCACTAGTTGTCACGGCTGTTTAAGGGTAACCAGAGCATACACAGTAAGAAGAGCTACTGACCGGACCCCAAACTAGGGAAGAGAAAGGGTGACCCCTGTCAGACCCTCAACACTCTCCCTATGCTGCTAAAGCACATGCCCGGATCCAAATGGTGGAACGAGGCATGCCCGCGTACCTTAGACTGATGAGCCCTGTAACCCCTACAATAGTGGAAGGGGCACGGCCACCGATGCCCTGCTCAGAATATGGAGGGAACCGGGGCCACCTCAGATCCAGTCAGGAAATCACCAGGTACACAACAAAGTCTGCACACTTAGCTGATGAAGCTGCAACCGCAGAGAAGACGGATCCAAGGGCCGCTGGCAATATCCGGAAGTGCTTGCAGCAGCAGAACACAGGTCCAGAGAACTAATAGCTTAACAAGTGAAGATACTCAAGGCAGAGCTACAACTGAAAAGAGAAATGTAATCCACGCCCTGCAATAGGAGGAGGGGTGATTTAAAGGCAGGGAAATCAGGAGAGACAGCTGGGAGTAAAGACCTCACAACAGGGGCGGAGAAACAGAACAGTGAGAACACCTCCAAACTCTAAGTGACATCATCACAGGGGTGGAGACACAGAGCTGTGAGAACGTCTCAAAGCTCTGGTAGTGACACTAGTGCTCTGTAGAGCGGCATGAGCACCTCCCTCTTTCTACTGGTAATTCCTCTTGCTATGCACCCAAGCATTCTGCTAGCATTTCCTGCTGCTCTGTGACATTGTCTGCCTACCTTTAAGTCTTCTGAGATAATGATCCCTAAATCCCCGAAGACACAGTTCAGTAACTCATACAACTGGAGTGGGTAGCAGATTTGAGAGAAAGTCATTCAACTCTCTCCAAAAAGGAGCAATTGCTCTACATTCCCATATCATATCGCAGAAATACACCTCCGGAGAAGCCGGGGATGGTGACCTACCCATTCTACATAATCTAATTGGTGTGAGATACATCTGATAAAAGATGTACAGCTGAATTAGTTTATTATTGACTGCTGGTGATACTTTGAGATGAGATTCCAATAAATTATCCGTGAGTTTGGCTATCTGTCTTTTCCAATTATCTATTACTGTCAGCGGGGTAGCAAGTGTTTTTGTATGCAGCATGTGTGAATAGATAGCTGAGATTAGACCCCTGTCCCCTTGAGTCTTGACAGCTCCTATAAGTGGGCATTGAGAAGACATAGTATTTAAGCCTGGATACATGCCTTGAAGAGCAGATCTAAGTTGTAAGGCCTCTTTCACACGAGCGAGTATTCCATGCGGGTGCAATGTGTGATGCGAACGCACTGAATCCGGACCCATTCATTTCAATGGGGCTGTGTACATGAGCGTTGTTTTTCACGCATCACTTGTGCTTTGCGTGTAAATTGCAGAATGTATATTCTGTGATTTTCACGCAACGCTGGCCCCACAGAAGTAAATGGAGCTGCGTGAAAATCAAATCTCATCCGGATGCAATGCTTTGCATTTTTTAACGCAAGTAACTCAGCAACTGTGAAGGTATTTTAGACAGGAAGTTGAGTTTCTCAGCGTCTGGCTCCAGGCAACACATGAGGCAGGAGTTTGCTGCTGAAGTTTCCAGCCCTTGCAGGCCTTTTTCCTGCATTCCAAAGCCACCACAGGCTATGGATGTGGAGAGGCTCATTGTCCTCGTCCAGGAGAGGCCCTGCATTTGGGATAAGTGGTCGGGGGGACTACAACGACTAGTATAAAAAAGATGCGGCCTAGGTTAGAGATAACCCAGGAGATTTTTTTCCCACCATCTGGGAGAAAACCAAAGGGCAAAGTCGCCAGAATTTGGGTAAGTAGCCAATGTATACATATGTGATCCTTGTTGTCCATCCTAGCATAGGCCAGGTTATAGGTAATCCTCCCTAGTATAGCACATCTGATACGTTATCCTCCCTAGTATAGCATATGTCATAGGTAATCCTCCCTAGTATAGCACATGTGATATGTTATCCTCTGTAGGATTGTATATTTGGCTACATTTTCCTTTCTTGTCTTTTTAATACAAGTTGATGAGGTCAAGAATCGTTGGTGGAGCTACAGTGGCCAGTTCTGAAAAGAGATGCAGCACCAGGGGTGTGGTGATTCTGGGCCCCCAAAGAAAAGGCCATATATGTTTAAGGAACAACTGATGTTCCTGCGTGAGGTCATGGAGCTGCGTCCGTAAGTTAACTCTAGACACTGACCACTACATGTTTATCCATACACACTGAATGTAGACTATGTAGGTAATGTGATTGGTAACAATTGGTAAATTAGAAATGTCATAGTTGCCAATAGCAACCATTCAGATTCCTCCTTTAATTAGCAAAAATAGGTGAACAACATGACAAGTGGATTAGGATTTGTTGCTATTGGCAGCTATGACACTTCTAATTTCCCCAATGTTGTATTATTATACATATGTAATATGTGGGTTAGTTCATGTAGCACTATGTGGTAAATGCATTTTGCTGATGAAAGTAATATGTGATGAGCATATTTATAATACAAAATAGTGTTCATATAGTAAAGTACTATGTTTTTCCATTTCATCCACCATGACGGCCCACATTGAGATTGACCCTTGACCTCTGTAGGGGCAGGAACAAATAGAGAGTTTAAGAACCCCCCACCCCTCCACCTCCTCAGTGCTTTCCTGCCCCTACAGGGGCCAACACGTGGAGAGTTCCTCCTTCATGGAGGATGAAATAACCTTATCTTCTTTACAGGTTCTCCAGCTGGCCTCCCGCGGCAGGGGCTAAGGCTGGCCAGCTAGGAGCATCGAGGACCCTCGTCTTGGCTTATGCCGAGGCTTGTGGTCCTCCCCATACCTTCAGACTTCCTTCCCTCCTTGAGGAAGCAGTTGGAGGTGCCGGCTTCTTGGCGCGCACCGCGCTCGGCGTCCTTTCCTTCTGGAGGAGGGCCGAGCTCTAGCGTCCGGCAGGGGAAGCAGGTGCGGCGCATGGAGCGTCTCTATGGGCGGGCCGGGCGACGCACGCATCCCTTAGTAGGCTGGTGCGGCGCAGGCCTACGCTGTCATGCAAGGCGCAGCTAGATGACGTCAGACGGCCCCTCGCCTGCTACACCGCGATGTCTGAGACACCTGCTCCCCGCCAGGAAGGTCCTGATCCTTCTGCCTCCAGTACCGTGAGTCCCCTTCTGGGGGGTGTATATTTCAGTTTTTTAAGCCTGAATTACTAATGCTGGGATATCTGGTTGCTTCCTTCTGCAGGGCAGCAAGGAGTTAAAAACCAAAACAAAACCCTTAAAATGGTGTGCTTGTTCCAAGCGTCTCCCTGAAAATTATAAAAAGAGGCTATGCAAACCTTGCACTTCAGAGATTTGGAAAGAGGAGCAACCAGATATACTCTCGGAAATGAAGTCTTTTATTTCAAACGAGATTAAGTCCTCTTTAGCCTCCTTATCTACCCCTTCCAGCAACCCCATCCCTTCTAAGAAACGCAAAGTATCTGTTATTTCTTCTTCTGAGGGCGAAGAGGTTGAAGTGGCCTCTGCCTCGTCCAGACAATTTCCTAATGAGGAACCCTTGTCGGACGGAGAGATTCTAGAAGAGGATAAAAAATACTTTTTTTCCGCTGATGAAATGGAGGAGCTGCTCCGAGCAGTCAGGTCCACTATGGGCATCGAAGATACTCCTAAACCCCGTACGGTACAGGATGAAATGTTTGGGGGTCTTAGATCTAGGTCTTCTATTGTTTTCCCCATCAATGAAAATATAAAAGAAATGATATTGGAGGAATGGTCAGATCCAGAAAAGAGACTTGGCATTCCTAAAGAATTTAGGAATAGGCTCTGCTTTGACCCGTCTGAAAGCAAAATATATAACCAGACGCCTAAGGTCGATTTGCAAGTGGCCAAGGTAGTAAAAAAGACCGCCCTACCCTTTGAGGATTCCTCTCAGCTAGGCGATCCTATGGATAGAAAGGCAGATGGCCTCCTAAAAAAATCCTGGGAGGCAGCTATGTTTGGGGTAAAAACTAATATTTCTGCTACCTCTGTTGCCAGAGCGATGTATATATGGCTTGGAGAACTGGACGAACATCTGAAAAACAAGACTCCAAGAGAAGAGATCAGGGATTCTCTCCCCCTTCTCCGCTCCACCACAGCATTTTTGGCCGATGCGTCTGCAGAGTCCATCAGGTTTTCCGCCAAGGATGCTGCCCTTTCTAATGCAGCCCGTCGGGCTTTATGGATGAAAGCCTGGTCTGGAGACAAGGCATCCAAGGCCAAGCTTTGTTCTATCCCCTTTTCAGGGGAATTTGTCTTCGGCCCCACTCTGGATAAGATCCTAGAGGGAGCAGCAGACAAGAAGAAGGGTTTTCCAGAGGACAAAGAACCAAAAAAGAAGCCCTTTCGTCAGTACCAACCCCAGCAGAGATCCTACAGGGGGAAAGGGAAGTCTGGCCGATGGAGCTATCCAAAAGGGGGGAGAGGAAGAGGCTTCATCCTCAATCCCCAGAATAGACAATCTAAACAGCAATGACGCCAGGGTAGGGGGGCGACTGATGGGTTTTCTATCCTCCTGGAGTCAGGTAACTTCAAATCCCTGGGTGCTAAACGTAATCTCCCAGGGTTACAGGATAGAGTTCTCATCAGTCCCCCCAAGAAGATACTGCATCACACCTCAGAGCAGGTCAGATCTTCCGAAAATCTGGCAGGGCGTCCAGGACCTCTTAGAGCTAGGGGTAATTCGAAAGGTTCCTATCCCAGAGGAAAGGAGAGGATTCTATTCCAGTCTTTTTTTATTAAAAAAACCAGACCAATCCTTTCGCACGATAATAAACTTAAAACCCCTAAACAGGTCTATCCTATACAGGAGGTTCAGGATGGAGACCATCCCATCCACAATCCCTCTGATTCCAAAAGGGGCATTCATGCCGTCAATCGATCTAAAGGACGCTTACTACCATGTCCCCATCTATCATCTTTCCCAAAAATATCTAAGATTCGCTCTAAAAGGACCAGACAGGTCTATCCATCACTTCCAATATGTCGCCCTCCCTTTCGGTATCTCCTTGGCCCCCAGGGTCTTCACAAAAATCGTGGTAGAGATGGTGGCCTGCCTTCGTCAGGAAGGAATCACAATCATTCCTTATCTCGACGACTTTTTAATTCTGGGCAAGACAGAATCCGAGAACCTTCTGGCAATCCAAAGATTCTCGGAACTCTTAAAGAACCTCGGATGGATTATAAATATAGAAAAATCTACCCTAACCCCGTCCATGAGAATAAAGTTCCTGGGTGTGGAATTAGATTCGTCCCTGTTGATGACCTTCCTCCCTCAGGACAAAGCTACTGCACTGACAGAGAAAATCAGAACATTCCAGAGGGGTCGCAACTGCTCCATCAGAAAGGCCATGAGTCTCCTGGGAAGCCTAACCGCCTGCATTCCCTCGGTGGCATGGTGCCAAAGCCACACAAGAGTAATCCAAAATTGGATCCTAACTATTTGGGACGGAAGACAAGTAAGTCTAGACAGGGTTTTTCGGATCCCTCAGGCCGTAAAAACAGACTTGGATTGGTGGAAAGTAAAAAGAAGACTGCTAGGAGGCCTTTAGTGGCGGAACCATCCCGTCATTCAAGTAATCACGGACGCAAGCCTCGAAGGCTGGGGAGCAAAGATAGGAGATCATCTTCTACAGGGTACCTGGCCCTATAGTAGATCCAGGAGAATGGTCTCTGAACAGGAATATCTTCCAAAAAATCTCGGAAAGATGGGGCTGTCCAGAGGTAGACTTATTCGCCTCCAGAAGAAATGCGCAGGTAAACTGTTTTTGGTCCCTAAACCCAGGAGACCCAATCGATGCCCTGTCAATACAATGGAATTGGAAACTAGCCTACGCCTTTCCCCCAATACCACTACTACCTCGGGTCGTCCAGAAGCTCCTGGAGGAACCGAATACTCGCATCCTGATAGCTCCTCTATGGCCAAAGAGAAGTTGGTTCTCCACTCTAAAACAGCTATCGCTGGAAGATCTGTGGGAGATTCCCTTCCAGAGGGATATTCTAGTCCAGGGCCCTCTTCTTCATCCAGACCCAGGTATATTCAGACTGTCAGCCTGGATCCTGAGAGCGAGACGTTAAGAAGCAGAGGGCTTTCGGAAAAGGTGACCTCCTCCATCTACCTTAAGATCTGGAAGAAATACTGTTCCTGGTTAGGAGTTGAGCACCCAGACACCACCTCTCCTCCCATCAACAGAATTTTGGACTTTCTACAGTGCGGCCTTGAGTTAGGCCTGAGACCTAGTACTTTGAAGGTCCAAATTTCTGCCCTCAGCTCCTTCTATGACTGCAGCCTGGCCAACCACAGATGGATCAGGAGGTTCTTCAGAGCAGTTTCAAGATTGAGACCCTCTCTGAGATCCAGAACTCCAACTTGGGATCTTAACATCGTACTAGAAGGCCTAACAAAACCTCCATTTGTACCTTTGTCGGAGATATCTTTAAAACACCTTTCCCTTAAGACTGCCTTTCTGATCGCTATCACCTCAGCCAGACGCATTGGAGAGATCCAGGCCTTGTCTTGTAGAGAGCCCTACCTCCAAATTAACAAAGATCACATCCGTCTAACTCTCGACCCAGGTTTTCTCCCTAAGGTAGTCTCTCCTTTCCATCTAGAGCAGGAGATCTTCCTACCCTCTATCCCTAGGTCCGAACATTCAGGGCCTAGTGATAGGTTACATCTCCTGGATGTTAGGGACATAGTTATCCGTTACCTGGATTCTACCAGAGATTTCAGGGTGGATGACAATCTTCTTATTCAGTTTTCAGGGAAAAATAAAGGAAAGAAGTTAGCCAGGTCTTCCATAGCCAGATGGATCAAATCCACTATTGAATGCTGCTACAAGATCCAGAACAAACCCAGTCTTGGTAATGTTAAAGCCCATTCTACTAGGGCCACTGCCTCTTCTTGGGCCGAGAAAGGAGGGGTCTCGCTGGACCAGATCTGTAAAGCCGCAACCTGGTCTAGCACTAATACGTTTGTAAGACACTATCGTCTTAATCTTCCGGACGCGAATGAAGCTCTTTTCGGTCGGAAGGTTCTACAGGCGATATCCCCACCCATTTAGTTATCTGATATGTCTCAATGTGGGCCGTCATGGTGGATGAAATGGAAAAACCGCAATTAGACTTACCGGTAATTCAGTTTCCTTGAATCCACCATGACGGCCCATACTATTCCCCTTCCCTAAAAAAAAAAAAAAAAAAATGATTTTTTGGATATAGGTTGCATATACATGCAGATAATTATTTTGGAGTTTAAGGGTATGGATCAATATCCTTTTACTTTTGTTCCACCTTTCGGGTAATTGTAAAGCACTGAGGAGGTGGAGGGGTGGGGGGTTCTTAAACTCTCTATGTGTTCCTGCCTCTACAGAGGTCAAGGGTCAATCTCAATGTGGGCCGTCATGGTGGATTCAAGGAAACTGAATTACTGGTAAGTCTAATTGCGTTTTTTTTTTTTTTTTTTTAAACGAATGACAACCTAGAGAAGGAAGGGGATGAGTCGGCTCCGCAACAGTAAAGTGCCTGCGAGAAGGACACTCCCTCTGGGCCAGTGCAGACCGAGAGTTCCCCAGGACCCAGCACGGCACCATCCAGGTCTCCAGCTGCTTCCGGAGACAATTCTCCATCCTCCTTTGGCTCTACCCAGCCGGGCCAGAAGACGGGCCATGCCTCCTGCCGAATCTCTGATAAATACCCAGGTTCTGAAGTATTTATCTAGACCCCGGCAGAAGGATCATTTAGACCTATTTGCCCGGAGTCTAACCCATTATTTGCGCTGGCTGCCTCCAGAACGATTACTGAGAACCAAATACCCAACAACCATATGGAGAAGTTTGTGGCCCTGGAAAATTGGCGCATCCATGGGCACATGCTTGGCCACCGGGCAATGCCAATTCCCCAGGGTTCACAACCTCCACCACAGTTCCCTCCTCCAAGGGATCATTATGGGCTACCTATTCGGCCATATGGGCCATAATATCAGGGGGAATCCTCTTATGGGAAGCCTGCCCCCACCTCCTCACAAGCTGGCCTATCACAGTACTCAGGATGGGGGGGGGGCCCTTGGTGTTTTTCCATCTTTGCTGTGGCAGGTAAGTGTTTGATGACCAGAGTGTGCTGTTGTTTCTCCAGGTGCTTACCTGCCGTTCAGTTGCTGCTGATTCTATCTTTTCCCTTCTGTGACTCTGGTTTGTCTGTTTCCTTGATGAACCGGTTGTCTCCTATCCCTGACCTCTATGCAAGGGACCGTTAGGGTCAGTAGGATCAATTTTTGAGTGTATGATCCCTCCCACCTTTAGGGGGCGCTCATACGGTCAGGAGATCAGGGTCAGGATTAGGAGGTGACCTGCTCCCTATTCCTGTTTTCGGGCTTAGTAACAGCTCTAATTATACGGTGGGGGTTTCCCCCACTCCCCACCGTGACAGTATGTCCAACTGAGCCTCTCCGCTTGGTGCCTTCGAAAGAGGGCTCAGCATGTGTCTCCTGACTTGTTCTGGCACACATGCTTATCCTCCGGAGGGAGGGTTAAAGGGGAGTTACTGATAACGGCGCGGTTCTGGGTTTTTCAGGTGTTGCCATTGTTGTTGAACCGTTGCTCGTGTTGGTGTGTCCCCTCGTTCTGTTCTCAGTTGTTCCTTGCTCTTGGGCTGGTTGCTGGCATCATTCCTTTGGTGTACTGGCTGTGTGCTGGTTGGGAATGCTTGCTGAACTGTGTCTGAGATGGATGCGGTGTTCAGAATGATTTCTCCTTACTGCTTGTTGGCTGGCTGCTAGGGGCCTAGTTGGTGGTCCTGGCATGCTGGCGGCAGTTTTGAGGGATGTGCTGACACGGAATCTGCACATTTTATTTATTTATTATTCCCCATTATTTTTGGGGGAGGTCTTTGAGGGGAGGAAGTGTCACGGTTGTGTCATGGTCTGTTGTAGTGGACCATGACACTTTTGCCGTGCATGCTTGTTGCTGGTGGCAATATGTTGTTTTGCATGTTTTGACACTTCCCCTTTAAGTTGTGTCTCCCTTCCAATCCTGGTGTGTTCGGGGTTAATATTTGTGCTTGGTGGAGCTGGGTGTGGCCTCTGGCTCTTCTTATACAGTGTTGTGAGCCTGAAGGTCAGTTGGTTGTTTGCCTGTATATGTGTAGGAGCTCTGCTCCTTTCTGGATGTGTCATCTTACCTGTGTGAGGGCATCCTAGTTGGACATCGTTTGTCTCCCTTTGTCTCCTTTCCCCTCCTCACCTGTTATGTTGTTTGGTGTGGTTTATGTTGGGGTTTAGTTGTTTATGTCATGTCTGGTGTTCCATGTCAGGTCGGTTTGGTGTTGTGATCTGCTTGGATGATTGATATTTTCCCCTGTCTGTTGTTACCTCCGAAAGGGGGTCCCATTGGTTTTCTGGAGGGGTGAACCTAAAAGATATTTGCAGCCTTGCCTGGAGCCACCTTGCATAGGTGTCTGCATGGAGGTGCAGGTTGTTTTGGTGTTTTTCCATCTTTGCTGCGGCACGTAAGTGTTTGATGTTCTGGTGTGCTGTTGTTTCTCCAGGTGCTTACCTGCCGTTCATTTGCCGCTGATTCTATCTTTTCCCTTCTGTTACTAGACCGCTGGAGACTCTGGTTTGTCTGTTTCCTTAAGGAACTGGTTGTCTCCTATCCCTGACCTCTATTCAAGGGACTGTTAGGATCAGTAGGATCCAGGTTCGAGTGTATGAGCCCTCCCACCTTTAGGGGGCGCTCATGCGGTCAGGAGATCAGGGTCAGGATTAGGGCGGCTGTAGGAGGTGACCTGCTCCTTATCCCTGTTTTTGGGCTTAGTAACAGCTCTAATTATATGGTGGGGTGATACATAGTGTGTCTAGACATGCGGCTGAACATCACGAGGGCAGAAAAGAGAATCCTCTTTTTTGTGATCCCAATAGAACAAATTCCGGCACATCTTCAAAAAGATTTCCAGTACATTAGACGCTGCGAGATGTATTGGATCTTCAAATTGAACAGCCTTAATCTCTATGGTCTCAATGAGGCGTTTGAAATTAATCTATAAAATAGGTTCATAAAATGGCTAAATACCTCTTACTCTCCATTATATTGTTTATTTGAAGTATCATATATCAAGAATGGGATACCCTGCATGCCTCATGCCCCCATCCAGACTCATAATTTCTCATAGACAATAATTCTAACTCATGAGAAGTCCCTGTGTGCGCCCCTTATAAACTATACCATAACATTTTCCTTGAAAATGATACAAATAAAAGCTTATTTCCATTATTATTTTTATTAATATTAATTACTATTTTACTGTAATATAAAGGCTTTTAACCCCTTTAGCCTCTATAACTTTAGTAATCATATTGTAATCTTTCTCTTTCTTGCTAAAAATTTACTGCTCACAACTCTATATGTTCACAACATTGGCTGAGCCTTATGGCTACTCATGTAGTCAATTCTACAAGTGTATCTTACTTGCGGTTCACCACCACATTGAATCTGGCTTCCCTAGCCCCATGGTAACGAGTCACGTGACCACGCTTGTTGCGATCACGTGACTCATGGAAAAAACATCATTGGATTTAATTTTTAAGTTTATAATGATTTAAAACTAGTTTTTATATAGGGACCACTGGGGTCATCCACATACGTGCCCCCAAACCAATCATATATATTCAATGGTGAATTTATGTATACAGTGAACTCTGCCTCCTAGATGACACCTGGAGACAGCCCCTCCTCCAGTAGGCGGTCCCCAGGTGCGTCTTTTTGGCGTTTTTGTGCATGTTTTTTTTAATCAAAACATCATACCTATTTATTGTACATACCATATTGTTGTAAAACCTGATGAAAGGGAAGTGTTAATCTCCGAAACGCGTTGTTTTTTATTTTATGTGTTACCTTTAATTAAAAAAGAAAAAAATCATTTAACAAGACCACCTTCATCGGTGATTTTGAGCCACAGCAGAACCTCTTCCGTTGCAACTAACACATATTTAGACAGATTTGTGAACAATATTTGAGAGTAATGGGTCTTTTGTGTATGTAGAAAATGTTTCAGATCTTTGAGTTCAGCTCATGCAAAATGGGAGCAAAACCTAAAGTGTTGCGTTTATTTTTTTGTTCAGTGTGTGTAGAGATATATATATATATATATATATATATATATATAAACAATGGCAGCACATCAGGCCAAATATCAATTTGGAGGTGCAGGCCAATGGATCCGGCAACAAATCCATGACAATATAAGAATTTAAAAAAATTGCAGCACTCTCTCAAAAAATGAGTAAAATGAAAAACACTTTATTCACCCCTGTGGTCGTAACTAGGGGCAAACTTGTGTTTCATGTTTAGCGTACTAGGTTCGGATTTAATTCAGGTTCGGAATTAATTTATGGATTCTGCTACCACGGACCATAACTAAAGGCCCATTCACACGTCCGCATAACGAGTCCGCATTCGTTGCACAATTTTGCAGAAGGGGTGCGGACCCGCACTTCCATTCTGCGGCCCCGCAAAAAAAAAAAAGATGTCCTATTCTTGTCTGCAGCCACGGACAAGAATAGGCATTTCTATCATAGTGCCAGCCATGTACGGTCTGCAAAACATGGCCGTTGTCTGTGTTTTGCAGATACGCAATTTGCGGACCGCAAAACATTTGCAGACATGTGATTGGACCCGTATGGTACGTGGTAGAGGAATCCATAACGGAATTCTTAGATAACCTGAACTTTGTACACCGAACTTGAAACACAAGTTCACTCAACACTAGTCACAACGTTTTAGCTCATATTTTGAAAAGAGACTTTGAATGAGCTGAAAACATTGTGACCACAGGAGTGAATAAACAGTTTGAGAAGTGCTGCCCATAATTATTCATACCCCTGGCAATTTTTGACTTAGTTATTTTTATTCAACCACCTGTGGTGACATCAGATCACATGGTCCATCACCACGGTGATGGACCATGTGATGTGATGTCACCACAGGTCCTTTAGCCGGGAGCTCATGATTAAAGAAGTAAGAAGAGACCGGCAGCTACGCGATCAAGAGGAGAAGGTGAATTATTTTTTAACCCCCAATTGACCACCTACTAAGCATTCTGTATTAAAGAATGCTATTATTTTCCCTTATAACCATGTTATAAGGGAATATAATACAGTGAATAGACTGTCATCTTAGCAACCATGCGTGAAAATCGCACTGCATCCTTACTTGATTGCGGATGCTTGCGATTTTCACTCAGCCACATTCACTTCTATGGGGCCTGCGTTGCACGTGATAAACGCACAATATAGAGCATGCTGCGATTTTCACGCAATGCATAAGTGATGCGTGAAAATCACCGCTCATGTGCACAGCCCCATAGAAGTGAATGGGTCCGGATTCAGTGCGGGTGCAATGCGTTCACCTCACGCATTGCACCCGTGCGGAAATCTCGCCCGTGTGAACTCAGCCTAAGACTGATTGTGCATTCTCCTCATTACAGTGTTGGCGCTTAGAATCCTGGAGACTGAGACCAGGCCTGTAGTTAGGTAGGATTTCTGTTTGTGTCAGGCCACAAGTGTTGCTGGCTGTTCATTGCAAGGACTCCACAATTTAAAGTGACATTTCACACTGGAGAGCTGATAAACTTCCCCACAAACTCAAGCTAGGCTGGCGTTTTGCTCAGAAGGAATACTCAGGCGCGTGTTACAAGACCAGTTATGGGAGGGGAAATACTGTAGAACATTTTAAGTTTGTAAGCTGTTGTGCTGCACCGCAGGCTAGCCCGTACCTCACACCCAAACAGTTGTTCTTGATCTTTTAGTGCCGGCATGCTCCACCTGCGGCTCTCCAGCTGTTGCAAAACTACAACTCCCATAATTACCGGATAGCCTACAGAAGGGCATGGTGGGAGTTGTGGTTTAACAACAGCTGGAGGGCTGCAGGTTGAGCATCCCTGTATTAGTGTAATAACAGGTAAGGCATGGCTTTTTAATTGTGCCTACTAGTAGGTAAATTATTGCACTTTTCTCTGGCTTCCATCAGAGGGCGCTGCGCTGTGCAGCACAAGGGTCTCAGCCTTCGGACTGAGTGTATGTAAATTTATTTCCCAGCATTTGTGGTTGTGCTTATTGCCACGTTTAAGTAAAATACTGTTTTGACAAAAGCTGGTGTTGGAGTTGCTTTCCTCGTTCGTGACTTCGCTGTATACTGGGGAGCCTACACTGCCACTCCTGTGTAACTAATCTGTATCTAATCTTATATGTTATATTGTCTGCTGAGCGGTGTATCTAATCTCATATATGATACCATTTGTTGAATTGCTGTATCTAATCCTATCATGTGATACTGTGTACTGGGCTGTGTATCTAATCCCATCATGTGTGAAACTGCAGTATCTGACAATATCATGTGTGATACTGTTTGCTGAATAATGTATCTAATCCTATCATTTGTGATACTGTCTGCTGTGTATCTAATCCTACCATGTGTGATACTGTCGGCTGAGCTGTGTATCTAATCTTACCATGTGTGATACTGTCTGCTGAGCTGTGTATCTAATCCTATCATGTGTGATCCTCTTTGCTGAGCTGTGTATATAATCCTATTGTGTGATACTGTCTGCTGAGCTATGTATCTAATCCTTTAATGTGTGATACTCTTTGCTGAGCTGTGTATCTAACCCTATCATGTGTGATATTGTCTGCGGAGCTGTGTATCTAATCCCATCATGTGTGATCCTCTTTGCTGAGCTGTGTATCTAATCCTGTCATGTGTGAGACTGTCTACTGATCTGTGTATCTAATCCTATCGTGTGACATAGGATTAGATACTCAAAAAACATATTTCACAATATGTTGCAATACGACACCATAGACTATAATTACACTGCAACTTTTTGTAGCGCAACTAATTGATTTTAACTATAGCTTTAGTCCAAATCTTGTGGACTGCGCTGTCATTCAATAGTTAAAATCAATTAGTCGCACTACAAAAAGTCACAGTGTAGTCCCACCTACTGTATAGTGTTGCCCCTCATCAGTGTGGAGTAGGATTCTGGCTATCTGGGAGCAATGCTTTGGAGACTACTCAAACAAAACAATAGCTGGTCTTAGGGAGACCAGCTACAAAAAACACTATGAAACATCATTTAACCTCTTCAGGACACATGACGTACCGGTACGGCATGTTGTCCTGGTACTTAAGGATACATGACGTACCGGTACGTCATATATAGTTCCGATCACCGCCACCCGGCGGGCGGTGATCGGAACCCGGTGCCTGCTCAAATCATTGAGCAGGCACCTTGGCTAGATGCGTCGGGGGGTCCTGTGACCACCCCATGTCGGCGATCGCAGCAAACCGCAGGTCAATTCACACCTGCGGTTTGCTGCGTTTCTGGGTTATTCTGGTCTCTGAGAACCTGATAACCCGGAACAGGATGGTGATCGGTGGTGTGATTTTACCCCACCAATCACCTTCCTGTGATCCTGAGAAGTGACGGTGACATCACCTCTCAGGATCGCTTCTGATTGGTAGGTGGCGGGCGGCGGGAGATTCAAATGTTGCCAGCGCTCCTCTCCTCCTCCTTTTGTGTTCCGGAGCGGAGGAGAGAGGAGCGCTGCCTGCACGTCGGTGGGATCTGAGCCAGCA
The DNA here is from genome assembly GCF_014858855.1 of Bufo gargarizans. Lineage (NCBI taxonomy): Eukaryota > Metazoa > Chordata > Amphibia > Anura > Bufonidae > Bufo > Bufo gargarizans. The sequence goes on from NC_058080.1 coordinate 337,380,700, forward strand.
GGGCCCCCCAAGACCCGATCTGTGCCCCAGCACCCCCCATCTGATCAGCAGGTAATTAGGAAAAGTCTAGGGAAAGGTTGGGCTAGGCAGGGATAATAAAGGGAAAGTTAATGGTAAAAAAAGTTTTATTGCATCACCCTAATTAGGGTGTCTGGAGTCCACAGCACAGCTGTGTGAACCTAGACCCCCCCAGGGGTGCTGCCGCTCCCCCCCCCCCCACTTTTTTGGGGCACAGGCAGTTTTTTTGTTTTGGGGGGGGCATACGCTGACTGTGGCTGGCACTCTTTGCGTCCGGCAACTGTTATCGCATCACACACCCCTCCGCTGATCAACTTCGGACAGTTGATCAGCGTTTGTTTTTCCTTTTTTTTTTCTAATTTTTAGCCCTTTTATTTAGTTTGTGGTCCTGGCTACGGTGGGAACAAAGTGGACAAACCAGGTTAAGAAAAGTGACTTGACTGTCAACTATTAATGGCTGAGGTGTGCTGGAAGCCATGGCCGTGTGCGAGCTAAATGAGGGGGATGCCTTGATGGTGAGAGAGGTAAAGAGGGGAAGGGTGGGAGGGGTAAGAGTGTGGCGTCCATGATGAAAAGCAGCCACCCTTGCCCCTTCCACAAACGCAGGCTGACCTTCAGCCTTAACCACTTGTGGCCCTGGCTACGGTGGGAACAGAGTGGACAAACCAGGTTAGGAAAAGTGACTTGACTGTCAACTATCAATGGCTGAGGTGTGCCGGAAGCCATGGCCGTGTGCAAGCTAAATTAGGGGCAAAGCTAAACTAGCTAAACTGGTAAAGGCTTTGTCAATTTCAACCTGCGGGTTTGGAACGTAATGCGTAAAACAGGAAGATTGCCATCTGCCCATTTTTTGGATGACATGCACTGGGACCCCATGACTTGACGCTGCGGATACCGCCCCTATGCGAGACGAATGTTCCGAAATGGCCTTGGCATTGAACCCTAGTCCGGAAGCTAAGATTCTGATGTGGTGAACAAACTGTGATGCTGTGAGAAGTTTGGAATTGAAAGGGAAAAGAGGGCTGCATGGCATAGGATTTTTTAAGGTGGCGAATAGCTGTTTGAACACGCCAACTGGGCACCAGTCATTGAAGGTCTGGAAATAGCGGATTTTAACTTGCGGTCCCACCTGAGAGGTTTTAGTGGAGTGGAGTGATAGGGTGCAATGCGTCTGCTGCCAGGCTAATTGATCTATGGTGGGGCCTGCGTGTCCAGGAGAGCTTGTGAATTCCCCGGGCCGTAAGAACCCGTAAAAACATAGGTACATGGCTGCTTTGATCACTATGCTTTTGTATGGCTCAAAAGGATCATTGTCTAGGGCAGTGTTTCCCAACCAGTGTGCCTCCAGCTGTTGCAAAACTACAACTCCCATCATGCCCGGACAACATTTGGCTGGGCGGGCATGCTGGGAGTTGTAGTTTTGTAACAGCTGGATGCACACTGGTTGGGAAACACTGGTCTAGGGAGGTGGAAATAGCCCTGAACATTGCCCCAGTGACTGGTTTCCTACAGGACTCTGGCTTATTGCTGTTCTTTTGGATTCCTCTCAGAGTGGATTTAATGGCTTGAGAAGAAAATATGGACTGGCTGGATGATCTAAAGTGAAAAAATGTTGTACCCCTACCAAGTATAACTTGATGGTATTGAATGATAGGTGAAGTTCGGTGTGACAATAAGCCAGGAATGCCATGACGTAAGTTGTTTGGTCCAATTGTTCTTGTAGATGCCTGAGGGAGAATTGCCTGAAGGTTTCCCACCCTGTTTTGTATTTCCTGGCTGTATTGAGGGACAAGAAATTATGGATGAGTGACTTAGTCGTTCTGACGTGCTTGCTTAGTCCATCGTCAGTGTCTTGAGAGTAGGTGGAGGGACCCCTGATGGATCGGCATGTGGCATTACCTGAAAGAAAACAGGGAAGTTGAAACCCTGTATGAACCTACATGAGAAATGAAAATTGAACTGTAAAGCAAGACACACTAGTCTACGGACAAAAGGCATGATTTGTGGAGAAGAGGAACAGCCTTTGCTGAGGATTTCTACGACTGCCTGATTGTCTGTGACGAAGATGACTGGCTTATTCCTCCAAAGCTCGGCCCAGATCTGGGCGGCTGCGACAATGGGATAGATTTCTAGAAGTGGACAGGATTTGATGGAACTCTGAACTGAAGAAATCTGAAGCGACCAAGGACCTGCGAACCAGTGGCTGTTGAAAATGGCCGCAAACCCTTTTGAAGCTGCTGCATTGGAAAAGACTGTGGGTGATGCCATTCCAGTTTGAAAGGAAATGGTGCCACATGTGTAAATTGTCCGTTGCAGCGGCATCGAGATGGATCAAGGCGTCCTGATCCGAGGCAGCAGGTAAAAGTTGCAGCAATCTGGAAATGAAAGCTCGGCCCTGAGGCATGATCTTTAAGGCGAAGTTTAACATTCCCAGAAGTTCGACCTTTTTTTTTTTTTTCTTTTTTTTTTTCTCTTTTTCCTCTATTTACTTTATTCTTTTCTTTCTTAAAACATATACTCTTTTCAACACATCAGTAGCATAGTATACATATTCTGTATTACATACAACAAGTATAATTTATTATCACCCGAAAACCCACCCACCACCCACAGGGGGGAGAGGGGGAGAGGGGGAGAGAGAGGAAGAGGGAAAAAAAAATTAAATTAAAAAACACAAGCTAGTATGGCCATTTATTCCAAATCTCGTCTAGTCCCACTGAGTTTTTAGCGTAGCACCCAGGAACCAGTTGGATCTTAATAAGATTTTCAACTGCTACACGCCACTGTCTCACTGTAGGCGGATCATCTTTTATCCATTTCCTGAGTATAAGGAGTCTAGCCTGAAAAAGTACTTTTCCTAAGACCAGTCGGACTTCCTTCCTTAATTTCAGATGTTCAGTTGCTCCCAATATACAAACTAGAGGATCATCAATCACCTGAACATGCAAAAATACGGATACAATCTCTGCGATCTCCCTCCAGTATCTGATAAGTCTGGGACATCTCCAAAAACAATTAATTAAATCTGCATCGCTCTCCCTACATTTTGGACAATTATCCAAACTTCTGACCCCCATTTTCTTTAACATCTTGGGGGATCGGTGTAATCTATGTACTATAAAGAACTGTGATATTTTGTGTGAACCCCTATCCGATACCATTGGATAGTTTCTAAGGGCATCTTTCCATTTCTCGTCGGAAAAAAAGGGTTGGAGTTCTTCTTCCCACCTTTTTTAGCTAATATTGTAATCCGTTCTTTCTTTCCTTCCATCAATATCCCATATCTTTGTTTAGTTGTACCCCTTTTTTCTCCGACATCAGTAAATTTATATATTCGATCTGTTTGTTCCTTTCTGTATTTATCTACATTTACCCCTGTCCTTAAAGCGTTCCTAAACTGGAAATATTTATAAATATCCTTTTGGGGGATCCCAAACTCCCTAACCAGTGTATTAAAATCCTTCAGTTTATCATCTTCAAATACCTGAACTAAGTACTTTATCCCCTTTTTTTCCCAGTCAATATAGCTCCTAATCGTTTGAAGTTCCTTCAGGTTTAAATTTTTCCAAATAGGTGTATATTGAAGAAAGCCTTTTATCCCAAGTAATTTTTTAATCTACCCCCATATGTGATTGATTGTGTTCATAATTCTATTTCCTATATTATTTTTATCGAGTGTACCGGATTCCATTATCTCTAAGTGATTAAGTTCCCCTCCCCAACCCATTTTATTTAATTCCTGTCTTCCCACTAAACTATTCAAACTATCTCTTATCTGACTATATTGTGTTATCAAATAATACATAAACCAGTTAGGAACCGCCAACCCACCTTCTCTCACTGGGAGCTGAAGTACTTCTTTTTTTAACCTGGGGATAGAACCTTTCCATATGAATTCCCCCATTAGGCGATCGATTAATCTAAATATCTTCTGCGGGAGTCTTATTGGGGCGTTTTGTAACACATAAAGTACTTTTGGTAGAAAAATCTTTTTTATTAGGTTTACCCGGCCTTGAATAGAGAGTGGTAGTCTTTTCCAAATATGTATTTTACTTCTAAGTTCTTTTATTACAGGGAGTACATTTAGTTTTTCATAATCTTCTATATTACCGGAGATTTGTATGCCTAAATATTTAAAACTCTCGTGTCTCTCCAATACCTGAACCCTTGAATCCCTCTCTAACTGCTCGTCCCCCAATACCATCATGTGAGATTTCACCCAATTTATATTTAATCCGGAAAAAGAACCGAAGTTGTTTATTTTATCTAGTACTCTACTAAACTGTTCCCCTGTGTTGTGCAAAAATAACAAAATATCATCAGCATACATTAATAGTTTTTCATCTCCTCCCGAATATTGAAAATCTTTTATTTCCCTATCATTTCTTATTATGTTTGCGAGAGGCTCAATTGCTATAGCAAATAATAGTGGAGAGAGAGGACATCCCTGCCTGGTGCCCCGATGAAGGGCAAGAGGCAGGGACAGGCTCCCGTCCACCATCACTCTAGCCCTTGGGTTGGAATATATAAGCTGAATCCATTTTATAAACCCCTCGCCTATACCAACCCTTTTTAAGACTGCCCATAAATATTCCCATTCAATACAATCAAATGCCTTTTGGGCATCCAGTGAGAGTATTGCTTTATCACTCAGTTCTGTTCTATTGGCCTCGATATTAAGGTACAACCTCCTAATATTTGAATATATTGTTCTACCGGGTATAAAACCAGTCTGATCTTCGTGAATTATACCTTTAATCACCTTAGAAAGCCTCCCTGCTAGAACCTTTGCCAGGATTTTAACATCCGTGTTCAACAAAGATATTGGTCTAGGATCCGGGGTCTAATAGTTCTTTACCCTTTTTTGGGATCAATGTAATAATAGCCTCTTTCATACAGTCTGGTAGTTCCCCTATCCTTTGTGCCTCCTTCAGTGTTATTATTAATTCCGGTATTAAAACCCGGGCAAAAGTCTTATATATTTCAAAGGGAAGGCTATCACACCCTGGTGTTTTTGCAGGTTTTACTTTACCCAAAACTTTGTTAATTTCAGCGATTGATATTTCTCTATCCAGATATTCTTTCTGGGCCTGGGATATCTTTCTCCAGGCGACCTGATCTAAATATGAGTCCAACTCTACTTTTGAATATTTTACCCTAGTTTCATAGAGTTCCTGGAAATACTCCCTAAAAACCTTTTTAACTCCTTCCAGTGAGGTAATTATCCTGTCCTTATTGTCTCTAATCGCCCCCATCCAAGATTTACCTCTTTGGTTTTTTACAATACCTGCCAAGATTTTTCCCACCTTTTCTCCCTCTGAATCCAATCGGAATCCTTGGAAGAACAGTTCTTTCCTACTTTTCTCAAGCTGATGTATTTTTAATTTTTCCTGATCTTCCTCCCATTCCTTCCTATTTTGTGCAGTGGGGTTAATCATATATGCCCTACTTACTTCTTGCAAATTTTTTTCCAATATATTACCACTTTCCTTATTACATTTTTTTCCAATAATTTACCTTTTTTAACAAAAGACCTCTCAGGACTGCCTTGGCTGTGTCCCAGACTATCAGTCTGCTGGCAGAGTTGTTATTCTCCTGGAAAAAAATAGTTATTTCCTCAATTATACTATCTGTATCTGAGATAAATGACAACCAATGAGCATTAAACTTAAACAGTGGGAGATTGTTCTTTCTACTCAAGTCCACTTCCATTACCACTGCACTATGATCTGATAAAACCATAGGTGCGTACTTTATCTTGATCCCATTTTGAAGCATTAGATTTTTATTCCCCAACACCATATCTATTCTTGACCAAGTTTGATGGGTTTTGGAATAGCAGGAGTACATGGTTTCCTCCGGGTTCTGGTGGCGCCACACATCTATCCAGTTAAAATCCATGGCCAATTTAAACAAGTCCACATTTTGTGTTCTTCCCCCTCTGCTAGAGAGCCTATCCCTGAGTGGGTCCATCACCGCATTATAGTCTCCTATTGCTACCAATATACATTCTTGTCTATTCACCATAAATCTATGTAATTCATACAAAACATCTGGCTTATATGGTGGTGGTATATATATATTTGCAATTACTATTTTAACCCCTTCTATATTGCACTGCAAAAAGAGGTACCTGCCACAACCGTCGGCCTCGTGTGTAACACCCTCAAATCTAATCCCACGATGTACCAAAATTGAGACCCCTCTAGAATAGGTGGTATGTACCGAATGGTACCCTGCAACTATCCATCTCTTCTCTAACCACCTTAACGAGTCTTTATCCAGGTGTGTTTCTTGGAGGCACACGATAGCTGGCAAGAACCTCTTCATCCACTCAAGGATAGCATGTCTCTTTACTTTATCTCTTAAACCTCTCACATTCAGTGAAAGAATCCTAACCATCTAGCAGAGAGGGAGAAAAAAAATATATTTTTCTTTCCCTCCGCATCCTCTCTCTCCCTCCCCTCCAACCCACCCCCCTCCCTTGAATAGCCCCCCTGTCCGCTCTTCTGCGGTTGGGACGACTCCATTACTTTGCATATTGCTCCTTATTCCCCCCCCCACACCCCACCCTCAAAGACCCAAGCCGTCCGCCCATTCACTAGCCTCCAGTGGTGTCTGAAAAAATTCCAGCCTTCCTTTATATTCAACCCTCAACTTTGCCGGAAAAAATAAACGATACTTCAGGCCTGCCTCCCTTAGTCGCTTTTTAACACTTATATATTCTTTTCTACGGGCATTTGTATCGGCTGAATAATCCGGGAAGAGTCTTATCTTTTCACCTTGTATCTGATATTTTTCGGAGGTTCGGGCATCCGACGGTATTCTATCACGGTCTTTAGCCATTAAACATTTGATCAACATGTGTCTAGGGTATCCCCCTGGTGGCCCTTTTTTTGTGGGAACCCTATGTGCTCTCTCGATAGCAAACAAAGGGGAAAGAGTGCCCTCTCTAGAATTGTCCTTTATCCATCTCTCCATAAATTCGGTACAATTATCCCCTTCTGCCTGTTCTGGGATCCCGAAAAATCTTATGTTAGTTCTCCTTGCTCTATCTTCTTGATTTATTAATTTTTGTTCCATCTTACTGTTCATCTGCTTCAGGGATACGACCTGCTTTTCTAAGTCCTGAACCGAAAGCTCCAGGGCGGGGATCCTTTTTTCCATCTCATACAATCTCTGTCTTATTTTCTCCATCTCATCCCTTATTACACTGACATCAGTTTTCACTGACCCAATCTGTGTCACCATATTCCCCATTAGTTTTTCCATCCTTGAGACAGTGCAAAATATGTCATTCATCATTTTTACATCTATTTCTGTAGTTGGTACAGAGGGTCCCCGCTCACCTGCACCTCCCAAAGATCCATTTTCCTGTGTCAGAACTTGAGCCTCTAGCGCTATATGTTTTTCTTTCTGTAGGGAGCTAGTGCCTGGAGAACTCGGAGCCAGAAATTTACTTAGTCCCATTTGTTTCGGGCCGGTCTCTACTCCTGTCCCTGACCTCCTACTACTGGGACCAGTGGGGGCACGTTGTTCCTCCTTTTTCTTGGGAGACATCTCCTTACCTCTTCCTTCCCACCCCTATTTCTGTAATCTCTAACTTTCCAAATCCAACCTCCCCTCCCTCTACTCCCTCCTACCCTTCCCCCCCACCTATCAATCACCCCTCTCCCAACTGTTGATACTGGATACAAATGTAAGGTGAGATCTTCGACACCAAACCACCTATTAGTACCTAGAGGGATAAAAAAAGGGAACAATCGAAACACAAGAAAAAAAAAATATATATTTTATCCCAAAAACAGAATCTAACCGTTATTAAATGTCTAGTTGTTTTGAGCAGTAATTCGCACGAAGCAGTCCAGCCATCCAGATTAACACCGTCCTGTCTAGCCCAACAAAATTTAGAGATGTCACTCGCAGTGTGCTGCGATTGGCCAGCACTGCAGCAAGGGACACGCCTCCTACAAAAAATCAGTCCAATACAACAGACGGAGTTGAGACACCGGAGCCTATACCGGGCGAACGGAGCGGCGCCCAGGCATACTAGCAAGTGCAGGGGGACCCCTGGGCGCTGCTCTGCCCACAGATAGAGTTAGTTTTTAGTTTGTATACTAGTGAAAGGTCCTCTTTAAGGAGGGCAGCTAATAGATCGATATTGACTCCAGCTAGTCATAGATTTTTGGACGATCTTTGCGGACAAGACGACTGGGGATGGGCCCTGAAACAAATGGAGCAAACGTGCAAGGCCTTGCATTTTGAAAAATAACAGTCTGACCAAATGAAATTATTGCAGACCTGACTCCTGCCCAGAAACACTATGGGCCTGCCCCATTTGTCAACGTTCTGCCCTGAACTTGAAGAACCGGAAGGAATGGCAGAGGGTCTACCTTGGGCCAGAGATCCTGAATTGGGACACCAGTCGGAGGAATGCGAGATGGATTGACAGGTGGCACAGGTGGGCGCTTTAAGACCCGCAAAATGCCTGCAGAACAGTTCCATGTCTAGTGTGGACCAATCCCTGATGTGCTGGAATTGGGACAGAGCAACAGTGGCTTTGGCAGAGAACGAGCGATGATAGTCATAAAAAGCATGACCTCCATACTTGTGACCCAAATCAGTAACTCTGTACAGGTAGGTGTCTAGTTCCTCCCTACGGTGTGGTTGGGCAGATGCGGTGGGACTGCTCGCCCAATGAGAAACACGCTACAGTGTTTGGGGCTTGGGCAGTTCCCCCATATTGGCCACTATATGTCTGTGGTTTTGTTTTATAAGTATTGAATGTGCCTTCATCTGGCAATTGAACATTCTTTTGCACCTGGAAACCTCCATCACATGGTCTGATATGGGTGTGGCTTACAGTCTTGATTTGTTCACATTGCATTAGTTGTCCTGCTATGCGGTTGTGTGGAAGCTTGGCTGTGAGCTGGATTTCATCACCTTCAGACCGTGTTCACACCATAGTTAGCGCAGTGGTAGGACCCCTTGCCATGCTGAGTGACCGTGACGTGGTGTATGATGGGCTCCAATATATTCCTGACAGGAATATATTGGCAAAAGTCTCAGCTTTTAATATCTGCTTGTATGACCAGCTAGTATAGTCAGTGGCATATCCGTTTGGTGCACTTTCTTCAGTGATTTATATAATTGTATTTTCATCCGCATAATGTTCTGGTCTGTGTAGGATGCTTTTGTGGTGCATGTGGACCGCGCTGGCGTCCTCCTTTGTACGCATATTTGCTCGGGATGGTCGTTTGCTGCGGTCCACATGCGGTGGGACTGCTTCCCCAATGAGAAACACGCTACAGTGTTTGGGGTTTGAGCAGCTCCCCCATACTTGCCACGGTATTTCTGTGGTTCACATGCGGTGGGACTGCTCGCCCAATGAGAAACACGCTACAGTGTTTGGGGCTTGGGCAGTTCCCCCATATTGGCCACTATATGTCTGTGGTTTTGTTTAATAAGTATTGAATGTGCCTTCATCTGGCAATTGAACATTCTTTTGCACATGGAAACCTCCATCACATGGTCTGATATGGGTGTGGCTTACAGTCTTCCTTTGTTCACATTGCATTAGTTGTCCTGCTATGCGGTTGTGTGGAAGCTTGGCTGTGAGCTGGATTTCATCACCTTCAGACCGTGTTCACACCATAGTTAGCGCAGTGGTAGGACCCCTTGCCATGCTGAGTGACCGTGACATGGTGCATGATGGGCTCCGATATCTTCCTGACAGGAATATATTGGCAAAAGTCTCAGCTTTTAATATCTGCTTGTATGACCAGCTAGTATAGTCAGTGGCATTTCCGTTTGGTGCACTTTCTTCTGTGGTTGGGCAGAGCATAGAATATCCCGGAATAAGCTGAAAGCCAGCACAAATTCCGGAATGGAGAGTTTTTTATGCAAGCAGGCATCTTTGGACTTAACAACCACTGACACGTCTCCACATGCAATGGTCTTGTTTTCGTTGGAGTCGTGAGTGGAAATGAGGATAGAAGCCAGGTTTATGTCTTTACCTGCCAAAATATCCTTCTGGATGTTGTCAGGAACGAAGTGTGACGGGGCAATGGTAAAGGAGCTGGGAGCCCTACCTGGGGTTGGGGCATGAGTGGTGGAAGGGCCTGGAACCGGAGAGGTAGGTATGTCCAGTATTGACGGCCTGGTCTCCACAGCAAGCAACCTGGTCTGGATGTCAGACACTGAACTAGCAAGAGTGTTGATGGTTGAGTGAAGCTGGGCCAGCGATGTCTGGATTGTAGACAGGGACACTTGTTCTTCCGCAGCTAAGATAAGCTCAGCAGCTAGCAGTCTGTACAAATCTGCTTTGCGAGCCGAGGCAGGATAGTGGATGCCTCTCCTAGTTAATTCAGTCATTAGCTTTGGAATGGTCCACTGCCTGAAGCCTAGATTACCTAAGAAAAAGGCGACATACATGATTCCGGCAGGATCTTGAAGGACAAAATAGTGAAACATCGAAACTTACCTGGATTAGGCGTATGATACCGTAGAACTTGATCTGGATGACCAAGAACCTAAGACTGATACCTGGAGGAAACCACCTAAACGGAAACCGAACCAGACAGATCTTTTGGATGACCCTGGAAAACATGGAGTGCGGTTTGAGCGATGCTGGAGACAACGTGAAACCTGATGTGGATCAGGGAGCTGGAAGCCTGGATGTAGAGAAACCGAACCATGCCTGATACATGTGAGGTGAAAGAGCGTGGTCTGGAGTCAGAATTGAAAGACTTATGCATGGCAGGTGAACAAGAACACGTGTGCTGGCTGCTTGGCCAGTGGCAAGCTGCGCATGATGCGCATCTGGGCAAAACAATCAAAGAACCGATTGAACATGCCTGATGCGTGTCAGACGACCCGATATCCCTGCCGTGTGGCAGGATCGTGAAACAGAGACAGAAAATAACCTGTTGAAACAATCATGTGCCTGATGCGTGTCAGTGTAGCAGATAAACCTAATGCGTTTAAGAACCTTGAAAATTACATGAATCTGCTATGTGGCAGATACCTGACCGGATGACCCTGATGCGTATCAGGAAAATAAATATGACATGAATCTTCTGTGTGGCAGATACCTGACCGGATGACCCTGATGCGTATCGGGAAAATAAAAATGACATGAATCTGCTGCGTGGCAGATACCTGGCTGGAAGAACCTGATGCGTATCAGAAAAATAAATTGACATGAATCTGCTGCATGACAGATACCGGGTCTGATGAATCTGACACACATCTGGAAAATAACAATGACATGAATCTGCTACGGGACCAGACGAACCTGATGCGTGTCAGGAAAAAAAAAAATTCCATGAAACTGCTGCGTGACAGATACCGGACAAGACGAACCTGATGCGTGTCAGGAAAATAATAATGACATAAATCTGCTGCGTGACAGATACCGGACAAGACGAACCTGATGCGTGTCAGGAAAATAATAATGACATGAATCTGCTGCGTGACAGATACCGGACCAGACGAACCTGATGCGTGTCAGGAAAATAATAATGACATGAATCTGCTGCGTGACAGATACAGGACCAGACGAACCTGATGCCTGTCAGGAAAATAAAAAAATATTTTTTTTTGGGTTCTTTCTGATGCGTGTCAGAAAAAGGAACCTAACATGTGCCTGATGCGTGTCAGGCAACTCAGCATGGACGTAAGCTTACGGCAAAGTTGAGTCGGCGCTCAGAATGTAGATGTGGATTAAATGTGACTGCGAGGTAATGGCAAGGGAATTGCGTGTACCTGGTATGTGTGATGCAATTATGCCTGAACTGGTACAAAATATGGTTAATGAAATGAATGGTGGTCCATATGTATCATAATGGATCCTTTGGAGGGGTCCCTTTTTGGGGGGCTGGGGCTGCTATTTGGATATTACTGTAATGGCTTGTAATGTTTCAGTTTGTAATGTGAAGTGAGCACTAATGATGTATGTGGCTTATTAGAGTAACACTGTTAAACAATCATCTGTGCTGCCGACCTGCTGGAAAGGAATCTGAGCTAGCCAGAAGACGCGGCCGGCGTTGCCCAGGAGACCAAACGGGAGGCGGGTGCCAAGTATCGCGAGAGGACGGCGAGCCGAATACACTGGAAGAAACCGGTGGCGAGTCTCCCAGAACGGGGAGTAGCTCAAGCCGCCGCGAGCTTACCAGATGGGCGAGAAGATGGTAGCGGCAGTGTGAATCGGGCGGCAGCGAAGTTCAAGTGGCAGCGAGGTAGGGCGAGCGGCGGCGTGCACAGGAGACCTGGACTCAGAAGGGACATCACGTAAGAGCGCGGCGTCCATGATGAAAAGCGGGGCGGTGCTATATAGGCCTTCTTCACCCCTCCCACAAACGCAGGCTGAGCTTCAGCCTTAACCACTATTTTTTTTTTTTTTTTGTTAGTTTTAGGGATAAGTCTGCGAACACCTGTGCCCCCACACATACGCACACCAAATAAAGATTTACACGCACGCACATACACACGCAGACACACACTCCCCTATGGAACGCCGGATATTCTCGGCCGAGGAGGCATGCGCCCAGCTTGCCTCCGAGTCCGAGAGTCCTAGTGAGGACGAGGATGACCCCACTTTCCTGTTGTCATCCGTGTCCTCCTCATCATCTAGTGATGATGATGAGCCACCAAGGTGGCGGAGACACCGCCAGGCGGAGCAAGGGGACCACCATGTTAGGGACCCTGTGGCCCACCCTAGTACGAGCAGCTTTGGGGCTCGTACTAGTTTTCCGGCCAACCAGTTAAATCCACCGGAGCCCCCTGCCGGTGAACTTGTCTGGTATACCCCAGAGCGATTTGAGCCTGTGATTCCTGATTTTGTTGGCCAACCAGGAATCCAGATTTCCACAATGGGCTTCACTGAATATTACTTTTTTTGTCATTTTTTTCAGTGACCAACTGGTAAATTTAATGATGGAGCAGACGAACCTGTACGCCCAACAGTTCATTGCTCAACACCCGGTCTCCTTTTTGGCTAGGCCCGGTGGCTGGACGCTAGTCAGTGCAGCCGAGATGAGGACATTTTGGATCCTCGTGCTGCATATGGGCCTAGTCAAGAAACCTAGTGTCAGGCATTACTGGAGTGGGGACGTCCTCTACCAGACCTCACTTTACAGTACGGCCATGACACGCTCCCGGTTTGAGGCCATCCGGAAATGCCTGCATTATTTAGATAATGCAGCATGTTCCCCCCCGAGGTGATCCTGCCTATGACCGCCTGTACAAAATCAGGCTGGTCATCGATCACTTTAGGGCCAAATTTGTACAGGCCTATGTACCTGGAAGGGAGGTCGCAGTTGATGAGTCTCTCATTGCGTTCAAGGGGAGACTCATTTTCCGCCAGTATGTTCCCTCAAAGCGGGTGAGGTATGGCGTTGAGCTGTACAAACTTTGTGAGAGTACCTCAGGGTACACTTACAAGTTTAGTGTGTACAAGGGGCGAGATTCCCGTATTCAACCCCCAGAATGTTCCCCCACCCTGGGTGTTAGCGGGAAACTTGTGTGGGACCTTATGCACCCACTGCTAGATAAGGGTTACCACCTTTACGTGGATAACTTTTATACTAATATCCCCTTGTTCCAGTCTCTCGCCGCCAGATCCACGTCCACTTGTGGGACCGTGCGGAAAAATCAACGCAACCTCCCTGCCCACCCCCTCTAGGTACCTATACCCAGGGGTGAGACCCGTGCCCTTACCACTGGAAACCTGTTGCTGGTCAGATATAAGGACAAGAGGGATGTCTTTGTACTGTCCACAATTCATGGTAACGGCATCACCCCTGTCCCTGTGCGTGGTACCGCGGCAACGGTCCTCAAACCCGATTGTATCGTCGACTACAATCGGTATATGGGAGGAGTTGATCTCTCTGATCAAGTCCTCAAGCCATATAATGCCATGCGCAAAACCCGGGCATGGTACAAAAAAGTTGCGGTGTACTTGGTGCAGGTTGCCATTTACAACTCTTTTGTGCTGTCCTGGAGAGCTGGCAACACAGGGACATTCCTTCAGTTCTATAAGGCAGTCCACAAGGCCCTGATCTTTTCGGAACGGGAAAGAGCAGGCTGGAGTACCTCGAGAACTGGAGGCGCCTGGATCGTCCCTGGCCAACACTTTCCAGGTGTGGTCCCCCATACTGGAAAGAAGAGACAAACCCCAAAAAGGTGCAGAGTGTGTCACAGGAGGGGGATACGGAAGGACACCACTACTCAATGTGACACGTGCCCCGATCATCTGGGCCTCTGCATTATTGGCTGCTTCAGGGAGTACCACACTTCCATGGAGTACTAAATTTATATCCCAATGGCTACCACTGACAATCAGATAAAAAAAACTCTGGTTCTCATACTTGAGACACCCCAATTTTCTTAAAAACGATAATATTTTTTTTTTAAAAGTATTCAAATTAGGTATCGCCGCGTCGGTAATAATCTCCTCTATAAAAATACCCCATGAGTCAACCTGTCAGCATTGCCAGTGGACAAGTGGATACGCTTACCTGTTATAATGCCACCAATAGCACTAAATACACGCTCAGACAAAACGCTGGCGGCAGGGCAGGCCAGCACCTCCAAGGCGTAGAGCGCAAGTTCATGCCACGTGTCCAGCTTGGACACCCAGTAGTTGTAAGGCACAAAATTTAATATTTTTTTTATAAATAATATTAATTTTTTTACTTCATTTTACCAGTGTCATGAAGTACAATATGTGACGAAAAAACAATCTCAGAATGGCTTGGATAAGTCAAAGCGTTTTAACCGCTTGCCGCCACTGTAACACCGATAGGTGTCCGGGCGGCAGCGCTCTCAGGTGTCAGCGACGCCTATTGGCGTCATCTCTTGAGACACAAGATTTCACGTGAACGCGCGCGCACAGCTCTGAAGTTAAACTACAGCCTGCCAGTGCTGATCATTCGCTGGCAGGCTGTAGATGTTTAAAAAATCGCATCAGAAAGGTATATTAGACGCTGTTTTGTTAACAGCGTCTGATATACCTGCTACCTGGTCCTCTGGTGGTCCCTTTTGCTTGGATCCACCACCAGAGGACACAGGCAGCTCTGTAAGTAGCACTACACTACACGCCCCCCCTCACTTATTAACCCCTAATCACCCCATATAGACTCCCTGATCTCCCTCTGTCATTGATCACCCCCTGTAAGGCTCCATTCAGATGTCCGTATGTGTTTTGCGGATCCACGGATCCGCAAAACACAGACATCGGCAATGTGCTTTACGCATTTTGCGGATCCACACATTGCCAGAACTACAAACCGGATTCCAAAAAAGTTGGGACACTATACAAATCGTGAATAAATACTGAATGCAATGATGTGGAGGTGCCAACTTCTAATATTTTATTCAGAATAGAACATAAATCACTGAACAAAAGTTTAAACTGAGAAAATGTACCATTTTAAGGGAAAATATGTTGAATCAGAATTTCATGGTGTCAACAAATCCCCAAAACATTGGGACAAGGCCATTTTCACCACTGTGTGGCATCTCCCCTTCTTCTTACAACACTCAACAGACGTCTGGGGACCGAGGAGACCAGTTTCTCAAGTTTAGAAATAGGAATGCTCTCGCATTCTTGTCAATACAGGCCTCTAACTGTTCAATCGTCTTGGGCCTTTTTTGTTGCACCTTCCTCTTTATGATGCGCCAAATGTTCTCTATAGGTGAAAGATCTGGACTGCAGACTGGCCATTTCAGTACCAGGATTCTTCTCCTACGCAGCCATGATGTTGTGATTGATGCAGAATGTGGTCTGGCATTATCTTGTTGAAAAATGCAGGGTCTTCCCTGAAAGAGATGACGTCTGGATGGGAGCATATGTTGTTCTAGAACCTGAATATATTTTTCTGCATTGATGGTGCCTTTCCAGACATGCAAGCTGCTCATGCAACCCCATACCATCAGAGATGCAGGCTTCTGAACTGAGCGTTGATAACAACTTGGGTTGTCCTTGTCCTCTTTGGTCCGGATGACATGGCGTCCCAGATTTCCAAAAAGAACTTCGAATCGTGACTCGTCTGACCACAGAACAGTCTTCCATTTTGCCACACTCCATTTTAAATGATCCCTGGCCCAGTGAAAACGCCTGAGCTTGTGGATCTTGCTTAGAAATGGCTTCTTCTTTGCACTGTAGAGTTTCAGCTAGCAACGGCGGATGGCACGGTGGATTGTGTTCACTGACAATGGTTTCTGGAAGTATTCCTGAGCCCATTCTGTGATTTCCTTTACAGTAGCATTCCTGTTTGTGGTGCAGTTTTGTTTAAGGGCCCGGAGATCACGGGCATCCAGTATGGTTTTACGGCCTTGACCCTTACGCACAGAGATTGTTCCAGATTCTCTGAATCTTCGGATGATGTTATGCACAGTTGATGATGATAGATGCAAAGTCTTTGCAATTTTTCGCTGGGTAACACCTTTCTGATATTGCTCCACTATCTTTCTGCGCAACATTGTGGGAATTGGTGATCCTCTACCCATCTTGGCTTCTGAGAGACACTGCCACTCTGAGAAGCTCTTTTTATACCCAATCATGTTGCCAATTGACCTAATTAGTGTTAATTGGTCTTCCAGCTCTTTGTTATGCTCAAATTTACTTTTTCCAGCCTCTGTTTGCTACTTGTCCCAACTTTTTGGGGATTTGTTGACACCGTGAAAATGTGAATCAACGGATTTTTCCTTTAAAATTATACATTTACTCGGATTAAACGTTTGATCTGTCATCTATGTTCTATTACAAATAAAATATTGACATTTGCCGTCTCCACATCATTGCATTCAGTTTTTATTCACGATTTGTATAGTGTCTGTATATAGTCCGGTTTGTATATAGAAAATGCCTTTTCCTGTATATAGAAAATGCAATTGCAGACAAGTAGCTAAGTAACTACTAAGTAGCTAAGAAAATGCCTTTTCCTGTATATAGAAAATGCAATTGCAGACAAGTAGCTAAGTTCTATATTTTTGCAGAACGGAAGTGCGGACCCGGAAGTGCAGATCCGCAATTCCGGATCCGAGAGGGACAAAGTCTGTCCCCATAGAAATGAATGGGTCCACAATTCCGTTCTGCAAAATGCGGAACAGAATTGCGGACGTGTGAATGGGGCCTAAGGGTCCCTTATCACCGCCAGTTACTTAGCTACTTGTTAGGTAGTTAGCGCCCAGCCCACCGCACCACAGTCACTGATTAGTCGCTGATTAGCGTCATCGCTGTCGCTAATCAGCACAAGTACTATATAGTGTCTGTAAGTGATCAAGACTGATCACAATCAGATCTATATCAGTACATTAGGGTCACCTTAGGCTATACAAAAAACGCAGTGTTCGCCCGATCAAGCCAGATCTTGTGCGCACACTTGCGTTCAGTCCGCCCCACCGCAGTGACAGAATTCTTTTTTTTCTGATCACTGCAAAAACACTGTAAAATTGCTGCGGCGCTATAAAGATCACTTTTGAGCTTTTTGGATCTCTATTAGCGATTGCCGCTCCTTTCCCCTCTTTTTTTTTTTTTTGCACATTTCTTGGCAGAGATTTTTTCATCCACATTGATCGATGCGAATGAAGAAATTTGTGCCGTTCATTTTTTCTTTCAGCCCAGAGGCTGAATGAAAAAAAAAATATCTCATTATTCGTATGCTCAATATAAGGCCTCATGCACACGACCGTGCCGTTTTTTTTGCAGGCCGCAAACCGCGGATCTGCAAAAAACAGAAGGCGTCTGTGTTGCCTTCCGCAATTTGCAGAACGCAATGGGCGCCGGTAATATAAATGCCTATTCTTTTCCGCAAAGCGCGGACAAGAATAGGACATCTTATATTTTTTTTGCGGGGCCCCATTTTAGAAAGAAGACACCCCAAGGTATTCCGTGAGGGGTATGGTGAGTTCATGTCACAAGTTAGTTCTTTGTAAGAAAAAAATATATATATTTCCGCTAACTTGTGCCAAAAAAAATAAAAAATCTTCTATGAACTCGCCATGCCCCTCACGGAATATACCTTGGGGTGTCTTCTTTCCAAAATGGGGTCACTTGTGGGGTATTTATACTGCCCTGGCATTTTAGGGGCCCTAAAGCGTGAGAAGTAGTTTGGAATCCAAATGCGTGAAATCCTAAAGGTACTTATTGGAATTTGGGCCCCTTTGTGCACCTAGGCTGCAAAAAAGTGTCACACATGTGGTATCGCCGTATTTTGGGGTGCATTTTTACATATACCCATACTGTGTGTGAGAAATATCTCTGTAAATGACAACTTTTTTAAAACATTTATACAAAGTTGTCAATTTACAGAGATATTTCTCTCACTCATCGTGGGTATAAAACACATTGCCCTACTTCTTCTGAGTACGGCGATACCACATCTGTGACACTTTTTTTGCAGCCTAGGTGCGTAAAGGGGCCGAAAGTCCAACGAGTACCTTTAGGCTTTACAGGGTGGCTCACAATTTAGCCCCGCCCAAAATGCCAGAACAGTAAACACACCCCACAAATGACCCCATTTCGGAAAGTAGACACCCCAAGGTATTCACTGAGGGGCATAGTAAGTCTGTGGGAGATTTTTATTCTTTTTGCCAGAAGTTAGCAGAAATGGAAACTTTATTATTATTATTTTTTCATCAGTAAGTGTCATTTTCCGCTAACTTGTGAAAAAAAAATTAATCATACATAAATTCACCATGCCCCTCCGCAAATACTTTGGGGTGTCTTCTTTCTAAAATGGGGTCATTTGGGGGGTATTTATACTATCCTGGCATTCTAACACCTCAAGAAACATGACAGGTGCTCAGAAAGTCAGAGCTGCTTCAAAATGCGGAAATCCACATTTTTGTACCATAGTTTGTAAACGCTATAACTTTTACACAAGCCAATAAATATACACTTATTGGATTTTTTTTATCAATGAAATGTAGCACAATACATTTTGACACAAACTTGTATAGAAATGTAATTATATTTGAAAAATGTAACCAGAAAAAGTTAAAAATACACTTTTTTTGAGACAATTGCGGTCTATTTTGATAAATATCAGAAAAATGAAAAATCTCAGCAGCAATCAAATACTACCAAAAGAAAGCTGTATTTGTGAGAAGAAAAGGAGGTAAAATTCATTTGGGTGCCAAGTTGCATGACCGAGCAATAAACCGTTAAAGTTGTGAAGTGCCGATTTGTAAAAAAGGGCATGGTCACTAGGGGGTATAAACCTGTGGTCCTAAAGTGGTTAATGGCAAAAGATGCGGACAGCACTCCATGTGGTGTCAGCGTCCGTTTCTCCGTTCCGTAACCCCGCAAAAATTATAAGACCTGTCCTATTCTAGTCCATTTTGCGGACAAGAATAGGCATCTCTATAATGGACCGCCTGTTCCGTTCTGCAAATTGCGAAAGGCACACGGGTGGCATCCGTGTTTTGCGGACCGCAAAACACGGCGCGGTCATGTGAACGAACCCTAAGGCTTGTAAAAGAACTGGATCTTGATTTAGGCTGCCACTATTGGTGCTCAATATGGTAAAAACACCATGAAGCAAATGCTAGTGGTAAAACACACAGGGAAATCTAACACAACTGGTGTAAAGTAGAACTGGCTTAGTTGCCCATAGCAATACCAATCAGATTCCACCTTTCATTTTTCAGCGATATCACACTTGATGTAGGTAGGTAGATAATTCTTACCGTCTCTTGTTTTCAGATTTTTGGCTCGACATCAAGTATGATATCGCTTTTATATACAAAACATACAGCTATCTGTTGAAACCGAGTCCGGACTTTCTTAATTATATAATCTGGATTACACACAACCTGCGGATCCATTTCAAAAGGTGCAACCACACAAGAATATCGATTGTTTACAATTGTGTGATAATAAGTGGATTCTTATTCATGGGAGACGTGCCCATATTGTGCAACACACAAGTCTAATATAGACCTCTGAACCACTAGAGTATCCTTTCAAAGAACATTGAATGAACTTACTCTGGAGAGGATTAAAATATCTCTGGTTGGCTCCATCAGCTATCCCAGACGTCCATCCCCTTTGAGGCATAGGTTATGATATGTATGGTTTTACTTTTGACAGTGATTTTAACCATTTTACCTACCAATAAATGTCTATGATTATTTAATACAATATACAGTGGTGATCTGCCTACCAATACCACATTCAAAACACACAATTAGAATGGCAGTCCATATCCCAAACATTTTTTACAAAACATTTTTCCTGTAAGAGTGAAACAGCTTATGGGACTAGAGCACCTTTTCCCTGATCACATAGAAGTGAGCTATTCCTATCAATTTCAACCTATAATCCTGGTATATGGATCCACGAAACAAATCCCTTGATTAATGTCTATCTTTTTTTTTTTTAAAGGGGTTTAGCCAAATGGCAAGGGTGTGTAGAACAAGATTTCTATACATTGTCATAAGCCTCAATGTTATTTTGAATTAAAAAGTAATCCAGAGATTCTCAGACCTTACTGTAAAGAATGTTTATCGCTTCTTATGATCCATCAGAAGAATAACCCACAAAAAACGGATGCTGTCTGTGGAGCATCCCCCTTCACTCGGTCAGCAATCCATCAGTATTGCTCTTGTCAAAAAAAAAAACAGGAGTGGGTCCAAAACAGAGATGACACGTGAATGGAATATTTGCATGTCTTCTGTGTTTTGTACCCACTCCAGCTTTTGGCTACCAAATCATCTCCATATCCACTGCATAATTGCCATGGTGTGTCTGGGTCCTCTGCCTCATCTTCCTCATTGCCCAGTAGCTCCTCCGGCTGCTTCTGCTCCTCCTCTCCTGTCACCTGTGTAGAAAACCCACCAATTTTGCTACAAATTGCTTATGGCCAATGTCCTCCTCCTCCTCCAGTTCAGCTCTCACAGGGCTCATGTGGCCATGAGATGTAGGCACCATGTCTCCAGACCCCTAACTAGCCAGATTTACCATCATCTTTTCCAGGACATGAAGCAGTGGAATGACGTTGTTCATCCCATAGTCCTAGCGATTAACAAATAACGTGGCCTCCATAAAGGGCCTGAGTAAACGGCAGGTGTCACGCATGAGCTGCCACTGGCTGACATCGAAGTTACACAGGGTAGTACTCCTGTTCGCTTGGATCATGGCCTTTCTCTGTTCGTATAGTCAGTCCAACATATGGAGGGTGGAATTCCAACGGGTGGAAACGTCGCATATCAGCCTATGTCGGGGGACTCCGTTCTGCAGCTCAAGGATGGTGTGCTTTGCGGTGTACGAGTGGCGGAAGTACATGCAAAGTTTTATGGCCATTTTTAGGAAGACTTCAGGAACCGCTTGACAACCAGATTGGACATGTGTGCCAGGCAGGGCGCATGTCTCAGCCCTCCTTGACACAGTGCCAACACCATGTTCTTCCCGTTGTCGGTCACCATGGTTCCGATTTTGAGTTGTCGCGGAGCAAGACAGGATTCTATTTCTTGATGAAGGACACAGAGCTGTCCCTCCCCTGTGTGACTCTGTTCGCCCAGGCAAACTAGGTGCAGAACAGCGTGAGTGATGACAGGGGTCACACATGGCTTGCATACGCTACATGCCTCAAACATAATTCTTGGATCTCTACATGAAAATAATATATTTGCTATAAATCGCGAGAGGGATATAGTTGAAAATATTGACTTCACAAGAAATACAGAACAGCAGAGTTCAGCCACCTCTATTTGCTTCCCGCTGTTTACTGCTCCTGAATTAAATTTGGGGCAACCAGCTTCAGCTTCCTCTGATGTGTATGCCTATGGAGTCCTTTTGTTAGGACTTTGCACAGGGAGCAAGAATGTTATGCACAATTCTGCTGAAACTCCTGATCTTAAGAAACTGGACTTGGACTCCAAAGTATCATGTCTTGTGTGGAGATCAAATGCAGACGGAGCAGATAAAAACACATGAATGATTTAAACTTACTGAAGCTGCTTGATTTAATTGTAAATAGATGTTAAAGGCAAAGTCTGCTGGTGTGTTGTCATCAGCGTCTTCATTATGCTTACTGCAGGACCCACAACAACGTAATTCGGTCCATACAGCAAAAGGAGGTCTACAATCACCCATCAATTTTCCCCAAAAAACATGTTTGAAATAAAAAATGTCACCAATGAAAGGATAATGGAATTCGGTTCATACAGAAGAAAGTCTACAATCACCCATCAATTTTTCCCCAAAAAGCCTGTTTCACCTAAAAAATTTCACCACTAAGTAATTCGGTCCATACCGCAAAAAGAGCTTTACCACATATAACTGCACCGCTGAACGGCAAATAGGCCCTTTTACACTACACAAGGCTTTTCAACATATAAGTGCAACGCTGAACGGCGAATAGTTTTTTCTTTTGCCACTAATACACAGCAAAAAGGGCTTTAGAATATATAACTGCACCGCTGAATGGAAATGAGGCCCTAATTTTTTTTCCACTTTTACTACACAAAAGACTTTTCAACATATAAGTGCAACGCTGAACGGTGAATATATATTTATTTTTTCCACTAATACACGGCAAACAGCTCTTTAGAATATATAACTGCACCGCACAAGGGCAAATATATTTTTCTTTTGCCACTAATACACAGTAAAAAGGGCTTTACAACATATAACTGCACCGCACAAGGGAAAATAAGACTTAAAAATATTTCCTTGTAAAAAACCCTGTTAATGGCTGTATCAAATAGCACTAGCACCCCAATAGCAAGAACGGTTTGCTGGAATGACAGAGCTGTATAATGGCAATTTGTGCAGCAAGGTTTAATAGGATTGTTCCTATTACCCAGTCTGTAACCTCCCCTACTGAACCCTGTTCTACATAAATGCTGTGGAATAATTCCTCCCTATCCTTTCCCTGCACTTATAAATAGTTTTTTCACCCCAATCAAGTGTTTCCTATCACTGTCCCTATTTTTCTTTAAATTTGTCTGTCAATTCTGTGTGTGACCTTTAGCCATTTTTAGGGGTGTGACTGGTATATTTCTCTACTCTGCCAATATAAGACATAATAATCTAGAGCCAGAAGGTGAGGGGCCGGAGTGGAGGAGGAGACGGACGTGAAGGTGTTTTTTTTCCATGTGTCCGTCAATTCTGTGTCAGGTTGCTAAGGGCCACAACGTGACAGTTTGGTGTTTGAATGTCCTGGGTCAAAACTGGGTAAAAAAAATTGTCTGAGTTTTAAGGGTTTCTACCACCAGATTTTGACCTTATTTAGCTGTCTGACATTAGCGATCTGCTAGTGTCTGCTGTACCTAACCGTGTTCTTGAATTACCTTTGTCTGCTGCGGTTTGCCTTAAAAAAGTGCTTTTATTGATTTGTAAATGAGCCTCTAGGTGTTATGTGAGCGTCTTTTCAGCACCTAGTGGCTCCGTCTACTCACCATGTCTGCCGCCCCTTTCGTCCCTCCAGCACGCCCCGCTCTGCTAGATTGACAGGCAACTTCGCTCCATCTCGACCGAATTCTCGTGCCTGCACCATGCGCTTCTGTATTTGGCACAGGCGCAGTGACTGTTGGACCACTCCCTGCGCCGGCATCTTCACTGCGCCTGCGCCGATTACGTCAGAGTGCTCCCAGGAAGAGACGACGCCCGGCATCAAGGAGTGGAAGCAGCAGCGTGGACGACCGTAGCTGGATCTTCTTACTAGATAAATGTTTTATTTAGAAGAGCACAAACGAATACCACTTATACCATCAACAAGTGACTGCACTTGGGGACACTTTCAAAGTTTTCCCAATTTTTCGGACTGACTGACTCGTTTTTCTTTACTTAACTGCTTTTTTCTTGCCATAATACAAATTCTAACAGTCTATTCAGTAGGACTATCAGCTGTGTATCCACCTGACTTCTTGAAGCTCATCAATAGAATGCCAAGAGTGTACAAAGCAGTAATCAAAGCAAAAGGTGGCTACTTTAAAGAACCTAGAATATGACATATTTTCAGTTGTTTCACACTTTTTTGTTATGTACAGGTCCTTCTAAAAAAATTAGCATATTGTGATAAAGTTCATTATTTTCTGTAATGTACTGATAAACATTAGACTTTCATATATTTTAGATTCATTACACACCCTAACTGAAGTAGTTCAAGCCTTCTATTGTTTTAATATTGATGATTTTGGCATACAGCTCATGAAAACCCAAATTTCCCATCTCAAAAAATTCGCATATTTCATCCGACCAATAAAAGAAAAGTGTTTTTAATACAAAAAAAGTCAACCTTCAAATAATTATGTTCAGTTATGCACTCAATACTTGGTCGGGAATCCTTTTGCAGAAATGACTGCTTCAATGCGGCGTGGCATGGAGGCAATCAGCCTGTGGCACTGCTGAGGTGTTATGGAGGCCCAGGATGCTTCGATAGCGGCCTTAAGCTCATCCAGAGTGTTGGGTCTTGCGTCTCTCAACTTTCTCTTTCCAATATCCCACAGATTCTCTATGGGGTTCAGGTCAGGAGAGTTGGCAGGCCAATTGAGCACAGTAATACCATGGTCAGTAAACCATTTACCAGTGGTTTTGGCACTGTGAGCAGGTGCCAGGTCGTGCTGAAAAATGAAATCTTCATCTCCATAAAGCTTTTCAGCAGATGGAAGCATGAAGTGCTCCAGAATCTCCTGATAGCTAGCTGCATTGACCCTGCCCTTGATAAAACACAGTGGACCAACACCAGCAGCTGACATGGCACCCCAGACCATCACTGACTGTGGGTTCTTGACACTGGACTTCAGGCATTTTGTCATTTCCCTCTCCCCAGTCTTCCTCCAGACTCTGGCACCTTGATTTCCGAATGACATGCAAAACTTGCTTTCATCCGAAAAAAGTACTTTGGACCACTGAGCAACAGTCCAGTGCTGCTTCTCTGTAGCCCAGGTCAGGCGCTTCTGCCGCTGTTTCTGGTTCAAAAGTGGCTTGACCTGGGGAATGCAGCACCTGTAGCCCATTTCCTGCACACGCCTGTACACGGCGGCTCTGGATGTTTCTACTCCAGACTCAGTCCACTGCTTCCGCAGGTCCCCTAAGGTCTGGAATTGGTCCTTCTCCACAATCTTCCTCAGGGTCCGGTCACCTCTTCTTGTTGTGCAGCGTTTTCTGCCACACTTTTTCCTTCCCACAGACTTCCCACTGAGGTGCCTTGATACAGCACTCTGGGAACAGCCTATTCGTTCAGAAATTTCTTTCTGTGTCTTACCCTCTTGCTTGAGGGTGTCAATGATGGCCTTCTGGACAGCAGTCAGGTCGGCAGTCTTACCCATGATTGCGGTTTTGAGTAATGAACCAGGCTGGGAGTTTTTAAAAGCCTCAGGAATCTTTTGCAGGTGTTTAGAGTTAATTCGTTGATTCAGATGATTAGGTTAATAGCTCGTTTAGAGAACCTTTTCATGATATGCAAATTTTTTTAGATAGGAATTTGGGGTTTTTATGAGCTGTATGCCAAAATAATCAATATTAGAACCATAAAAGGCTTGAACTACTTCAGTTGGTGTGTAATGAATCTAAAATATATGAAAGTCTAATGTTTATCAGTACATTACAGAAAATAATGAACTTTATCACAATATGCTAAATATTGGAGAAGGACCTGTATATAACTCCACATGTGTTAATTCAAAGTTTTGATGCCTTCAGTGTAAATCTACAATATTCATAGTCATTAACCCCTTCATGACTGCAATACGTTTATATACGTGATATTTGCACATGCCCCGTGCAGCTTATCACGTCTACAAACGTCAAACCAGCTCTTTAATCCAAGCGCTGCAAAGCGCTTGGATTAAAGCTTCTGCCCCTGCACTGCTGCTGTCACGGACAGCATACAGTTCAGTAATGCCGGCAAGGGACCAATCAGAGTGGCCCCTTGCCGGCAATCGATCCGATTGGTTAGTCTGTGCAGTAACGTAACGACCGTCTCTGGCTGTCAGACTATGGAGACACTAAAACATCATTTTTTTGGTTTCAGAAATGCTATTATTGTGTAAAACTTAAATAAATGAGAAAAAGTATACATATTAGGTATTGCCACGTCCGTAACGATCTGCTCTATAAAACTATTACATGACCTAACTCCTCAGATCAACGCTGTAAAAATAAATAAATGAAAACTGTTCCAAAACCTTGCCCCATAAAGTGTAATAATGAATGATCAAAAAATCCTATGTACCCAATATGGTATCAATAAAAACCTCAACACTTTCTGCAAAAAACGAGCCACTGCACAAGATGAACGGCAGAAAAAAAAAAATATATGGCGTTCAGAAAACCAATCCAGCAAAATCGGCCTTCCAAAAACCGTATGGCATTCCTTTCCTTCTGCGCCCTGCCGTGTGCCTGTACAGCAGTTTACGACCACATGTGGGGTGTTTCAGTAAACCGCGGAATCAGGGTAATAAATATTGAGTTTTGTTTGGCTGTTAACCCTCAATGTGTTAAAGAAAAATATTTAATAAAATGGAAAATCTGCCCAAAAAGTGAAATTTAGAAATTTCATCTCCATTTTCCTTTAATTCTTGTGGAACACCTAATGGGTTAACAAAGTTTGTAAAATCAGTTTTGAGCAACTTGAGGGGTGTAGTTTCTACAATTGGGTCATTTATGGGGGTATCCACTATGTAGGCCCCACAAAGTGACTTCAGACCTGAACCGGTCCTTAAAAAGTGGGTTTTGGAAATTTTCTTAAAAATTTTAAGAATTGCTTCTAAACTTCTTCTAACGTCCTAATAAAATAAAATTACATTTCAAAAATTATGCCAACATAAAGTAGATATATGGGGAATGTTAAGTGATAAATATTTTATTAGGTATCACTTTCTGTTTTAGAAGCAGAGAAATTGAAATTTGGAAAATTGAGAATTTTCCTAAATTTTGGGTACATTTTGGATTTTTTCATACATAAAGGTGAAATATATTGACTCAAATATATGACTATTGTGAAGTACAATGTGTCACGAGAAAACAATCTCAGAATGGTTTGGATAAGTAAAAGTGTTCCAAAGCTATTACCACATAAAGTGGCGCATGTCAGATTTGTAAATTTTGACCTGGACACTAGGGCATCAATGACCCTTGGTCATGAAAGGGTTAACAACATTTACTATGTTTCTATATAAACAACAAAGCTATATGTTAAAAATAAAGATATATATATATATATATATATATGTGTGTTGAGCTTGAATATTCGAATAGCGAATATTAATCGCGAGTATCGCAATTTCGAAAATTTGCTAATATTATGAATATAGTGCTATATATTCGCTATATCGAATATTCGTCGTTTTTGTAACATCTGAAAACGTGATTGTTTGTGCGGTGGACGTGATGACGTGATGACGTGATTGCGCACTGTAACGCTCTCCCTCCTCCCGCAACGCCGAGGGCTTTCCGATCTACCTCCGCTGCCATGGAGTAAGCATCCTGCCTGAACAACGATACTGAGAGCCTGAATCTGTGGTGACCCTGCGCTGACCCCCTCTTGTGCCGAATTACTCACAGACACCGGGCTGCTTGTTTGCTGTGCAGGTGTGGATGTCCTCAATGCTGTCTCTCCCTCCCTGTTGTGTGCGTCCTGAGTTGTACTCGGTGGTGTCCGCTCCGTTTGCTGAGTCCCCTGTGTGCCGCCTGGTGGGACTAGAAGGTATGCTGTCCGGCTGGCTTCCTGTGCCGGTGTTGGATCTGTGGGGGTCTCCGGGCTCCCTGTCTGTCTCCGGTGATTTCATCTTCTTGCTTATTTCTGGTTGGATGGGGCGTAAAGACCGTGGTTCATCTCCACGCCTTCCTGGATAGGTGTTGGGATTCGGATCGGATTGCGAATATCTTGGTTGGGTGAGTTCTAACCTGATTGAGCTGAGGAGAGGGCGGGAAGGAAGAAAGGAAATAAAGAAGGAAGAAAGGGGAAAAAAAGGAAACAAAGGGGGTAAAGGAGAGAAAACAGAAAAAGAGAAAAGAAAGGAAGGAAGGGGGGGGGGGGGAAGAAAGAAGAGGGAGGAGGAAGAGAAAGGAAAGGGAAAGAAAATAAAAAAATAAATAAAAATGGCCCCTAAACAGAATAGACGCTCAACAGACCTGATTGGGGGTAAAGCAATGCAGAAACAAGTAGAGTCTGCTAGAATTGACCAGTTTCTGAGATCCCCAAATTTAAGCACCAGGTCGGGATTAAAAGTGAATCCGGATATCAGCATGAGAAAGAATATTTCAGAACATAGACTGGAGGAGGCACCTCTCCATTAGAGGAAATTTTATCAGCTGTTAAAAATAATGGAAAGGCAATTGCTATGGCAGTGCAATTGGGGTCAATACAGACAGATGTTCTTATTATAAAGGACAATTTGACAAAGATCCGGGATCTTCTTTTAAAGAACTAGAAAATACAGTGATTAAATTGGAGCAAGAAGCAAAAACATTAAAAGAAGAGAACACTACATTAAAAATAGATTACAACTACTTGAAAAAAAAAAACGGTTGATTTAGAAGATCGGTCAAGAAGATCTAATGTACAAATTATTGGACTGACAGAGGATGTGGATGATAAAAATTTAGTAGGAATAATACAATCCATTATTTTTTATATGTTTGGGAAGGAATATTTTTCACACTTATTTTTAATTGAAAGGGCCCATCGAATCCCTGGGGGTAAATCCATTCCGGGGTGGGCGCCAAAGACAGTGATAATTAAGTGGGGTTTTTTTTGTTTTGTTTTTTTCCTTTTGTTGTTGAGTAATGGTTAAGATTTTATCTTGGGATGTCAGGGGCCTTGGAGAGAGAGCTAAAAGACAGGCAGTGATGGATGCAATTCGGAGCAACAGATCTATCATTCAAAATTTAATAGTTACTCTAGAGGGGTATCAGTCGTGATACACCAAGCAGTGGATTTTGTCTTGACTGATTCCTGGATAGATGATCAGGGAAGATTTGTTTTTCTCTTTTGTAGACTTTGGGGTCAGCCATATATCCTCGCCTTTTTTTATATACCGCCCCCATTCTCCTTGCACCCCCTCAATTGCCTGCTGTCTTTTGTGGAACGGTGGTCAGATTGTCGGGTGGTTCTGACAGGTGACTTCAACAATGTGATGAATCCCAGTAGAGACAGGTTGACGGCAGATCCCAGCACTACAATTAGTGGGACTGAGACGCTGCTGTCACGTTTCTGCCGATAGACGGGCTTTGTGGATGTGTGGGAGTATATGGGGATGGGAAAGAGTGCCTTCTCATGTGTTAGAAAAGGAGGGAGGTCAATGTCCAGGATTGACCTGGCACTGACCACTAGAGACAATATTAGAAATATTAAATCAGTTAAATACGGAAGAGAACTCTCTCAGATCACTCTCCCCTCTCAATAGAAATGCTGGTAGGGTCAGGTCAGGTCAGGTCAAATCAGACTCGTTATTTAGACTGAACCCATATTGGTTGGCTATAATGGATGACTATCAGTTTATCAAACAACAGAGCACCTCCTTTTGGCAGATTAACTACCCCTCAGCTGGTATTGGCTGTGTATGGGATACCTTGAAGGCCTATATGAGGGGGTTGCTCATTAGCAATATCTCTGCACTAAGAGGATCATTCAAGAGAAGAGAAAATAAATTAATTAACTTAGTGGCTAATACCAGGGCTGGCTCTATCATAAGGCAGCCCAAGCGGCTGCTTGAGGGCGCAGAGAAGGAGGGGCAGCAAACAATTAACTTGCTAACTTACACTTGCCCCCGCAGCCCAGCCTGGCCGCAGCCTGACCTTTCACATCAAATGCAAGGCACTTACCCACACAGCTATGAGTGCTGTATAGCCAGTTGCTTAAAAAAATAAAAAAGACTTCTACTGTATATAACTTTGATACCTAGTGTACATCCATACACATGACAGCTGCCCCAGCACACTATGTATGGATGTAGCAGAGCTGGGTGTGTTGGGGCAGCTGTCATGTGTATGGATGTACACTAGGTATCAAAGTAATCTACAGTAGAAGTCTTATTTATATTTAAGTAACTGGCTATACAGCTCTAATAGCTGTGTGGGTAAGTGCCTTACCTCTGATAAAGAAGGTCATGGGTTCAAATCCCAGAATAAACTTTTCTGAAAGACAGGCTAAATAAGAACACGAGCACCAAATCTTCAACACTAGAGGCTGGTGGGAACACAGGCTGGAAGAGGCCTGCATCGCACTCCTCACATGGAGGTAAGTATAAGGCTCCATTCACACGTCTGCATTTTGCGGAACGGAATTGCGGACCCATTCATTCCCATGAGGCAGCACAATGTGCTGCCCGGACACGAAATTGTCTGCACTTCCGTACCGCAAAAAAATAGAACATGTCCTATTCTTATATCTGTACAGAATAAATCAAGGCAACTGGACGTACTGTAGATTTCTTGAAAACGTTTCACTCGTTCTTCCAACGAGCTTTCTCAATTCTGAGTGATTGTACAAAAAATTCTGCGAATAAATATTTAACTGAATCCACATCTGGTAATTAGACCCAGCATTGGGTCAAAGGTGTTGATTCCATTATCCTAATTGGAGTCAGTAGGTGATAAAGACTTCCCAGAAAAAGGTGTCAAGACAGCATTATACGTGGCAGACAATAGATGTCTAACCCCCCCCCACCTCTATTCAAGCTTGGCCTCTCCATTTTTACGTAGATGGCCTCCTTCACGCCTCGTTTGTACCAATCGGCCTCCTTATCCAAAACACGTGTACAATTTTTTGTACAATCACTCAGAATTGAGAAAGCTCGTTGGAAGAACGAGTGAAACGTTTTCAAGAAATCTACAGTACGTCCAGTTGCCTTGATTTATTCTTTACAGATATATACCATGACCTGGATAAATGAGAACCTTCACAGACATGTCCTATTCTTGTCCGCAATTGCAATCCGCAACAGGCAAATTATATTAGTGCCAGCAATGTGCGGTTCACAAAATGCGGAACGCACATTGCCGCTTTTTATGTTTTTCTGTTCCGCGGCTCCGTGGATCCGCAAAACACGTTGCAGACGTGTGAATGGAGCCTAAAAGTTTTTTTTTTTTTTTTTTTAAATACCGGACTGTTACTTTACTGCCACGGGGGAGGGGGGGGCTATTGGCGCCATGATACTGGCACATGGAGGTGGGAGGAGAGAGGCACTTGATACTGGCACATTAGGGGGCAGGGGGAGAGGATGGCACTATAATATTGGCACATAGGGCAAGAAATGGGCATGAATCATGAGGGGCAGAAATGTGAAATAATGGGGGAGAGGCAAGAAATGGACATGAATCATGAGGGGCAGAAATGTGAAATGATGGGGGGGCAAGAAATGGACATGAATCATGAGGGGCATAAATGTGAAATGATGGTGGGGTTATAAGAAATGGACATGAATCGTGAGGGGCAGAAATGTGAAATGATGGGAGGGGGGGGGCAAGAAATGGACATGAATCATGAGGGGCAGAAATGTGAAAATGCGCCAAAATGTAGATTCGCTTGTGTTGACAAAAATCCTTGCACCGGCCCTGGCTAATACTACGGAGCAGTTCATCATTCAAAAAATGGAGCAAAATAGAGAAAAAAATGCAGAAAGCCAGTCAGGACGTTAAAAAGCTTCTAAGCTTCTGTTGGATAAGGCCACCATAGTTTGTTTTTTAAGGGACAGAAATATTTTTGGGGAGTCAGGACGACTAGGAGATCCATTTGGCCCTTTGGTCAATATCGGGTAGTTCGTCCCCGTGGCTGGATGGCCTTCCGTATGAATTTTAACAGGAAATATGGGGATATAGTCCTCCAGTATCTTTTAGACGTATTCACAAAGGGGCTGCAGGGACTCTTTCTGGCCACAATAGTGATGGAAAAGTTGTTTCAAGGGGACTAATACCTGGACTGTGGCATGCCGGAGGGGGATCCATGGCAAAACTCCCATGGAAAATTACATAGTTGACGCAGAGTTGTATTTTAATCCATAAAGGGCATAAATCACCTAACAATACAATTTTTTTTGGAAGTGGTTTAAAACATCCAGTGTGTGTATACGATCAGGTATGATGTTGTATCGATCAGGTAGTGTAAGGGTTACGCCCGCTTCACAGACATTGACAGACCAAACTCCCCTTTTAATGCACCGCAAAAAACCGCAAACAGTCCATTTGCCCAACCGCAAACTTCACATTTGCACAAGGTTGGATACCAAGCTAGCCATGTCCCGTTGATGTCATTCAAGGTTTCTTCCTCCACCCAGCCACATACAACACCAAGAGTCCCGGAAAGGTGAATTGAATTGATTTTTTGAATGGGGAGATGGTTAAAAAAACGCTGGCTCCCTCTCCTTTGTTTGAATCCACGGTCACTGCGTCTGTGACATGCAATTTACTGTCCCACCCGATATGTGTGCTATTTTCTATAGTTCTCTCTTCTCATCAGTTTAATCCCTGTTACGTCCCCAATCTGGGGTCCTTTTATTAAATGAATTTTTTGAACGGAGAGATGGTTAAAAAAACGCTGGCTCCCTCCCCTTTGTTTGAATCCATGCCACGGTCACTGCGTCTGCGCTGTACAATTTACTGTCACACCCGATATGAGTGGTATTTCCTGTAGTTCTCTCTTCTCATCAATTTAATCCCTGTTACGTGACATCCCCAATCTGGGGTCCATTTATTAAATTGATTTTTCGAACGGGGAGATGGTTAAAAAAACGCTGGCTCCCTCCCCTTTGTTTGAATCCACGCCACACTCACTGCGTTAGCGCCGCGCAATATACTGTCACACCCGATATGAGTGCTATTTTCTGTAGTACTATTCTCATCAGTTTAATCCCTTTTACGTCCCATATCAGGGAGGAATTGCCTTTTGTGAAAAAAAAATTTGGGCGGGTACCTTCGACTGCCTTCACAGTGACAGACCAAACTCTGATGCACCAAACTAAATTGATTTTAGGAACCGGGAGATGGAAAAAGCAGCTTGGTCGGTCCTCTTACTCCCAAGTTGGGGCACTGCGCGTGCATGGAGCAATGTGCTGTGACACCCTATATGAGTGGTGTCTTAACTAGTACTATTCCTATCAGTTTAATCCCTGTTACGTCCCTTATCTGGGGACGTGTGTCGAATTGATTAACCATTGTCAAATTAACGAACCATTACGACATCCTGGAATAATTTTGTTCTGAGCTTTGTACTTGATTTGTATTGGAATTGATGGGGATTTTTTAAATTGTCTGCATTATTTCTAATAAACTATTAAGAGACTTTATTATGATTTTTTTAATTTATGTATTAAAAACCCACCCATACAACTTTAAAAAAATAAATAAAAAAATGTACGTTTTTTTCTATGAAAAAACATCCAGCTGTCCCGATCGCTTTTGGTCTGATCATAATGAAGCAACGGCCTTATCATCTGGGGTGTGGCAACATTGCCAACACACTCATAGAGGTGATGATCGCTTCATTGTGATACGCAAGCCCCTTCACCACAACAAGGTAACGATCACGAAAGGGGAATTGTATGTGCCTTTTTTTGTTTGTTTTGTTTTTGCAGCCACAGTGCAGTACCAGAGGCCAGAAAAATTAGGCATGTACACATGCCTGAAAAACAATGTTATTGTTGCAGCCGCTATTGCAGCAGCGGCCGGAAAAATTTATGTTTTCAAGGCAGAAAGGTGACTAAAACATTGCGGCTTGAACCCTAGTTGGTGGCGGAGAATTCACGAAAGTCATCTGGTATGCATACATTAAATACAGCAGCGTGGGGACCATTTTGAGGCCAAGGCATGTCATCAGGCCTTTTGTTAGTTGAACATATTCCCTACTGTCAGTCCCTTCGGGATCCATGCCTCATTCATCTTAATGAAGGTGAGGTAATCAACACTTTTTTGACAGAGGCGACTTCTTTTGTCAGTGACAATGCCTCCTGCTGCACTGAAGGTCCTTTCTGACAGGATACTTGAATCGGGGCAGGCCAGAAGTTCTATCGCAAACTGGGATAGCTCAGGCCACAGGTCAAGCCTGTGCACCCAGTAGTCAAGGGGTTCATCGCTCCTCAGAGTGTCGATATCTGGTATTCTGCCACCTGTCGGTCGAGTTGTTCTCTAAGGCTAAATCCCAAAGGGCTGTGGCGATGTGTAGGAATGAAAAAGCTCTGCATGTCCTCCATCAACAACACATCTGTAAAGCGTCCTGTCCTTGCCACCGTGGTCGTGGTAGGAGAAGGATTACTTTCACCTCTTCCCCAGTTAGATTCCCGTTGTGCTGTGACATTACAAGCTGTGTAAAGCATATTTTTTAGTTTGGTTTTGAACTGCTGCATCCTTTCTGACTTCCGGTAATTTGGTAACATTTCCGCCACTTTCTGCTTATACCGGGGGTCTAGTAGCGTGGCCGCCCAGTAAAAGTCGTTCTCCATCGTCCTTTTTATACGAGGGTCTCTCAACAGACATGACAGCATTTTATGTCATTGACGGTCTGTTCTTCCCCCCAGTCACGTACAAGACCACGGGTCCCAGATAGGTGACAACAACAAGCACCCTGGGATGCCTGCTGTGGTTGGTCTTCCTCCTCATCAAAGCCACATTCCTCCTCTGACTCCTCTTCCTCATACATCTCTTGCAGCGTTGCCGCAGGTCCGGCAAGCGATGATGACAAGGCTGTTTCTGGTGGTGATGGTGACCACAACTCTTCCTCTTCATGCTCATCTACAGCCTGATCCAGCACTCTTCGCAGGGCACGCTCCAGGAAGAAAACAAAAGTGATGAGGTCGCTGATGGTGCCTTCGGTGCGACTGACTAGGTTTGTCACCTCCTCAAAAGGACGCATGAGCCTACAGGCATTGCGCATGAGCGTCCAGTAACGTGGCAAAAAAATTCCCAGCTCCGCAGAGGCTGTCCTAGCACTCCGGTCATACAAATACTCGTTGACGGCTTTTTCTTTTTGGAGCAGGCGGTCGAACATTAGGAGTGTTGAATTCCAACGTGCCGGGCTGTCGCAAATCAAGCTCGTCACTGGCATGCTATTTCGGCGCTCAATGTCTGAAAAGTGCACCATGGCCGTGTAGGAACGCCTGAAATGGCCACACACGTTCCTGGCCTGCTTGAGGACATCCTGTAAGCCTGGATACTTAGACACAAAGCGTTGTATGATGAGATTCAACACATGTGCCATGCACGGCACATGTTACAACTTGCCCAAATTCAATGCCGCCAACAAATTGCTTCCATTGTCACACACCACTTTTCCGATCTCCAGTTGGTGCGGGGTCAGCCACTGATCCACCTGTGCGTTCAGGGTGGACAGGAGTGCTGGTCCGGTGTGGCTCTCTGCTTTCAG
Source organism: Bufo gargarizans (assembly GCF_014858855.1). NCBI lineage: Eukaryota > Metazoa > Chordata > Amphibia > Anura > Bufonidae > Bufo > Bufo gargarizans. The sequence continues at coordinate 337,416,027 of NC_058080.1, forward strand.
GCAAGTCAACCCCAAGACAGCGTGACACTGTCGTAACCGGGATGTGGAATAGCCCCTGGGGAGCTGGGGGGATTCAGTTGATGTGCAGCCAGACGCCGCAGCAGAAGAGGACTCAGCCTAGGAGGTTATGAAAGAGGATGGAGTAGGAAGAGTAGAGGAGGTGGCAGTAGGCCTGCCTGCAAGTCGTGGCGGTGTCACCATCTCCGCTGCAGAGCCACGCATTCCATGCTTGGCAGCCGTCAGCAGGTTGACCCAATGCGCAGTGTAGGTGATATACCTGCCCTGACTTTGCTTTGCAGACCAGGTATCAGTGGTCAGATGGACCCTTGCCCCAACACTGTATGCCAGAGATGCCATGACTTCCTTTTCAATCACTGAGTAGAGGTTTGGGATTGCCTTATTAGAAAAAAAAAATCGTTCGGGTACCTTCCACTGTGGTGTCCCAATAGCGACAAATATTTTGAAGGCCTCAGACTCCACCAGCTGGTATGGTAAAAGCTGGAGGGCTAAGAGTTCCGTCAAGCCAGCTGTCAGACGCCGGACAAGGGGATGACTCTGTGACATTGGCTTCTTACGCTCAAACATTTCCTTTACAGACACCTGACTGTGTGCAGATGAGATGGAACTGCTCAAGGTGAGAGGCGGAGTGGCGGGTGGTTGAGAGGGGGCAAGGAGGACAGCAGTGGTTGATGTGGCTGAAGATGCTGGACCAGGAGGAGAATGGTGGCTTTGAGCTTGTGTGCTGCTTCTACTCGTCATGTGTTGATCCCATAGGCGTTTGTGATGTGCGATCATGTGCCTTCGCAAAGCAGTTGTACCGTTAGTAGTTATACTGCCCTGGCAATTTAGGGGCCCTAATGTGTGAGAAGAACTTTGCAATCAAAATGTGTAAAAAATGACCGGTGAAATCCGAAAGGTGCACTTTGGAATATGTGCCCCTTTGCCCACCTTGGCATCAAAAAAGTGTCACACATCTGGTATCGCCGTACTCAGGAGAAGTTGGGGAATCTGTTTTGGGGTGTCATTTTACATATACCCATTATGGGTGAGAGAAATATCTTGGCAAAAGACAACTTTTCCCATTTTTTTATACAAAGTTGGTATTTGACCAAGATATTTATCTCACCCAGCATGGGTATATGTAAAATGACACCCCAAAACACATTCCCCAACTTCTCCTGAGTACGGCGATACCAGATGTGTCACACTTTTTTGCTGCCAAGGTGGTCAAAGGGGCACATATTCCAAAGTGCACCTTTCGGGTTTCGCAGGCCATTTTTTACACATTTTGATTGCAAGGTACTTCTCACACATTTGGGCCCCTAAATTGCCAGGGCAGTATAACTACGCCACAAGTGACCCCATTTTGGAAAGAAGACACCCCAAGGTATTCCGTGAGGGGCATGGCGAGTTCCTAGAATTTTTATTTTTTTTTGTCACAAGTTAGCGGAAAATGATGATTTTTTTTTCTTCTCTTTTTTCCTTACAAAGTCTCATATTCCACTAACTTGCGACAAAAAATAAAAAATTCTAGGAACTCGCCATTCCCCTCACGGAATACCTTGGGGTGTCTTCTTTCCAAAATGGGGTCACTTGTGGCGTAGTTATACTGCCCTGGCAATTTAGGGGCTCATATGTGTGAGAAGTACTTTGCGATCAAAATCTGGAAAAAATAACCGGTGAAATCCGAAAGGTGCACTTTGGAATATGCGCCCCTTTGCCCACCTTGGCATCAAAAAAGTGTCACACATCTGGTATCGCCGTACTCAGGAGAAGTTGGGGAAGGTGTTTTGGGGTGTCATTTTACATATACCCATGCTGGGTGAGAGAAATATCTTGGCAAAAGACAACTTTTCCCATTTTTTTACACAAAGTTGGCATTTGACCAAGATATTTATCTCACCCAGCATGGGTATATGTAAAATGACACCCCAAAACACATTGCCCAACTTCTCCTGAGTACGGCGATACCAGATGTGTCGCACTTTTTTGCAGCCTAGATGCGCAAAGGTGCCCACATTCCTTTTAGGAGGGCATTTTTAGACATTTGGATCCCAGACTTCTTCTCACGCTTTAGGGCCCCTAAAAAGCCAGGGCAGTATAAATACCCCACATGTGACTCCACTTTGGAAAGAAGACACCCCAAGGTATCCAATGAGGGGCCTGGCAAGTTCATAGAATTTTTATTTTTTTTCGCATAAGTTAACGGAAATTGATTTTTTTTTGTTTTTTCTCACAAAGTCTCACTTTCCGCTAACTTAGGACAAAAATGTAAATCTTTCATGGACTCAATATGCCCCTCAGCAAATACCTTGGGGTGTCTTCTTTCCAAAATGGGGTCAGTTGTGGGGTGTTTGTACTGCCCTGGCATTTGAGGGTCTCCGCAATCATTACATGTATGGCCAGCATTAGGAGTTTCTGCTATTCTCCTTATCTTGAGCATACAGGTAATGAGATTTTTTTTTCCGTTCAGCCTCTGGGCTGAAAGAAAAAAATGAACGGCACAGATTTCTTCATTCGCATCGATCAATGTGGATGAAAAAATCTCTGCCCAAAAAAAAAAAAATGGAGGGGAAAGGCGTCTGCCAGCCCTACATCCATACCCACTTAGCTCGTATGCCCTGGCAAACCAGATTTCTCCATTCGCATCAATCGATGTGGATATTGCCGGGATTTTTATTTTTTTTTATATATATACAAAGTGTTTGCCAAAGCATAGGAACGCCGCCTCCTCCTCAGCTCGTATGCCTCGGCAAACGTATCTGTCACTGCAGAGGAGAAAATCCCGTCTTGCAGCGCCGCATACACCGACTTGCGTGTAATCTGACAGCAGCACAATGCTTCTGTCAGAATGCACATCGGTGCTGCAGCTAGTAGATCGGTTGGTCCACCTGGAAGGTAAAAAGACAAAAAAAAAAAGAAAAAACCAGGCCACAACGCAATAATTTTATTAACTTTGGAACAGAACATGTAACTTTAACTTTTTGAACTAAACATTAACGTGTTTGCTTACTGATGTTTTTTTTTTTTTTTTTTTTACCTTTATAGAACAAACCTCTCCTTCCCCATGGGTCAATGTGCAAAGCGCAAATCGCCCAAAGATGTGGCGAAGTGCGTTATGCACTATGTCCCTTGTGAAAGGAGACGTTTGCAGCAGCTGTGAGTGAATGGGCCCTAATAGCCCTGTGTGCCTATCCTGGTGAGATGATCCCTATGCTAATAGTGTACCTGTGAGTGGTACTTCCGGAAACACTCTCCAAAGCATAGGGAAGGGTGGTCAGGACAGTCAGGACAGAAATAGCGGGTGTCACGCCTTATTCCACTCCTGCTACAGACACAACATTTTTTTCGGGGTGGCGGTCGGTTTGAGGTACCAGGAACGACACTGGGGAAATGTCGCTCGTGTAGACGGCTAACTACACTGGTGGATGGGGCCACTGAACCTCCTGGGTACAGGAGGTTTGCGATGATCTCTTCCTGAAATTTGAGGAAGGATCCAGTTCTCCCAGCCTTACTGTAGAGAACAAAACTATTGTACAGAGCCAATTGAATTAAATATACAGACACCTTCTTATACCAGCGTCTGGTGCGTCGGGAAACTAAATACGGAGCCAACATCTGGTCATTGAAGTCCACCCCTCCCATGTGGAGGTTATAGTCGTGGACTGAGAGGGGCTTTTCAATGACACGGGTTGCTCGCTCAATTTGGATTGTCGTGTCTGCGTGAATGGAGGAGAGCATGTAAACGTCACGCTTGTCTCTCCATTTCACCGCGAGCAGTTCTTCGTTACACAGTGCGGCCCTCTGCCCCCTTGCAAGACGGGTGGTAACGAGCCGTTGGGGGAAGCCCGCGTGACTAGTTCGCGCGGTACCACAGGCGCCAATCCGTTCTAGAAACAAATGCCTAAAGAGGGCCACACTTGTGTAAAAATTGTCCACATAAAGATGGTACCCCTTGCCGAATAAGGGTGACACCAAGTCCCAAACTGTCTTCCCACTGCTCCCCAGGTAGTCAGGGCAACCGACCGGCTCCAGGGTCTGATCTTTTCCCTAATAGATCCGAAATTTGTGGGTATAGCCTGTGGCCCTTTCACAGAGCTTATACAATTTGACCCCATACCGGGCGCGCTTGCTTGGGATGTATTGTTTGAAGCCAAGGCGCCCGGTAAAATGTATTAGGGACTCGTCTATGCAGATGTTTTGCTCTGGGGTATAAATATCTGCAAATTTCAGGTTGAAATGGTCTATGAGGGGCCGAATTTTGTGGAGCCGGTCAAAAGCAGGGTGGCCTCTGGGACGGGAGGTGCTGTTATCACTAAAGTGCAGGAAACGCAGGATGGTCTCAAATTGTGTCCTGGACATAGCAGCAGAGAACATGGGCATGTGATGAATTGAGTTCGTGGACCAATATGACTGCAATTCATGCTTTTTTGTCAGGCCCATGTTGAGGAGGAGGCCCAGAAAAGTTTTAATTTCGGAAACTTGGACTGGTTTCCACCGGAAAGACTGGGCATAAGAGCTTCCCGGGTTAGCGGTTATAAATTGTGTGGCATATCTGTTTGTTTCGGCCACAACTAAGTCTAAAAGCTCCGCAGTCAAGAACAGCTCAAAAAATCCCAGGGCCGAACCGATCTGAGCTGTCTCAACCCGAACTCCAGACTGGGCAGTGAAAGGGAAAACTACGGGTGCGGCTGAAGTTGGGGACTGCCAATCAGGGTTTGCCAGCACCTCTGGGATTCTAGGGGCTCTACGGGCACGTCTTTGCGGTGGCTGCGACGGGGTCACTACTGCACGTGCCACCGTACCAGCTTCAACTGCCCTTCTGGTGCTCGCTACTTCACCAGGTTGTACGGCAGTGCTGGTACTAGGTCCAGGAAGGGCTGGGCTGCTGGTTTATGCCTCACCACGTAATCCGACAGCACTAGCCCCACTCTGCTGCTCTTGAAGCGGATCCTGCGCAACCTGCGGTCTAGCGACACAGGGCCGGGTACGCCTGCTGCTATCAGGGACCTCAACCTCCTCGTCCGAATTTTGGGTCAGAGAGCCACTGCTTTCTACAGGTTCGTATTCTGACCCGCTGGATTCATCAGATGAGGGTTCCCACTCCTCATCCGACTGGGTCAGAAGCCTGTAGGCCTCTTCAGAAGAATACCCCCTGTTAGACATGTGGGCAACTAAATTTAGGGGTATTCCCTGAGACTACCCAAGAAAAAAAAAGCAAGCCTGTCTTACAAATGGGAGGCTAGCAAAGTACCGGAGGCCGCTGCGGTTGATAAAAAATATCAAAACTGATTTTTTTTATCGCCGCAGTGCGTGTAAAGTGAATGTGCAGTGATCAAAAAAAAAATAATTTTTTGTCACTGCGGTGGGGTGGGCGTGGGCGAACGCACGTGTGGGCGACCGATCAGGCCTGATCGGGCAAACACTGCGTTTTGGGTGGAGGGCGAACTAAAGTGACACTAGTACTATTATAGATCTGACCGTGATCAGTTTTGATCAGTTTCAGATACTATAAAAGTACAAATGCTGATTAGCGATACGCTAATCAGCGAATAACGGACTGCGGTGCGGTGGGCTGGGCGCTAACTGATCGCTAACTACCTAACCAAGGGACCTAAACTATACCTAAAACCTAACGGTCAATACCAGTGAAAAAAAAAAAGTGACAGTTTGCACTGATCACTTTTTTCCTTTTCACTAGTGATTGACAGGGGCAAGAAGGGGTGATCAAAGGGTTAATTGGGTGCTGGGAGGTGATCTGGGGGCTAAGTGTACTGTAGTGGGTACTCACAGTGATGATGTGCTCCTCTGCTCCTCTCCTGGAACCAACCGACCAAAAGAAGGAGCAGAGGAGCACAGCAGCCATATAACCCCATCATATTTACTAATATGTGGGGTTAAATGGCTGCTGATTGGATTTTTTGAAAATCATCAACCTGCCAGCCAATGATCGTGGCCGGCAGGTTGATGACGAACTTCTTCTTTGAATTTTGCCGGCCCGCGATGCGCATGCGCGGGCCGGCATACCCGGAAATCTCGCGTCTTGCGAGAGGACGCACCGGTGCGTCCACCCAGAGCAGCACGACCGCCAAGAAGACGCAATCCTGCGTACGGCGGTCGTGAGGAGGTTAAATAGGGTGATGTTTTTGGCCCGTCTCCTGATCTCCAGGTCCTGGTTTGCAGCTACCCCTCCTCGTGTAATATAAGTGGCTATATCAGTGGCTGAAATTAGTCAATAAAATCAGAGGCTATGAAGCCATCTTGTATATGCAGAGAAGTTCATACGATAAATGGCTCCGGGTTTGGGCAGTATGGAATGGGTGAAAGAATAAATGAAAAGTTTTGCATAGATTCATTTTTTATATATGTTTTATATATATATATATATATATATATATATATATGTTTTTTGTTTTGTCTTTTCCCTCTCTTCTTCTCCCGGATATGGCGGCACTATGGGGCGGGGGGAAGTGGGTGGCTTGGAATGTATGTATTCTTAATTTGTAAGTGTTTGTTGAGATGAATAAATAAAAATATTAGTTAAAAAAAAGCAGGAAATCATGATTCCTCCCTGCTTCTTTCTTGTGGCCCACAAGCAACTTAAGCAGGAAGAAATCATGTTTTCATATGGAAAAAAAAAATCACCAATATTCTAAAAATATTCGTTATTTAGAATTTTCGCATTATTTTTTCCTTTCTGTACAGTTGTTCGCATACTCCTCCCCAACAAGCGGCATACTCCTCCCCGACATCACCATGGGAACGCCTGTAGGTTAAAAAATACCTTCGGATCTGAGTTTTCCCTGAGATCGTGAAAACTCAGATCCGATGGTATATTCTAACCCACAGGCATTCCCATGGTGACGGGGATGCTTGTCGGGGAGCAGTATGCCAAAGTTGAATAAAAGTACACATTGGAAAAAAAAAAAAAAGAAGAATATTCGTAATATTCTAAAAGATGAAGTTATAGACTGCAATTTAGCTAATATAGTGCTATAGTATTTTTTTTTATAGTGTCAATTTTTTCCAAAACTGAAGTTCAGAGGCAAAAAGTATTTGACAAAAAAAGAAGATTATAGCACAATATTAGCTAAATTACAGTGTATATGTGTATTTTATAAATATTCTCTATATTTCTATAACTTGGTTTTTTAGAAACTTGCGAATATTCTAAAAAACAAAGTTATAGCAATATAGCGAATATTTGTAAAATACACATTTTAGACTAGCCATAGCCATAGGAAAGTTGCCTTATGCATTTAAAAGAAATTTCACAATACGCGAATAATTAAATCGCATATTATTCATGATAAAAAAAATTACAAATATTCAATTTAGACGAATTTAAGATGAATATTCAATCGAATACTCGTGAAATATCGCAAAATCGAATATGGCACCTCCCGCTCATCACTAATATATATATATATATATATATATATATATATATATACATATTCACTATTTAGTTTTATTTTAATGTCAAAATATAATATACATTTTAGAATATTAGAGAGGGCTCACCCGCTGCTCCAGAATGGTATGGGTGCACCTGCAGGAGGATTCACCCAATCCTCTAAGTAATTTAAAAAAGCAGGTAACAATAGTAGGGCACACCAGACACTTAATGCCACACGGAGGGTTAATTTGCACGTTATTTATTAAATGTAGTACATATGGTAATTAAAATTGATAATTAAAATACATTAGAATACACAGAAAACCTAAAAACTTGAAAAAATGAAAAATGAAAACATATAAAGTCCTTAAATATATCCAATGATGAATGAATGAAACGTTGTAACAGAAAGGAGTCTTTCTTAAGAGTTTTTGTAAACTCGCTTTTTATGACCGGAATCTGTCAGGTCGCATCGTCAAGAGGATTAATTACTCGAGTAGTAGTAGCGGTACCGCTGACTTTTGTTCACTAGTTTTTTACTGCCTGTTTACAAGATGGCCCGAAATGGTGTACTCACTGTTTCAGTTGGTATCAGGCTTCTTAACCTCACTCGTGGCGTCCCACGTGCAGTGAAGATAATGTAGGCAGTAGTAGATGCGGTTTAGCTTGTTGCGGTAGATGTTAAAGTTTTTTCGGGATCCTCGGTGGTCAGATGTCAGCTGCGCTGTTTTTAAGGTGCGCTGTTTGTGAGATGGTCTGGTCACTCTAATCTTCGGTGCAGTGACAGTCCAGATTTGCAGAGTTGCACCAGATTACCAATCTCGACAGCAAATATCCAGCTTTCCTGAGTGTCAGCATAAAAGAACACCGATCCCTTTCTTCAAGCGCTTTTTATCCTCGAGTGCCGTATTTGTTTCTCATGGGATTGTTTCTCATAAAAAGCGAGTTTACAAAAACTCTTAAGAAAGACTCCTTTCTGTTACGTTTCATTCATTCATCATTGGATATATTTAAGGACTTTATATGTTTTAATTTAAATTTTTTCAAGTTTTTAGGTTTTCTGTGTATTCTAATGTATTTTAATTATCAATTTTAATTACCATATGTACTACATTTAATAAATAACGTGCAAATTAACCCTCCGTGTGGCATTAAGTGTCTGGTGTGCCCTACTATTGTTACCTGCTTTTTTATAATATACATTTTATATATATATATTTATAAAAATCATGCATATATATATAAAGATAATTTTTATTATACAATTAATTATATTTAATTTTATTATATCAATAATCAATTTTAAAAGATGTTAATGTCTGATCTTAATTTATATCCTACATTTTTTTTTTAAACACAGTGTATATATGTGTGTATGTATATATATATATATATATATATATATAAATTTTATTTTTTATTTTAAATTAATATTTAAAATAGCTTTTACAAACCAGATATATAAAAAAAGAAAATTTCTAATTTGTCTAGTCATCTTTAAAATTTATTAAATTAAAATGTACTTTATTTGATTATTTTTAATAATGTTTTTATATATAATACTGAAATAAAAAATGTAAATTATTATTTATAATTTTTAAATATATAGTTAACCCTTTCATGACCAAAGGTCATTGATGCCCCTGTGTCCAGGTCAAAATTTACAAATCTGACATGCGTCACTTTAAGTGGTAATAGCTTTGGAACACTTTTACTTATCCATGCCATTCTGAGAATGTTTTCTCGTGACACATTGTACTTCATGACAGTCATAAATTTGAGTCAATATATATCACCTTTATTTATGAAAAAATCCCAAATTTACCAAATATTTTTAAAAATTTGCAATTTTCTAAATTTTAATTTCTCTGCTTCTAAAACAGAAAGTGATACCTCATAAAATATTTATTACATAACATTCCCCACATGTCTACTTTATGTTGGCATCATTTTGGAAATTTTATTTTATTTTTTTAGGACATTACAAGGCTTAGAAGTTTAGAAGCAATTCTTAAAATTTGATTTTCTATTTTATTACATTTTTTCTTTAAGGGATTTCTTTACATTAAGGGTTAACAGCCAAACAAAACTCAATATTTATTACTCTGATTCTGCGGTTTACAGAAACACCCCACATGTGGTCGTAAACTGATGTAAGGGTGCACGGCAGGGCGCAGAAGGAAAGGAACACCGTATGGTTTTTGGAAGGCAGATTTTGCTGGATTGGTTTTCTGAACACCATATGTTTTTTATTTTTCTACCGATCGTCTTGTGCAGGGGCTCATTTTTTGCAGAAAGAGTTGAGGTTTTTATTGGTTCCATTTTTGGGTACATAGGATTTTTTGATCATTCATTATTACACTTTATGGGACAAGGTGGCCAAAAATTGGCTGTTTTGGAACAGTTTTTTTTTTTTTTTCAGCGTTCATCTGAGGGGTTAGGTCATGTGACAGTTTTATAGAGCAGATCGTTACGGATGTGGCAATACTCAATATGTATACTGTATTCTTATTAATTTAAGTTTTACACAATAATAGCATTTCTGAAACAAAAAAGAGTAGTCTCCATAGTCTGAGAGCCATAGCTTTTTTATTTTCTGGGCGATTGTCTTAAATATGGGCTAATTTTTTGCGGGATGAGGTAACGGTTTGATTGGTACTATTTGGGGGTATATATACGCCTTTTTTGATCGCTTGGTGTTGCACTTTTTGTGATGTAAGGTGACAAAAATGGCTTATTTTTTTACACCGTTTTTATTTTTTATGGTGTTTATTGGACGGGGTTGATGATGTGATATATTTATAGAGATGGTCGTTACGGACGCGGTGACACCTAATATGTGTGTTTTTTTTTTAATAGGAAATGGAAATTTATTTTTTACATCTTTATTTATTTACTTTTACTTTTATTATTTTCAATTTTTTTTTTATCAGTTCCCTCTTGGATCTTGAAGATCCAGTGGGGCTGATGGTTGTACTATACTTTGCAATGCTCTTGCATTGCAAAGTATAATGCAATCAGATGCCTGTAGGTGGCAGCACTGGACGCCTATACCATGGCAACCAGACGCATTTGCAAAGCGTCCGGTTGCCATGGCAACCATTGGGCGCTGTGACCGCAGCAGCCCTGATGGTTGAGAGAGAGGGAGCCCTCTACCTCTATTAACCCTATGGATGCCGCTACTCCGCAGTAGGGTTACAGCAGTGTCAGCATAGAGCTGAAACACGCTGCTGATGGCGGCGGCTCAGGAATGGAGCCGCCGCCATCACACACAGAAGGGGGACCGCATCGGGGGCAGGGGACAGGGGGCATCGCTGGAAACTGGGGAGAGGGGGGCAGCATTTCACTACTTACAGGAAGGGGCTGCACGAAGGGGCGGACCGAATCGGGAGGAAGTGGCAGGAGAAGATGATTGACAAGGAGGGGGCGGACCGCATCGGGGGAACGGGGCACAGATCGGGGGCTTCAAGGGGGCACAGATCGGGGAGGGGGCTTCAGGACACATTACCGATTTCAGGCTCTGATCTGCAGAGCGCAGATCAGAGCCTGAAACCGGCATTTTTTTCACTGCCGCGATCCGATTGGTTAGTCTGCACAGACTAACCTATCGGATCGATTGCCGGCAAGGGGCCACTCTGATTGGTCCGTTGCCGGCATTACTGCACTGTATGCTGTCCGTGACAGCATACAGGGCAGGGGCACAAGCTTTAATCCAAGCGCTTTGCATCGCTTGGATTAAAGAGCTGCCAGAACGTATAAATACGTGGTAGCTGCACGGGGTATGTGCAGCTATCACGTATATATACAGATTGCAGTCGTGAAGGGGTTAAATAATATTCTTAAAAAATTTTACTTTAAAAGTTAAAGACATATACAAACATTTATAGTCATTTTTACATATTACTTTTTTAAATATATATTACAATTTTTTATATATATTTATGTCTCTATTTTATGTACTTATTTAATTCTATGAATATAATTTAATTAATTAAAATGTAAATATAAATATATAAAAAAAATATTTTACTATCTCTCTAAATATACACATATATTTGAATATTAAATTATTAAAAATTACATAACTTAAAGCAAAAAAATTATATAGGAATAATACCAAAAATGTTTACAAATTTTTTTAAATTTGTATATATATTATATAAATATCAAATTGTGATTAAAAATATTTTAAGATTAAAAATTATGCTAAATCGAAATTAAGATTTTTTTCTATTTCTATAAATTAAAAAAAATATTAAAATATAGATATATTTATATGAATATATAAAATCAAAATTACATTTTAATTCAAACTATAAAAAATTTAGAATTTTTTTAATGATTAAAAAAAATCATTATTACATTTAAAATATATATTTGCATAGACAGTGTTATTAAATATTAAATATCTAAAAATGTTTAATAAAATAAAAAATAAATATATATCTATTGAAATTTTTATTTAATTTATAACATGAAATAATTTTGAATATGTATGTAGTAGTTAAATTGAGATAACAATGATTTTCATTGTTATATCAGTTTAACTACTACATGCATATTCAAAATTATTTCATGTTATAAAATAAACTGAATTTTTCAATAGATATATATATTTATTTTTTATTTTACTTTTTAGACAGGTTGTTTTTTACGATTGTATGGTGAAGCTTTTAAAGGTTACTGAAATGGAGGCCCTGTCTATGACGCTGTTCATGGAAAAAAATTCTTTACAGTTCTATGTTGGACCTTTATATGATGCTGATAGGGGCAATATTTGGCCATGTCTATCGCGCTGGTACTAGGAAGATCTTTATGTCACTTCTATGTTGGCCCTGTCTATGATGCTTGTCGGACAAAGATTTTGATGGCACTTCTATGGTGGTGTGGATATCGCTGGAAGAGGGAAAATTTTGATTTCAATTATATGGTGCCCCAGTCTATGACACATGTCTCTGATGTTAGTCTGTGGATCATTATGATTTCATTTATAGGGTTGAGCTTTGTATATCACATGTAGGGGTTAATTTTTGTTATATTTCAAACAATATGGCGGTTTAATATTTAAAATGACATTAATTTTAAAATATGTTTTTTTTTATCTTTTAGGTTTATTTACATCAAGACAGTTAATAAAACTGAGTGACTTACCCTACAGCTAATCTTTACCAAAAATGTATTTACATTATTTTTTAATTTGAAATAAATATTTAATTAAAAAAAGATCTCTAATTTAACAGTATAATCCTAAAGTAAATTTTGTTTTCTCTTTTTTTAATAAAAATTATTAAAAATTATTTGATTTAAAATATTGCAACCTTTTTTTATATTTAGGTTGATTTTTAAAACTGCTTGTTGATGTTACAAAGATCCTTCAATTAAAATTGAAGTTTATTTACATCAATTTTATTTTGGTGAGTAAAAAAGAATTTTAAATATTTTATTGCTTTTCAAATATTAATTGATTTATTCAGAATTTTTTTAAATATATGTTTAATTTTATATATTTTTTATTAAACTAAATGTTAAATAACATAATTTAATACAATTTTAGTAATATTTTTTATTAATAAATAAATACTAATTAAAAATTGTGCCTTCTTGATATATACCATCATTTCAAAAATCTAGAGGGGCATTTTTTTTTGTATTTTGACAACTTAAATTAAAAAAAAATACGCGTGATTAAAATTTCTTTATAATAGTATCTTGTCATCTGCTTGATTGTTACATTCAAATGGGTAAGATAGCTATTATTTTTTAGAAAGGATACTTTAATTTTTGATGCAGGTTAATATAGCAAGTTGTATGGTCAACAGAAATAACTTCAAGATCAGTTAACAGTTATGCAAACTCATGGCCTTAGTTACAGTGATTAAGATCATGATTATTCTTATAAAAATATTGAAGTCCAGGATTTGACTTAACTTGTATTACCATTTAAAAAGGATACAGCAACAAACAAAAAAATAGAAAATGTGCTAGGTCTACACATGCCCAGACATGAAGACAGTTATCTTTTTTTTTATTTTTAAATTTAATAAATATTTAATAATATATTTAATAATAATTTAATAATATATTATCAATATAATAAAATATTTTTTGAACATATGAATTTTTTTATTCTAATTGCGAATCAGAAAATACAATACAAACATACATGTTTACACAGGTTCAATAATAACAACAAGATGCCGGCCTGTATTGTGACAAAGTGTCGTAATATATAAAAGTGGCCGTAGATATATAATAATGCATTATTTTCCAAATGATGTTGACCTTGTAGTTTTGTGGCTTTTACAAACCGGTCAAAATTTTGCAGACATTAATAGTGTCGCTAAAAAACTTACTGAAGGAAGAAAATCAAACAAATATGTAATTTGTTCAGAACACTTTGCTGAGCATTGTTATAGAGTGACTTATTATGGAAGAGTTTTGAACCGGGATGCTGTTCCAACAATTTTTCCTGATGTGGTTGCCGGAGAGGCTATTATTGAGGAAACTTTGAAAAAACCAACTGGGCACTCAAGAAATCGTGTTCGTGATGCTGATTTGCCAACATCAAGAGTTCAACACAATCATTCTCTATGTGAACCAATAAATAAAAATAAATTTAGGATTGGGATCAGTTAATCCGAATTCAAATTTTATAGACGAAATATGTCCTTTGTCACCTATTCCACAGGAAATCTTAGAAAAAGGTGAAGTCACTGAAGAACAATTATCCATTGATTAAGATGAAAGTTTACAGCACCAATCTATCTCCCTGGAAAATCAAGTTTGGATGATTCAGAAACATTTCTGTGTGCTTCATTAATCTTAGAAGAAAATCCTTCTTCTGATCGATGCATGGAATTTTTGAGCCCAGAAAACTTAGTTAATGAAAAAAATGGATTGTATTTGAGAGCTGCCTTGAACCAGTGGCGTAGCGTGGGTTGCCAGCACCCGGGGCTAGCCATGTATTGTGCCCCCCCTCCTCCCAACCTGTGGACAATTATCATATTAACTCTTATTTTTCCTTTTTTCTGACAGGCTTCCTGATCCCCACCTCTTGGACCATGTGCCGTCTACTGTATCCTTGATCTATATTTCTTATTTAGTTTGCACCAATACAATATCAAGTAGCTATATACCACACATTAGTGCCGTTCATATATACCATTTACACCTCTTTATCTTACATCATACTGTTATCACATCACTTTAGTTCTAAAACATACACTGTACCATATTACCAGTTTATATACTAATACATTGGCCATGTACATTTTCCATTAACATTATCCCTTCACATATAACCACATTATACCATGTCCATTTCTTATTTTCCCTTCTATTATGCTATTCCTTATAATCCCTTATTCTTTTGTTTCTTTTTCAAGTCCCCAGTGTTGTTTCAGATGACTACATCCAACAGACCGACTCACTTCCGGTCGTTGGAACGCAGTCACGTGACCCGATGCGTTCCATTTGCCGATTCACTTCCGGCCAATGGAACGCACGGCGTCACACGTGCTCCATCTCCCAGGTCCGCCCCCCACGCTTGGCGCGCTCTCTGGCACACATTTAAAGCAGTGGACCGCACTGCCATGGGCACACACCTCAAACCACTGGTGCTGACAGCACCTGATCTACATCTGTGTGTCCTTCACATTCTCCTTTCATCTCCAGCGGCAATGGTAGGTCCTCCTGAGTGGGGATTAGGCTCCTTATTTATCTGATTGATATGTTGTCTTCATCAACATACTTGGAATGATTTATCTGTCTGATATATTGTCTTTATCCCTGTCCAATATGTTGTCTTTATCATCATACCTGTGGCTATTAATCTGAGTCTGTAACTCATTAGAATGGGCATCATACTTGAATTAGAGGACTCTGCTTATATTTGGCTTTTCCTTAATTTTATTCTTCAGGAATCATCGCATTGTCATGAATATCCTAAGTTATGCGCCAGTATAATGTTATGTAGCTGCTGAATTGTAATCCTATACTAGATGATTTCTCATCAATTATCTGCTTGCCATTTTTGTAATTTTTTTCTTTTTCTTGATTTTGCTTCTTTTTTCTTTCCTTTCACTTTTTATGTCTCTTTTGATTTATTGTCGCCTTTGGTGTACCACACAAGTTTATGTATATGCCTTATACAAGTATGTATATATATGACACTATTACTCTTTGTTCCGTAGTGTCTGATGAAGGCTAATATAGCTGAAAACGCGTTCACGTGTATGTCGCATATAACCTGCAAAAAATAAATTGCAACCAAAGTATACCCCCTTGTATAATTATTATATATTATGGCCCCACTGTAAAACTATAATATATAATGGCCCCCTGTATAATATATCATGGCCCCTCTGTATAATATAAAACGGTGCCCATTCTTTCTAAATATACTGGCCTCCTTTGTATCTCTTCTGCCCACCTCCATAGTGCCCCAGTATGGCCCCCAGTACTTACATAAAAAAATAATAATAATACTCACCTCTCTTCATCACCTCTTGTAGTCTTTGCTTGGGTGTCCCGGCGCAGGCGTTCAGGAACACATCACCCTGCCCTCCTGTGCCGCGTCATCTCGCAAGACCCGGCGCAGGAGGTCTCGGTGATATAATCGTGATCTCCTGGACTCCTGCGCCGCTCTGCTGCTTCTTAAAGCTTCAGGCTAGGTGGAACCATAGGCTTCCATCACCCTCATTTTACTGCCTTCTGCCTGGTGCCCGCTACAATTTGGTGCCCGGGGCAATGGCCCCCCTGGCCCCCCCCCCACGCTACGCCCCTGCCTTGAAAAACAATTTTAAAAAATTAAGTGTCAAAAATTCACAAATTGTCAATTTATGGTGAAATCCTGGACCAAAAATGATGATGGTTCCTATTGTAAATTTAAAGGGACTTGTACTGCCGGCCATTCTTTACTATTCGAAACACAACCAAAGATAGGACGTTACTCTGCCGGTAACATATTGACAGCTTCATTCATTCTTTTTTCAGGTCAAAATTTTTTATATTTTGGGTTTAGCAGGCATTTCACATACTACATACTACAGATACCAGACAAAATTTTATTTCTAGCTTGGGAAAAAGAAAAAAAAATCAATCATCAGTTCAAAAATTGGAAAAGCTCTTTGTGTTTCCGGTGATGGTCAATGAGACAGTCCTGGCCAGGGCCGCCATCAGGGGGGTATAGCCGATACCCCAGTAAGGGGCCCGGCCAGTTCCAATAAAAAAAAAATAATAATAATAATTTCCCCCCCTCCCATTTGTCAGTGACTTGAGTTGAACTTTATTGCATCGCTAGAGGGGGGCAATTGAATATTCCTTGCTAGTGATGTCCAGTTCATGAACGAATCATTCATTTGAATCGATTCAGTTCACTGAACCGGAGAAGTCGATTCCTCAGACTGAGCTGATCCGAGTGAAACAGCTCAGTCTGACCTAGCACACAATAGCAGAGACGCTGGCAGCAGGGAGGGGAGGGACTCGGGAGGAGTGTAATCTGATCCTAGAGTGGAAGCTGCTTCTGCCAGCCCCTCCCCTCCCCGCCCACCAACCAATCAGAGCTGAGGCAAGGCAAGCACTAGCAGCTCTGAGTCTGAGTCACTGACACAAGTACAGGGAGTCTAAGAAAGAATCGAATGAGTCACAGGTTAAAAGAATCTAAATATCCGACTAAGGGCTCTTTCACACTTGCGTCCTTGTCTTCCGGCATAGAGCTCCGTCGTCGGGACTCTATGCCGGAAGAATCCTGATCAGTTTTATCCTAATGCATTCTGAATGGAGAGAAATCCGTTCAGGATGCATCAGGATGTCTTCAGTTCCGGACCAGAACGTTTTTTGGCCGGAGAAAATACTGCAGCATGCTGCGCTTTTTGCTCCGACCAAAAGTCCTGAAGACTTGCCGCAAGGCCGGATCCGGAATTAATGCCCATTGAAAGGCATTAATCCGGATCCGGCCTTAAGCTAAACGTCGTTTCGGCGCATTGCCGGATCGGATCCGACGTTTAGCTTTTTCTGAATGGTTACCATGGCTGCCCGGGACGCTAAAGTCCTGGCAGCCACGGTAAAGTATAGTGGGGAGTGGGGGAGCAGTATACTTACCGTCCGTGCGGCTCCCGGGGCGCTCCAGAGTGACGTCAGGGCGCCCCACGCGCATGGATGACGTGATCACAGGGCACGTCATCCATGCGCATGGGGCGCTCTGACGTCATTCTGGAGCGCCCCGGGAGCCGCACGGACTGTAAGTATACTTCTCCCCCGCACCCCACTACTACTTGGGCAACCAGGACTTTAATAGCGTCCTGGCTGCCATAGTAACACTGAACGCATTTTGAAGACGGATCCCTCTTCAAATGCTTTCAGTTCACATGCTTTTTTCCGGATCCGGCGTGTAATTCCGGCAAGTGGAGTACACGCCGGATCCGGACAACGCAAGTGTGAAAGAGCCCTAACCGTCAGTCAGACTCTAGAACAGTTTACACTGAGGCTGATGCTTTTGTTGCAGCAGTGATAAGATTAAGGGACAGGAGCAGAGAGATAAGAGAAGTGACAGATGACTGTGAAGACCACGCAATCTGTTGCTCAGAAGCCATGAGATTACTTTCACACTAGCGCAGGGGTCTGCAACCTTTAAGACATAAAGAGCCACTTGGACCCGTTTCCGAAGGGAAAAAAAAACTGGGAGCCGCAAAACCATTGCGACATTTAAAACAAATATAACACTGCATATATTGTTTCTTACCTTAATGCTATATACAGGATTGTGCAGTCAGCTGTCAATCTGAAGAAAAAAATGACTTTTTCACTTAACAATGTAAAATATATATTTTTAAATTAATAGATAATTAAAATATTTTAATCCAATGGCATCCAATCATGTGCCAGTAATACCAGACCCCCCTCTAATCATGTGCCAGTAATACCAGACCAATATTTTAATCCAATGGCATCCAATCATGTGCCAGTAATACCAGACCGCCCTCCAATCATGTGCCAATAATACCAGACCCCCCAATCATGAGACAGTAATACCAGACCCCCCCAATCATGTGCCAGTAGTAATACCAGACCCCCCAATCATGTGCCACTATACCAGACCCCCCCAATCATGTGCCAGTAGTAATGCCAGACCCCCCCCCCAATCATGTGCCAGTAATTCCAGGGCCCCCTCCAAATTCCCCAATCATGTGCCAGTATAATACCAGGGCCCCCTATTATGTGCCAGACTGCCAGTAAAAAATAAAAATAAAAAAATTAACACTTATACTTACCTCTTTGGAGCGATGTGATACAGGCCTCTTCCGGCCTGTGTCCCGACTCCAGCGCTGTACGGCTCAGGCGGCGCGATGACGTCATCGCGCCGCCTACGCCGGCCTCTGATAGGCTGCCGGCACTACTAGGCCAGCAGCCTATCAGAGGAACAGGAAAGGGACACACCTTCTTGCCCTGCTCCTCCGCACAGCCTTCTTTTTGTATCGCTGTCCGGAGGATGGCGATGCAAACAGATCACTATGGAGATGAGTGCTTCGCTTCCTGCCCAGCCGCCACCGCACACACACTGCCGCTGGCCTGGGAGGGATTTGATCAAACCTGTCCCCCCCCCCCCCGCATTATTTCCTGGGGGGGATCCGCCCCCCCCCCCCGCTTCCTACGCCCATTCCGGAGCAGGGTGACAATCTCTCTTCAGGTTTATCAGAAAATCTGTTATCAACTTAGCACATACAGTTTTCCCTGTGCATTCACTTCACTTGGTTGTACTGCTGTCAGACTGCTGTCACTGTGGGTAACAATGCATTGCATGCACAACAGACAATGCTTCCCTTCATTTCTGACTCAGTCAGAGAGCTCAGACAATGTACCAAGAGCTGACTCAGCGAGTGAATCGGAGCATCCACGCATGCGCACCACCTAAGCTCTTCAGTCAGTAGACTCAGCAAGTGAACCGAAGATCCGATTCATGAATCAGTTCATTTGAATGAGCTGATTCAAATGAACCGATTGATCTGAAAGATCCGAACTTCCTATCTCTATTCCTTGCCCGACCACCCACTCCCCGCTCCGCTGATTCCCGAATTATACCTGGTATACCGTCTCCGGCTGCATTCCCCTTTAAAAGGCTCTGAGCCGCTGCGCAGAGGAATGTAGCTGCGCAGCAGCAGGTGACGTCAGACGCTGTCGCTGTTCGCTGCCTGCTGCCTCCTCATGCCGTGACGCCGCCTTCAGATTATTGCGCCACAGCCTGCCTGCTACTGCCAGACACAGTCAATTCTGGTTTGCAGGCTCGCAGCCAGGCGTGGCCTCTGGGAGTGGGACTGGAACTTTACATTGAAATTCGATGGGGGACGGATCAGTTTGCAATTGCACCATATTTGTGTCAATGTAAACGGATCCTTCCCCATTGACTTACCGTATTTTTCGCCCTATAAGACGCACTTTTTCCCCCAAAAAATTGGGGGGGGGGGGAAAGGCAGTGCGTCTTATGTGGCGAATACTTCAGTTTGTATACCGCCGACCGCATGCTGCGCAGCGCGGTGGCGGGTGTATTAGTAGGCATAGATGAGGGAGGAGGGGCCGACAAATCCCCATAACAGTGCTATCCATAGAATGACCCCCAATAGGGAGGAGGGGCCGGCATCTAGCTCTGTAATTACAGCAAACCCGGTGCAGTCACTGTATTCTGCTACACCGGGCCCGCTCACTGTAGGAATCCTAACTGCAGGCAATGCTAACAGTAGTCTTTTATGCAGCCTGTACTTACGATACTAACTTTCCGGCAGCCAGCAGGCAGGAGGCTGAGCTGGCGGGCGGGCGCTGAAAACGTAACTCACTATGTCACGTGCCGGCTCCGCCCACTTTATGAATGAAGAAGGGAGAGCCGGCGCGTGACATAGTGAGTTACGTTTTCAGCGCCCGCCAGCTCAGCCTCCTGCCTGCTGCCTGCCGGAAAGTTAGTATCGTAAGTATAGGCTGCATAAAAGACTACTGTTACGGTACCTTAATCAGCATACAGCATTGTCTGCTGTTAGGATTCCTACAGTGAGCAGAATACAGTGACTGCACCGGGCCCGCTGTAATTACAGAGCTAGATGCCGGCCCCTCCTCCCTATTGGGGGTCATTCTATGGATAGCACTGTTATGGGGATTTGTGGATGGCACTGTTATGGGGGTCTGTGGATGACACATAGCGTAAAATGCTATTTATGTGTCATCAACAGATCCCCCATAACAGTGCCATCCACAGTCCCCAATAACAGTGCCATCCACAGTGCCCCCATAACAGTAGAAAATGTTGAATAAGCCACGGCACTCCAGAGGGATTCAAATCAATTTCTTTATTACACCTTGTGTAGCAACGTTTCAACCTAATGCCCTCTCCATGATCCCTAATATTATAAAATTAGGGATCATGGAGAGGGCATTATGTAATATGTAAATGTCTGTAAGAAGTAATGAGGGGGTTAATGGGTAGGGCTCAGCAGCAACCAATGCGGAGCCAGGGGACTGTATTTAATGTTCACTGTGTCATTTGTGTAATGGGAGCTTGACAAAGACCATTAGGTTGAAACGTTGCTACACAAGGTGTAATAAAGAAATTGATTGGAATCCCTCTGGAGTGCCGTGGCTTATTCAACATTTTCTACTACGGAAATCCCAGGACCAGGATTTAATGCTACAGGCACCACCACGTACTGGATCTGCTATATTAATAGTGAGTAGTGCTGGCCTATTTTTCTATTTGTGCCCCCATAACAGTGCCATCCACAGTCCCCAATAACAGTGCCATCCACAGTGCCCCCCATAACCGTGCCATCCACAGATCCCCATAACCGTGCCATCCACGGACCCCCCATAACAATGCCATCCACGGACCCCCCATAACAGTGCCATCCACAGACCCCCATAACAATGCCATCCACCGACCCCCATAACAGTGCCATCCACAGATCCCCATAACAGTGCCATCCACAGATCCCCATAACAGTGCCATCCACAGATCCCCATAACCGTGCCATCCACAGACCCCCATAACAATGCCATCCACCGACCCCCCATAACAGTGCCATCCCCAGATCCCACATAACACCATTAGGCACACCTTTTGGTTCAAATTTTTATTTATTTTTTCCTCCTTAAAAACCTAGGTGCGTCTTATGGGCCGATGCGTCTTATAGGGCGAAAAATACGGTACATTGTAAGTCAGGACGGATCCATTTGGCTCGACACCAAAACGCTGCAAGCAGCGTTTTGGTGTCCACCTCCAGAGCGGAATGGAGGCGGAACGGAGCCAAACAGATGCATTCTGAACGGATCCTTATCCATTCCGAATGCATTGGGGCAAAACTGATCTGTTTGGAGCCGCTTGTGAGATCCCTGAAACAGATCTCACAGGCGGACCCAGAAACGGCAGTGTGAAAGTAGCCTGTGCGGCATACTGAGCTGAGCTATTTCAAAGGCTCCAAATTATTTATTTTCATATTGATCCTTACTTGGCTAGGCAGCTCTATGTTGTGTGGTCTTTGCTCGGAGGTAAAATGCAAAGCTGTTTTCTGGATTATCCCACAGGGCCAGGATCCTCCATCGCTTATTGTTATTAACCCCTCCCTTGCCAGCCCACCCAGCCCTATTTAGCTTTGTGTTCAGCTTTGAAAAAAAAAGTTTAGGCCATGAAGGGGTTAATTAAGTGTTGGAGGGGGTGTTATTGTGCATATTGTGTTTGGGATCCATTTAACAAGTTTGACCAGTTGGGTTTGAGAGTGGTTGAGTGTCATCCACAGATCCCCCATAAAAGTGTCTTCCACAGATCCCCCATAACAGTGTGTCATCCACAGATCCCCCATAACAGTGTGTCATCCACAGATCCCCCTAACAGTGTGTCATCCACAGATCCCCCTAACAGTGTGTCATCCACAGATCCCCCTAACAGTGTGTCATCCACAGATCCCCCAGGCCTTGAGCTGTGTAAGGGGCCCCAAAATTTCTGATGGCAGCCCTGGTCCTGGCCATAGTGCTAAGTACTGCATTTATACAATTATGGACCTTGTGACAATACAATTGTTGATCCATCACTAATACACCAATTTAACCACTTCAGCCCCGCTAGGTGAAACCCCCTTCATGACCAGAGCACTTTTTACACTTCGGCACTACACTACTTTCACCGTTTATCGCTCGGTCATGCAACTTACCACCCAAATGAATTTTACCTCCTTTTCTTCTCACTAATAGAGCTTTCATTTGGTGGTATTTTATTGCTGCTGGCATTTTTCCTTTTTTTGTTATTAATCAAAATGTAACGATTTTTTTTGCAAAAAAATGAAATTTTTCACTTTCAGCTGTAAAATTTTGCAAAAAAAACGATATCCATATATAAATTTTTCGCCAAATTTATTGTTCTACATGTCTTTGATAAAAAAAAAATGTTTGGGCAAAAAAAAAATGGTTTGGGTAAAAGTTATAGCATTTACAAACTATGGTACAAAAATGTGAATTTCCGCTTTTTGAAACAGCTCTGACTTTCTGAGCACCTGTCATGTTTCCTGAGGTTCTACAATGCCCAAACAGTAGAAAAACCCCACAAATGACCCCATTTCGGAAAGTAGACACCCTAAGGTATTCGCTGATGGGCATAGTGAGTTCATAGAACTTTTTATTTTTTGTCACAAGTTAGCGGAAAATGATGATGATTTTTATTTTTTATTTTTTTTCTTACAAAGTCTCATATTCCACTAACTTGCGACAAAAAATAAAAATATCTAGGAACTCACCATGCCCCTCACAGAATACCTTGGGGTGTCTTCTTTCCAAAATGGGGTCACTTGTGGGGTAGTTATACTGCCCTGGCAATTTAGGGGCCCATATGTGTGAGAAGTACTTTGCAATCAAAATCTGTAAAAAATAACTGGTGAAATACAAAAGGTGCACTTTGGAATATGCGCCCCTTTGCCCACCTTGGCAGCAAAAAAGTGTGACACATCTGGTATCGCCGTACTCAGGAGAAGTTGGGGAATGTGTTTTGGGGTGTCATTTTACATATACCCATGCTGGGTGAGAAAAATATCTTGGTCAAATGCCAACTTTGTATAAAAAAATGGGAAAAGTTGTCTTTTGCCAAGATATTTCTCTCATCCAGCATCGGTATATGTAAAATGACACCCCAAAACACATTCCCCAACTTCTCCTGAGTACGGCGATACCAGATGTGTGACACTTTTTTGATGCCAAGCTGGGCAAAGGGGCACATATTCCAAAGTGCACCTTTCGGATTTCACCGGTCATTTTTTACAGATTTTGATTGCAAAGTACTTCTCACACATATGGGCCCCTAAATTGCCAGGGCAGTATAACTACGCCACAAGTGACCCCATTTTGGAAAGAAGACACCCCAAGGTATTCCGTGAGGGGCATGGCGAGTTCCTAGAATTTTTTATTTTTTGTCGCAAGTTAGTGGAATATGAGACTTTGTAAGGAAAAAAGAAAAAAAATGAAAAATCATAATTTTCCGCTAAATTGTGACAAAAAATAAAAAATTCTAGGAACTCGCCGTGCCCCCCACGGAATACCTTGGGGTGTCTTCTTTCCAAAATGGGGTCACTTGTGGCGTAGTTATACTGCCCTGGCAATTTAGGGGCCCAAATGTGTAAGAAGTACCTTGCAATCAAAATGTGTAAAAAATGGCCTGCGAAATCCGAAAGGTGCCCCTTTGCCCACCTTGGCTGCAAAAAAGTGTCACACATGTGGTATCGCCGTACTCAGGAGAAGTTGGGCAATGTGTTTTGGGGGGTCATTTTACATTTACCCATGCTGGGTGAGAGAAATATCTTGGCAAAAGACAACTTTTCCCATTTTTTTATACAAAGTTGGCATTTGACCAAGATATTTTTCTCACCCAGCATGGGTATATGTAAAATGACACCCCAAAACACATTCCCCAACTTCTCCTGAGTACGGCGATACCACATGTGTGACACTTTTTTGCAGCCTAGATGCGCAAAGGGGCCCAAATTCCTTTTAGGAGGGCATTTTTAGACATTTGGATCCCAGACTTCTTCTCACACTTTCGGGCCCCTAAAAAGCCAGGGCAGTATAAATACCCCACATGTGACCCCACTTTGGAAAGAAGACACCCCAAGGTATTCAAAGAGGGGCATGGCGAGTTCCTAGAATTTTTTTTTTTTTGCATAAGTTAGCGGATATTGATTTTTTTTTGTTTTTTTTCTCACAAAGTCTCACTTTCCGCTAACTTAGGACAAAAATTTCAATCTTTCATGGACTCAATATGCCCCTCACGGAATACCTTGGGGTGTCTTCTTTCCGAAATGGGGTCACATGTGGGGTATTTATACTGCCCTGGCTTTTTAGGGGCCCTAAAGTGTGAGAAGAAGTCTGGAATATAAATGTCTAAAAATGTTTACGCATTTGGATTCCGTGAGGGGTATGGTGCGTCCATGTGAGATTTTATTTTTTGACACAAGTTAGTGGAATATGAGACTTTGTAAGAAAAAACAAAAACAAAAACAAACAAAAAATTTCCGCTAACTTGTGCCAAAAAAAATGTCTGAATGAAGCCTTACCAGGGGGGGAGTGATCAATGACAGGGGGGTGATCCCCCATATAGACTCCCTGATCACCCCCCTGTCATTGATCACCCCCCCAGTAAGGCTCCATTCAGACATCCGCATGATTTTTTACGGATCCATGGATACATGGATCGGATCCACAGAACGCATGCGGACGTCTGAATGGAGCCTTACAGGGGGGTTATCAATGACAGGGGGTGATCAGGGTAATCAGGGTGATCACCCCCCTGTCACTGATCACCCCCCCTGTAAGGCTCCATTCAGACATCCGCATGATTTTTTACGGATCCATGGATACATGGATCGGATCCACAGAACGCATGCGGACGTCTGAATGGAGCCTTACAGGGGGGTTATCAATGACAGGGGGTGATCAGGGTAATCAGGGTGATCACCCCCCTGTCACTGATCACCCCCCCTGTAAGGCTCCATTCAGAAATCCGCATGATTTTTTACGGATCCATGGATACATGGATCGGATCCACAAAACGCATGCGGACGTCTGAATGGAGCCTTACAGGGGGGTTATCAATGACAGGGGGTGATCAGGGTAATCAGGGTGATCACCCCCCTGTCACTGATCACCCCCCCTGTAAGGCTCCATTCAGACATCCGCATGATTTTTTACGGATCCATGGATACATGGATCGGATCCACAGAACGCATGCGGACGTCTGAATGGAGCCTTACAGGGGGGTTATCAATGACAGGGGGTGATCAGGGTAATCAGGGTGATCACCCCCCTGTCACTGATCACCCCCCCTGTAAGGCTCCATTCAGAAATCCGCATGATTTTTTACGGATCCATGGATACATGGATCGGATCCACAAAACGCATGCGGACGTCTGAATGGAGCCTTACAGGGGGGTTATCAATGACAGGGGGTGATCAGGGTGATCACCCCCCTGTCACTGATCACCCCCCTGTAAGGCTCCATTCAGACGTCCGCATGATTTTTACGGATCCATGGATACATGGATCGGATCCGTAAAAATCATGCGGACGTCTGAATGGAGCCTTACAGGGGGGTGATCAATGACAGGGCGGTGATCAATGACAGGGGGTGATCAGGGAGTGTATATGGGTGATCACCCGCCTGTCATTGATCACCCCCCTGTAAGGCTCCATTCAGACGTCCGCATGATTTTTATGGATCCATGGATACATGGATCGGATCCGTAAAAATCATGCGGACGTCTGAATGGAGCCTTACAGGGGGGTGATCAATGACAGGGGGGTGATCAGGGAGTGTATATGGGTGATCACCCGCCTGTCATTGATCACCCCCCTGTAAGGCTCCATTCAGACGTCCGCATGATTTTTACGGATCCATGGATACATGGATCGGATCCGTAAAAATCATGCGGACGTCTGAATGGAGCCTTACAGGGGGGTGATCAATGACAGGGGGGGGGTGATCAATGACAGGGGGTGATCAGGGAGTGTATATGGGTGATCACCCGCCTGTCATTGATCACCCCCCTGTAAGGCTCCATTCAGACGTCCGCATGATTTTTACGGATCCATGGATACATGGATCGGATCCGTAAAAATCATGCGGACGTTGGAATGGAGCCTGACAGGGGGGTGATCAATGACAGGGCGGTGATCAATGACAGGGGGTGATCAGGGAGTGTATATGGGTGATCACCCGCCTGTCATTGATCATCTTCCTGTAAGGCTCCATTCAGACGTCCGCATGATTTTTACGGATCCATGGATACATGGATCGGATCCGTAAAAATCATGCGGACGTCTGAATGGAGCCTTACAGGGGGGTGATCAATGACAGGGGGTGATCAGGGAGTGTATATGGGTGATCACCCGCCTGTCATTGATCACCCCCCTGTAAGGCTCCATTCAGACGTCCACATGATTTTTACGGATCCATGGATACATGGATCGGATCCGTAAAAATCATGCGGACGTCTGAACGGAGCCTGACAGGGGGGTGATCAATGACAGGGCGGTGATCAATGACAGGGGGGTGATCAGGGAGTTTATATGGGGTGATCATGGGTGATCAGGGGTTTATAAGGGGTTAATAAGTGACAGGGGGGGGGTGTAGTGTGGTGTTTGGTGGGACTGTACTGACCTACCTGAGTCCTCTGGTGGTCGATCCTAACAAAAGGGACCACCAGAGGACCAGGTAGGAGGTATATTAGACGCTGTTATGAAAACAGCGTCTAATATACCTGTTAGGGGTTAAAAAATTCGGATCTCCAGCCTGCCAGCGAGCGATCGCCGCTGGCAGGCTGGAGATCCACTCGCTTACCTTCCGTTCCTGTGAGCGCGTGCGCCTGTGTGCGCGCGTTCACAGGAAATCTCGCGTCTCGCGAGAAGACGCGTATATGCGTCCAGGAGGAGTAAAGCAACCACCTCCCGGACGCATATACGTGTACAGCGGTCGGGAGGTGGTTAATGTCTGGCATTATGCAAAATCATTGTAGAAGAAATTGCAGACTGCAGCAAAACTAAAATTCTGCAAAGAAATCACACCGTGGATTGAGAAATTAATATAACTTTTATTATTTTTGTGGGTGTGTACAAACATGTGAAAACTCACCTGAACTACTAAAAGCAAAAAGGCTTTCACTACTGAATCATATAAAAATTATACACTCATGGGAAGGAGATTTGTATTTAGCATGCACACACCAACCAATTGAAGACCTTGATCCTGAAGTACTCTGGTTAAAATTGGGAACGCCACCTTACACCAAGATCGAAGAAATAGTATATAGCAAGCAGATGTTGACTGATTTACCTCATCTGGCACATAACTGCCACACAGGGGAACTTGAAATTTTCATAGGCTTGCTCTAAAATACTGCAGTAAGCGGATTCACTTTGGAATTGATGGGATGGAAGCATGGACAAAGTGCTGTAATGACACACAATAATAACGTTGGTTGTGAAAGAGCTGTTGTCCAAGTGTCAAAAAAAACTAGGCAAGGGATGTGCGTCAAACTGGCTGCTACGAGATTTTGCCCGTTGTTGCACATGACCAGGCCAGGTTTGAGGCTCAGCGGCACCATCCACTCATCGGTCTGTTGTACCATGCCCGCCCACAGCTGCTGTTGTTTCCCCTGGCTGTGCTGAAGTTGGTGGTGCAGGTGTTGCGCTGACGTGATGAAAAGGTTGTAGAGGAGGAACCAGAGGAGGAGGCAACAGGAGGCACCAAGAAACATCCAGCAATTCTCGGTGGCAGTATGACATGCACCAAACCACTGTCGGTAGAACATGCGCCTCCTCCTTTGCCCAGCTGCTACTACATTTACCTAGTGGGCAGTTAGGGAGATATAACATCCCTGCCCGTACCTACTGCTCCAGGTGTTGGTGGTTATGTGGACTGATGGCGTTGCACAGCGCACACCTGGGAACAACATATCATGGGACAGGTGACATCCGGACATTTTTAAAACTCTCCGTCTCCACCAGACGGAATGGCAGCATTTCAAACGCCAGCAATTTTGAAATGCTGCCATTCAGGGCCAGGGCTCATGGGTGTGTAGGGGGTACGTCCTCATTCACTCCAGTGTTGGGGGATGGACAGCTGACCGCTTCCGTGGGACAGTGTGGAGAGGCTTGGTGACGATGGTGGTGGTGTTCCTGCCAAATCCTCTGTTTGCGGGGTGGCAGGTGCCACTGTTCTAGAGGGGGAGGAAGATGCCAAGACCGGAACAGAAGAGGGAGCCGGAGGGGCCTCTGATCTTTCGTGGTTCTTGAGGTGTCTACTCCATTGCAGCTCGTGCTTTGCGGTTAGATGCCGGATCATGCAGGTAGTGCTCAGGTTCTGACTGCATAGTGTACAAACCACCTATGTCCTGTCATCAGCACACTGCCTGAAGAACTGCCACGCCAGGAAACTCTTTTGCGCTGGCTTTGGTGTGTTATGTCTCTTCTGTCACTTCTGGGGCAGGGCTAGGTGGATGGCCCACGAAAACCCCACCAGCAGATTCATCAAAAAGCATAAGTGACTGCTGCATGACTTAGCATTCAGACTGCTTGGCTGATGTGCAAGTAGTTAAGGTGGAAGACAGTTGCCTATGGGCCGCCGGTGCCAACTCTGCGCTTTAACAGTGGACCAGGTGGAAGACAATGTGAAAGAAGTCTCATCCATCCAATCTACTACCGCCTCTACAAGTTCTGGCCTCACCATTCTAAGAGCGGTATTCGGGCCTACAAAATCACGCAGAATGTTCTGTCGCCTGTGTGCACCAGAGGAAGGTATTTCATTAGGGCGTGTAGCTGGCACAGATGGCCAACGTCTTCACTCCACAGCAGGAGCTCCACCACCACCAACACCACGGCCCCGTCCCCTTATTGATGCTGCCCATATTCTGTTATAGTCACCCACAAAATTGCCTGATAGATGAACAATTGTATATCTGTGTCACGGATGCAAAAGAGGTGTTTAGCACCAAAAAAAAGGGTAGGTCTCAACGCCCCCAATTAACAGGCTGATAAACTATTATATTTCCCTGTGACAGTGGTAAGTACAGTTTTTTAAACACAAAAAATAAGTAGGTCTCACCGACCCTAATTAACAGGCTGATTAACTATCATATTTCCATGTCACTAGTGCAAAGAAGTAGGATTGCACCGATCAATAATGCCTATAGGTCACCAGCACACTTTAAAAATAATAATAAAGGCCTAACACTCTCCCTGCCTGCAGCAGCGTCCTTTTCCTACACTAGTTAGAGCAGAATGGTGGCGCACCATGTTTTCCAGAATTTATGCATGCATGGTCACATGGTGTGCAAGCCAATCACAGCCTTTCCAATACTAGGCATGACTGTGATGACTTCCAAGTGCCCACAGCTTAAAGACTTGTTGATTGGCTTCGCTAAAGAATGAACCCGAACACGGACTTTGGCGTAAAAATCTGTGTTTTGGTTCGGTACCCGGACACCAAAATGTCCGGTGCGGTCCCGAACTTGGCGGTCCAGGTTCGCTCATTACTAGTAACAGGTCCTCTTTAATAGATAAGCAATATGAATAACTGCCAGTTAATACTCACCCCAAAAAAGGGATACAAAGGCACAGGTATTGTTCTTTGACGATGCTCAAATTATACCTGTTGAGTTATTGCAAGATGTAAATGTATAGTGGAAATGTAATATCAATTTTTTTAATTATTAATTAATTTTTATTATATTTACACTATTTAGTGGTATAATGGCTACTTCAAAATCAATATAATCTCCAAAGGTCACATATTACTAATAAATATATAAAGGGGCCTTTTCGACATCCACAATGCCCACCAAATGCCTGGGCTCCTTGTATGAATTATACTTACCTTCCCTCGGGACCTACTTCACTTTGGATCCCTGCATGGCCGCTGCTGCATCCCCCCATTGCTAGGATCAAAACATCCTGCGACAGGGGAGGAGGTGGTAGTGGTGGGTATCTGGTGTGCAGCCAAAAGAAGGCCACGATGGGGACGAGCCCCCTTGAACCCATTAGCATACAGTGTGGGACACAGGACAGAAGAGGCCTGCACTGAAAGACTCACAGCCGGAGGTAAGTAGATTTTTCTTTGTGTTTTATCTCACTTGGCCACATGCAGTTCGGCTACAAAGGTGGAAAAGGGAAGAGAAGCATTACGCAGACATGTACAGGTGGCAGTAAATCGGAGTACTGCACAGTGACACACATTATAGTGGTGAAGGGGGAGAGGCATCCAGTTGCGGTTTTAATTTTGTTCTCAGACAGCAAAAAGGCTCTGTTCAAAGTTTAGATTGGTATCAGGCCATCCAAAAAGCATAGAATTTTATGAGTCTATTACGCCGAAATAACAGACAGCTAGAGATCACAGATGCATATGTGAACCCAGACTTTTTATAGCATATGTTGTGTCACTGTATATACTGTCTTGATGCCAAATTCATGGGTGGCAGTGTGCTCTGGCCACTGTATGCACTGCAATGACAGCGCCAGGGTTTGCCAAAGTACCTCATGATACCAATTCGTTGGTGGCAGTGTGCTCTGGCCACAACATACACTGTAATGGCAGCACATGGGATTGCCAAAGTACCTCATAATGCCCAATTCGTTGGTGACGGTGTGCTCTGACCACCACATGAACTGCAATGGCAGCGCCAGGGGTTGCCAAAATACCTCATGATGCCCAGTTCATTGGTGGCAGTGTGATCTGGCCACTGCATACCCTGCAATGGTAGTGCCAAGGGGTTGCTAAAGTACCTCATAATGCCAATTCATTGGTGGCAGTGTGTTCTGGCCACAACATACACTGTAATGGCAGCACATTGAGTTGCCAAATTACCTTGTGATGACCAATTCGTTGGTGGTCGTGTGCTCTAGCCACTGCATGCAACGCAATTGCAGCGCAGGGATTGCCAAAGTACCTCATAATGCCCAATTAGTTGGTGACAGTGTGCTCTGACCACCACATGCACTGTAATGGCAGCTCCAGGGGTTGACTAGGTACCTTATAATTGATGGCAGTTTGATCTGGCCACTGCATACACTGCAATGGCAGCTCATGGGGTTGCCAATGTACTTCATAATGCCAAATTAATTTGTGGCAGAGGGCTATGGCAACCACATTCAATGCAATAGCACTGCCAGGGGTTGCCAAAGTACTTCATGATGCCCATTTCATTGGCTGCAGTGTGCTCTGGCTACCACATGCACTGTAATGTCAGCTCAAGGGGTTGCCAAAATACCCCATGATGACAAATTCATTGGTGGCAATGTGCTCTGGCCACCACATGTACTGTAATGGCACTGCCAAAAGTTGCAAAAGTGCCTCATGATGCCCAATTAATTCATGGTAGTGTGCTCTGGCCACTGTATGCATTGCAATAGCAGCGTCAAGGGTTGCCAAAGTACCCAATTCGTTAGTGTCAGTGAGTTCTGGCCACAGCATGCATTGCAATGGCAACACATGGGGTTGCCAAAGAACCTCATGGTGCTCAATTCATTGGTGGCAGTGTTCTCTGGTCACTACATGCATTGCAATGGCAGTGCCAGGGGTTGCCAAAGTACCTCACGATGCCCAAGTCATTGGTGGTAGTGTGCTCTGGCCATCTCATGCACTGTAATGGCAGTGCATGGGGTTGCCAATGTTCCTCATAGTGCCTAATTCGTTGGTAGCAGTATGCTCTGGCAACCGCATGCACTGTAATCGCAGTCCAGGGATTGCCAAAGTACCTCATGATGCCCAACTCATTGGTGTCAGTATGCTCTTGCCACTGGAAGCACTGCATTTGCAGTGCAGGGATTGCCAAAGTACCTCATGATGCCCAATTCATTGGTAGCAGTATGGTCTGGCCACCGCATGCACTGTAATGGCAGCGCCAAGGGTTGATAAAGTACCTCATGATACCAAATTCGATGTTTTGAGTGTGATCTAGCTGCCACATGCACTCTAATGGCAGCACCAGGGGTTGCAAAAGTACATCATGATGCCCAGTTCATTGGTGGCAGTGTAATCTGGCCACTGCATAAACTGCAATGGCAGTGTATTAGTTTGCCAAAGTACCTCATGATGCGCAATTCGTTGGTGACAGTTGGCTCTAGCCACTGCATGCACTGCAATGGCAGCGCATGGGGTTGCCAAGGTAGCTCATGATGCCCAGTTCATTGGTGGCAGTGTGATCTGGCCACTGCATACACTGCAATGGCAGCGCATGGGTTTTCCAAATTAGCTTGTGATGCCAAATTTGTTGGTGGCAGTGTGCTCTGGCCAAAACATGCACTGTAATGGCAGTGGCAGGAGTTGCCAAAGTACCTCATGATGCCCAATTCATTGATGACAGTGTGTTCTAGCAACCACATGCACTGCAATGGCAGCTCATGAGGTTGCCAAAGTACCTCATTATGCAAAGTTAATTGGTGGCCACTGCATGTACTGTGAAAGCAGTGCCAGGGATTGGCAAAGTACCTCATAATGTACAATTAATTGGTGCTAGTGTGCTTTGGCCACAACATACACTGCAATGGCAGCGCATGGGCTTGCCATTGTACCTCATGATGCCAAATTTATTGGTGGCAGTGGGCTATGGCAACCTCATGCACTGCAATGGCAGTTCATGGGGTTGCAAATGTACCTCATGATGCCAAATTCATTGGTGGCAGTAGTCTATGGTAACCACATGCACGCAATGGCTTTATCTGGGGTTGCCAATGTACCTCATGATGCCAAATTCATTGACGGCAGTGAGTATTGGCAGTGCATGGGGTTGCCAAAGTGCATTATAATGCACAATTCATTGGTGGTAATGTGCTCTGGCCACTGCATGCACTGCAATGGCAGTGCATGGGGTTGCCATTGTACTCATGATGCCAAATTTATTGGTGGCAGTGGGCAATGGCAGTACTTGGGGTTGCCAAAGTGCCTCATGATGCCCAATTTATTTGTGGAATTGTGCTCTGGCCACCACATGCACTGCAAAGACAGCGCGTGGAGGTGTTAAAGTACCTCATGATGCCAAATTCATTGGTGGCAGTGTGATCTGGCCACCGCATGCAGTAAAATAGCAGCTCATATGGTTGCCAAATTAACTCATGATGCCCAATTCATTAGTGGCAGTGGGCTATGGCAACCACATGCACTGCAATGGCACTGCATGGGGTTGCCAATGTACCTCATGATGCTAAATTTATTAGTGGCAGTGGGCTATGGCAACTGCATGCACTGCAATGGGAGTGCATGAGGTTAGAGGAAAAAGAAGAGACAATGCGATCTCTGTTAGACGGGTCCTAACACTAAATACTACCTGTTATGTGCTATAATGGCCACCATAAAGTTCAGGGAGTGTTGGATCCACATGCATGCTGGATCCACTCTGCTTTTAACCATTTTTGGTGACATAATGGAGGCCATTATGCCACCAAAAATGGTAAAAAGCAGAGTGGATCCAGCATGCATGTGGATCCAACACTCCCTTAACTTTATGGCGGCCATTATGGCGCATAACAGGTAGTATTTAGTGTTAGGACCCGTCTAACAGAGATCGCCTTGACGTACGGCAGACGGGCTCAGATGGTTTTGTACAAAATGCATTGGCCAAGCATCTCACTTTATAAATAAGCGTAGCATTAGCTCTATAATTTTTGGCATTATTGTACTTTATCTGATTTGCAGGGTGCTGCTGCATTGTCTCTTTTTTTCCCTCTAGGTCTTTGCCATGGCGACGTGCACCTGAGCACTGGGAGGTGCTGACTAACCCCCTTTTTTTTGCAGATTTACAATGCTGGAGATGTGGCACTCCAGCAAGTCGTGCACTCCTGATTAGCCTGTCTGCCCCATAGGTTGATTTTAATTAGTTTCAGTATAAAGCTGTTGCCTGTTCTCACTACATTCATTGGAAGCTGTCTGACACAAGGAAAGGTATAGAGTGGGCTCGGCATGCATGTTGGTACCTGCATCCCGTGTAATGGAGGCCATTATGGCACCAAAAATGGTAAAAAGCAGAGTGGATCCAGCATGCATGCGGATCCAACACTCCCTGAACTTTATGGCGGCCATTATGGCGCATAACAGGTAGTATTTAGTGTTAGGACCCGTCTAACAGAGATCGCCTTGACGTACGGCAGACGGGCTCAGATGGTTTTGTACAAAATGCATTGGCCAAGCTTCTCACTTTATAAATAGGCGTAGCATTAGCACTATAATTTTTGGCATTATTGTACTTTATCTGATTTGCAGGGTGCTGCTGCATTGCCTCTTTTTTTTCCCTCTAGGTCTTTGCCATGGTGGCGTGCACCTGCGCACTGGGAGATGCTGACTAACCCCCTTTTTTGATGCATGGGGTTGCCAATGTACCCCATGATGCAAAATTAATTAGTGGCGGTGAGCTATGGCAATTGCATTCACTGCAATGGCAGCTCATGGGTTTGCTAAAGTACCTCATGTTGCAAAAATTAATTGGTGGCAGTGGGCAATGGCTGTACTTGGGGTTGCAAAAGTGCTTCATAATGCCCATTTCATTGATGGCAATGAACTCTGGCGACTGCATGCACTACAGTGGCAGAGCCAGGGTTTGCCAAACTACCCTATGATGCCCAATTCATTGGTAGCAGGGGGCTATGGCAACCTCATGCACTGCAATGGCAGTGCATGTGTTGCCAATGTACCTCATGATACAAAATTCATTGGTGGCAGTGGCTATGGCCACCACATGCACTGCAATGGCAGCTCATGAGGTTGCCAAAGTACCTCATGATGCCAATTCATTGGTAGTAGTGTGCTCTGGCAACCACAGGCACAGCAAGGGCACTTCCTTTTGTTGCTCGTGTACCCCATGATGCCAAATTTAGTGGTGGCAGTGGGCTATGGCCACCACATGCAATGCAATGGCAGCTCCAGGGGTTACCAATATACCTCATGATGCCAAATTCATTAGCGACAGGGTGATCTGGCCAATGCACACACTACAAGAAAATTTAGACTAGAACCTTCAGAATCATAGGTGCATATCCATGAAGCAAACATAATTACAAAAAACAAAATGGCTGCACACCATTTTGTTTTTTGTAATGCATACACTGCAACGTCAGCAACAGAGGTTGCCAAGGTATCTCATGATGCCCAATTCATAGGTAGCAATGTTCTCTGGCCACCGCAGTGTAAGGGGTTGCCATGGTACCTCATGATGCTCACTTCAATGGTGACAGTGTGCTCTGGCAACTGCGTGCACTCGAGCTGCCACCTATCAAGGTGGCTCACTAATATACCAGTGAGCCAATTTAGGAGACTCAAATGAGGCTCAGACACTTAGTCAACTATTCTCAGATAGAGAATATCACACTACAATAATTGAAGGTGCGCTACATAAGGTCCGGAATATGGACAGGGGTGATTTTTTTTCGGGCCAAGTAAATTGGTGCCACCAGATGATACCATACGTCTGATACTACCGTTCCATTCCCAATACCGACAGGTCGAAAAAGTTATTAATCGATATTGGCATTTTCTGCGGGATGATAAAATTGTGGGGCCGTTACTGACAGCAACTCCACGAATTACTTATACCAAAGCTGCTAATCTTGCCTCTAAAGTGGCACCAGCCGTCAAGAGAGACTCTGACAAAAATACTGGTTCCAATTGGTTAAAATTAAGGTTTTTTTCAGGTGTGGGAGATGCCTAAATTGTAAAGTCACTTCTTTTCCCCCAAAAACTAAAAGAGTTGAATTAAACACAGAATGGTTTCTTTATTGATATCCAAGAAACATTAACCTGTGAATCATGATGTCATTTATCTACTAGAACTCAACTGTCTAGACAGGAATCCTGCTGGATTTTCGAGTTTGACACTTATGCCCAAGGGATACAATGTAGAGATGGAAGAGTTCGGATTTCTCTAACAAGGGGGGGGCTGTCCGACGGGGATGTCGAATCCAAGTCCGGCTGTCTATCAGTACTTGGATCCCCCCTCCCCAGCAGGTTGCCCTTCCCATTCCGGCACTTCCACCTCTCTGTGCGGCAGACTTTCCCGCAATGACACTATATTCAGAAGCTAACATATTTTATAAAATCATTTTGATTAATTTTATATGCAGTTTTATGTTTTCATTGCGTAGATTTTAATGTTGATTCTAGTTTTATGGAAAATATATTCAGTCTGATGCGATTTTATGTAAAACGCACTAAAAACGCATATTTGATTTTTATAATGCCATTACTACTCCGTGCCAGGATTTGAGATGGACCATTTACCCATCATCCCATTCCAAAATTGACTATAAATAAATCCCACTTATTAAACCTGACAGGGCACACCTGTGAAGTGAAAACCATTTCAGGTGACTACCTCTTGAAGCTCAACAAGAGAATGCCAAGAGTGTGCAAAGCAGTAATCAAAGCAAAAGGTGGCTACTTTGAAGAACCTAGAATATGACATATTTTCAGTTGTTTCACACTTTTTGTTATGTATATAATTCTGCATGTGTTAATTCATAGTTTTGATGCCTTCAGTGTGAATCTACAATTTTCATAGTCATGAAAATAAAGAAAACTCTTTGAATGAGAAGGTGTGTCCAAACTTTTGGTCTGTACTGTATAATCCCAGGTGGGCAACAACAGCGGACAACAAAAAACCAACAGGGATCCGGAGGGTAATGCTCTGGTACGACAACCAGGATTAACAGCGACACAGCTCCAGTGGGTCAGTATAGAAGTCCAGGCAGGAAGCTCTATATCTGGCAACCAGAGAAGTGGGAGAGGGGAATATAAAGAGGTTGGGAGTGTCGGGCAAGAAACAGCTGAGGAGAAGAAGCTACGGATCCCTGAGTGAGACAAAAAGGATTGTAAGGCAAACACAGAAAGCTACCATTGAGTAACAGCGCAATCTTTAGACATAGAGCGCGTAGCCAGTTTTATTGGTGTTTATTAAATGCTATATTTTTTCAACCAACTCTGTTTTCCAGGGCTCCCTGATATGTGAGTGCCCCACCATTTACATTCAGCGCCAGAGATTAGCAAGAGATGTTGCCAAAGTACGTCATGATGCCCAGTTCATTCTTGGCTGTGTGATCTGGCCACCACATGCACTGCAATGGCAGGTCATGGGGTTGCCAAAGTACCTCATAAAGCAAAATTAATTGGTGGCAGTATGCTTTGGCCACCACATGTACTGCAATAGCAGCGCCAGGTATTGGTAAAGTATCTCATGATGCCAAATTCTTTGGTGATAGTGTGCTCTGGCCACCACATACACTGCAATGGCAGTGCATGGGCTTGCCAATGTACCTCATAATGACAAATTTATTGGTGGCAGTGGTCTATGGCAACCGCATGCACTGCAATGGCAGTGCCAGGGTTTGTCAAAGTAACTTATGATGTCCAATTCATTGGTAGCAGTGGGCTATGGCAAACACATGTAGTGCATAGGTTTGCTAAAGTACCAATATAACAAAATAGCAACAGACAGGTGCACTCTGCGGTATTACTAAATCCTCAAACTGGTTTTAAAATTGAGAGATTAGTCAACATGTCCTACGGAGTAGGACATGTCTAAGCCCGGGCACCGCGACAAGGTTTCTCAAGTAGCCCGGGACCTAACACTCTCCTACCTGTGCCAGTGGGCAAATACCAGGAGCCAGTGGGCAAATTACAGGAGCATAAGGCCGACTCACAAACAACTCACCAGTTACCTCCAGCATATATCCATGCTTGCAATGGGAGGAGGGAGGAGTCTGCAAGTCCCACTCAAGACTGTCTGGTATGGCCCAGGCCTCACAGGTGCACCTAAATGTGGCCTGTAGATGGAAAACAGGCACATTTAAATTGGAGTTTATATACCTCCAGGAATCTCTATATATACAAACTGAATGGAATGACGTGGTATAGCAGGAGGTGCTCAAACCCACATGCAGTCGTGCATATATATAGGGGAGCAAATCCTGCACTTGTGGCCCGTTGCTAATGGCAATCCCCAGCAAACATGCATACGGTGGAGGATGCCCGCAGCGAACCACAAGTACCACAATAGACATCCTACACAAGGTAACAATTGTGTGGATGTGATAATCAATATAACAATATAACAAAATAGCAACAGACAGGTGCACTCTGCGGTATTACTAAATCCTCAAACTGGTTTTAAAATTGAGAGATTAGTCAACATGTCCTACGGAGTAGGACATGTCTAAGCCCGGGCACCGCGACAAGGTTTCTCAAGTAGCCCGGGACCTAACACTCTCCTACCTGTGCCAGTGGGCAAATACCAGGAGCCAGTGGGCAAATTACAGGAGCATAAGGCCGACTCACAAACAACTCACCAGTTACCTCCAGCATATATCCATGCTTGCAATGGGAGGAGGGAGGAGTCTGCAAGTCCCACTCAAGACTGTCTGGTATGGCCCAGGCCTCACAGGTGCACCTAAATGTGGCCTGTAGATGGAAAACAGGCACATTTAAATTGGAGTTTATATACCTCCAGGAATCTCTATATATACAAACTGAATGGAATGACGTGGTATAGCAGGAGGTGCTCAAACCCACATGCAGTCGTGCATATATATAGGGGAGCAAATCCTGCACTTGTGGCCCGTTGCTAATGGCAATCCCCAGCAAACATGCATACGGTGGAGGATGCCCGCAGCGAACCACAAGTACCACAATAGACATCCTACACAAGGTAACAATTGTGTGGATGTGATAATCAATATAACAATATAACAAAATAGCAACAGACAGGTGCACTCTGCGGTATTACTAAATCCTCAAACTGGTTTTAAAATTGAGAGATTAGTCAACATGTCCTACGGAGTAGGACATGTCTAAGCCCGGGCACCGCGACAAGGTTTCTCAAGTAGCCCGGGACCTAACACTCTCCTACCTGTGCCAGTGGGCAAATACCAGGAGCCAGTGGGCAAATTACAGGAGCATAAGGCCGACTCACAAACAACTCACCAGTTACCTCCAGCATATATCCATGCTTGCAATGGGAGGAGGGAGGAGTCTGCAAGTCCCACTCAAGACTGTCTGGTATGGCCCAGGCCTCACAGGTGCACCTAAATGTGGCCTGTAGATGGAAAACAGGCACATTTAAATTGGAGTTTATATACCTCCAGGAATCTCTATATATACAAACTGAATGGAATGACGTGGTATAGCAGGAGGTGCTCAAACCCACATGCAGTCGTGCATATATATAGGGGAGCAAATCCTGCACTTGTGGCCCGTTGCTAATGGCAATCCCCAGCAAACATGCATACG
This sequence comes from Bufo gargarizans, assembly GCF_014858855.1. Classification (NCBI taxonomy): domain Eukaryota; kingdom Metazoa; phylum Chordata; class Amphibia; order Anura; family Bufonidae; genus Bufo; species Bufo gargarizans. The sequence continues at coordinate 337,455,701 of NC_058080.1, forward strand.
GTGGAGGATGCCCGCAGCGAACCACAAGTACCACAATAGACATCCTACACAAGGTAACAATTGTGTGGATGTGATAATCAATATAACAATATAACAAAATAGCAACAGACAGGTGCACTCTGCGGTATTACTAAATCCTCAAACTGGTTTTAAAATTGAGAGATTAGTCAACATGTCCTACGGAGTAGGACATGTCTAAGCCCGGGCACCGCGACAAGGTTTCTCAAGTAGCCCGGGACCTAACACTCTCCTACCTGTGCCAGTGGGCAAATACCAGGAGCCAGTGGGCAAATTACAGGAGCATAAGGCCGACTCACAAACAACTCACCAGTTACCTCCAGCATATATCCATGCTTGCAATGGGAGGAGGGAGGAGTCTGCAAGTCCCACTCAAGACTGTCTGGTATGGCCCAGGCCTCACAGGTGCACCTAAATGTGGCCTGTAGATGGAAAACAGGCACATTTAAATTGGAGTTTATATACCTCCAGGAATCTCTATATATACAAACTGAATGGAATGACGTGGTATAGCAGGAGGTGCTCAAACCCACATGCAGTCGTGCATATATATAGGGGAGCAAATCCTGCACTTGTGGCCCGTTGCTAATGGCAATCCCCAGCAAACATGCATACGGTGGAGGATGCCCGCAGCGAACCACAAGTACCACAATAGACATCCTACACAAGGTAACAATTGTGTGGATGTGATAATCAATATAACAATATAACAAAATAGCAACAGACAGGTGCACTCTGCGGTATTACTAAATCCTCAAACTGGTTTTAAAATTGAGAGATTAGTCAACATGTCCTACGGAGTAGGACATGTCTAAGCCCGGGCACCGCGACAAGGTTTCTCAAGTAGCCCGGGACCTAACACTCTCCTACCTGTGCCAGTGGGCAAATACCAGGAGCCAGTGGGCAAATTACAGGAGCATAAGGCCGACTCACAAACAACTCACCAGTTACCTCCAGCATATATCCATGCTTGCAATGGGAGGAGGGAGGAGTCTGCAAGTCCCACTCAAGACTGTCTGGTATGGCCCAGGCCTCACAGGTGCACCTAAATGTGGCCTGTAGATGGAAAACAGGCACATTTAAATTGGAGTTTATATACCTCCAGGAATCTCTATATATACAAACTGAATGGAATGACGTGGTATAGCAGGAGGTGCTCAAACCCACATGCAGTCGTGCATATATATATAGGGGAGCAAATCCTGCACTTGTGGCCCGTTGCTAATGGCAATCCCCAGCAAACATGCATACGGTGGAGGATGCCCGCAGCGAACCACAAGTACCACAATAGACATCCTACACAAGGTAACAATTGTGTGGATGTGATAATCAATATAACAATATAACAAAATAGCAACAGACAGGTGCACTCTGCGGTATTACTAAATCCTCAAACTGGTTTTAAAATTGAGAGATTAGTCAACATGTCCTACGGAGTAGGACATGTCTAAGCCCGGGCACCGCGACAAGGTTTCTCAAGTAGCCCGGGACCTAACACTCTCCTACCTGTGCCAGTGGGCAAATACCAGGAGCCAGTGGGCAAATTACAGGAGCATAAGGCCGACTCACAAACAACTCACCAGTTACCTCCAGCATATATCCATGCTTGCAATGGGAGGAGGGAGGAGTCTGCAAGTCCCACTCAAGACTGTCTGGTATGGCCCAGGCCTCACAGGTGCACCTAAATGTGGCCTGTAGATGGAAAACAGGCACATTTAAATTGGAGTTTATATACCTCCAGGAATCTCTATATATACAAACTGAATGGAATGACGTGGTATAGCAGGAGGTGCTCAAACCCACATGCAGTCGTGCATATATATAGGGGAGCAAATCCTGCACTTGTGGCCCGTTGCTAATGGCAATCCCCAGCAAACATGCATACGGTGGAGGATGCCCGCAGCGAACCACAAGTACCACAATAGACATCCTACACAAGGTAACAATTGTGTGGATGTGATAATCAATATAACAATATAACAAAATAGCAACAGACAGGTGCACTCTGCGGTATTACTAAATCCTCAAACTGGTTTTAAAATTGAGAGATTAGTCAACATGTCCTACGGAGTAGGACATGTCTAAGCCCGGGCACCGCGACAAGGTTTCTCAAGTAGCCCGGGACCTAACACTCTCCTACCTGTGCCAGTGGGCAAATACCAGGAGCCAGTGGGCAAATTACAGGAGCATAAGGCCGACTCACAAACAACTCACCAGTTACCTCCAGCATATATCCATGCTTGCAATGGGAGGAGGGAGGAGTCTGCAAGTCCCACTCAAGACTGTCTGGTATGGCCCAGGCCTCACAGGTGCACCTAAATGTGGCCTGTAGATGGAAAACAGGCACATTTAAATTGGAGTTTATATACCTCCAGGAATCTCTATATATACAAACTGAATGGAATGACGTGGTATAGCAGGAGGTGCTCAAACCCACATGCAGTCGTGCATATATATAGGGGAGCAAATCCTGCACTTGTGGCCCGTTGCTAATGGCAATCCCCAGCAAACATGCATACGGTGGAGGATGCCCGCAGCGAACCACAAGTACCACAATAGACATCCTACACAAGGTAACAATTGTGTGGATGTGATAATCAATATAACAATATAACAAAATAGCAACAGACAGGTGCACTCTGCGGTATTACTAAATCCTCAAACTGGTTTTAAAATTGAGAGATTAGTCAACATGTCCTACGGAGTAGGACATGTCTAAGCCCGGGCACCGCGACAAGGTTTCTCAAGTAGCCCGGGACCTAACACTCTCCTACCTGTGCCAGTGGGCAAATACCAGGAGCCAGTGGGCAAATTACAGGAGCATAAGGCCGACTCACAAACAACTCACCAGTTACCTCCAGCATATATCCATGCTTGCAATGGGAGGAGGGAGGAGTCTGCAAGTCCCACTCAAGACTGTCTGGTATGGCCCAGGCCTCACAGGTGCACCTAAATGTGGCCTGTAGATGGAAAACAGGCACATTTAAATTGGAGTTTATATACCTCCAGGAATCTCTATATATACAAACTGAATGGAATGACGTGGTATAGCAGGAGGTGCTCAAACCCACATGCAGTCGTGCATATATATAGGGGAGCAAATCCTGCACTTGTGGCCCGTTGCTAATGGCAATCCCCAGCAAACATGCATACGGTGGAGGATGCCCGCAGCGAACCACAAGTACCACAATAGACATCCTACACAAGGTAACAATTGTGTGGATGTGATAATCAATATAACAATATAACAAAATAGCAACAGACAGGTGCACTCTGCGGTATTACTAAATCCTCAAACTGGTTTTAAAATTGAGAGATTAGTCAACATGTCCTACGGAGTAGGACATGTCTAAGCCCGGGCACCGCGACAAGGTTTCTCAAGTAGCCCGGGACCTAACACTCTCCTACCTGTGCCAGTGGGCAAATACCAGGAGCCAGTGGGCAAATTACAGGAGCATAAGGCCGACTCACAAACAACTCACCAGTTACCTCCAGCATATATCCATGCTTGCAATGGGAGGAGGGAGGAGTCTGCAAGTCCCACTCAAGACTGTCTGGTATGGCCCAGGCCTCACAGGTGCACCTAAATGTGGCCTGTAGATGGAAAACAGGCACATTTAAATTGGAGTTTATATACCTCCAGGAATCTCTATATATACAAACTGAATGGAATGACGTGGTATAGCAGGAGGTGCTCAAACCCACATGCAGTCGTGCATATATATAGGGGAGCAAATCCTGCACTTGTGGCCCGTTGCTAATGGCAATCCCCAGCAAACATGCATACGGTGGAGGATGCCCGCAGCGAACCACAAGTACCACAATAGACATCCTACACAAGGTAACAATTGTGTGGATGTGATAATCAATATAACAATATAACAAAATAGCAACAGACAGGTGCACTCTGCGGTATTACTAAATCCTCAAACTGGTTTTAAAATTGAGAGATTAGTCAACATGTCCTACGGAGTAGGACATGTCTAAGCCCGGGCACCGCGACAAGGTTTCTCAAGTAGCCCGGGACCTAACACTCTCCTACCTGTGCCAGTGGGCAAATACCAGGAGCCAGTGGGCAAATTACAGGAGCATAAGGCCGACTCACAAACAACTCACCAGTTACCTCCAGCATATATCCATGCTTGCAATGGGAGGAGGGAGGAGTCTGCAAGTCCCACTCAAGACTGTCTGGTATGGCCCAGGCCTCACAGGTGCACCTAAATGTGGCCTGTAGATGGAAAACAGGCACATTTAAATTGGAGTTTATATACCTCCAGGAATCTCTATACTCCTACTCCGTAGGACATGTTGACTAATCTCTCAATTTTAAAACCAGTTTGAGGATTTAGTAATACCGCAGAGTGCACCTGTCTGTTGCTATTTTGTTATATTGTTATATTGATTATCACATCCACACAATTGTTACCTTGTGTAGGATGTCTATTGTGGTACTTGTGGTTCGCTGCGGGCATCCTCCACCGTATGCATGTTTGCTGGGGATTGCCATTAGCAACGGGCCACAAGTGCAGGATTTGCTCCCCTATATATATGCACGACTGCATGTGGGTTTGAGCACCTCCTGCTATACCACGTCATTCCATTCAGTTTGCTAAAGTACCTCATGATGCAAAAATTAAGTAATGGCAGTGAGCAATGGTTGGACTTGGGGTTGCAAAACTGCTTCATAATGCCCAATTCATTGGTGGCAATGTGCTCTGGCCACTGCATGCACTGCAATGGCAGTGCCAGGGGTTGCCAAAGTACCTCATGATGCCCAATTCATTTGTGGCACTATGTTTTTGCACCGCGTGCAACAGCGCCAAGGGGTTGCTAAAGTACCTCATAATGCCAAATTTCTTGGTGGCAGGGTTTTCTGGCCACTGCATGAACTCAAATGGAAGCACATGGGTTTGCCAAAGTACCTCATGTATTGGCAGTGCATGGGGTTGCCAAAATGTTTTATAATACACAATTCATCGGAGGCAATATGCTCTGGCCACCGCATGCACCGCAATAGCAGTGCCAGGGTTTGCCAAAGTACCTCATGATGCCCAATTCATTGGTAGCAGTGCGTTATGGCAACCACATGCACTGCATGGGGTTGCCAATGTACCTCATGATGCCAAATTTATTGGTGGCAGTGGGCTATGGAAACCGCATGCACTGCAATGGCAGTGCATGGGTTTGCTAAAGTACTTCATGATGCAAAAATTCATAGGTGGCAATGGTCAATGGCTATACTTGGGGTAGAAAAAGTGCTTCATAATGCCCATTTCATTGGTGGCAATGTGCTCTGGCCACTGCATGCACTGCAATGGCAGTGCCAGGGTTTGCCAAAGTGGCCCAATTCATTGGTATCAGTGAGCTATGGCAACCTCATGCACTGCAATACAGCGCCAGGGGCCGCCAAAGAACCTGAAGTTTTTATCTATCCGCCAATCTTTGGTGAAATCTAGATTATGAAGAACACTTCTTCTAACATCTAACATCTAAATTATGAAATTTTGTTTCCTGCTCGTTTTTGGGGTTGGCACAAAACGAGGGTATAACAATGTCTTGTGACCTGTGGAAAGTAGAAACCACCTTGGAGAGAAAATTGGGCTGTGACTTGAATATGAGCTAGTCTTCAAACACTGTAAGGAAACGCTCTTGTATGGATAAAGCTCACAAACTCTTCTCACAGAGGACATTGCTACAAAGAAAATGTTCTTAAAGGGCTTTCTGTCACCCCACTAAAGTCTTATTTTTTTTTTGCTACCCTATACTGCGATATATCAATCTATAATGCTATTACTCATTCAGTAGTTAATTAAAAAAATTGACTTTTATAATATGCAAATTACCTGTCTACCAGCAAGTAGGGCGGCTACTTGCTGGTAGCAGCCGCATCCTCCTTTCATAAGACGCCCCCTCCTCATGTTCATTGACAGGGCCAGCGAACGCGCTCGTCCTCTGCTGGCCCTGTCTGCATTCAAAATCTGGCGCCTGCACCGTACCTGTCTTCAGTCGGCGCAGGCACACTGAGAGGAGGACGCTCGCTCGGCTGCACCTTCGGATTGGAATTTCTGCAGAACCCTTGGGATCATCGGAATTGGGGGGGAAGGCATAAAGGCATAAATCAATCCTGACGTCCAGTTCTGAGTGAAGGCGTCTACTGCCACACAGGGATCTCTTGGATTGAGCGAGAAGAAATGTGGCAACATAGTAACATAGTATATAAGGCCAAAAAAAGACATTTGTCTATCCAGTTCAGCCTGTCATCCTGCAAGTTGATCCAGAGAAAGGCAAACAACCCCTTGTGAGGTAGAAGACAATTTTCCCCATTTAATTCTGATTGCCTCCAATCAGACAATCAGAATAACTGTCACGGCTGAGGATGGGGAAAACCCTCAGCCGTGCGATGCCAGAAGATGTTACGCGCTGCTTGACCAGGACGACAGTATTAGGGAGCAGGTCACCTCCTATCGCGTCCCTAAACTGACCCTGACTCCTATCCATATGAGTCAACCCTGAGGTCCCTTGGGGTCCCTACTAGCCCTCAGGATTGCCCTGGAACAAGGAGCAGGGTAAGACGACCTGTTCTTTCTGGACATGAATGAACAGGAGTCTCACTGGCCAAGCTGCAGGGAAAGGAACATAAACAGCCTATGGATATGGCAGGAGGCTGAAAAGCACTTCCACACCTACCTGCCACAGACACTCAGACTGGATCCCGTGCAAGACAGCAAGTGTCCACACCCAAACACAAATGGACACAGCACACACACAAACACACAGGAACCCAGATCCATAGGTGCATAACATAACAAAGGAAAACATCAAATGGACATCAACATAAACTAAAGAGTCACAGATAGTTTATGACCACAAGGGTGGCCCCCACTGGCAGATGGAATGCACAAGAGGCTGCTCCAGCTAAGCATGGCTGAAGCAACCACCTGAGACATACCAAAGGCTTTATAGGCCTAAGTGGCCACACCCACACAGACACACCCAGTGTCTCACACACACAGAAAGGGAGTTAACCCTTCCACCACCAGGGAAGGGAAAACACCACTTAAAGGGGAAGTGCACACAATAACAAACCAAGTGCACACATACACATATATCACACGCAACCGCATGCACAACATAGCAAGCTGCCATGACACAGCTCAGCCTGCTATGCTGCCACATACATACTGTTGAGGCAAATACCACAGCCCTCACCTGTGACTGACAACCAAACCAAAGACCGCTGACAACCGCATGCGGTTCAGGAGTCACGGTCATGGCCATGGCCGTGAAAATAACTCTCTGGATTAACGACCCCTCTCTAGTAGCTATAGCCTGTAATATTATTACACTCTAGAAATTCATCCAAGCCCCTCTTGAATTCTTTTATTGTACTCACCATCACCAACTCCTCAGGCAGAGAGTTCCATAGTCTCACTGCTCTTACAGTAAATAATCCTTTTCTATGTTTGGGTAAAAACCTTCTTTCCTCCAGACATAGGGGGTATCACCTCATCCTGGGGATAAATAGATGATGGGAGAGATCTCTGTACTGTCCCCTGATATATTTATGCATAGTAATTCGATCTCCCCTCAGTCGTCTTTTTTCTAAAGTGAATAACCCTAATGTTGATAATCTTTCAGGGTACTGTAGTTGCCCCATTCCAGTTATTACTTTAGTTGCCCTCCTCTGAACCCTCTCCAGCTCTGCTATGTCTGCCTTGTTCACAGGAGCCCAGAACTGTACACAGTACTCCATGTGTGGTCTGACTAGTGATTTGTAAAGTGGTAGGACTATGTTCTCATCACGAACATCTATGCCCCTTTTGATGCAACCCATTATCTTATTGGCCTTGGCAGCAGCTGCGTGACACTGGATTTCCCTGCTTAGTTTGCTGTTTATTAAAATTCTTAGGTCCTTTTCCATGTCAGTGTTACCGAGTGTTTTACCATTTAGTAGGTACGGGTGATTTGCATTATTTCTTCCCATGTGCATAAATTTACATTTGTCAGTGTTAAACCTCATCTGCCACTTCTATGCCCAAGCCTCTAATCTATCCAGATCCATCTGTAGCAGTATATTGTCCTCTTCAGTGTTAATCACTTTACACAGTTTAGTGTCATCTGCAAAAATGTATATTTTACTGTGCAAGCCTTCTACAAGATCATTAATAAATATATTGAAGAGAATAGGGCCCAATACTGACCCCTGCGGTACTTCACTAGTGACAGTGACCCAATCTGAGTGTGTACCATCAATAACCACCCTGTGTTTTCTATCATTGAGCCAGTTACTTACCCACATACAGACATTTTCTCCCAGTCCGAGCATTCTCATTTTATTTACTAACCTTTTATGTGGTACAGTGTCAAATGCTTTGGAGAAGTCACCACTGTCAAGTCTAGAACTTACCTCCTCATAGAAACTGATTAAATTAGCTTGACATGATGTCAGAACTATTGGGTATGAATAAAGACCATAAGTATAAGGCCTATATAAGATGTATGGACATGAGCCTAAAAGACAACCATTTTGTCTTATTTTAAAAAGTACAGGGTGAGTTCAGGGTTTTAACTCTGAACTAATAACATAAGGTTTACGATATGTACCAAAGTGTTTACCCAAGTCTGTTTTTGTGAGAAGGAGATGTCCCAAGGTCTAATGAAAAGTAATTGCCTAGATAAGACAATGTATTAGAAATGTGCTGAGTTTTGATGATTTTCAGTGAATAGAAAGATTCTAATCTTTCTTTGTGGTTTTTGTATTAATCAATGCATGAGTAGATTGATTTTATATAATCAATTTTAATATGTGTGCTGAATATATAGTATATATAAGAGTATGGTCCTTATAGCTATATTAAGTTTTAAGATTAGAAACAAGGTACAAATTCCTATGTCATTTTAGAATCTCTCTCAGTGTAACACACAAGTTAATTATTTCTTTCTTTGAGGTTTTCTTGAATGGAGAAATGTGGACACAGGTGATCATAAACAAACCCTGTCTTTTCCCAGAACAATGACTTAAGAATAGTCATGTGTATCTTGATTTAATTAGGTCTGGTCAAAAGATTTAAGGATAAACAAGGTGGTTGACTAAGTATAAAAGTCATTGTCTATTCAAGATCTTCTCAAGGTTTTGTCTGAAACCTTAGATAAAATTTATTGCTAGTATATAAATAAAAGAATGAAGTGAGTGCTTCGACTTTTGTATGGAGTATTAGTGCCATCTAGTGTTAGGGAAACAAAGATTTAGGGAGGTTCTATTGATTATAGAGTGAGGTCACTAGTTAATGATAAAACTTGGCCAAGCCCTTTCTAAGATAGGATAAAAAGATGGTATGGGCTGACAGAAGGGATGGATCTCTAGAGCTCTCTAGCTCTCTCTCTGACCATCTTCAGAAAGACCATTCTGAAGGGACGATCATCAAGGGAAAAGACCAGATCCAGCCCTGACCACCTTTTCAGTCATTGGAGGCAGCCATCTTAGAACCATTGCAACTGATTTCTGCTAGCTGACATTTTGGTATAGTATAACCTTACCTATATTTTATAGGATAATTAATTAATATAATACATATCTATATATATTAAATTAACCATACCTTGTGTATAGTATCTGTTTTGGAATAAGATTGGGGTGTACCTGCAGCATCATCCTGAAAATTAATCCAATACAGGGAGATTGATAATATACTGGTGAAAACACGGTATTATCTCCAAGGAATTGAATTCAGTTCTAGACCGGTATGGTTGATATATACAGTGCAGACCAAAAGTTTGGACACCCCTTCTCATTCAAAGAGTTTTCTTTATTTTCATGACTATGAAAATTGTAGATTCACACTGAAGGCATCAAAACTATGAATGAACACATGTGGAATTATATACATAACAAAAAAGTGTGAAACAACTGAAAATATGTCATATTCTAGGTTCTTCAAAGTAGCAACCTTTTGCTTTGATTACTGCTTTGCACACTCTTGGCATTCTCTTGATGAGCTTCAAGAGGTAGTCACCGAAAATGGTTTTCACTTCACAGTTGTGCCCTGTAAGGTTTAATAAGTGGGATTTCTTGCCTTATAAATTGGGTTGGGAACATCAGTTGCGTTGTGGAGAAGTCAGGTGGATACACAGCTGATAGTCCTACTGAATAGACTGTTAGAATTTGTATTATGGCAAAAAAAAAAGCAGCTAAGTAAAGAAAAACGAGTGGCCATCATTACTTTAAGAAATGAAGGTCAGTCAGTCCGAAAAATTGGGAAAACTTTGAAAGTGTCCCCAAGTGCAGTCACAAAAACCATCAAGTGCTACAAAGAAACTGGCTCACATGCGGGCCGCCCCAGGAAAGGAAGACCAAGAGTCACCTCTGTTGCGGAGGATAAGTTCATCCGAGTCACCAGCCTCAGAAATCGCAGGTTAACAGCAGCTCAGATTAGAGACCAGGTCAATGCCACACAGAGTTCTAGCAGCAGACACATCTCTAGAATAACTGTTAAGAGGAGACTGTGTGAATCAGGCCTTCATGGTAGAATATCTGCTAGGAAACCACTGCTAAGGACAGGCAACAAGCAGAAGAGACTTGTTTGGGCTAAAGAACACAAGGAATGGACATTAGACCAGTGGAAATCTGTGCTTTGGTCTGATGAGTCCAAATTTGAGATCTTTGGTTCCAACCACCGTGTCTTTGTGCGACGCAGAAAAGGTGAACGGATGGACTCTACATGCCTGGTTCCCACCGTGAAGCATGGAGGAGGAGGTGTGACGGTGTGGGGGTGCTTTGCTGGTGACACTGTTGGGAATTTTTTTCAAAATTGAAGGCATACTGAACCAGCATGGCTACCACAGCATCTTGCAGCGGCATGCTATTCCATCCGGTTTGCATTTAGTTGGACCATCATTTATTTTTCAACAGGACAATGACCCCAAATACACCTCCAGGCTGTGTAAGGGCTATTTGACAATGAAGGAGAGTGATGGGGTGCTGCGCCAGATCCCCAGTCACCGGACCTGAACCCAATCGAGATGGTTTGGGGTGAGCTGGACCGCAGAGTGAAGGTAAAAGGTGCTAAGCATCTCTGGGAACTCCTTCAAGACTGTTGGAAGACCATGTCAGGTGACTACCTCTTGAAGCTCATCAAGAGAATGCCAAGAGTGTGCAAAGCAGTAATCAAAGCAGAAGGTGGCTACTTTGGAAGAACCTAGAATATGACATATTTTCAGTTGTTTCACTCTTTTTTGTTATGTATATAATTCCACATGTGTCAATTCATAGTTTTGATGCCTTCAGTGTGAATCTACAATTTTCATAGTCATGAAAATAAAGAAAACTCTTTGAATGAGAAGGTGTGTCCAAACTTTTGGTCTGTACTGTATATAGATAAAAGATAAACCAGATTTGGGCTTAATCAGACATTTGTCGGCTGAGAGAAATCAAGTATTAAATTGATTTTAATATAATTGAGGGGTATCATTATAAGAAGGCATAATTGTGTATATATATATTCTCAATTATTTTTGACTTTCTCACTATTTTGCATATCAATGATTGAATTGTATTATCACCAATTTTATTATATATATATTATTTTGCATTATAAATTGTATTAATAAATTACATATATATTTTTCCTGTAACTGGGTTTTGTCTTCAATTCAACACAGATCACGAGCTTGTTTTAGCTTGATATTTATATTAATAAATTAGAATCTCCTTTATTACAGATTTTAATTTATTCACATAAATAATATAGACTATTAATCGGAGACAGCATAAATATTCCGACAATGACCAATCCCTTATGAAGAAATGCTGATATGTTATTTGCTTATTTTCATTGAGATCCTCGGATCCTCCAAGATAGCATCTCTTAGAAAACCTTCAAACAGTTTACCCACAACAGATGTCAAACTTACCGGCCTATAGTTTCTGGGCTCTGTTTTTGCATCCTTTTTGAATATTGGCACATTTCCTATGCGCCAATTCTGTGGAACACTCCCTGTCAGTATAGAGTCTGTAAATATCAGAAATTAGGGTCTGGCTATGACATTTCTCTTAGGATACGGAGGTGTATGCCATCTGGTCCTGACGATTTGTCTATTTTAATGTTTTTAAGTCGCTGTTGTACTACTTCCTGGGTCAGACAGGGCACTTTCAATGAGGAATTTACTTTTACATTCTGCATTTCATCTTCAGTTTATTTTCCTGTGGAGATAAAAATATTTATTACCTTTGCTTTCTCCTCGTCGCTTTCTGAAACTCCCCCCTCATTGCTCTGTAGAGCAGATTTATACTTTTTACCATTTATATAATTGAATAATATTTTAGGGCTAGTTTTACCCTCTCTTTGGCAATTAATCTCTCGGTCTCTAGTTTGGAGGCTTTTATTTGTTTTTTACATATTCTATTTTTTCCTTATAATTTTTCAGTGCTTCCTAGCCCCCCTCCTGTTTTAGTGATTTAAATGCTTTTTGTCATTTATTGCTTTCTTTACAGTTCTATTTATCCACATTGGTTTCTTCTTGTTCCTTAACCCTTTATTCCTATTAGGTTTCCACCTCTCACAATTAGATTTTAGAATGCTTTTAAAATTATTCCATTTTGTCACGATATTTTTATTTTTGAGGACTTTGTCCCAGTTAGTTACACCTATGGCCTGTCTTAGTTGGCTAAATTTAGCTTTTTTGAAGTTTGGTATTTTTGTTCCTCCCTACAGAAATGCTTGTTTGAAGGATAATTGGAAGGTTATTACTTTATGGTCACTATTTCCCAGGTGTCCCCCAACCTGCACATCTGTTGTTCTGTCAGGTCTATTCATTAATATTCTAGTAGAAATAATAATAATAGAAAGGCACAACATAGAGTCATAAGAATAGATGCTTCAGAAATGTTATTACATGGGGAATGCATGAAACTATTAAAACAGACATGTTAGCATATCCACACACATATGTACAATTTGCTGCCATCTGATTTCCCTCATGGGGACTTATGATTGATGGCGTTGGAGCATCAAACCTTTTAAAGTGTGTCGGCCCTGTAGCATTGCAGTACTTCCAGTAAGCGAGTGCACTCTTACAGACCCGGAAGTGATGTCACAGGCCCGAGCTACATGCGGCTTCTGCGTCATTAAGCCAGCTTGTCCCACTAGGGCAGGGATGGGCAAACTTCGGCTCTCCAGCAGTTGTAAAACTACAAATCCCATCATGCCCAGTCTGCCTACAGCAGGGCATGATGGGATTTGTAGTTTTATAACAGCTGGAGAGCCGCAGTTTGCCTATCCCTGCACTAGGGGAAAGGAGGCTACGGCAGCATGTGGACAGGCATCCGATCTACAGAATATGAGAACAACTCATCATCCTGCCACTCATTGACGACTTACTGCTGTCAAGCATTGGGCCACCAGGGGAATGTAACAACCAAGCAAGGAAGAAGGTCCTAGATCCCCCAATTTAACCTTTCTGTGTTACATTTCCCTAGAGAGGTCAGGGGTCGCCATGGTGGTGATATAGGCCGCCATGGTTCTGAAATGGAAAAAATTGGATTACACTTACTGGTAATTGGTTTTCTTTGAGCCTATTACAGCACCCCTGGAGAGACAGACTCAGGACAGGAAACAGGAACCCCCTCTGCCTCCAGTCCTTTTTCAAGAACTAAGGAACATAGTATTGACGTACAATTTATTTATTTATATATATATACATATATATATATATATATATATATATTGTGGGGGTTTTAACTCCGTCACTGTGCACACATACACGCGTGTCAGTTCACTCTTCACCACAGGCAGTGTTTATTTCAGCAAACAAAAGTAAACATGTCCAAACTTTAGCTTTAAGCTTTCTTCAGCCCACAAGTATGGCATAACATAAAGTCCCACATTTTGTGTTCAGTCCAAATCAGGTAACAACAATATGATCTCACCACTCTGTGGGGTCTTTCAGAGACCAACTCCTCCCTCTTAGTTTGTTCAGCTTTAGTTAGCCTGTGCACACTTGATCTCCTCAGCTGAGATTCCCACATCCTTTTTAACCACACAGTAGGAAAACCCTGGATGGAGTACGGGAGTGACCTGTCCCACCCAAGCTCTCTGGTCACTCCTAAAACCCGGACCCAAAATCCACTTGTTACTGGCATACTTATTTCCGGGAATTATATCACTGAGGCATACATTCTCAGTGAGACGTACTGACCATCCACGATTCTCCCCTCTGGGCTACTACAATATATATATATATATATATATATATATACACTACGTTCAGAATTATTAGGCAAATGAGTATTTTGACCACATCATCCTCTTTATGCATGTTGTCTTACTCAAAGCTGTATAGGCTCGAAAGCCTACTACCAATTAAGCATATTAGGTGATGTGCATCTCTGTAATGAGAAGGGGTGTGGTCTAATGACATCAACACCCTATATCAGGTGTGCATAATTATTAGGCAACTTCATTTCCTTTGGCAAAATGGGCCAAAAGAAGGACTTGACAGGCTCAGAAAAGTCAAAAATAGTGAGATATCTTGCAGAGGGATGCAGCACTCTTAAAATTGCAAAGCTTCTGAAGCGTGATCATCGAACAATCAAGCGTTTCATTCAAAATAGTCAACAGGGTCGCAAGAAGCGTGTGGAAAAACCAAGGCGCAAAATAACTGCCCATGAACTGAGAAAAGTCAAGCGTGCAGCTGCCAAGATGCCACTTGCCACCAGTTTGGCCATATTTCAGAGCTGCAACATCACTGGAGTGCCCAAAAGCACAAGGTGTGCAATACTCAGAGACATGGCCAAGGTAAGAAAGGCTGAAAGACGACCACCACTGAACAAGACACACAAGCTAAAAAGTCAATACTGGGCCAAGAAATATCTCAAGACTGATTTTTCTAAGGTTTTATGGACTGATGAAATGAGAGTGAGTCTTGATGGGCCAGATGGCTGGATTGGTAAAGGGCAGAGAGCTCTAGTCCGACTCAGACGCCAGCAAGGTGGGGGTGGAATACTGGTTTGGGCTGGTATCATCAAAAATGAGCTTGTGGGGCCTTTTTGGGTTGAGGATGGAGTCAAGCTCAACTCCCAGTCCTACTGCCAGTTTCTGGAAGACACCTTCTTGTTCACCTCCTTGTTCACCTGATCTGAACCCCATTGAGAACCTGTGGTCCATCATCAAATGTGAGATTTACAAAGAGGGAAAACAGTACACCTCTCTGAAAAGTGTCTGGGAGGCTGTGGTTGCTGCTGCACGCAATGTTGATGGTGAACAGATCAAAACACTGACAGAATCCATGGATGGCAGGCTTTTGAGTGTCCTTGCAAAGAAAGGTGGCTATATTGGTCACTGATTTGTTTTTGTTTTGTTTTTGAATGTCAGAAATGTATATTTGTGAATGTTGAGATGTTATATTGATTTCACTGGTAAAAATAAATAATTGAAATGGGTATATATTTGTTTTTTGTTAAGTTGTCTAATAATTATGTACAGTAATAGTCACCTGCACACACAGATATCCCCCTAAAATAGCTAAAACTAAAAACAAACTAAAAACTACTTCCAAAAATATTCAGCTTTGATATTAACCCTTTCACGACCGCAATCTGTATATATACGTGATAGCTGCACATACCCCGTGCAGCTACCACGTATATAAACGTTCTGGCAGCTCTTTAATCCAAGCGCTGCAAAGCGCTTGGATTAAAGCTTCTGCCCCTGCCCTGTATGCTGTCACGGACAGCATACAGTGCAGTAATGCCGGCAAGGGACCAATCAGAGTGGCCCCTTGCCGGCAATCGATGCTGACACTCTCCTGTATGCTGACACTCTCCTGTAACCCCATAGATGCCGCGGTTGCGGCAT
Organism: Bufo gargarizans; assembly: GCF_014858855.1. Taxonomy (NCBI): domain Eukaryota; kingdom Metazoa; phylum Chordata; class Amphibia; order Anura; family Bufonidae; genus Bufo; species Bufo gargarizans. The sequence goes on from NC_058080.1 coordinate 337,471,570, forward strand.
CCATGAGGTTAACAGAGGGAGGGAGCTCCCTCTCTCCACCATCGGGGCTGCAGCGCTGTGATTGCAGCACCCGATGGTTGCCATGGCAACCGGACGCTTTGCAAAACCATCCTGTTGCCATGGAAAGGTAATGTAACGGCACCGTTTCAGCAGACAAGGGGTTAAAATCCGTTTAGGCGATAGGCCCCTTTCCGAGAGACAGGCACAGCTACTGCAGAACACCAACCTCCCGAACTGGATACAAAATAGCACTCCAAACTGGAACCTCGCAAGTAGCTGCCAGCAGACGAACAGGAAAAGCGTATCCGTCAGCTTACACTCCTGGCAATCAGTCTCCAACAGCATACAAGGAATCCCCCCAATAACGAGACAAGGCTCCGTCTTGAGGGTCAGCAGTGATCTGAAGTGCTGGCACACCCAGCCTGGTTTTTATTACAGTTTGTTGCAGATACAGGACAGATACAACATATCCCCACAATGCATCATGGTTTCCTCCCCTCTGTCCTGGAGACGACCAAACACAATCCAATTATCTCTCAGGACAAAAGGGAGATCACCAATACACATGTGGAGACAACAGGACAGGAATCACCACCCAAACACACAATGTCACACCCCCACAGCAAACACAGACATTTAACATATCCCCAGATAGCTCAAGTCTGAGTGCATATCATTAGGTGAATGGCACTCAGAATACACGAATACAATACTATTAGCTATCTGGGTGCCCTCACATAACATACAATTTAACCGAACGCATAATAACATAAAATACAATTCTACAGACAGATTTAAGCTGTGCGGCCGGTCTGTTTTCTCCTTTAAAGTTACTATGGGCCATAATCCTGAGGCAAGAGGCTTTTAAACAGCCCTCTCCAAAACCCAGTGGCGAGGTTGGTTTCGCCACAGGTGTCCAGTGCTGCCACCTACAGGACATCTGTAAGTATTATACTTTGGAATGCAAGAGCATTGCAAAGTATAGTACAACTATCAGCCCCACTGGATCTTGAAGATCCAAAAGGGAACTGATAAAAAAAGTGAAAATAATAAAAGTAAAAATAAATAAATAAATAAATAAATAAAAATGTAAATTGAAAAAAAGAAATTGCCTTTTCCTTTAAAAAAAATGAAAAAATAAAATAAAATACACATATTAGGTGTCAGCGCGTCCGTAACGACCGCCTCTATAAATATATCACATGATAGACCCTGTCCGATAAACACCATAAAAATAAAATAAAAAAAAAGTGCCAAAAAAGCTATTTTTTTCACCTTACATCACAAAAAGTGCAACAGCGAGCGATCAAAAAGGCATATGACCCCCAAAATAGTACCAATCAAACCATCACCTCGTCCCGCAAAAAATGATACCCTATTTAAGACAATCGCCCAAAAAATTAAAATTTTTTGGCTCTCAGACTATAGAGACACTAAAACATCATTTTTTGGTTTCAGAAATGCTATTATTGTGTAAAACTAAAATAAATAAGAAAAAGTATACATATTAGGTATTGCCACGTCTGTAACGATCTTCTCTATAAAACAATCACATGACCTAACTCCTCAGATGAACGCTGTAAAAATAAATAAATGAAAACTGTTCCAAAACAGACAATTTTTGGGTCACCTTGCCCCATAAAGTGTAATAATGAATGATCAAAGAATCCTATGTACCCAAAAATGGTACCAATAAAAACCTCAACTCTTTCTGCAAAAACGAGCCCCTGCACAAGACGATCGGCAGAAAAATAAAAAACATGGCGTTCAGAAAACCAATCCAGCACAATCTGCCTTCCAAAAACCGTATAGCATTCCTTTCCTTCTGCGCCCTGCCGTGTGCCCGTACAGCAGTTTACGACCACATGTGGGGTGTTTATGTAAACCGCGGAATCAGGGTAATAAATATTGAGTTTTCTTTGGATGTTAACTCTCAATGTGTTAAAGAAAAAAAAATTATAAAATGGAAAATCTGCCAAAAAAGTGAAATTTAGAAATTTTATCTCCATTTTCCTTTAATTCTTGTGGAACGCCTAAAGGGTTAACAAAGTTTGTAAAATCAGTTTTGAGTAACTTGAGGGGTGTAGTTTCTACAATGGGGTCATTTATGGGGGTTTCCACTATGTAGGCCCCACAAAGTGACTTCAGATCTGAACTGGTTCTTAAAAAGTTCGTTTTGGAAATTTTCTTAAAAATTGCAAGAATTGCTTCTAAACTTCTAAGCCTTCTAACGTCGTAAAAAAATAAAATTACATTTCCAAAATGATGCCAGCATAAAGTAGACATATGGGGAATGTTAAGTAATAAATATTTTATTAGGTATCACTTTCTGTTTTGGAAGCAGAGAAATTGAAATTTGGAAAATTGTGAATTTTTCAAAATTTTTGGTACATTTAGGATTTTTTCATAAATAAAGGTGAAATATATTGACTCAAATATATGACTATCATGAAGTACAATGTGTCACGAGAAAACAATCTCAGAATGGCGTGGCTAAGTAAAAGTGTTCTAAAGCTATTACCACATAAAGTGACGCATGTCAGATTTGTAAATTTTGACCTGGACACTGGGGCATCAATGACCCTTGGTCATGAAAGGGTTAATGAGTTTTTTGGGTTCATTGAGAACATGGTTGTTGTTCAATAATAAAATTAATCCTCAAAAATACAACTTGCCTAATAATTCTGCACTCCCTGTATATATACTGTATATAGGGAAGGGAATTAGCCTGGGTGCTGTCATAGGCTCAAAGAAAACCGCTTACTGGTAAGTGTAATCCAAGTTTTCCCCTTCGCCTATGACAGCACCCCTGGAGAATATATATATTATATATATATATATATCCATAACAAAAGGTCAGGCAGCACTCCTTAATATGCAGCTGAAGCTGTAGCGGTGCCCGCAGTGATCCCTCGATCCAGGACCAGTAATATAACACAGAAAAATCCGCGGCACTCCTTAAAGTAGAAAAATGTGCAATTTATTCACACATGTCAGCAAAGACAACGTTTCGGTTCTCTCACAGAACCTTTTTCAAGTCAAGTGAACATTAAAAGTGCATATGTGCATATATAAATACATCATCACATGGTGACTAATTAATTCAACAGCCAATGCAATGGCAGTGCACTCCCCTTAGGGGTAAGCTACAATTCATGTGGTCAATTCCAAAAATTAACATGGATACCAATCTATCCTAAATACATGTAGGTGAGATTTTAAAAACATATAGTTCATTGAAATCCTCATCAATGCGTACAGGTGCATATAATAAAGTGAACAGTGCAATTAAAATCATGACTGTAGTACCTTCTCAGAGCAAGTTATGGAGAGAAATATAGGGAAAGGCGTCTTCACTTGTATGGAGGCTCGCGCCACTCTTCCGCGTCTGCTACTCCCCACTGCGCATGTGTCAATCCTTCTTCCCTCGTGCCGCCGTACATAACCACCCTGCGTCACGTCTGGGCGGAGTCCCACATGATGACGCTCGATCGGCCGCGTCAGCTCCATCCCCGCACGCGCTGCGTGCGAAACTGAGCTGCGCCAGTCGCACCGAGTCCCATCACTGGTCTATAGCCGCCATTTTAAATTAGGGCACTCATCTGGGCAAATTATTACACCTCTGTTTTTCCATAGTTCTTCTCCAAACTTATAATCCGATATGGGCAACAGTCAAAATAACATTTTAAACAATGCCTACAAGCAATTAAGCCACATGTTTAACATGAACATATCCGTAGCTTCTATTAATTCACTATATACAGTATGCAATGTACATCAAATCACAGGACTGTGAACTTGAGATTAACTGACCATTTCTCCCGTTACCCTAAATTCAACGTTTAACCCTTTTGGTTTCAAGGTATCTAACCGAAAAATCCACCTAAGCTCAGTTTTCTTTAATATATTTAATCGATCCCCTCCTCTCACCAAAGGTTTAACGTGGTCAATGACCATAAATCTCAAGTCACTCTCCTTGTGATTTTTTTCCACAAAATGTTTCGATACAGGCAAATCAGTTCTTTTACTCCTGATGGACTGTCTATGGTTATTCAACCTGGTCTTTAAATCACATGTCGTTTCACCGACATATAGCCTTTTGCAAGGACACCATAATACATATATCACCCATGACGAATCACAGGTGAGATAATGCCTTATGTTAAAGATCTCTCCCGTGTCTGGATGCGTAAACCCTGATCCTTTCACCATCAGTTTACAGTTCACACATCCCAGACACGGGAAGGAGCCCGTACGCCTTGTCTTAAAAAACGTCTGTCTTAATTGTCTCTTTTCAGGTACTCTGGAGTGTACAACCTTGTCCCTAATGTTCCCTGCTCTTTTATATGCCATCATAGGCGGATTCTTAAAGGCTGCAATATTCGGGTGTCCACTACTCAGTAGCCCCCAATGGCGCCTCACTATCTTTTCAATATTAGGACTCAGCTCATTGTATGATGATATAAAAGGCAATCTATCGTTCGCCTGTCTTTGTTTAGGGGCCAACAGCTCCTCCCTTGAAGTTTCTCTTGCTCTATCCGCATGTTTTTTTCACTAGCCTTCTAGGGTACCCCCTATCAACAAAGGCTTGTTCCATCTTATTCATTGCCAAATTCATGTTCCCTTCCTTATCAACTATTCTCCGTACCCGGAGTAACTGACTAAACGGCAAAGAGTCCACCATCCTCCGTGGGTGGCCACTTGTAAAATGCAGTAATGTATTCTTATCCGTGGATTTAATATTCAAATCCATATGCAACTGATCATCCTCAATATATACCTGTGTATCTAGGTACTGCACACGGTCAGCCGATGCCGTTAACGTAAATTGGATCTCCCTGTCTAGAGAGTTCAAAAATACGTGAAAGTCCATCAGCTGATCCATAGTGCCACCCCAAATGAGGAAAATATCGTCTATGTACCTCCACCACGTCAAAACTTGGTTGAAGTGGGGAGATACATAGACAAGATGCTCCTCAAATGACCGCACAAAAATATTTGCATAGGTGGGCGCGGCGTTGGACCCCATCGCCGCGCCCATCGTTTGCAAATAAAACTGTCCCTGGAACTCAAAATAGTTGTTCCGCCTTTTATATCATCATACAATGAGCTGAGTCCTAATATTGAAAAGATAGTGAGGCGCCATTGGGGGCTACTGAGTAGTGGACACCCGAATATTGCAGCCTTTAAGAATCCGCCTATGATGGCATATAAAAGAGCAGGGAACATTAGGGACAAGGTTGTACACTCCAGAGTACCTGAAAAGAGACAATTAAGACAGACGTTTTTTAAGACAAGGCGTACGGGCTCCTTCCCGTGTCTGGGATGTGTGAACTGTAAACTGATGGTGAAAGGATCAGGGTTTACGCATCCAGACACGGGAGAGATCTTTAACATAAGGCATTATCTCACCTGTGATTCGTCATGGGTGATATATGTATTATGGTGTCCTTGCAAAAGGCTATATGTCGGTGAAACGACATGTGATTTAAAGACCAGGTTGAATAACCATAGACAGTTCATCAGGAGTAAAAGAACTGATTTGCCTGTATCGAAACATTTTGTGGAAAAAAATCACAAGGAGAGTGACTTGAGATTTATGGTCATTGACCACGTTAAACCTTTGGTGAGAGGAGGGGATCGATTAAATATATTAAAGAAAACTGAGCTTAGGTGGATTTTTCGGTTAGATACCTTGAAACCAAAAGGGTTAAACGTTGAATTTAGGGTAACGGGAGAAATGGTCAGTTAATCTCAAGTTCACAGTCCTGTGATTTGATGTACATTGCATACTGTATATAGTGAATTAATAGAAGCTACGGATATGTTCATGTTAAACATGTGGCTTAATTGCTTGTAGGCATTGTTTAAAATGTTATTTTGACTGTTGCCCATATCGGATTATAAGTTTGGAGAAGAACTATGGAAAAACAGAGGTGTAATAATTTGCCCAGATGAGTGCCCTAATTTAAAATGGCGGCTATAGACCAGTGATGGGACTCGGTGCGACTGGCGCAGCTCAGTTTCGCACGCAGCGCGTGCGGGGATGGAGCTGACGCGGCCGATCGAGCGTCATCATGTGGGACTCCGCCCAGACGTGACGCAGGGTGGTTATGTACGGCGGCACGAGGGAAGAAGGATTGACACATGCGCAGTGGGGAGTAGCAGACGCGGAAGAGTGGCGCGAGCCTCCATACAAGTGAAGACGCCTTTCCCTATATTTCTCTCCATAACTTGCTCTGAGAAGGTACTACAGTCATGATTTTAATTGCACTGTTCACTTTATTATATGCACCTGTACGCATTGATGAGGATTTCAATGAACTATATGTTTTTAAAATCTCACCTACATGTATTTAGGATAGATTGGTATCCATGTTAATTTTTGGAATTGACCACATGAATTGTAGCTTACCCCTAAGGGGAGTGCACTGCCATTGCATTGGCTGTTGAATTAATTAGTCACCATGTGATGATGTATTTATATATGCACATATGCACTTTTAATGTTCACTTGACTTGAAAAAGGTTCTGTGAGAGAACCGAAACGTTGTCTTTGCTGACATGTGTGAATAAATTGCACATTTTTCTACTTTAAGGAGTGCCGCGGATTTTTCTGTTTTATATATATATATATATATATATATATGTGTAGTTTAAGGCTGACATGTCAGCCTGCATTTGTGGGAGGGGCGTAGGCGTGCTTAAAAGGAGGCACGCCCTCTCCTCATTTGCGTGCGTTCCGGTGCCTTTCCCGCCCTTAGCGTCACGCCCCCTGCTGCCGCGCTGCTCGTTAGGTAAGTTGTCTCCCCGGCTCTCCTGATGCTCGCCTGACCATCCGGCTGTTTCGGGTAAGTAACTCGGTCTTGATAACCCCCCCCCCCGCTTGCTCCTCCACTACCGCCCGGTGTTGCCTCACCCACCTTCTGCTCCCGGCTATGCGGCCAGCGCTGTCCCCGCTTCCGGCGCCGGCAGAGGAGGTCACGTGGCAGGTTCGCGGCACAGCGTCTCGGTTGTCGCAAAAAAAAAAAAAAATTCATCTGTGTCCTGGGGTGCATGGCCACCTCCTACCTCACTTTTCAAACCAGTTTTTTGCATCCTTAAAAATATTATGCAAATTCCCCACTCATGGTCAGCGACAGGTGCTGGCATTTTTAGTCCTTCTCACTCCAGCCACATCCAAAGCTTATTTCTTCTCTCCACACAGTCAAAACTGCATCATCAAATCTTCTTAAAAAAAAAAAAAAAGGATCTCATGTCAGGGTTGGGATGCAATGGCGCGTGCGGGTCTGCAGATTCTCCCCCTCATGTTACCAATTATTTTGCAGACCCCGGGTGCTGCGCCACTCTTGCGGTGCTCGTCAGCCAGGTTGCTCTCATTCGCTCCCGTCTGAGCCGACCATCGCTCTGCCACTTCACTACATCCACGAACATTCCGGTAACTGCTTCTTTTCTTACCACTTCGTAGTCACCGGGTTGTCTCCAGTCACGTCTCAGGTCACGTCTTGCTCATGTCACCATGCTTGCTTCACTGTCATGTCGGTTAATAACATGGTGTTGCCGTTACGTGGCAGGCCTATGTATCGATGGACGGTTGCGGCCAGCCTTTCTCCTCTCGCCATCCCACGGCCTGTTTCCAGCCAGGCGTCCGTTCCTCCTTCCATCATTGGCCTGTCACTTTCAGACTCACGTATTGTTTGCCATTGGCAGCCTGTGACGCTCCAGGCTCACGTTCACGTCTCACCATGTCTGGTGCCTGCCACGGTTCAGGCTCACGTTTTTTCAGTGTATCTGTTGCCTGTCACGTTCAAGCTCACGTCAGTCTGTTATCTGTGGCCAGTCACGCATCAAGCGGCTCACATATTGCAATGTATCATCTGTTGCCTGTTACGCTTCAGGCTTAGGTTTTAATTTATCGTCTGTTGCCTGTTACGCTTCAGGCTTTCATTTTATTTTCTTTATCTGTTGCCTGTTACGTTCCAGGCTTAAGTTTTAATTTATCATCTGTTGCCTGTTACACTTCAGGCTTATGTTTTTATTTTCATTATCTGTTGCCTGTTACGTTTCAGGCTTACGTTTTCATTTATCATCTGTTGCCTGTTACGCTTCAGGCTTACGTTTTTATTTTCATTATCTGTTGCCTGTTACGTTTCAGGCTTACGTTTTTAATTCATCATCTGTTGCCTGTTACGCTTCAGGCTTACGTGCTATTTGTATTATCTGTTGCCTGTTACGTTTCAGGCTTACGTTTTTAAACTGTTCAAGCTACGTTGTTGTTGGTCATATGTTCACGTCATGCTGTGTCCGCCACCGGCTGCACATTGATGTACGTTTCCGGTTCTGTTGACTCTTACGTTTAGAGTGCACGTTCGTTACTTCTCATGCCATGGTCTATCGCGCTCAAGCGTACGTAGATCATTTATCTCTCCCTGTGCCTATATCACTCAAGGTCTTACGTTGTATTATTTATTTGCCTGTCACATTGCAGATTCACACTGTTAATTTACTGCTTCTGTCGCCTGTCATTTTTCAGTTTTCATTTCCCTGTCTGGGGCTAAGTCCGGTTAGCCTTCTCACGTCACTTCACGCTTAGTCCACGGTCCCGCCGTTCAGAGCACTAGACACTCGCTAGTCCTCCTTTAACTACCATTCACGACTCGGGTGTCGCTTGCAAAGTAAGAGGCTTTCTGGTCAAATGTTATTTTCTATTTATCGCTTCGCAGCTGCAGTATGTCGCATATGTCAAACATCGAGGAGGCCCTGTCGGTACCGGAAACACCTGCATCCGAGCGGCCCAGCTCCTCATCATTAAGGAGTTGGACAATTCCAAAGTTGATTGTGGAGCTCACCCAGAGAGGGATCCAATACCCTGCCTCCGCCCGTAAAGTTGAGCTGTATAGACTGTTATTGGCTGAACCAGCAGCCCCGGACTTGGAGCAAGTCTCCATGTCCACCCTTCAGGTGTCCCTCACGCAACTACATGCCATGATGAACTCCATCGCCTCCTCGGTTTCGGACGTCCAGTCCAGACTCTTGGCCGTCCGAGTCCTACCAGGGGCTGCCACCTGACCGGTCCGCTCTAGCCTTGCCTGTAACCTCCACCCCAGGGCCCGTTCCCCCAGGTAGAGTTCCGTACGCTCCCGAGACCCCAAGGCCATTTCAGGGCACTCCTTCCACATTGGAGCAGCCTCCGCGGATTCTAAGCATAATGTCCCCAGCCACGTCATCCGTAAAATGGGTCGCTGGCGCTCCTCTTGCTTTGCACGCTACATACTGAACCCTCAGGCCGAGATATCCCAGGCGCTTCACAGTTTGGTATTGTAACTTGGTCCGCTGCAATAAAGGTTTTCTCTTCCTACTCGTTTGTGCTTTTTGCCCCCTTTTAGGCCTACCCGCGGCATGGCTAAGGGCACCCCACCAGCCATTTAGTTAGGCAGGTAGTCGTTCTCTCTGTTAGGTCCCGGCACTTCGTGGCACTTCGTGGCGCCAGCTCATGCCGTAGCCATGACCACAAATATATATACAGTACAGACAAAAAGTTTGGACACACCTTCTCATTCAAAGAGTTTTCTTTATTTTTATGACTATGAAAATTGTAGATTCACACTGAAGGCATCAAAACTATGAATTAACACGTGTGGAATTATACACTACGTGCAGAATTATTAGGCAAATGAGTATTTTGACCACATCATCCTCTTTATGCATGTTGTCTTACTCAAAGCTGTATAGGCTCGAAAGCCTACTACCAATTAAGCATATTAGGTGATGTGCATCTCTGTAATGAGAAGGGGTGTGGTCTAACAACATCAACACCCTATATCAGGTGTGCATAATTATTAGGCAACTTCCTTTCCTTTGGCAAAATGGGTCAAAAGAAGGACTTGACAGGCTCAGAAAAGGCAAAAATAGTGAGATATCTTGCAGAGGGATGCAGCACTCTTAAAATTGCAAAGCTTCTGAAGCGTGATCATCGAACAATCAAGCGTTTCATTCAAAATAGTCAACAGGGTCGCAAGAAGCGTGTGGAAAAACCAGGGCGCAAAATAACTGCCCATGAACTGAGAAAAGTCAAGCATGCAGCTGCCAAGATGCCACTTGCCACCAGTTTGGCCATATTTCAGAGCTGCAACATCACTGGAGTGCCCAAAAGCACAGGGTGTGCAATACTCAGAGACATGACCAAGGTAAGAAAGGCTGAAAGACGACCACCACTGAGCAAGACACACAAGCTGAAACGTCAAGACTGATTTTTCTAAGGTTTTATGGACTGATGAAATGAGAGTGAGTCTTGATGGGCCAGATGGATGGGCCCGTGGCTGGATTGGTAAAGGGCAGAGAGCTCCAGTCCGACTCAGACGCCAGCAAGGTGGAGGTGGAGTACTGGTTTGGGCTGGTATCATCAAAGATGAGCTTGTGGGGCCTTTTTGGGTTGAGGATGGAGTCAAGCTCAACTCCCAGTCCTACTGCCAGTTTCTGGAAGACACCTTCTTCAAGCAGTGGTACAGGAAGAAGTCTGCAAGGTAAGAAAAACATGATTTTCATGCAGGACAATGCTCCATCACACGCGTCCAAGTACTCCACAACGTGGCTGGCAAGAAAGGGTATAAAAGAAGAAAATCTAATGACATGGCCTCCTTGTTCACCTGAGCTGAACCCCATTGAGAACCTGTGGTCCATCATCAAATGTGAGATTTACAAGGAGGGAAAACAGTACACCTCTCTGAACAGTGTCTGGGAGGCTGTGGTTGCTGCTGCACGCAATGTTGATGCTGAACAGATCAAAACACTGACAGAATCCATGGATGGCAGGCTTTTGAGTGTCCTTGCAAAGAAAGGTGGCTATATTGGTCACTGATTTGTTTTTGTTTTGTTTTTGAATGTCAGAAATGTATATTTGTGAATGTTGAGATGTTATATTGGTTTCACTGGTAAAAATAAATAATTGAAATGGGTATATATTTGTTTTTTGTTAAGTTGCCTAATAATTATGTACAATAATAGTCACTTGCACACACAGATATCCCCCTAAAATAGCTAAAACTAAAAACAAACTAAAAACTACTTCCAAAAATATTCAGCTTTGATATTAATGAGTTTTTTGGGTTCATTGAGAACATGGTTGTTGTTCAATAATAAAATTAATCCTCAAAAATACAACTTGCCTAATAATTCTGCACTCCCTGTATACATAACAAAAAAGTTTGAAACAACTGAAAATATGTCATATTCTAGGTTCTTCAAAGTAGCCACCTTTTGCTTTGATTACTTCTTTGCACACTCTTGGCATTCTCTTGATGAGCTTCAAGCTTAGCACTTGTTGGCCCTTTTGCCTTCACTCTGCGGTCCAGCTCACCCCAAACCATTCGATTGGGTTCAGGTCCAGTGACTGGGGAGGCCAGGTCATCTGGCGCAGCACCCCATCACTCTCCTTCATGGTCAAATAGCCCTTACACAGCCTGGAGGTGTGTTTGGGATCATTGTCCTGTTGAAAAATAAATGATGGTCCAACTAAACGCAAACCGGATGGAATAGCATTCCGCTGCAAGATGCTGTGGTAGCCATGCTGATTCAGTATGCCTTCAATTTTGAATAAATCCCAAACAGTGTCACCAGCAAAGCACCCCCACACCATCGCACCCCCTCCTCCATGCTTCACGGTGGGAACCAGGCATGTAGAGTCCATCCGTTCACCTTTTCTGCGTCGCACAAAGACACGGTGGTTGGAACCAAAGATCTCAAATTTGGACTCATCAGACCAAAGCACAGATTTCCACTGGTCTAATGTCCATTCCTTGTGTTCTTTAGCCCAAACAAGTCTCTTCTGCTTGTTGCCTGTCCTTAGCAGTGGTTTCCTATCAGATATTCTACCATGAAGGCCTGATTCACACAGTCTCCTCTTAACAGTTGTTCTAGAGATGTGTCTGCTGCTAGAACTCTGTGTGGCATTGACCTGGTCTCTAATCTGAGCTGCTGTTAACCTGCGATTTCTGAGGCTGGTGACTCGGATGAACTTATCCTCCGCAGCAGAGGTGACTCTTGGTCTTCCTTTCCTGGGGAGGTCTGCATGTGAGCCAGTTTCTTTGTAGCGCTTGATGGTTTTTGTGACTGCACTTGGGGACACTTTCAAAGTTTTCCCAATTTTTCGGACTGACTGACCTTCATTTCTTAAAATTACTTTAAGCCACTCGTTTTTCTTTACTTAGCTGCTTTTTTCTTGCCATAATACAAATTCTAACAGTCTATTCAGTAGGACTATCAGCTGTGTATCCACCTGACTTCTCCACAACGCAACTGATGGTCCCAACCCCATTTATAAGGCAAGAAATCCCACTTATTAAACCTGACAGGGCACACCTGTGAAATGAAAACCATTTCAGGTGACTACCTCTTGAAGCTCATCAAGAGAATGCCAAGAGTGTGCAAAGCAGTAATCAAAGCAAAAGGTGGCTACTTTGAAGACCCTAGAATATGACATATTTTCAGTTGTTTCACACTTTTTTGTTATGTATATAATTCCACATGTGTTAGGCTACTTTCACACTAGCGTTCGATCGGATCCGTTCTGAACGGATCCGATCATAATAATGCAGACGGAGGCTCCGTTCAGAACGGATCCGTCTGCATTATATTAGCATATAAAAGCTAAGTGTGAAAATAGCCTCGTACGGATCCGTCCAGACTTTCAATGTAAAGTCAATGGGGGACGGATCCGCTTGAAGATTGAGCCATATGGTGACCTCTTCAAACGGATCCGTCCCCATTGACTTACATTGTAAGTCTGGACGGATCCGCACGCCTCCGCACGGCCAGGCGGACACCCGAACGCTGCAAGCAGCGTTCAACTGTCCGCCTGTCCGTGCGGAGGCGAGCGGAGCGGAGGCTGAACGCCGCCAGACTGATGCAGTCTGAGCGGATCCGCATCCATTCAGACTGCATCAGGGCTGGACGGAAGCGTTCGGGTCCGCTCGTGAGCCCCTTCAAACGGAGCTCACGAGCGGACCGACGAACGCTAGTGTGAAAGTAGCCTTAATTCATAGTTTTGATGCCTTCAGTTTGAATCTACAATTGTCATAGTCATGAAAATAAAGAAAACTCTTTAAATGAGAAGGTGTGTCAAAACTTTTGGTCTGTACTGTATATATATATATATATATATATATAGGCGAAAACGGACAGCAACTCCAAGTAGTTCAAAAAATATAAATTTATTGGGCCACAGTGGCACAGAGGCGACGTTTCGGCTCAAAATCCAGAGCCTTTCTCAAGCATCAACATACAAAGGTGAATACACATATAAATCGGTGTACATAATTATAACATTGTAATCAATAAAATTTCACAATTAGTATCAAACTAATAAATACATCAATGAATAGTGTTGTAAAAAATAGTACCGTACAGAGATAAATCCAGCAGTACATAATAGTGAATGTGATACGTAATAAATACATGAAAAGAAGTATAATTCATAGTGTAAACATAAGTGGCTCCAATATAAATCATCTGTTTCACATCTTCTTTAATAAACTATAATTAAAAACAAGGAGGTGTCAGAGAGATAGGGGTGACGTACCACAGAGTGCGCTTGTATCCACATCCTGATAATGGCCACACTTGGCGTCTAGCTGGTTGAAGTGCGCAGGCGCCAGTATCAGTCCCTGCAGAATCGCGTCATGTTACGTCCTGCTGCGGCGCGCCCGCATCATACCTTACGTCATCAACTGCACGCCACTAGCTCAACATCAGTGCGCATGCCCAAGGCGTTCTATGCCACGCCATATTTGGTTCTGGACGGGTTGCCCATAGTTCCTGAATCTACATTTAGGATGGCTACCAGGAGTCAAGAATAGGAGAACCAAAACCCTCCGTCAGGGGGTCATGGTAATCCTATATTGGGCATGCCTTATGGTCCCGACCGACACCCCAGTATCGGTCGCGTACCAAATGCCGCCTCTATCTCGTCACCCATAGCCACTCAATAAGGGTTCTCCTCGATGTAACATATTCATAAAAGAAACAGGTATATACAGTATGTCGGAACATAATCCGACACCAACACGCAATCCAGTCCAGATTAGCCCAAAAATGTGGATATCATTAGACGTGGGATACAGCACACTTCCATGTGGAAAAACAGCACCCGAACTTCATGACTCCTTTTTCTCTATATTCATTAATCATCTGCAATACAATGAAAATGACAATTAATAATGTTCAATTGAGAAAGAACAAATTCAAGTTAAATCTCATAATGACCTTCAGGGCCGGACTGGCCTACCGGGATACCGGGAAAAATCCCGGTAGGCCGGTAGCCCTGACTGCCGCTGCGGCCGGCCGTTGTTCCCTGACTGCCGCTGCGGCCGGCCGTTGTTCCCTGACTGCCGCTGCGGCCGGCCGTTGTTCCCTGACTGCCGCTGCGGCCGGCCATGGTGCCGGCGAGTTGAGTCAGTGAGCGAGCTGCGAGGGAGGCAGGCTCCGCCTCCTTCTCCTCTCCTTCTCCTCTGCTGCACAGCAAGCCCGCACGGGCGGGCGGGCGGCCGGCCTGATCACATTCAACAGGCAGCCGCTCGCAGCCCGCAGACAGAAACAAACAGAGGACACCACTCACCACTAAGGAGGAGCCAGAGAGGAGGCGGTCGGGCCGGGGCAGCACAGGACAGGACCGCAGTGCGCCGCACAGTGTGTGAGACGTGTCACGTGACGTCACACGTCATCAGCGCTCCCTGCTGAATGAACTGTGGTGGCACTGTGAGTGTCATGACTCATCTTATTAATCATAATTGGGAAATTGGCGCCTCATCTGGGGGAGGTGCTAGGAGGAGTCTGTCTGTGTCAAGTAAAGTTCAGCCTGGCGCCCTGGGCAGCAGTCAGACAGAGAGAGAGAGAGTGAGACTGACCTGCTGTTAGTGGCAGTGCAGTGTCCAGTTGTCCACTCTTCCAACTAGTGAAGTGCCACTGCCAAGTAAAGTGCCACTGGCACTGCCACAAATCCATTGCCACCAATCCTGCAGCAGCACCCCAAGAATTTCAGCAGCAGAGGCAGGCTCAGGCTGGCCGCTGGGAAGGCTAAGCCACTGCCACTCTGCCACTTGCCAGTGCCACTGTGCCAGTAAAGTAGTGTGGAGGTCGACTGGAGCCTCTGGACTGGAGCCTGGAGGAGGAATCCGCGAAAAAAATAAAAAGTCATAAGGTAAATGGCCGTGGCGGGCCCGTGGGTGAATCAATGATATTGATAGTACCATAGGGGGCGTTTATCAAGTTATTAACCTACTCCCGACCGCCTAACGCGCCGATGCGTCCGGGAGGTGGTTGATTTGTTCCTCCTGGACGCATCGGCGCGTCATCTCGCGATACCCGAGATTTCCTGTGAACGCGCGCGCTCACAGGAACAGAAGGTAAGCGAGTGGATCTCCAGACTGCCAGCGGCGATCGCTCGCTGGCAGGCTGGAGATGTGATTTTTTTTAACCCCTAACAGGCATATTAGACGCTGTTTTGATAATAGCGTCCAATATACCTACTACCTGGTCCTCTGGTGGTCCCTTTTGTTAGGATCGACCACCAGAGGACACAGGTAGGTCAGTACAGTCGCACCAAACACCACACTACACTACACCCCCCCGTCACTTATTAACCCCTTATAAACCCCTGATCACCCCCCTGTCATTGATCACCCCCCTGTCATTGATCACCCCCCTGTCAGGCTCCGTTCAGACGTCCGTATGATTTTTACGGATCCACAGATACATGGATCGGATCCGCAAAACACATATGGACGTCTGAATGGAGCCTTACAGGGGGGTGATCAATGACAGGCAGGTGATCACCCATATAGATTCCCTGATCACCCCCTGTCATTGATCACCCCCCTGTAAGGCTCCATTCAGATGTCCGTATGATTTTTACGGATACATGGATCGGATCCGCAAAACACATGCGGATGTCTGAATGGAGCCTTACAGGGGGGTGATCAATGACAGGCGGGTGATCACCCATATAGATTCCCTGATCACCCCCTGTCATTGATCACCCCCCCTGTAAGGCTCCATTCAGACGTCCGTATGATTTTTACGGATACATGGATCGGATCCGCAAAACACATGCGGACATCTGAATGGAGCCTTACAGGGGGGTGATCATCCCATATACACTCCCTGATCACCCCCTGTCATTGATCACCCCCCTGTAAGGCTCCATTCAGACGTCCGCATGTGTTTTGCGGATCCGATCCATGTATCCATGGATCCGTAAAAATCATACGGACGTCTGAATGGAGCCTTACAGGGGGGTGATCAATGACAGGCGGGTGATCACCCATATAGATTCCCTGATCACCCCCTGTCATTGATCACCCCCCCTGTAAGGCTCCATTCAGACGTCCGTATGATTTTTACGGATACATGGATCGGATCCGCAAAACACATGCGGGCGTCTGAATGGAGCCTTACAGGGGGGTGATCAATGACAGGAGGGTGATCACCCATATACACTCCCTGATCACCCCCTGTCATTGATCACCCCCCTGTAAGGCTCCATTCAGACGTCCGCATGTGTTTTGCGGATCCGATCCATGGATCCGTAAAAATCATACGGACGTCTGAATGGAGCCTTACCAGGGGGGTGATCAATGACAGGGGGTGATCAGGGAGTGTATATGGGTGATCACCCCCTGTCATTGATCAACCCCCCTGTAAGGCTCCATTCAGACATTTTTTTGGCCCAAGTTAGCGGAAATATATATTTTTTTTGTTTGTTTTTTCTTACAAAGTCTCATATTCCACTAACTTGTGTCAAAAAATAAAATCTCACATGCACTCGCCATACCCCTCACGGAATCCAAATGCGTAAACATTTTTAGACATTTATATTCCAGACTTCTTCTCACACTTTCGGGCCCCTAAAAAGCCAGGGCAGTATAAATACCCCACATGTGACCCCATTTCGGAAAGAAGACACCCCAAGGTATTCCGTGAGGGGCATATTGAGTCCATGAAAGATTGAAATTTTTGTCCTAAGTTAGCGGAAAGTGAGACTTTGTGAGAAAAAAACAAAAAAAAAAATCAATTTCCGCTAACTTATGCAAAAAAAATAAAAATTCTATGAACTCGCCAGGCCCCTCATTGAATACCTTGGGGTGTCTTCTTTCCAAAGTGGGGTCACATGTGGGGTATTTATACTGCCCTGGCTTTTTAGGGGCCCGAAAGTGTGAGAAGAAGAGGGTCATTCACTACAGGGACACTTATGGAGGGGATCTGTGGATGACACATAGCATAAGATGCTATATTTGTGTCACCCACAGATCCCCCCCATAACTGTCATACACAGATCCTCATAACAGTGCCATCCAGAGAGCCCAATAAGAGCCACCCACAAATCCCCCATAAGTGTCACCCACAGATCCCCCATAAGTGTCACCCACAGATCCCCCATAAGTGTCACCCACAGATCCCCCATAAGTGTCACCCACAGATCCCCCATAAGTGTCACCCACAGATCCCCCATAACAGTGCGTCACCCACAGATCCCCCATAACAGTGCGTCACCCACAGATCCCCCATAACAGTGCGTCACCCACAGATCCCCCATAACAGTGCGTCACCCACAGATCCCCCATAACAGTGCGTCACCCACAGACCACAATTAGTTCAAAACCCACCAAAAGCACACCTTTTGGTTCAAAATATTTTTTTTCTTATTTTCCTCCTCAAAAACCTAGGTGCGTCTTATAGGGCGAAAAATACGGTAGTACATACAGCCCCCCCATGTGCCCCCATATAGTACAGTCCCCTGTGCCAAAAAAAAAAGTACAGTACAGACCCCCCTCTGTCCCCCCAGATAGTACAGACTCCCCCTTTGTGCCCCCATATAGTACAGGCCCCCCTCTATGCCACCAAATAGTAAGGACCCCCCCCCCTCTATGCCGCTATATAGTACAGGCACCCCCACTCTGTCCCTCCATATAGTACAGGCCCCACGCCTCTGCCGCCATATAGTACAAGCTCCCCCCTCTATGTCACCATACCCCTCTATGTCACCATACAGTACAAGGTCCCCCATCTGTGCTGTCATATAGTACAGACTCCCCTTCTCTGTGTCGCCATGTATGGACAATTAGTGGGCTCTATTACTGTGTCGGGCAATACACATTGGGAGTTTGTAAAGAGGTGGGGATGGTGCTGGAATGAGAAGCCTAAAATATTTGTCTTGCAGATTCTGCGGAGGCCAGAAAAAGAGACCGATTCCAATCAAAGAAGACGTCACCTTTGATTCACCCTGAGAAGTCGCTCTGTGAGTCGTTAATTTTAAATATGAACTTTTAATCACTTATGGTTTGCAGAATCTGTGTAGTGCTAGTATTTTCCAGTATATGGTCATATTGGTCTTTGTTTAGTGGATTTTATTTAGTTACAGTGTGGTGTTAGTATCCAGTCACTATGCGGGGGTAATTGTAGTGGTCCTAGTGCACCGGTATACCTTGTACACTGGTATTATTGAAAATAATGGTCAGTGTACAGGATTTGGTCAGTAACAGTATGATGATAATATTTCTTCTTGTATACTGGTATTAGTGGTAACACTGGTCTCAGTATACAGGATTTGGTCAGTAACAGTATATTGGTGATATGTATGTGTAGAAATTTGTCTTAACATACGTTAACACTTTTAGTGCTGTTGGGGGGTTAATCAGACACTGAAGCATGTCTACTAGTGACTCGTGACTTTTTGTAGTCTTGGTAATACTCTATATGACGGACCCCTGTACTCAGGATGAGTATGTCCGCCGCTGTCTTCTTCCTTGCTGAGGAGATATTGGAACCCACTGATCTGTAGCTCCCAGTTTTCCCAGTCACTGGTTGGGACTCAGTGTAGGGAAAACAAAACTCTGGTTTATTGAGAAACTGCACAAACTTTTATACAGCAAGTGATGAGATCAGATTATAATCCCATCACATCTACAGATCGGTCTGCTCAACACCACAGGGCTTCCCCTGGTAACGAGCTGGCCAGAAAGTCATTGTTCTAAGCTCCCTCAGAGAACAATGGGAGATAACGAGGGACGGTGCTGATAGTCTTTTCATATCCATGTTATACAGCATAACGCACTCAAACACAACTCCATACCAATACACATTTAATTTATAAACTCATCACCATGTCGTCACACTCTACATCAGTCTTCCCCAACTTGTGGCTCTCTGGCTTTTGCAAAACTACAACTCTCTTTTACGGCATGATAGGAGTTGTAGTTTTGTAATTTATTGTCATATATGGAAAAGACATTTGTAAAGGGGTGAAGTTAATAAAGATAGCCACGACCGTCACCTAGGGGGACCCCAAGAAATAATTTTGCATGACCCTAGGATCAGCCGTGTTTGGCCACTCAAAGCCAAAAACTCCTGGGCCGGTCTGCAAGCCTATAATATTCTTGTGGGTCAGCCAGGCCATACCCGCAGTCAGTCAGTATGAGTAGAAACCTGGCATTTGATTTGCCAGTCTTCTGTAAAATAATTATGCACAGGTTGTGCCCTGAGGTCAAAGGGCACAGCTGTACCATACATTACAGAAGCCTGGTAAATCAAATACCAGGCTTCTACTATATAAGCTCCTATCACTACAGCCTGCCAGGGAAGCCTGACATTTGATTTGCCCAACTTCCGTCATGTTGCAGACTTGTCGCTGTGCCCTTTGAGTCAAAGGACGCCCACAACATCAAGTTTGTAACAGTATGGAAGCCCGGTAAATGAAATGGATTCAATCCAAATGCGTAAACATTTTTAGACATTTATATTCCAGACTTCTTCTCACACTTTCGGGCCCCTAAAAAGCCAGGGCAGTATAAATACCCCACATGTGACCCCATTTCGGAAAGAAGACACCCCAAGGTATTCCGTGAGGGGCATATTGAGTCCATGAAAGATTGAAATTTTTGTCCTAAGTTAGCGGAAAGTGAGACTTTGTGAGAAAAAAACAAAAAAAAAAATCAATTTCCGCTAACTTATGCAAAAAAAATAAAAATTCTATGAACTCGCCAGGCCCCTCATTGAATACCTTGGGGTGTCTTCTTTCCAAAGTGGGGTCACATGTGGGGTATTTATACTGCCCTGGCTTTTTAGGGGCCCGAAAGTGTGAGAAGAAGAGGGTCATTCACTACAGGGACACTTATGGAGGGGATCTGTGGATGACACATAGCATAAGATGCTATATTTGTGTCACCCACAGATCCCCCCCATAACTGTCATACACAGATCCTCATAACAGTGCCATCCAGAGAGCCCAATAAGAGCCACCCACAAATCCCCCATAAGTGTCACCCACAGATCCCCCATAAGTGTCACCCACAGATCCCCCATAAGTGTCACCCACAGATCCCCCATAAGTGTCACCCACAGATCCCCCATAAGTGTCACCCACAGATCCCCCATAACAGTGCGTCACCCACAGATCCCCCATAACAGTGCGTCACCCACAGATCCCCCATAACAGTGCGTCACCCACAGATCCCCCATAACAGTGCGTCACCCACAGATCCCCCATAACAGTGCGTCACCCACAGACCACAATTAGTTCAAAACCCACCAAAAGCACACCTTTTGGTTCAAAATATTTTTTTTCTTATTTTCCTCCTCAAAAACCTAGGTGCGTCTTATAGGGCGAAAAATACGGTAGTACATACAGCCCCCCCATGTGCCCCCATATAGTACAGTCCCCTGTGCCAAAAAAAAAATGTACAGTACAGACCCCCCTCTGTCCCCCCAGATAGTACAGACTCCCCCTTTGTGCCCCCATATAGTACAGGCCCCCCTCTATGCCACCAAATAGTAAGGACCCCCCCCCCTCTATGCCGCTATATAGTACAGGCACCCCCACTCTGTCCCTCCATATAGTACAGGCCCCACGCCTCTGCCGCCATATAGTACAAGCTCCCCCCTCTATGTCACCATACCCCTCTATGTCACCATACAGTACAAGGTCCCCCATCTGTGCTGTCATATAGTACAGACTCCCCTTCTCTGTGTCGCCATGTATGGACAATTAGTGGGCTCTATTACTGTGTCGGGCAATACACATTGGGAGTTTGTAAAGAGGTGGGGATGGTGCTGGAATGAGAAGCCTAAAATATTTGTCTTGCAGATTCTGCGGAGGCCAGAAAAAGAGACCGATTCCAATCAAAGAAGACGTCACCTTTGATTCACCCTGAGAAGTCGCTCTGTGAGTCGTTAATTTTAAATATGAACTTTTAATCACTTATGGTTTGCAGAATCTGTGTAGTGCTAGTATTTTCCAGTATATGGTCATATTGGTCTTTGTTTAGTGGATTTTATTTAGTTACAGTGTGGTGTTAGTATCCAGTCACTATGCGGGGGTAATTGTAGTGGTCCTAGTGCACCGGTATACCTTGTACACTGGTATTATTGAAAATAATGGTCAGTGTACAGGATTTGGTCAGTAACAGTATGATGATAATATTTCTTCTTGTATACTGGTATTAGTGGTAACACTGGTCTCAGTATACAGGATTTGGTCAGTAACAGTATATTGGTGATATGTATGTGTAGAAATTTGTCTTAACATACGTTAACACTTTTAGTGCTGTTGGGGGGTTAATCAGACACTGAAGCATGTCTACTAGTGACTCGTGACTTTTTGTAGTCTTGGTAATACTCTATATGACGGACCCCTGTACTCAGGATGAGTATGTCCGCCGCTGTCTTCTTCCTTGCTGAGGAGATATTGGAACCCACTGATCTGTAGCTCCCAGTTTTCCCAGTCACTGGTTGGGACTCAGTGTAGGGAAAACAAAACTCTGGTTTATTGAGAAACTGCACAAACTTTTATACAGCAAGTGATGAGATCAGATTATAATCCCATCACATCTACAGATCGGTCTGCTCAACACCACAGGGCTTCCCCTGGTAACGAGCTGGCCAGAAAGTCATTGTTCTAAGCTCCCTCAGAGAACAATGGGAGATAACGAGGGACGGTGCTGATAGTCTTTTCATATCCATGTTATACAGCATAACGCACTCAAACACAACTCCATACCAATACACATTTAATTTATAAACTCATCACCATGTCGTCACACTCTACATCAGTCTTCCCCAACTTGTGGCTCTCTGGCTTTTGCAAAACTACAACTCTCTTTTACGGCATGATAGGAGTTGTAGTTTTGTAATTTATTGTCATATATGGAAAAGACATTTGTAAAGGGGTGAAGTTAATAAAGATAGCCACGACCGTCACCTAGGGGGACCCCAAGAAATAATTTTGCATGACCCTAGGATCAGCCGTGTTTGGCCACTCAAAGCCAAAAACTCCTGGGCCGGTCTGCAAGCCTATAATATTCTTGTGGGTCAGCCAGGCCATACCCGCAGTCAGTCAGTATGAGTAGAAACCTGGCATTTGATTTGCCAGTCTTCTGTAAAATAATTATGCACAGGTTGTGCCCTGAGGTCAAAGGGCACAGCTGTACCATACATTACAGAAGCCTGGTAAATCAAATACCAGGCTTCTACTATATAAGCTCCTATCACTACAGCCTGCCAGGGAAGCCTGACATTTGATTTGCCCAACTTCCGTCATGTTGCAGACTTGTCGCTGTGCCCTTTGAGTCAAAGGACGCCCACAACATCAAGTTTGTAACAGTATGGAAGCCCGGTAAATGAAATGTCAGGCTTCTCTGTCCCCTAGCATGATGCTGAGTTCATACACACTTTTGTTTAAGCAACTATCTCTTTTTTAGTGAATCTCATATTGCTATGGATAAGACAGGCGAAGGAAAAAGGAAACAGAAAGGAGGTGCAGAAAAAGAACGTGAAAAAAAAAAAAGACTTTTAGAACAAGATGCAAGCCAATGTCAAAAAGTTAGTAGCTTGTTCAAGATAGTGGCAAAAAAGCAGGATCTACCTGCATCTCCACATGAAGACAGCGATGCTAGCTGCAGCACAGCAATGCATAGTACTGTGCAAAGCAGTGTAAGTGAAGATATTAATGCTGATGAAGGAGAACATAGTCACCACTGTATTGGAGCTGCTATTGCGCTAGAAACTGATGAAGAACTTGAAGAAGTCATTGCTAGGAAATCATTAGGAGGGGAAGAAATTCCAGAAGTAGTTCCCAGTAAGGAGAGTGCGCCTGAAACAGTTGATGACAAAATGTGGTTTATCAGACCAAAATCAGAAAATGTGGACACCTTCTTATCGTTTCATCCATGTCAACCAGATGTACTTCCTTTCACCTCAAAAAAGTTGTATCAGAGGAGAGATGGACAGAAGCGTTACTGGTTGACATATTCCCGTGGATATGGCGCTTTCTTCTGCACGGTGTGTCTTGCTTTCAGTAGAAAGACAGACAGCAGTGCTTTTGTTGATGGTTGCATTGATGAAAAGCACATGTATCAGAGAATTGAAGAGCACGAAAGAAGCAACCTCCACAATAATAGCGCTGAATCTTTATTAATGAGATCAAAGAATATGGACATATCCAGTCGTTTCTTTGAGAAACAAACAACAGCCAGAAAAGAGGAAGTAAAGCGAAAACGTGCCATCCTTGAAAGAGTCATTGAAACCATCAAGCTGATTGGGAAAAGAGGCCTAAGCTATCGTGCAACAACTGAAGCTGCATACACTTTAGATGATGAAAAGCTGGACCATGGAAATTTCTTAGAGATTTTGCTACTCCTAAGCAAGTTTGATCCCTTGCTAAAAAATCATCTTGATGTAGTCATCAAAAAAAGTAAAAAGCAGCATGAAAGTGCAACGAGTAGCAAAGGCCGTGGCGGATTTGTTACACTCATTTCAAAAACTACAGTGAACAATATCATCAGTGTAATTTCAGCACTTTTGAAAAAAGGTATTGCCCAAGAGATCAGAGATGCCGGCATGTTCTCAATACAGCTGGATACAACACAGGACATAAATGTCTCAGACCAGTGTTCAATAATAATTCGGTATGTCACAGATGTGGTCCATGAACGTCTGGTCGCTGTGGTGACTTGCACATCCACTACAGGGCAGGCTTTGTGTGAAATGGTCAGCAATGTATTGGAATCCTTGGATATTGATATTACCAACTGTGTTGGGAACTCAACAGATGGAGCTTCTAATATGCAGGGTCAGTACAATGGGTTCAGCAAATGGCTGAGTAAGAAAGCACCTGGCCAGATCCATGTGTGGTGCTATGCACATGTACTAAATCTGGTGATGATGGATGTCACAAAGATATCTGTTCAGGCAATATCATTGTTTGGTTTGTTAAATTCATGTGCTGTCTTTCTCCGTGAATCCTATC
Organism: Bufo gargarizans; assembly: GCF_014858855.1. Lineage (NCBI taxonomy): Eukaryota > Metazoa > Chordata > Amphibia > Anura > Bufonidae > Bufo > Bufo gargarizans. The sequence continues at coordinate 337,495,862 of NC_058080.1, forward strand.
TCAGGATGAATGTATGGCGGGAAAAGTGTCATGAAGAACGATTTCGATCGCTTTCTGTGATAGGAGAAACAAGATGGTGGTCCAGAGATGCAGTACTTAAAAAAGTGTTTGGTTCCTTTAATGATCCAAGTCAAGCCTTGTATGTAGATTTGATCCAGACCATGACAGAGATATCACATTCTGATCGGTTTAATGCTGACATAAGATACAAGGCTGGAACTTATTTGGACTCCCTTAAGAAATTCAACATAGTTGTAACAGCACAGCTGTACTTATTCATTTTCCAAAATACCACTCCACTGTCCCTGTACCTTCAAACACAGGGTATGGATGTACTGCAGGCATACCGGATGGTGACAGAAACCGTCAATATGTTAAAAAAACATGATCGTGATTTTAAAATGATTAAAGATGCTGCAAAGAAGTTTGCAGTCTGGGCTAACAACAGGTTGGATACAACTGACTGCAAAGTTGAGATTGAGGAAGACTTTCCACCACTGCGAAGGATACAACGGAAGAAAAGAATGGCTGGTGAGCTTGCAGTAGATGAACCAATCTTGTTGGCGGATGATCAGTTCAGGGTGGAGGTGTACAATGTGACCATAGACAAGATTATTAATAGTTTGCAGAGCAGATTTACTACACATGGTCAGCTGTTTGCAGATTTGGCATGTTTGGATCCCAAGCATTTTGAAGACATTTTAGCACACCTTCCCAACAATGCACTTGAACGACTGAGCAGCCTTGTAATTAGATTTGACCCTATGGCAACTAAAGAGAAACTGCAAAGTGAACTTCTTGATTTTGCATCTAAGTGGCACCGATTAAAAATGTCTCTTGATGAAGAGTACACAGATGCCAACAATGAAGGTCAAGATGAAGACGCCATCCATTCTCATCTTATCTCTGAAACTGAGGGACAACTAAACTCAAATGTTAGCGAGAAAAGTGGAAAGTGCAAGACTTGTAAGAGCTGTATAGCTTGCTGCTACAATGTTTTACTGCATTTCAACTTATACAGTCTAGCATATTGTTCACTTTTCAATGCATACAAATTAACCCTGACACTTTCCTCTTCCCAAGTAGCATGTGAAAGGTCTTTTTCGAAACTTAAGTTTATCTTAAACAGGCTTCGAAATTCCCTCTCCCAACCACATTTAGAGGCCTTTATGCTGATGTCCGTGGAAAAAGATGCCTTGGTTGGACTAAACAATGACACCATCATTGATGTTTTGGCTTCAAAAAGTAGCTTGCTTCAAGGGATGTTGCTTACATAACACAACAAGCATGTCAATGGACTAGTTAATAGGGATGTACCAATGCCAGTTTTTAATGACAGTTTCCAGATACTTGGAAATACTGATCTCTAAATGCTGGAATTTGAGTGATTCCAGCGCATACAGGGCTTATACTAAATGCCTATTTACTGAGAGATTTTGTAAAAACCCTCTACATGCTGGAATCACTTAGATTTCCGCATGTACTGCCGGCTGCCAGCCTGGGCATGATAGGAGTGATTGCTTAAAGCACTAACACTTTATATCATGCCCAGGCAGCCAGTACATGCGGAAGTGATTCCAGCATGTAGAGGGTTTTTACAAAATCGATTCCAGCATGTATAGGCTGTCTGAGGCTGATAGTGATAGGAGCGTGATTGGTTTTTTGAGTAATGTTTCTATGTTTCTTTCTGAAAAGTGTTGGGTTGCTTACCATGGTACTGGTGCATCTTAGAAAAGTTTTGTTCTTTTCTGAAATGGGGATGTTATTATGAGTTCTATAGAAAGTTTTTTGCACATTTTGTACTTTTAAAGAATTAACAGCAACATAATTGCACTTTTTTGGGTCAAAAATGTTATTTGAACTGTTAAACTATATGATTATTGTTTAGTTTAACATTTTGCACTTTTTACCTCAAAAGGTTTCTTTGCACTTTTTTTTGCACTATTCATCATCTACTGGTTTTGTGTGTGTTGAGTAACTAAAATAAAGTAAGAGTTTGAAACGGTGTCTTACATTCTTTAAAGTTCTTTGATTATTCTTAGTTCTGAGTCTGACCCATGGATAATGGTCTACTGTAGTGTTTCCCTACCAGGATGCCTCCAGCTGTTGCAAAACTACATCTCCCAGCATGCCCTGACAGCCAAACGCTGTGTGGGCATGCTGAGAGTTGTAGTTTTGCAACAGCTGGAGGCATCCTGGTTGGGAAAAGCTGGTCTACGGTGATAATATGAACAATAGGGGTTCTACAAAAGAGCTATCATGGGGCAAAGTTCATATTCGTGTTGAGACATGTTTTAAAATGAACGCTTTCCCTTTTATAAACAAGTAAATAATGACGCAATGCTGTGGGGCTGGTATGCAACTTTTTCCAGGGCTGGTTTTTACCCCCAGTCCGGCCCTGATGACCTTTGTATAGGATTCACACCTACAGTCAAGTGAAAGGCATAGAACAAATGATACAAGATCTGCCCAGGGGCAAACCACCTCTTCAAGTACATACCCCTAAATTAAAGTCTACATTAAGACCGTTAGGCCTTAAGGTATTTAACCTATGTATCCACAGTAATTCTCTCCTTTTTAATAATAAATTCCTGTTACCTCCCCGTCTGGGCATGGGAATGTGGTCAATGATCCAGCATTTTAGTTGGTATTCAGTGTGATCCATCTCAACAAAATGTTTAGGGATAGGTAAATCCCGACGTTTTTTTCTTATGGTGGAGCGATGATTGTTTAATCTGGTTTTCAGATCAGTAGAGGTCTCACCTATATATAGTAAATTGCATGGGCAGCTCAAAATGTAAATCACATAATTGGAGCTACAGGTGAGATAAAAAGAAATGGGATATCTCACATTGGTCACCGGGTGTGTGAAGGTTTTTCCTTTACAGATATATTTACAATTCACACAGCAGAGACATGGGAAACATCCCGTGCTCTGTTGTGTCAATGTTCTCTGTGTTAAACCAGGTCCTGCACCTATATCCGCATGTACCAATTGGTCACGTAAGTTTTTAGATCTTTTATAAGAAAACAATGGAGGGGATTTGAATTCAGGTATTTGACTGAGGCATCCCCCCAGGATGCTCCAGTGTTTGACAATAATGCGATTGATGATGCCACTGTGTTCTGTATATTTCGTGATAAAAGGGATTCTATTATGAGGACCCCTTCTTACCTTCCTCACCAAAGTATCCTCTCTATTCAAATCATGGACACGGTCTACCTGGGATAATAGTAGTTCAGTTGGATAACCCCTGTGTTTAAATTTATCTACCATAATATCCAATGATTTCTCTAGTACATCAGGGTCAGAGGTAATTCTCTTGGCCCTGAGGAACTGAGAATAAGGAAGAAATTTCACCATATTGCGTGGATGGCTACTCTGATAGTGTAAAAGGGTATTCTTATCCGTAGGTTTGGTGAATAACCTAGTTGCTAGACATCCTTTATCATACATAACAGTGGTGTCCAAGAATTGGATTTCAGTACTGGAGTGCACAAGGGTAAATTGTAGCTCTTTATTAATACTGTTCAGATACTCCTGAAACTCCAATAGTTCCAGGCAGTCACCAGTCCATATGAGGAAGATGTCGTCAATGTATCTCCACCACCTCAAGATTTTGTTGCTGTGGTGGGATACATGGACGACATCTTCCTCCAAGCACCTCATAAAAATATTTGCGTATGTGGGGGCCACATGGGACCCCATCGCCACGCCTCTAATTTGTTTATAGAATGTGTCCTGAAACAGAAAATAGTTCTGTCTCAGGATGACATTCAAAAGATCAATCACGAATTCACATGCCTCTGCAGTGAGAGATGACATCTCCAACATGTGTCTAACTGCTCTGATCCCTAGATCATGATTGATTGACGTGTAAAGCGATGTCACATCGAACGACGCCAACATCAAATTCTCATATCCCTCACATTCCACATCTCGCAATTTGCACAGAAAATCTGTGGTATCCCGAATATAGGATTTCGCCCCACAGGCATAGCTATTCAAAAGTTTATCTAGAAAGATGGAAATGTTACTGAATATGGAATCTGAACCTGACACTATTGGACGACCAGGAGGGTCGACCAAAGATTTGTGTACTTTAGGCAGTACGTAAAGTACTGGTGTTATCGGATGGCTCACGGTGCAAAAGTCGGCAAGATCACTGTCAATGATGCCAGCCATAACTGCATTGTTTAAACATTTTTGGATGATCCTGGCAATATCAAACTTTGGATCAGATTGTAGTACTAGATATACTTCAGTATCGCTCAGTTGTCGTCTGATCTCCGCAATGTATTTAGCGGTATCAAGGACGACTATACCACCCCCCTTGTCTGCAGGTTTTATTGTAAGGAGGGGGTCATCCCTCAATTGTTCAATCGCCTCAATCTCCAAACGCGTGAGATTGGGGTTCTATTCATTGATGTATTTATTAGTTTGATACTAATTGTGAAATTTTATTGATTACTGATTATTGATTACAATGTTATAATTATGTACACCGATTTATATGTGTATTCACCTTTGTATGTTGATGCTTGAGAAAGGCTCTGGATTTTGAGCCGAAACGTCGCCTCTGTGCCACTGTGGCCCAATAAATTTATATTTTTTGAACTACTTGGAGTTGCTGTCCGTTTTCGCCTAAATACAAGGGTAAGCAGTGAATTCCCTGGACCTAGCACCCTATTGTCTCCTTTTTGGTATAAATTGGTGCTGCCACACATTTTTCTTTTTATATTTCTTCACCTGTTGGCTTAGCACAATTGTTTTTCTTTTGGACTTTTAACTGTTCTTATCATGGATATTGAATTTCCACGTGGCCCCACCTACTCTCAGGAGGAAGCGGAGCGAATTATACGAGATATTGGGGGAGATGCTACTTTTTTAAATACCCCATCAACCAAGGAATTGAAAAAACAACTGGAATTTCTCTCCAAAAAAACAGTGTCCCTGGGTCTACACATGACCACTCTGGGTGAATATTATAAGGCTCAAAGAATCCCGAGAGGTATGAGATCCAATTTACGTCCTAATTTATTTTTTCATAATCAGAATTATTGCAAAAAGTTTGAAGCACTTTCGAACAGATACTCCTTGGACTTTATCCTTTTAAATATTCAGTTTATCCAAGAGGAATTAACAACTACTGCTGTGGAGATTGGGGATATTGAGCGGACTTTACAAGCTTCCCTCACTATGGAAGACTTTACAGTGTTTTCTGACAATGTGACGTCACATACCACTAAACTTAAAAGTGAATTAGAAGAAGGCAAACGTTCCAAATGGATCCGTGATTTGGAAGATTACAAAAGGGGATTCATCTATACATGGCAGTTTGATAATAATCAGTCTAACCAGAAAGATAGAAAGAAAAAGAGAAATGGACAACCATTGGGATCAGAGGAGTCTACACCTTTTTTAGGATACAGAGACAGTCATCAGCACAAAAGAGAAGCCGCACCAGACGCGGTGGTCGTAGACATCGACGAACCGCCAAAACTACGAAACAACAAAATTCGTGTACAAGGCAACAAAATACAGACACAGAAGAAGAAGTAACTGTTATCAACTTGTCATCTAAAATACTTACCCCCATGCAAGTAAGTGTCCTGAACAAGGGTCTTACTTTCTGTCCGTCGACAAAATTGAACATGTTTGATTTAGATGTGGATTTGGCTGCTTTTTTTCGCAGGATTAAACTTAAAGCATGGTTTAGTGAGAGGATGCAAACCAACACTGCCCAGCATAGTGAGCTTGCGCTGGGTAGTTTTGATTTGCACCTCAAGAGCAATTTTACCCCGGTGATTGGCGAGTCTGCCGTTGATGCATATATAACAGCTGTGAAGTCTGAAATATTACAATATAAGCAATCATGTAATGTTAATGTGTTCAAGAACCCCAATCTCACGCGTTTGGAGATTGAGGCGATTGAACAATTGAGGGATGACCCCCTCCTTACAATAAAACCTGCAGACAAGGGGGGTGGTATAGTCGTCCTTGATACCGCTAAATACATTGCGGAGATCAGACGACAACTGAGCGATACTGAAGTATATCTAGTACTTACAATCTGATCCAAAGTTTGATATTGCCAGGATCATCCAAAAATGTTTAAACAATGCATGTTATGGCTGGCATCATTGACAGTGATCTTGCTGACTTTTGTACCTGTGAGCCATCCGATAACACCAGTACTTTACGTACTGCCTAAAGTACACAAATCTTTGGTCGACCCTCCTGGTCGTCCAATAGTGTCAGGTTCAGATTCCATATTCAGTAACATTTCCATCTTTCTAGATAAACTTTTGAATAGCTATGCCTGTGGGGCGAAATCCTATATCCAGGATACCACAGATTTTCTGTGCAAATTGCGAGATGTGGAATGTGAGGGATATGAGAATTTGATATTGGCGTCGTTCGATGTGACATCGCTTTACACGTCAATCAATCATGATCTAGGGATCAGAGCAGTTAGACACATGTTGGAGATGTCATCTCTCACTGCAGAGGCATGTGAATTCGTGATTGATCTTTTGAATGTCATCCTGAGACAGAACTATTTTCTGTTTCAGGACACATTCTATAAACAAATCAGAGGCGTGGCGATGGGGTCCCATGTGGCCCCCACATACGCAAATATTTTTATGAGGTGCTTTGAGGAAGATGTCGTCCATGTATCCCACCACAGCAACAAAATCTTGAGGTGGTGGAGATACATCGACGACATCTTCCTCATATGGACTGGTGACTGCCTGGAACTATTGGAGTTTCAGGAGTATCTGAACAGTATTAATAAAGAGCTACAATTTACCCTTGTGCACTCCAGTACTGAAATCCAATTCTTGGACACCACTGTTATGTATGATAAAGGATGTCTAGCAACTAGGTTATTCACCAAACCTACGGATAAGAATACCCTTTTACACTACCAGAGTAGCCATCCACGCAATATGGTGAAATTTCTTCCTTATTCTCAGTTCCTCAGGGCCAAGAGGATTACCTCTGACCCTGATGTACTAGAGAAATCATTGGATACTTATGGTAGATAAATTTAAACACTAGGGGTTATCCAACTGAACTACTATTATCCCAGGTAGACCGTGTCCATGATTTGAATAGAGAGGATACTTTGGTGAGGAAGGTAAGAAGGGGTCCTCATAATAGAATCCCTTTTATCACGAAATATACAGAACACAGTGGCATCATCAATCGCATTATTGTCAAACACTGGAGCATCCTGGGGGGATGCCTCAGTCAAATACCTGAATTCAAATCCCCTCCATTGTTTTCTTATAAAAGATCTAAAAACTTACGTGACCAATTGGTACATGCGGATATAGGTGCAGGACCTGGTTTAACACAGAGAACATTGACACAACAGAGCACGGGATGTTTCCCATGTCTCTGCTGTGTGAATTGTAAATATATCTGTAAAGGAAAAACCTTCACACACCCGGTGACCAATGTGAGATATCCCATTTCTTTTTATCTCACCTGTAGCTCCAATTATGTGATTTACATTTTGAGCTGCCCATGCAATTTACTATATATAGGTGAGACCTCTACTGATCTGAAAACCAGATTAAACAATCATCGCTCCACCATAAGAAAAAAACGTCGGGATTTACCTATCCCTAAACATTTTGTTGAGATGGATCACACTGAATACCAACTAAAATGCTGGATCATTGACCACATTCCCATGCCCAGACGGGGAGGTAACAGGAATTTATTATTAAAAAGGAGAGAATTACTGTGGATACATAGGTTAAATACCTTAAGGCCTAACGGTCTTAATGTAGACTTTAATTTAGGGGTATGTACTTGAAGAGGTGGTTTGCCCCTGGGCAGATCTTGTATCATTTGTTCTATGCCTTTCACTTGACTGTAGGTGTTGATCCTATACAAAGGTCATTATGAGATTTAACTTGAATTTGTTCTTTCTCAATTGAACATTATTAATTGTCATTTTCATTGTATTGCAGATGATTAATGAATATAGAGAAAAAGGAGTCATGAAGTTCGGGTGCCGTTTTTCCACATGGAAGTGTGCTGTATCCCACGTCTAATGATATCCACATTTTTGGGCTAATCTGGACTGGATTGCGTGTTGGTGTCGGATTATGTTCCGACATACTGTATATACCTGTTTCTTTTATGAATATGTTACATCGAGGAGAACCCTTATTGAGTGGCTATGGGTGACGAGATAGAGGCGGCATTTGGTACGCGACCGATACTGGGGTGTCGGTCGGGACCATAAGGCATGCCCAATATAGGATTACCATGACCCCCTGATGGAGGGTTTTGGTTCTCCTATTCTTGACTCCTGGTAGCCACCCTAAATGTAGATTCAGGAACTATGGGCAACCCGTCCAGAACCAAATATGGCGTGGCATAGAACGCCTTGGGCATGCGCACTGATGTTGAGCTAGTGGCGTGCAGTTGATGACGTAAGGTATGATGCGGGCGCGCCGCAGCAGGACGTAACATGACGCGATTCTGCAGGGACTGATACTGGCGCCTGCGCACTTCAACCAGCTAGACGCCAAGTGTGGCCATTATCAGGATGTGGATACAAGCGCACTCTGTGGTACGTCACCCCTATCTCTCTGACACCTCCTTGTTTTTAATTATAGTTTATTAAAGAAGATGTGAAACAGATGATTTATATTGGAGCCACTTATGTTTACACTATGAATTATACTTCTTTTCATGTATTTATTACGTATCACATTCACTATTATGTACTGCTGGATTTATCTCTGTACGGTACTATTTTTTACAACACTATTCATTGATGTATTTATTAGTTTGATACTAATTGTGAAATTTTATTGATTACAATGTTATAATTATGTACACCGATTTATATGTGTATTCACCTTTGTATGTTGATGCTTGAGAAAGGCTCTGGATTTTGAGCCGAAACGTCGCCTCTGTGCCACTGTGGCCCAATAAATTTATATTTTTTGAACTACTTGGAGTTGCTGTCCGTTTTCGCCTAAATACAAGGGTAAGCAGTGAATTCCCTGGACCTAGCACCCTATTGTCTCCTTTTTGGTATAAATTGGTGCTGCCACACATTTTTCTTTTTATATATATATATATATATATATTTACAGGTCCTTCAAAAAAAATTAGCATATTGTGATAAAGTTCATTATTTTCTGTAATGTACTGATAAACATTAGACTTTCATATATTTTAGATTCATTACACACCAACTGAAGTAGTTCAAGCCTTTTATTGTTTTAATATTGATGATTTTGGCATACAGCTCATGAAAACCCAAATTTCCTATATAAAAAAATAGCATATTTCATCCGACCAATAAAAGAAAAGTGTTTTTAATACAAAAAAAGTCAACCTTCAAATAATTATGTTCAGTTATGCACTCAATACTTGGTCGGGAATCCTTTTGCAGAAATGACTGCTTCAATGCGGCGTGGCATGGAGGCAATCAGCCTGTGGCACTGCTGAGGTGTTATGGAGGCCCAGTATGCTTCAATAGCGGCCTTAAGCTCATCCAGAGTGTTGGGTCTTGCGTCTCTCAACTTTCTCTTCCCAATATCCCACAGATTCTCTATGGGGTTCAGGTCAGGAGAGTTGGCAGGCCAATTGAGCACAGTAATACCATGTTCAGCAAACCATTTACCAGTGGTTTTGGCACTGTGAGCAGGTGCCAGGTCGTGCTGAAAAATGAAATCTTCATCTCCATAAAGCTTTTCAGCAGATGGAAGCATGAAGTGCTCCAAAATCTCCTGATAGCTAGCTGCATTGACCCTGCCCTTGATAAAACACAGTGGACCAACACCAGCAGCTGACATGACACCCCAGACCATCACTGACTGTGGGTACTTGACACTGGACTTCAGGCATTTTGGCATTTCCCTCTCCCCAGTCTTCCTCCAGACTCTGGCACCTTGATTTCCGAATGACATGCAAAATTTGCTTTCATCCGAAAAAAGTACTTTGGACCACTGAGCAACAGTCCAGTGCTGCTTCTCTGTAGCCCAGGTTCTGCGCGTCTGCCGCTGTTTCTGGGGAATGCGGCACCTGTAGCCCATTTCCTGCACACGCCTGTACACGGTGGCTCTGGATGTTTCTACTCCAGACTCAGTCCACTGCTTCCGCAGGTCCCCCAAGGTCTGGAATCGGTCCTTCTCCACAATCTTCCTCAGGGTCCGGTCACCTCTTCTCGTTGTGCAGCGTTTTCTGACACACTTTTTCCTTCCCACAGACTTCCCACTGAGGTGCCTTGATACAGCACTCTGGGAACAGCCTATTCGTTCAGAAATTTCTTTGTGTCTTACCCTCTTGCTTGAGGGTGTCAATGATGGCCTTCTGGACAGCAGTCAGGTCGGCAGTCTTACCAATGATTGCGGTTTTGAGTAATGAACCAGGCTGGGAGTTTTTAAAAGCCTCAGGAATCTTTTGCAGGTGTTTAGAGTTAATTAGTTGATTCAGATGATTAGGTTAATAGTTCGTTTAGAGAACCTTTTCATGATATGCTAATTTTTTTAGATGGGAATTTGGGGTTTTCATGAGCTGTATGCCAGAATCATCAATATTAAAACAATAAAAGGCTTGAACTACTTCAGCTGGTGTGTAATGAATCTAAAATTTATGAAAGTCTAATGTTTATCAGTACATTACAGAAAATAATGAACTTTATCACAATATGCTAATTTTTCTAGAAGGACCTGTATATATTGTAGAGGACGCCAAGGTTGGGTCCTCAGTGACAGATATGTATCACCATTATTTTGCTTGTGGTGCCTTTAGGAAAGCACTACCTAGGATCCGGTACCCACAGGGTTGACTAACTCTCCTGATAAGAGGAAAAGGAAGTGAGTGAGGTGGTGGTGTGAAGTGTGTGTGGTGGAGACACTGTGAACAGAGCTGGAAACTGAGGACATGTGGAAAGTTTGGCAGGAAAGCCGACTGGAATCTACCACGGACTAAAAAGAACCCAGGGTAAAAATACCTTTTATTTTTGAACGGACTGTTCTATTGATTATGTTGTACTGAACTAAGCGGACATAAAGTTGGGTTTGTTTGGACCTTGGCTTCTGGAAGCTGTACCTATTTTCATTTTGGAAAATAAACAGCTGTTTTTTTTAACCCTGGGCTGGCTCATGCACCTGGTTTATTGGAGTGATCTTCCCCCATATTACAATTGGTGTCAGATGCGGGCTGGGCATGAAAGCCACAAAATCCATTTAAATCATAAAAAGTGACATTTAAAGAGACAGTACCCTGTTTTGCATATCTTGGGTGAAATATCTGCAAGTTGCAGGAAAAGACATGGAGGGGGTTATGAAAGCCCTGCTGAAAGCCACTGCAACTCAGCAGAAAGCTTCGGTGGCTCAGCAGCAGGCCACAGTAGAGGCAACCCGCCGCCATGAGGAAGCAATGGGGGCGCAGCAAGAGACAAACCGTGTGCTGATTGCTCAGCTTACGGCACATCAGGAAGCTACACAAGCTCAGGTAGCTGCGTTAAAGGAGGCTATACAACAGTTGGCTCAAGGACAAGTGCAAGCGAACAATGCCCCTGGGCCCCAAGTTGCTGTAAGAGCCAGCCACCTATTACAAAAACTGACATCTGTTGATGACGCTGAGGCCTTCCTGTTGACTTTCGAGAGAGTAGCAGAGAGAGAAGGGTGGCCTCAGGACCAATGGACCAGCATCATTCGACCTGCCAGTCGAATTCATTAAAAACTATGAGCAGCTAAAGGCGGAGATCCTGGCTCGACTGGGGGTAACTACGGCTGTTCGGGCCCAAAGAGTGCACGGCTGGGGTTACCAGGCTGGCCGTCCACCAAGAGCCCAAATGCATGACCTGGTGCAACTAGTAAAAAAGTGGCTGCAGCCTGAGAAATTGACGGGCCCGCAAATTGTAGAATGGGTGGCCATGGACCGGTACCTGCGATTGCTGCCGCATGACCTGCAGTGCTGGGTAAGCCATGGGGACCCTGCGACGGCGAATCAGTTGGTGGAACTAGTAGAGCGGTACACCGTAGTGGAGGACTTGCTCGGACCCGCCAAGCACCGGGAATCTACGTTGAGAGCAGTACGACCAGTTACCGCACCCAAGAGGGGAGCCATCCTGGACCCTGGACCAGAGGTCCCTACAACAGTGCCCTCAGAAAGATGGGGGACATACAGTGTTGGCGTTGTCGAGCATATGGCCATACCCGGACCCTATGCCCTCTTCAGGACGAGCCCAAGGAATGCGGGACAGGACGGAGATTCTCCCTGTACGCACAGCGAGCATGCGTCACACATCTTGATGTAACTGCCGATCAGTTTGAGTGTGAAATTTGGGTGAACCATCTCCCGGCCAAAGCTCTTTTGGACTCCGGCAGCATGGTAACGCTAGTCCACGCCAAAATATCGGGAGACTCGGCCCCGTAAGTAAGACTCTTTGTGTTGTTTGTATTCATGGGGACACTAAGGAATACATCTTAATACCAGTGATTATTGCCCATGGCTGTACTTCCGTGACCCATGAAGTTGGCATAGTGAACAGCCTGATCCATGATGTTATTGTGGGGCGAGACTGTCCGATATTTCTAGACCTGTGGAAGCAGGTGCAAAGTGGGTTCCCTGAACAGTCAAAATGACTAGAGACTTTGACCTCTGATGAGTCAAATCAGGAGAGTAGTGGTCTGGAACTGCCCAGGACCCTTCTCCCCAATATGGACATGCCTAGTGGCAGTAAGAATGGTAATGGTAACATGTATGATGGGGGCAATGTTCAGGATGTGCATGATTTAGCGTCCAGAGCTGAGCTGACCATTAAGGGGGGGAGGGGGGGAAGGCTCCCTGTTGCAAGTGATGTTGGGGGAGGATGAGGAGGAACTCTCCCCACCAGAGATCCCAGTCGAGGAAGACGGGGGAAGACCTCACCCGAACCAACGTACCCAGACCTGAATGTACCCAAGGGTGCATTTGGCTCCGCCCAGTTACAGGATCCCTCCTTAACACGTGCTAGAGAGCAGGTGGTGGTTATAAATGGAGTCTTACAGGTTCCCTCATTTTGCGCTAAACGGGGACTTGCTGTACCGAGTGGCAGATCCTCGATTTGGCACATAATGATGCATTAGGCGGACACCTGGGAGCAGAGAAGACAGAGGCCAGGATAACAGACAGGTTCTACTGGACTAGGGTAAAGGCAGAGGTGAAGAGGTATTGTGCGTCCTGCCCCACATGCCAGCTAACAGCCCCATTGTCGCACTATAGGAACCCCCTGGTACCTTTGCCCATAATCGAGGTACCATTTGAGCGGATTGCCATGGACCTGGTGGGGCCATTGGTAAAATCAGCACGGGGACATCAGCACATACTAGTCGTGGTAGATTACGCAACTAGGTACCCAGAGGTGGTCCCATTAAGGAACACCTCCTCTAAGGCAATAGCTTGGGAATAGTTTCAGATGTTCTCCCGCACGGGGCTGCCCAAGGAGATCTTTACAGACCAGGGCAACCCGTTTATGTCGAAGGACATGGCGGACCTCTGCAAGCTGTTTCAGATACGACAGTTGCAGATGTCCGTCTATAATCCACAGACGGATGCCTTGTAGAGCGATTCAACAAAACATTAAAGCTCATGTTAAAAAGAGTAGTCCAGAAGGACAGAAAAGATTGGGACATGTTGCTACCAGCCTTGTTGTTCGCCATACGGGAGGTTCCGCAGGCCTCCACGGGATTCTCGTAATTTGAAATCCTGTATGGGCGAAGACCACGTGGACTTCTGGATTTGGTGAAGGAGTGGTCCACAGAGAGCTTCCAAAACATCAGAGGGATCTCATTGTTAAAAGGTATCAGTCAGGAGAAGGGTACAAAAGAATTTCCAAGGCATTAGATATACCATGGAACACAGTGAAGACAGTCATCATCAAGTGGAGAAAATATGGCTCAACAGTGACATTACCAATAACCGGACGTCCCTCCAAAATTGATGAAAAGACGAGAAGAAAACTGGTCTGGGAGGCTACCAAGAGGCCTACAGCAACACTAAAAGAGCTGCAGGAATATCTGGCAAGTACTGGCTGTGTGGTACATGTGACAACAATCAGATTTAAATTTACAATTTTTTTTTTCTCTCCTCTTTAAAATGGCAGACTTGGTTCAGTGCAGGGATTGTTGTGCATTTATTTCATGTTCCACTCTTTGGAGATTCGGATGCTGTCAGATCTGTAGACAGTTCTCCTTACTGCAGCAGGAAATTGCATTTTTGAAATCTGAGATATTTAAATTATCTGTTAAACAAACTCCAGCTAGGACTGCTGCAATGCCACTGCCACAGAGGACCCCCAGAAATGGCAGATGGGTTACTGTAGGTTCTGGAAGACTTAGAGTGGTGGATAGAAGACATGTCCCACAGTTGGTGGTTCTCCATAATTCATTTGCAGCACTCTCAGAATGTAAGGACAACATGGATATGGACTCAAGCACAGAGGGTGAGAAACCATCGACTCCTATGTCTAATGTATGCAAGACTGCAGCCAAGGACAATAAAGATAAAGTGAAGTGTCAAAGGAAGCAGCTGTTGCTGGGTGATTCAAGAAGCTTAATGAACATGGTTTTGTGAGATGTCTCCCTGGGGCTACTCCTAGAAGAGATAGAAGACGTATTATTAATATTGTTAAGCAAGCAAAGCAGGAAGGGGATGTGGATGTTCTTGTCCATCTAGGGACAAATGACCTGGCTTGCAATGAAGTGTCAGAGGTGAAAAAATATTTCATCACACTTGGTAATGACGTACAGGATTTTGCATCCACCATTTCATTTTCTGAAGTTCTGCCTGTGCATAATGTTCAGAATGATAGGCAGAGGCGCATAAAGGAGTTCAACATATGGCTTGGTAAATGGTGTTAAGAGCAAGGATTTGGCTTTGTCTCTCAAAAAAGATGGTTTGCATCTTTCTCTCAAAGGAACAAATGTACTTAGTGAACAACTCCAAGAATTCGCGAAAGAGTATTTAAACTAGGAAGGGGGGAAGGGGGGGGGGGGGGAAGAGTGAAAATAAAAGAGTCCAATTGCCCCCCGAAACAATGCCAGAACAGGTCAGAAGCACAGAGGTTAAGAAATGATAAGCTCAGAGTCCTGTCTACAAATGCTCGCAGTTTAGGTAAAAAAATCAATGAACTTGGGTCAATAATGGCATCTGAGAATGTAGATTTAGTGGCTGTTACGGAGACATGGTTTAATGAAAGAAATGACTGGGACATAACCATACCAGGGTACTCTTTATACAGAAGAGACAGAGAAGGCATGAAAGGAGGAGGAGTGGCCCTGTATGTGAAAGATAGCATTAAATCTAACCTAATACAAGTTGGTGAGGCCAACATAGAGTCAGTTTGGGTTACGTTGCAGTTTGCTAATCATGCAGTAACTCGTGTAGGTGTGATATATAGACCACCTGGTCAAGTTAAAGAACTAGATGATCTACTAGTTGAAGAAATAGCTAAAATGACAATGAAAGGAGAAGTTATCATTATGGGAGATTTCAATCTTCCAGATATAAACTGGAAAACCAAAATAGCAAGTTCTACCAGGAGTACAGATATTCTAAATTCCCTACTGGGGTTATCCCTACAACAAATGGTTGAGGAGTCAACCCAGAGGGAGGCCATTTTGGATTTGGTATTCACAAATGGGGATTCGGTATATGATGTCATTGTAGGCGAAAAGTTGGGATCTAGTGATCACCAGTCAGTGTGGTTTAATATAAGAACTGTGAAAGAGTCCCACCACACAAAAACAAAAGTTTTAGATTTTAGAAAAACAGACTTTTCAAAAATGAAATTAGTCATAAATGAGTCCTTATCAAACTGGAACGGATTACATGGAGTCCAGGAGAAATGGGACTACTTAAAAGGTGCATTATTGAAGGCAACAGAAAATTGCATTAGACTTGTCAGTAAAACCAAAAAAAGGAAGAGACCACTGTGGTACTCAGCAGAAGTGGCCCAAATCATTAAAAATAAAAAGCTAGCATTTTGTAATTATAAAAAAAAAAACAGAGCAATGAAGATAAGGAAATCTACAAGATTAGGCAGAAAGAGGCCAAGCAAGTTATAAGAACTTCTAAAGCGCAGGCAGAAGAAAAACTAGCTCAGTCTATGAAAAAAGGGGATAAGACATTCTTCAGATATATAAATGAAAAAAGGAAATTAAAACAAGGAATAACTAAATTAAAAACAAAGGACGGAAGGTATGTAGAAGAGAATAAAGGGCTAGCCGACTGCCTTAATGAATACTTATGTTCAGTTTTTACAAAAGAAAAAGAAGGAGAAGGACCTCCACTAGAAAGGATGACTAATAAATCGTTTGATGCATGTGACTTTACAGAGGAAGATGTTCTAAGTTTGCTGTCTAAAGTGAAGACAAATAAGTCACAGGGGCCTGATGAGATACACCCAAAATTATAAAAAGAGCTTAGTGGTGAGCTGGCAAAACCGTTAACAGATTTATTTAACCAATCATTAGTAACAGGAGTCGTCCAGGAAGATTGGAAATTGGCAAATGTCGTGCCCATTCACAAGAAAGGTAGTAGGGAGGAATCGAGCAACTATAGACCAGTGAGTCTGACATCAATAGTAGGCAAATTAATGGAAACCCTATTAAAGGATAGGATTGTGGAACATCTAAAATCCCATGGATTGCAAGATGAAAAACAACATGGGTTTACTTCAGGGAGATCATGTCAAACAAATCTTATAGATTTTGTTGACTGGGTGACTAAAATAATAGACGGTGGAGGTGCAGTAGACATCGCATATCTAGATTTTAGTAAGGCTTTTGACACTGTCCCACACAGAAGACTTATCAATAAACTGCAGTCATTGAGCATGGACTCCCATATTGTTGAGTGGATTAGGCAGTGGCTGAGTGACAGACAACAGAGGGTTGTAGTCAATGGAGAACATTCAAAACAAGGTCATGTTACCAGTGGGGTTCCACAGGGATCTGTACTGGGACCAATTTTGTTTAATATCTTCATAAGTGATATTGCAAAAGGCCTCGATGGTAAGGTTTGTCTTTTTGCTGATGACACAAAGATATGTAACAGGGTTGATGTTCCTGGAGGGAAACGCCAAATGGAAAAGGATTTAGGAAAACTAGAAGAATGGTCAGAACTCTGGCAACTGAAATTTAATGTGGATAAGTGCAAGATAATGCACCTGGGGCGTAAAAACCCAAAAAGGGCAGAATATAGAATATTTGACACAGTCCTGACCTCAGTATCTGAGGAAAGGGATTTAGGAGTAATTATTTCAGAAGACTTAAAGGTGGGAAGACAATGTAATAGAGCAGCACGAAATGCCAGCAGAATGCTTGGATGTATAGGGAGAGGTATAAGCAGTAGAAAGAGTGAAGTGCTTATGCTGCTGTACAGAACACTGGTGAGACCTCACTTGGAGTATTGTGCGCAGTACTGGAGGCCATATCTCCAGAAGGATATAGATACTCTAGAGAGAGTTCAGAGAAGAGCTACTAAACTAGTACATGGATTGCAGGATAAAACTTACCAGGAAAGGTTAAAGGACCTTAATATGTATAGCTTGGAAGAAAGAAGAGACAGAGGGGATATGATAGAAACTTTTAAATATATAAAGGGAATCAACTTGGTAAAGGAGGAGAGCATATTTAAACGAAGAAAAACTACCACAAGAGGACACAGTTTTAAATTAGAGGGGCAAAGGTTTAAAAGTAATATAAGGAAGTATTACTTTACTGAGAGAGTAGTGGATGCATGGAATAGCCTTCCTGCAGAAGTGGTAGCTGCAAATACAGTGAAGGAGTTCAAGCATGCATGGGATAGGCATAAGGCTATCCTTCATATAAGATAGGGCCAGGGATTATTCATAGGATTCAGATATATTGGGCAGACTAGATGGGCCAAATGGTTCTTATCTGCCGACACATTCTATGTTTCTATGTTTCTATGTTTCCCTTATTCTTCATAAGTCTGGGCTATGGGGTAAGAGTGACAAGACAAAAGCCTTTTCTTGCAAAGAAAAAAAAACAAAGCCAGGCTACATTTTGCAAAAACGCATCTGAAGTCTCCCAAAAGCATGTTGGAAAAGGTAATTCCAAAAGATATGTTTTCCGCAAAAACAACACTGCACGTCACCAAAAGGACACCATACCCACAGTGAAGCATGGTGGTGGTGGCAGCATAATTCTTTGGGGCTGTTTTTCTTCAGCTGGAACTGGGACCTCAGTTAAGCTAGAGGGACTTATGAACAGTTCCAAATAACAGTCAATATTGGCACAAAACCTTCAGGCTTCTGCTAGAAAGCTGAACATGAAGAAGAACTTCATCTTTCAGCATGACAACGGCGCAAAGCATACATCCAAATCAACAAAGGAATGGCTTAACCAGAAAAAGATTAACGTTTTGGAATGGCCCAGCCAGAGCCCAGACCTGAATTCGATTGCAAATCTGTGGGGTGATCTGAAGAGGGCTGTGCACAGGAGATGCCCTTGCAATCTGACAGATTTGGAGTGTTATTTCAAAGAAGAGTCGGCAAGTCTTGCCAAGTCAAAATGTGCCATGCTGAGAGACTCAAATTCAAAAAGAGTGCTGTAATAAAATCTAAAGGTGCTTCAGCAAAGCATTAGTTTAAGGGTGTGCACACTTATGCAACCATATTATTTTATTTTTATATTTTTTCTTCCCTCTACCTAAAATATGTCAGTTTGTTTTTCAATTGAGTTGTACAGTTTATAGGTCACATTAAATGTGGAAAAAGTTCTCAAATGATTTATCTTTGTCTCATTTTTTTACATCACAGAAAGATGCCATTTTAACAAGGGTGTGTAGACTCTTTATATCCACTGCATATGTATATGTATATATATATATATATATATATATATATACAGTCATGTGAAAAAATTATGACACCCTTTGAAAGCATGTGGTTTTTTGTAACATTTTTAATAAAAGGTTATTTCATCTCCGTTTCAACAATACAGAGAGATTAAAGTAATCCAACTAAACAAAGAAAACTGAAGAAAAGTATTTTCAAGATCTTCTGTAAATGTCATTCTACAAAAATGCCTATTCTAACTGAGGAAAAAGATAGGACACCCTTGCCCCTAATAGCGAGTGTTACCTCCTTTGGCTGAAATAACTGCAGTGAGACGGTTCTTGTAGCCATCTACCAGTCTTCGACATCGGTCTGAGGAAATTTTACCCCACTCCTCAATGCAGAACTTTTTCAGCTGTGAGATGTTTGAGGGGTTTCTTGCACGTACAGCCCTTTTCAAGTCACCCCACAGCATCTCAATGGGATTCAAATCTGGACTTTGACTTGGCCATTCCAGGACTCTCCATTTCTTCTTTTTCAGCCAATCTTTGGTTGATTTACTAGTATGTTTTGGGTCATTGTCATGTTGCATGGTCCAGTTCCGCTTCAGCTTTAATTTTCTAACTGATGGTCTCACATGTTCTTCAAGCACCTTCTGATACACAGTAGAATTCCTCGTGGATTCTATGATGGTGAGCTGACCAGGTCCTGCTGCAGCAAAGCAGCCCCAAACCATGACACTTCCACCTCCATGCTTCACAGTTGGTATGAGGTTCTTTTCTTGGAATGCTGTGTTTGGTTTACGCCAAACATGTCCTCTGCTGTTGTGTCCAAATAATTCAATTTTGGACTTATCTGTCCAAAGAACATTATTCCAGAAGTCCTGGTCTTTGTCAACTTTATCTCTGGCAAATGTCAGTCTGGCCTCGATGTTTCTCTTGGAAAGCAAAGGTTTCCTCCTTGCACACCTCCCATGCAAGTTAAACTTGTACAGTCTCTTTCTGATTGTAGAGGCATGTACTTCTACATCAACAGTAGCCAGAGCCTGCTGTAGTTCTCGAGATGACACTTTAGGGTTTTTGGAGACCTCTTTTAGCATCTTGCGGTCTGCTCTTGGGGTGAACTTGCTGGGGCGACCAGTCCTGGGCATGTTGGCAGTTGTTTTGAAAGCCCTCCACTTGTAGACTATCTTCCGGACAGTGGAATGGCTGATTTCAAAATCTTTTGAGATCTTTTTAAATCCCTTCCCAGACTCATAGGCTGCTACAATCTTTTTTCTGAAGTCCTCTGACAGCTCTTTTGCTCTCACCATGGTGCTCACTCTCACTTCAACAGTCAGGAGCACACCAAACTAAATGTCTGAGGTTTAAATAGGGCAAGCCTCATTCAACATGCAGAGTAACGTTCTACTAATTATGTGCACCTGGTGTGATATACCTGTGTGAGATCTGAGCCAATTTAAGAGGGAATACATGTGAGGGTGTCCTATCTTTTTCCTCAGTTAGAATAGGCATTTTTGTAGAATGACATTTACAGAAGATCTTGAAAAGACTTTTCTTCAGTTTTCTTTGTTTAGTCGGATTACTTTAATCTCTCTGTATTGTTGAAACAGAGATGAAATAACCTTTTATTAAAAATGTTACAAAAAACCACATGCTTTCAAAGGGTGTCCTAATTTTTTCACATGACTATATACAGTACAGACCAAAAGTTTGGACACACCTTCTCATTCAAAGAGTTTTCTTTATTTTCATGACTATGAAAATTGTAGATTCACACTGAAGGCATCAAAACTATGAATTAACACCTGTGGAATTATATACATAACAAAAAAGTGTAAAACAACTGAAAATATGTAATATTCTAGGTTCTTCAAAGTAGCCACCTTTTGATTTGATTACTGCTTTGCACACTCTTGGCATTCTCTTGATGAGCTTCAAGAGGTAGTCATCTGAAATGGTCTTCCAAGAGTCTTGAAGGAGTTCTCGGAGATGCTTAGCACTTGTTGGTCCTTTTGCCTTCACTCTAAGGTCCAGCTCACCCCAAACCATCTCGATTGGGTTCAGGTCCGGTGACTGTGGAGGTCAGCTCATTTGGCGCAGCACCCCATCACTCTCCTTCATTGTCAAATAGCCCTTACACAGCCTGGAGGTGTGTTTGGGGTCATTGTCTTGTTGAAAAATAAATGATGGTCCAACTAAACGCAAACCGGATGGAATAGCATGCCGCTGCAAGATGCTGTGGTAGCCATGCTGGTTCAGTATGCCTTCAATTTTGAATAAATCCCCAACAGTGTCACCAGCAAAGCACCGTCACACCTCCTCCTCCATGCTTCACGGTGGGAACCAGGCATGTAGAGTCCATCCGTTCACCTTTTCTGCGTCGCACAAAGACACGGTGGTTGGAACCAAAGATCTCAAATTTGGACTCATCAGACCAAAGCACAGATTTCCACTGGTCTAATGTCCATTCCTTGTGTTTTTTAGCCCAAACAAGTCTCTTCTGCTTTTTGCCTGTCCTTAGCAGTGGTTTCCTAGCAGATATTCTACCATGAAGGCCTGATTCACACAGTCTCCTCTTAACAGTTATTCTAGAGATGTGTCTGCTGCTAGAACTCTGTGTGGCATTGACCTGGTCTCTAATCTGAGCTGCTGTTAACCTGCGATTTCTGAGGCTGGTGACTCGGATGAACTTATCCTCCGCAACAGAGGTGACTCTTGGTCTTCCTTTCCTGGGGCGGTCCGCATGTGAGCCAGTTTCTTTGTAGCGCTTGATGGTTTTTGTGACTGCACTTGGGGACACTTTCAAAGTTTTCCCAATTTTTCGGACTGACTGACCTTCATTTCTTAAAGTACTGATGGCCACTCGTTTTTCTTTACTTAGCTGCTTTTTTTTTTTTGCCATAATACAAATTCTAACAATCTATTCAGTAGGACTATCAGCTGTGTATCCACCTGACTTCTCCACAACGCAACTGATGGTCCCAACCCCATTTATAAGGCAAGAAATCCCACTTATTAAACCGTACAGGGCACACCTGTGAAGTGAAAACCATTTCAGGTGACTACCTCTTGAAGCTCATCAAGAGAATGCCAAGAGTGTGCAAAGCAGTAATCAAAGTAAAAGGTGGCTACTTTGAAGAACCTAGAATATGACATATTTTCAGTTGTTTCACACTTTTTTGTTATGTATATAATTCCACATGTGTTAATTCATAGTTTTGATGCCTTCAGTGTGAATCTACAATTTTCATAGTCATGACAATAAAGAAAACTCTTTGAATGAGAAGGTGTGTCCATACTGTGTGTATGTATATATATATATATATATATATATATATATATGTTTGTATATATACAGATGACCATCTTTGCCCCTCTGAACAACAGGTCACCATCGTTGCTCCTCCCAGCACACAGGTCACCATCTCTGTTCCCCCCAGCACACAGGTCACCATCTCTGCCCCACCCCTCCAGCACCCATGTCCCCATCTCTGCCCCACCACTCCAGCACACAGGTCCCCATCTCTGCCCCAAAACTCCAGCACACAGGTCCCCATCTCTGCCCCCCCCCATCACACAGGTCCCCATCTCCGCCCCACCCCTCCAGCACATAGGTCCCCATCTCTGCCCCCCCTCCAGCACACAGGTCCCCATCTCTGCTCCCCCCTCCAGCACAGAGGTCCCCATCTCTGCCCCCTCAGCACACAGGTCCCCATCTCTCCCCCCCCAGCACAGAGGTCAGCATCTATGCCACAGAACCCCCCACCCCAGGCACACAGATGTTGATGATGATGTATAGTCTTGTGTACACGCAGTCTTACCCTTAGGGCCTCAATGCGCTTAGCTGGCTGAGAAGAAGGCATGACACTTTACCATGGGCCGCAAAGGCCTAGAGGATAAGGCACCTATTCCAGAGACCAATTTCCTAGCACTTATCAAATGGAGATTTAAGAAAGAGGGAGGGAAGGTAGTGGGATCTCAAGGTTCAAAGGGTTCGGACGAGATATAGAGAATGTGAAGAGAACAAAATTAATAAACGTGAGGAAAAGGTATCTTTAAAAAAGAAGGGACATTACCAACCGTGAATTTATAGACTAAGATTTAGGAAAACACCCAAAATTATATGAGCCAAAAATAAGTGTTACATAGGAAGATCAAATGCCTGTTTGAAAAGTAGGGTTTTCAGTGCACGTCTGAATAAGAGAAGACTGGGAATCATTTTCAGGGCCAGAGGTAGGTGGTTCCAAAATCTGGCCCCTTGAGCCGAGAAGGATCTACCTCCACGTCTGATCTTATTAACTTGCGGGATGCTAAAATTCGCAGAGTTACTAGACCTCAATGTCCTCAACCTGGTGAATTTACGTCGCAGGTACAAGGGCCAATCTTGAACATCACCCGTTGTTGGACGGGGAGCCAGTGCAAGGCATTAAGAGAGGGAGTGATATGCTATCGGCGGGCAACACCCGTTAGGAGCCTTGCTGCGGCATTCTGCACAAGTTAAAGTCTATGCAAGTTCTTCTTAGGGAGTTCCATGTACAAAGCATTACAATAGTCCAACCGACTGCTGATCGCTGCTCCTACCAAGGCTTTCCTGAGAGGGGATTCAATGTATTTTAAGATCCTCCTCAGAGGTTTCAGCTGGTAGTGGCAGGTACTAACCACCTGATTTATCTGAGGAACCAGTGTTAATCTGGAGTCCAAGACTACTCCCAAGTCCCTGACCTGGATGTCTGTCTCAGGGACAGGTCCAAAAGACAATGGTAATTGGGGTGCTGAGAGTGTAATTTTCTGGTCACTAAATGTAATACATTCAGTTTTGGTGCCATTAAGCTTTAGATGATTGGCACTCATCCAGTGATCGATCTCCAAGAGACATCCGGCCAGATCGACTTGATCAACTGTTCCTTTGGCAAGCCTAAAGTACAGTTGTGAGTCATCCGCATAAACATGAAACTGAAAATTGTGGCTCCTGATAATGTCAGCCAATGGTCTCAGATAGATGTTAAACAAGACTGGAGATAGTGCCGAGCCTTGTGGTACTCCACAGGACAGTGGGAGATCGGCTGAGTGAAATACCCCCAGCTTCACTCGTTGTACCCTGTCCTGGAGAAATGAGACCATCACGCTAAGCTCTTTCCATCTAGTCCGGCTGCCACTTTCAACCGGTTCAGTAACACTTGATGGTCAATAGTGTCAAAAGCGGATGATAGGTCTAGAAGGACTAGGACCATAGATTCGTCTTGTCTAATGCCATCAGTAGATCGTCTAGAGGTCTCAGTACCCCTTCCGGGTCGGAATCCCGACTGGAAGTCGTCAAGAATGTGATTGGCCTTCAGATATCCTTGTAGTTGTGCAACAACCTCCCTCTCACCTATCTTTGCAGCGAACGGCAGTCCCGAAATTGGTCTAAGGTTACTCAGATCGGTCACAGGTGTTGCCACTGCCTGCTTCAGAATAGCCGGCACCTAACCGCTAGAAAAGGAGCTATTTCTAATGTCTCGAATGTATGGTGCCATTGCAACCGCGGCAGATTTCACCATGGCCGCCGGGCATGGGTCTAGAGGCGAGGAGGAGGATCTGAGAGCTCCAATGATTTCAATCGTTCTCTCCTCAGAGATGGGCTGAAATTCTGTGAGGGAATAGGGTAAGGTTGAGAGTGATAGGCATGTTCTTTCACTGCACGGAGGCCGCACATCAGCCATTAAATTTATGGGAATCGAACGAGTGAACAAACCATTTCGAGGGGGCGACTGGGACAGACGGATCCTCCAGCGTAAATGCTGGTGGATCTTCAAACTCAATACGTCCCACCCTCGCGGCCTGAACGAGCAATTGCATTTCGGTTGCTTTATCTGAACTCCTCCTTCCTATATATCACTGCACTGGTTACCTGTAGTGTTATCCATAATGTTTTTCTATATGCATTATTTAGCTGGAGTATACTATACAATGCCCTCTCTGTTAACTGTCTGCTCTCCACCCCCTCCTTCAGGCCGGTTAGTACTTTAACCTACCAAAATGTCCCTTTTTTGTCCTAACAGTGAGGGGTTAATCTTTCCCTATCCTGGGAATATTAGTGTAGTAGCCACTGTAGTATTTTCACTCCCCTTGTTCAGCTCCACCCCCTCTATCTGCAGATCGTACTGCAGAGACGCCTTACAATGGGGCGGTCTGGAGACTTCCTCCACTCCCCCTAGTTGCGCCCATCGGACGGCCCTGTAGGCATGATGACACGGCCACGTCACAACAGTTGCCTCCCCCTCGTCCTTACCCGACATCGCCGTGTCCAACGGCGCATGCGCCCTGTGGGAACGCCGTACCCCCGTCACGTGGGTCGGCGTCATACATGGCGCAGGCGCACGGAGCGGTGTCTCTCCCCTTCCTTCATTTAAATACAGCGCGCCGAGGTACACTTGCCAGGCGCACACCCTGTGTGATGGACGACATGGTAAACCTCTATGCCGCCACTTCTGGACTCTTTGTGACACCGCTCCAGTAGTAATGTGAGTACAAGCTCTCACCCATCACCAGGTGGGCAGCATGGGCACTTAGATGTAGTCATTTATTTATACTGCTTTTGTCTATGTGTCTCTATAGGTACACCATCCCACATGCCTCACTCTGTCAATGGTCTATGTTGATGTGAGTAGTAAGAGGGGATATGTTTCGTCAAAGTGACAGGTACCATGCCCCTTTTATATACCTTGATATAAATTTTATATCAAGCTGATATAAAATGTATAGGTCTATATTAAAATGTATAGGTCTATATTAAAATGTATAGATCTATATTAAAATTTATAGTGTTTGCTATTAAAATTTATAGGTCTAGCTATTAAAATTTATAGGTCTTGCTATTAAAATTTATAGTGTTTGCTATTAAAATTTATAGGTCTAGCTATTAAAATTTATTATTAGCTATTAAAGTTTTGATATTAAAATGTATAGTGCCTGATATTTTAATATAATAGTATTAAAATCAAACGATGACAAATATAATTCGGTTAAAAAGCTTTATTCATTTTGTTATTTGCAACATTCCCGTAGGGACAGGCACGTTTTCTTGTAATTACAGCATCGTATACATAAGCGTTTAATGTGCTTTGTTACAAATGATCGCACAATACGGTCATTTTTTCTAAAATCGTTAGTGAACATTTTTAAAACATTTTCAAAAGATATTCCTTTAGCGAGACATTGAGAGATATAGATACAGTAATGGCCGCAGACGGAGCTAACGGAATCTTGTATTTGTCTGTTTTGATATCTTATAGTCTTAGAATTTTTATATAAAAACTGCATAAAGTCGCCCAGAAATATTTCATTTGCGGGGGATAAACCATAACTATAAAAAAAGAAATAGATATATCATTCGGGTATAATATAATTAAAATCCAATGCTTCCCCCGCTGATACGAATTATCCGTATTTACAATGTCGATGATTTTACCCCCCGGTAATAAATCACACGGGAATACACCTTTAAATATGCGCCTGGCGTTAATATCAGCTTTAATAACACATGCAATTTCATAATTATTCATGTCTATTGAAAATCATATAATACCTCCCGACGATTATTTATTTCAATAATATTTTCATGAACTGAATATACAATCATATTAATAGTGTTCGCAATCGGTTCGGCAAATCTAATTTCAGCTCTCAGATTGCAATTTTTTACTAGAGAGAAATGACCGCCGGGCTCTTGATCCGGCGATAAATCAAAAGCGAACAAAGTGTAACCGTTCAAAAACTCGTGTCGATCGACGGATAAAGCGTTGTCAGCCTTGTGTTTCACCGAAATATGTACTAGTGACATATATTCACGAACAGCTGATTCGTCTTGGAAGTTAGGTTGAAAAGGTTTTGCCGGTATCTGTTGACCATCCAAATATAAGGCTGCATAATTCACATTATAGTGGTTGAAGCACAAAGGGTTTCTTTGGTAACTCCCCGAAAATGATTCGTTATCCACAAACGCTAGTATTACTGTTTTTGGTAGGTTGCCGAGAAAAAGATTCTCGTGGTTACATATGCGAGTACCGGTGGGTACGCTATACACTTTAAGCGACGCCCGATCGATCGAGTACTTTGCGTTAGCGGTTAACAGAGCGCGACTGTGACCGATTCTTACAGCGGGCGATACTTGTCCTCTTGACAAACAGGGACGCGTGCTGTATTTGTACTTTAAAATGGGCTGCCTCGGCCGACATAAGGCAGAAAGTGTCTTTGTTTCTTGTCAATTTAATCTTTAGATCTAAACCGTTCAGTATTAACTTCGGTTGATTAAATATATCGGTGTAAATGGGGCCCATTAATTCAACACTCCTAGATCGGGCTGAATACTTTGCTCTCTTGCTGAAGCCGTCATTACGCCCGTCGAGAACCCAGTCATCATGATGTACCGCTGTGTCTTTATAGAATAAACCGGCTGTAAATTGGGACGCTAAAGTTTGTGAATTATAATTTATTAGGGACTCTATATACGCTCTATAAGTATAAAGGTTGTCGCTTCTTGAAATCAGCGTGTCGCTGAGCGTTATATCCAGTTGAATAAAAGACTCGCTATAGGGTAGTCAATAAGTGCAACGCGGGATCCTTCTGGTATGGGTGTGTTATCAGGGCTAACGATTTTGCAAACGACGTGTAACAATGTGTTATTAAGGTCATAATAATATTCACCGCTGCCCGTGATGTAAAATTCCAAAGGGGCATTGTCAGTTGATTGCTGCAATTGGCTGCACCTCTACATAAAGCGATTTTTCAATGCTTGTTTGGGTAGGCGGTATTTGAAAGATATCCAACTCTGATTTGGCGTACTCGGCGGATGCGTCATGCACGAAAGCCATAGCGTCTGCCTAGAAGATGTCACTCGGTGAGCGACTTGTTTTCTGGCGGCAACGTCTTTTAGGTTGTGCTACTTTATTCATAAAAGTTGGTAAGACAATGACAGCGCGTTCACGTTTTCTTTTACGTGTTTTTTTACGTATTTGTACGACACCAGAGCCCTCCTGGTTCTGCGTCTACCTATTTATACGATCCATAAAGGCTGTCGAAGCCGTAGTGACAACGTCTTTAGCGATGTTACGGGCGGCTGTTTTCACGTGCGGTTTTGCAAGCTCCACACCTTTCTTAAATAGGGGAACGACACAGCGGAACAGACCCCGAAATAACCCGGCAAGTCCAGAACCATGCATGAATTCAGTACCAATCCATGACCGGCTTGCGTTATGTAATAATGCGTATACGCTACGGTACTATTAAAAAAGTTAAACAGGTATTAAAAATAGGTGATCACGTCAGAATTGTTTGTTATAAGGGTGTTTTTACAAAGGGGTATGAACAAACCTATACGGACGAGATATTTAAAATTCACGCTGTAAACACTAGGGGCCTCAGACCCCTTTATAAGCTGAAAGACCTGTCCGATGAGTTCATTGAAGGCTCGTTCTACCCGGAAGAAGTCCAAAAAGTAACTCTCGACAAGCTACGCTTTTACAGGATAGAAAAAATACTGAAAAAGAAGAAGGTTCGGGGTAAAACGTTGTGTTTTGTAAAGTGGATAGGTTACCCTGAGAAGTTTAACTCTTGGGTGCCTGAAAAACAGTTGATGCGTCTGTAAACTATGGAGGACGGATCGTTTTTTATCACGCTGCCCTGCAACGCCTCCGCCAAACTTTATCCCGAAAACAGTATCGCCGACTACACTACTAAGTTAGCAAAAGCGGTGCATCTTCGTGGCCCTTACGAAGTAGCTTTAGTGGAGATTCAGTATCCACATACGTGGGAAACCTTTGGCCCCGGAGATGGTGTATTCTACGTCGCACAGCGCGACGAGACGATCAGCGAGCTTTTTGTTAAATCGGGTTATTACTCCAATATGCAAGATCTCACCAAAGCCATTAATAGCAAACTGGAATCTATAAAAATACCTCTCGATTAATTGCGTCTAAGATACGACGATATTGACAGAACCGTTTATGTACTGAATTCACCAGCATACACGTTCATGCCTTGTGTGAAGTTGGGGAATATTTTGGGGCTGACGGGGTATTCGAAAGCTCCGCCGCTCAAGAATGTCGACACCGAGCACATCACCCTCCGCTACAAAGGATCCGGCTTACCTGTTTTAGAACATCATGTTGGTGGTATAAAGGGGCTTGCTCTAGTTTCATCAAAAGAGAAAAAAATTAATTCCTATATTAAAGCCGGTTTTTATACATTGTTTGTATGTACCGATATCGTCCAACATCAACTCAAATAGTTACGTACAACTTTTAAGAACTGTCAAGTTAGGCGGCAAAAATGGTGATATAGTCACGCAAAAGTATCACCGTCCGGACTATATACCTGTTTGTAAACATCATTTTGACACGGTTACAATATCGATACTGACGGATCAGGCTAAACCTGTTAAATTCAAATACGGTAAGACTATTGTGCGATTACACTTTAGACCGCGCGCGGTGACGATGCACTAAAATGTTGTCCCAGAGAGTGTTTGGTGACTCGGACGCGTATACGCATTATTACATAACGCAAGCCGGTCATGGATTGGACAGCTTTCACGGTACTGAATTCATGCAGGGTTCTGGACTCGCCGGGTTATTTCGGAGTCTGTTCCGCCGTGTCGTTCCCCTATTTAAGAAAGGTGTGGAGCTTGCAAAACCGCACGTGAAAACAGCCGCCCATAACATCGCTAAAGACGTTGTCACTACGGCTTCGACAGCCTTTATGGATCGTATAAATAGGTCGACGCAGAACCAGGAGGGCTCTGGTGTCGTACAAATATGTAAAAAAACACGTAAAAGAAAACGTGAACGCGCTGCCATTGTCTTACCAACTTTTATGAATAAAGTAGCACAACCTAAAAGACGTCGCCGCCAGAAAACAAGAAGTCGCTCACTGAGTGACATCTTCTAGGCAGCCGCTATGGCTTTCGTGCATGACGCATCCGCCGAGTACGCCAAATCAGAGTTGGATATCTTTCAAATACCACCTACCCAAACAAGCATTGAAAAATCGCTTTATGTAGAGGTGCAGCCAATTGCAGCAATCACTGACAATGCCCCTTTGGAATTCTACATCACCGGCAGCGGTGAATATTATTACGACCTTAATAACACATTGTTACACGTCGTTTGCAAAATCGTTAGCCCTGATAACACACCCATACCAGAAGAATCCCGCGTTGCACTTATTAACTACCCTATAGTGAGTCTTTTTAGTCAACTGGATATAACGCTCAGCGACACGCTGATTTCAAGAAGCAACAACCTTTATACGTATAGAGCGTATTCACAAACTTTAGCGTCCCAATTTACAGCCGGTTTATTCTATAAAGACACAGCGGTACATCATGATGACCAGGTTCTCGACGGGCGTAATGACGGCTTCAGCAAGAGAGCAAAGTATTCAGCCCGATCTAGGAGTGTTGAATTAATGGGCCCCATTTACGCCGATATAATTAATCAACCGAAGTTAATACTGAACGGTTTAGATCTAAAGATTAAATTGACAAGAAACAAAGACACTTTCTGCCTTATGTCGGCCGAGGCGCCCCATATTAAAGTACAAATACAGCACGCGTCCCTGTTTGTCAAAAGAGTACAAGTATCGCCCGCTGTAAGAATCGGTCACAGTCACGCTCTGTTAACCGCTAACGCAAAGTACTCGATCGATCGGGCGTCGCTTAAAGTGTATAGCGTACCCGCCGGTACTCGCATATGTAACCACGAGAATCTTTTTCTCGGCAACCTACCAAAAACAGTAATACTAGCGTTTGTGGATAACGAATCATTTTCCGGGAGTTACCAAAGAAACCCTTTGTGTTTCAACCACTATAATGTGAATTATGCAGCCTTATATTTGGATGGTCAACAGATACCAGCAAAACCTTTTCAACCTAACTTCCAAGACAAATCAGCTGTTCGTGAATATATGTCACTAGTACATATTTCTGGGAAACACAAGGCCGACAACGCTTTATCCGTCGATCGACACGAGTTTTTGAACGGTTACACTTTGTTCGCTTTTGATTTATCACCGGATCAAGAGCCCGGCGGTCATTTCTCTCTAGTGAAAACTGGCAATCTGAGAGCTGAAATTTTATTTGCCGAACCGATTGCGAACACAATTAATATGATTGTATATTCAGTTCATGAAAATATTATTGAAATAAATAATCGTTGGGAGGTATTATATGATTTTCAATAGACATGAATAATTATGAAATTGCATGTGTTATTAAAGCTGATATTAACGCCAGGCGCATATTTAACCACTTCAACCCCGCTAGCTAAAACCCCCTTCATGACCAGGCCACTTTTTACACTTCTGCACTACACTACTTTCACCGTTTATCGCTCGGTCATGCAACTTACCACCCAAATGAATTTTACCTCCTTTTCTTCTCACTAATAGAGCTTTCATTTGGTGGTATTTTATTGCTGCTGACATTTTTACTTTTTTTGTTATTAATCGAAATGTAACGATTTTTTTGCAAAAAAATGACATTTTTCACTTTCAGCTGCAAAATTTTGCAAAAAAAACGACATCCATATATAATTTTTTTTGCTAAAATTATTGTTCTACATGTCTTTGATAAAAAAAAAATGTTTGGGCAAAAAAAAAAAATGGTTTGGGTAAAAGTTATAGCGTTTACGAAATATAGTACAAAAATGTGAATTTCCGCTTTTTGAAGCATCTCTGACTTTCTGAGCACCTGTCATGTTTCCTGAGGTTCTACAATGCCCAGACAGTAGAAAACCCCCACAAATAACCCCATTTCGGAAAGTAGACACCCTAAGGTATTCGCTGATGAGCATAGTGAGTTCATAGAACTTTTTATTTTTTGTCACAAGTTAGCGGAAAATGATGATTTTTTTTTTCTTACAAAGTCTCATATTCCACTAACTTGCGACAAAAAATAAAAAATTCTAGGAACTCGCCATGCCCCTCACGGAATACCTTGGGGTGTCTTCTTTCCAAAATGGGGTCACTTGTGGGGTAGTTATACTGCCCTGGCAATTTAGGGGCCCAAATGTGTGAGAAGTACTTTGCAATTAAAATGTGTAAAGAAATGGCCTGCGAAATCCGAAAGGTGCACTTTGGAATATGTGCCCCTTTGCCCACCTTGGCTGCAAAAAAGTGTCACACATCTGGTATCGTCGTACTCAGGAGAAGTTGGGGAATGTGTTTTGGGGTGTCATTTTACATATACCCATGCTGGGTGAGAGAAATATCTTGGCAAAAGACAACTTTTCCAATTTCTTTACACAAAGTTGGCATTTGACCAAGATATTTTTCTCACCCAGCATGGGTATATGTAAAATGACACCCCAAAACACATTCCCCAACTTCTCCTGAGTACGGCAATACCAGATGTGTGACACTTTTTTGCAGCCAAGGTGGGCAAAGGGGCACATATTCCAAAGTGCACCTTTTGGATTTCGCAGGCCATTTTTTACACATTTTGATTGCAAAGTTCTTCTCACACATTTGGGCCCCTAAATTGCCAGGGCAGTATAACTACGCCACAAGTGACCCCATTTTGGAAAGAAGACACCCCAATGTATTCCGTAAGGGGCAAAGCGAGTTCCTAGAAGTTTTTATTTTTTGTCGCAAGTTAGTGGAATATGAGACTTTGTAAGGAAAAAAGAAAAAAAAAGAAAAATCATCATTTTCCGCTAACTTGTGACAAAAAATAAAAAATTCTAGGAACTCGCCGCGCCCCTCACGGAATACCTTGGGGTGTCTTCTTTCCAAAATAGGGTCACTTGTGGCATAGTTATACTGCCCTGGCAATTTAGGGGCCCAAATGTGTGAGAAGTACCTTGCAATCAAAATGTGTAAAAAATGGCCTGCGAAATCTGAAAGGTACACTTTGGAATGTGTGCCCCTTTGCCCACCTTGGCTGCAAAAGAGTGTCACACATCTGGTATCGCCGTACTCAGGAGAAGTTGGGGAATGTGTTTTGGGGTGTCATTTTACATATACCCATGCTGGGTGAGAGAAATATCTTGGCAAAAGACAACTTTTCCCATTCTTTGATACAAAGTTGGCATTTGACCAAGATATTTTTCTCACCCAGCATGGGTATATGTAAAATGACACCCCAAAACACATTGCCCAACTTCTCCTGAGTACGGCGATACCAGATGTGTGACACTTTTTTGCAGCCTAGATGCGCAAAGGTGCCCAAATTCCTTTTAGGAGGGCATTTTTAGACATTTGGATCCCAGACTTCTTCTCACACTTTCGGGCCCCTAAAAAGCCAGGGCAGTATAAATACCCCACATGTGACCCCACTTTGGAAAGAAAGAAGACACCCCAAGGTATTCAATGAGGGGCCTGGCAAGTTCATAGAATTTTTTTTTTTTTTGCATAAGTTAGCGGAAATTGTTTTTTGTTTTTTTTTTCTCACGAAGTCTCACTTTCCGCTAACTTAGGACAAAAATTTCAATCTTTCATAGACTCAATATGCCCCTCACGGAATACCTTGGGGTGTCTTCTTTCCGAAATGGGGTCACATGTGGGGTATTTATACTGCCCTGGCTTTTTAGGGGCCCTAAAGCGTGAGAAGAAGTCTGGAATATAAATGTCTAAAAATGGTTACGCATTTGGATTCCGTGAGGGGTATGGTGAGTTCATGTGAGATTTTATTTTTTGACACAAGTTAGTGGAATATGAGACTTTGTAAGAAAAAACAAACAAAAAAATATATATATTTCCGCTAACTTGGGCCAAAAAAATGTCTGAATGGAGCCTTACAGGGGGAGTGATCAATGACGGGGGTGATCACCCATATAGACTCCCTGATCACCCCCCTGTCATTGATCACCCCCCTGGTAAGGCTCCATTCAGACGTCCATATTATTTTTACGGATCCATGGATACATGGATCGGAACCGCAAAACACATGCGGACGTCTGAATGGAGCCTTACAGGGGGGTGATCAATGACAGGGGGGTGATCACCCATATAGACTCCCTGATCACCCCCCTGTCATTGATCACCCCCCTAGTAAGGCTCCATTCAGACGTCCGTATGATTTTTACGGATACATGGATACATGGATCGGATCCGCAAAACACATGCGGACGTCTGAATGGAGCCTTACAGGGGGGTGATCAATGACAGGGGGGTGATCACCCATATAGACTCCCTGATCACCCCCCTGTCATTGATCACCCCCCTGGTGTCACGAGTGTGTCAAGAGCCACGTCTGACTCCGTTATACCCGGGGTCAGGAAGTCGCAGCGGGTGGCTGCGCGCTCTATGTCTAAAGATCACGTTGTTTCTTAGTGATTGTTTTCTGTGTTTGCCTTGCTATCCTTTTTGTCTCACTCAGGGATCCGTAGCTTCTCCTCCTCAGCTGTTTCTTGTCTGCCACTCCCAACCTCCTTATATTCTCCTCTCACACTTCTCTAGTTGCCAGTTATAGAGCTTCCTGCCTGGACTTCTATACTGACCCACTGGAGCTGTGAATCCTGGTTGTTGTTCCAGAGTGCTACCCTCCGGATCCCTGTTGGGCTTTTTGTTGTCTCCTCTTGTCGCCCACCTGGGATTATATGTTGAGTCTGTATTGTCTGTCCTCCCCTTGGTGTTTTCCTTTAGAGCTAGTGGTGCGGATTAGTGTTCCCACCGCCCTGTTCACTATCTAGGGCTCATCTTAGGGAAAGCCAGGGTTTTAGGCACGTGATCGGCGTACGGGTGAGGAACCCGTCTAGGGACGTCAGGACAGCCAGGTGCCAGCCGCAAGGTGAGTCAGGGGTCACCACCTTCCCTCTCACTTGGGCAGGGCCTTCCTCTTTCCCTCCCTCTGTGTCACGTATGTGATAGTCACGCCGATCGTGATATTATAACTGGCCCTTATTTTTTGGGAGAAAAAAAAATAAAATGTTTTTCTCTCTACTTAGAATCCAATATGGATCCTATTGCTGCTTTGGCAAAACAGCTTCAAGGCCTGTCTTTGGAGGTGGCAGGATTGAAGGCGTCTGTCCTCCAACAACAGCAGCAAATGCAGCAGACCGCAAGCCCAGCGGTTGCTATGGGTAACCAGGTTGTTACAGAACCCAAGGTTGTTCTTCCTGACAGATTTTCTGGGGGAAGGGACAAATTTGTGACGTTCCGCGAGGCCTGCAAATTATATTTTAAGCTGCGCCCTTACTCCTCAGGTAATGAAGAACAGCGGGTGGGGATTGTTATTTCCCTGCTTCAAGAGGACCCGCAATCCTGGGCGTTCTCGTTACCCCCTGGTTCCCAGGCTCTCCGGTCAGTGGAGGGATTTTTTGGGGCTTTGGGTCTCATATATGATGACCCTGACCGAGTTGCCCTGGCTGAGTCGAAGTTACGGAGACTCCTACAGGGAGATCGGCCAGCAGAGGAATATTGCTCAGAGTTCCGTAGGTGGGCTACGGATACTCAGTGGAACGACCCGGCTCTCAGGAGTCAGTTCTGCTCTGGGTTATCTGAAAGGGTTAAGGATGCGCTGGCGCTGTATGAGACTGTCATGGAACCATGAACCAGACGTAGAACAAGAGATGAGTGGAAATAAGAAGGCTTTATTGAAAATAAAGCTGTAAGGCAAAAGTCCAAACGGATGGCTAAACCGAAGCAGGGTCTTGCGAAACCAGAGATCAGGAACCAGAAGGGTAGTCAGATGAAGCCAGGATCAGGAACCAACAGGGTAGTCAGACGAAGCCAGGATCAGGAATCAGCAGGGTAGTCAGACGAAGCCACGATCAGGAACCAGAAGCAGCAGCAGTCTTAGAAGCATGTGAGCACAGGAGGACCAAGCAGGGAACTGAAGCCACAGACCTCCTATATATATGAGCTAGGCATCCAGCTCCTCCCAGTGGGAAGGAGGAGCCGCAGGGTGGGAGGCTACAAGAAACCCAGAAACCAAGATGGCCGCCAGCACATGTCAAACGAAGGAGAACAGCAAGGAGGTAAGACCATGACAGTACCTCCCCCTCAAGGGCCCCTCCTCCGCGGAGTAAGGAACGGTTTCTGAGGGAAGCGTGCGTGGAAGGCTCGGAGCAAGGCAGGAGCATGGACATCTGCGGAGGGAACCCAGGAACGCTCCTCTGGACCATAACCACGCCAATGGACCAAAAACTGCACCCGGCCGCGGACCAGGCGTGAGTCCAGGATATTGCTCACCTCATACTCCTCACGATTGCCCACTTGGACCGGACGAGGCCGAGGAATCGAGGAAGTGAAACGATTACACACCAGTGGCTTCAAGAGGGAGACATGAAACACTTTGGAGATCCGCATGCCAGAAGGAAGCGCAAGGGCATAGGCTACCGGGTTTACCCTGCGAAGCACTCGGAAGGGACCAACAAAGCAAGGCGCCAGCTTGGGAGTGGGCACTCGAAGGTTGAGGTTGCGGGTGGACAACCATACGCGGTCTCCGACCTGGTAGGAAGGAGCGGGCGCTCGTCTGCGATCAGCCTGGAGTCTCTGGCGCTGCGCAGAGACCTCAGGGGACCTCTGGATCTGTACCCAAGAAGCACGTAGGACGGAAAGGTGATCCTCCACAGCCGGAATATCCTGGGGAGAGAATACCTCCGGTAACACGGCAGGTTGGAACCCATAATTGGCCATGAAGGGAGACGTCCCAGAGGAAGAGTTCACCGCCGTGTTCCTGGCAAACTCAGCCCAAGGCAGGAGGTCAACCCAATTGTCTTGGTGATCGGAGACATAGCAACGAAGGAATTGCTCCAAGGCCTGATTGGATCGTTCTGCGGCCCCATTGGACTGAGGGTGGTAGGCCGATGAGAAAGAGAGATGAATCCCCAACTGGGAGCAAAAGGCGCGCCAGAACCTGGACACAAACTGACTCCCCCGATCCGACACAATCTCCTTGGGCAAACCGTGCAACCGGAAGACCTCCCTGGCAAAAATCGAGGCCAACTCTTGTGCAGAGGGTAACTTCTTGAGAGGTACACAGTGGCACATTTTGGAAAACCGATCCACTATCATGAGAATGACCGTATGGCCTCGGGATGCAGGGAGGTCCACAATGAAATCCATCCCCAGGTGTGACCATGGACGCTCCCCGGTGGCTATGGGTTGCAAAAGGCCCAACGGAAGGTGCCGAGGGGACTTACTCTGGGCACAAACGGAGCATGCCGCTACATATGCGGCGATGTCGGAACGTAGAGAAGGCCACCAGAACAGACGTGAAACAGCCCAGGACAGCTGATTCTTTCCAGGATGCCCCGCGGCCTTGGAGTTATGGTAGGTTCGCAACAACCGAGTGCGCAACTCCTCAGGCACAAAACACCTGCCGTTGGGTCTCCCAGAGGGAGCACCAGATTGAGCCGCCAAAATCTGCTCACCCAGGGGAGAGGTCAGGCTGGTGCGAATGGCGGCCAGGATCTGATTCGGAGGTATGACCGAAGTCGGAATCGACTCCTCCCCGGACAGCTCGGAGTACTGCCGTGATAAGGCATCCGCTCTGATGTTCTTGGAACCGGGTAGGTAGGAGACCACGTAATTAAAACGTGACAAGAACAGAGCCCATCTGGCCTGACGCGGTGTCAATCTCTTGGCCTCAGAGAGGTAGGTCAGATTCTTGTGGTCCGTCAGGATGAGAACCGGAACCACCGAGCCCTCGAGCAAGTGCCTCCATTCTTTAAGGGTCTGCACGATGGCCAATAACTCCCTGTCACCAATCTGATAGTTGCACTCCGCGGAAGACAGTTTCCGGGAGTAAAACCCACAAGGAAGCAGAGGACCCTCTGGTGTTCTACGCTGAGACAGGAGGGCGCCTACTCCCGTCTCAGACGCGTCCACCTCGAGGACAAACGGCAACCCAGGGTTGGGATGCGACAGAATCGGAGCCGACACAAAGGCGGACTTTAGAGCCTCAAAAGCTCGGATGGCCTCGGGCGGCCAGACCTGGGGATTACTGCCCTTCCTGGTCAGATCCGTGAGAGGCTTGGCTAGCATGGAAAAGTCCCTGATGAACTTCCGATAATAATTGGCGAAGCCCAAAAAGCGCTGCAGGGCACGAAGACCACTGGGCTGGGGCCACTGTAAGACAGCCGAAACCTTCTCAGGATCCATGGAGAACCCCTCAGCGGAAATGATGTAACCTAAGAAGGTCACCTGGGATCGGTGAAATTCGCATTTCTCAAGCTTACCGAACAGCTTGTTCTCTCGTAACCGTTGCAACACTCGCCTGACATCCAGAATGTGGGCCTCCATGGATTCAGAATATACCAAGATGTCATCCAAATAGACCACCACACACTGCTGCAACAGGTCACGGAAAACATTGTTGATGAATTCCTGGAAGACTGCGGGCGCATTGCACAACCCAAAGGGCATAACCAAGGATTCATAATGACCGGTCCTGGTGTTAAACGCGGTCTTCCACTCATCGCCCGCCTTGATCCTTACCAGGTTATATGCCGCCCTCAGGTCGAGTTTGGTAAAGACCGTGGCCCCTTTGAGGCGATCGAACAGCTCGGAAATCAAGGGTATCGGGTAAGCGTTCTTGATCGTGATGCGATTGAGACCCCTGTAATCGATGCAAGGCCTC
The DNA here is from genome assembly GCF_014858855.1 of Bufo gargarizans. NCBI lineage: Eukaryota > Metazoa > Chordata > Amphibia > Anura > Bufonidae > Bufo > Bufo gargarizans. The sequence goes on from NC_058080.1 coordinate 337,534,258, forward strand.
AACTCACCGCCCTTCTTTTTCACAAAGAAAAATCCAGCCCCTGCCGGGGACAAGGATTTGCGAATGTGTCCGCGTGAAAGCGCCTCCCTCACGTACTCCTCCATGGCCTCATTCTCTGCTACCGACAGTGGATAGACTTTACCACGAGGAGGAACGGCACCAGATTGTAACTCTATGGCACAATCGTATGGGCGGTGCGGAGGTAGGGCAACCGCACGCACCTTATCGAATACATCCCGGTACTCCTCGTATTCAGGAGGCAACAGAGAGTCCGAGGAAGTACACAGCAACTTGACAGGCCCATGGATGCAACTAGCCCCACACTGCGGTGACCACGAGAGGATCTCGGCCGATTTCCAATCGAAAGTCGGATTATGCTTCTGGAGCCAGGGGTACCCCAACACCACCGAGTAGTGTGGAGACGAAATAACCTGGAGACAGACCGACTCTCTGTGAACGGCACCAATGGCCATCCCCACTGGAAGGGTCTCATGAGTCACGTGTGGCGGCAGAAGGGGTCTGCCGTCTATCGCCTCAAGAGCCAGTGGGGAACCTCGAGGCTGCAGAGGAATGGAATTGGCGGCAGCGAACACACTATCAATGAACAAACCACCAGCACCAGAGTCCACCAACGCCTGGGTCGTCACCGAGCCCCCGACCCAGGAGAGGACAACAGTAATCAGTGGTTTGTCAACACGGGAAACCGGGGATGAGGAGACTCCACCCAAGATCTGCCCCCGACAGGATCTCAGGTGCGAGCGTTTCCCGGACGGTTCGGGCATGCCAACCGAAAATGCCCACCGAGACCACAGTACATGCATCGGCCCTCGCGTCTCCGGAGTACCCTCTCCCCCTCGGACAGGCGAGCAAACCCCAGCTGCATGGGTTCACCCCCAGACAAGTCATCCCCAGGAGGCGTGGGAGGAGAGGGAGGCACGGGTGGGACAGCAAACGTAGGCGCCAATCTGTTAGAAGGCCTCCGCAGGCTCTCCTGAAAGGAAGGTCTCTCCCTGAGTCTGGTGTCAATCAAAATCAGGAAAGAAATAAGAGACTCGAGCTCCACAGGTAGGTCCTTAGCTGCAACCTCATCCTTCAAGGCATCCGAGAGACCATGAGAGAAAGCAGCGACCAGAGCCTCATTATTCCAGCCCACCTCTGCTGCCAGGGTACGAAACTCAATGGCGTATTCAGCTACGGATCGTGAACCCTGTCTGATGGACATAAGGAGCTTCGTAGCAGAGGCAGCACGAGCCGGCACATCGAATACCTTCCGAAGAGAAGCAACAAAACCGGAAAACTCGGCAACCACCGGATTGTTGTTCTCCCATAAAGGGCTGGCCCAGGCCAAGGCCTTGTCCGAGAGCAGCGAGATCAAGAAGCCCACCTTTGATCTCTCAGTAGGAAAGGCATGTGGCAGCAACTCGAAGTAAATGCCCACCTGGTTAAGGAAACCTCGGCACTGAGTTGGCTCTCCCCCAAAGCGCTGTGGAAGGGGGGCAGAACCGGTCATACCCCGAAACACCGCAGGCGCAGCAACAGGTGTCGGGGTAGACTCTGGCGCAACAACCGGAGCGGCAGTAGGAGCGGGCCCAGGAGCGACAACCGACCCATCGGCAACGGAAGCTAAATGAGCCGTGCGTTCAAGCAGGGTTTGCAACGCCACAGCGAACCGACCCAACAGGTGATCCTGCTGATCAAGTCTGGCAACCAGCGTAGGTAGCGAGGATGGCCCTGTACCGTCAGAATTCATGGCTTGGTCCTAATGTCATGGAACCATGAACCAGACGTACAACAAGAGATGAGTGGAAATAAGAAAATAAAGCTGTAAGGCAAAAGTCCAAACGGATGGCTAAACCGAAGCAGGGTCTTGCGAAACCAGAGATCAGGAACCAGAAGGGTAGTCAGATGAAGCCAGGATCAGGAACCAACAGGGTAGTCAGACGAAGCCAGGATCAGGAATCAGCAGGGTAGTCAGACGAAGCCAGGATCAGGAACCAGAAGCAGCAGCAGTCTTAGAAGCATGTGAGCACAGGAGGACCAAGCAGGGAACTGAAGCCACAGACCTCCTATATATATGAGCTAGGCATCCAGCTCCTCCCAGTGGGAAGGAGGAGCCGCAGGGTGGGAGGCTACAAGAAACCCAGAAACCAAGATGGCCGCCAGCACATGTCAAACGAGGAAAACAGCAAGGAGGTAAGACCATGACAGAGACCCCCCTTTCCCTTGATGCTGTTATGTCCCTCCCTATCAGAAAAGATAGACGTCTTAGGGAGAGATCGAAAATTCCTGAGCAATTGGTAACCTCTCCCAAGCAGCAGTTAGTCTGTACTGACTTAGATGAACCTATGCAGCTAGGAGGAACTTCTCGTCAGGTCCGTCCTCCTGAGGTTCGCCGTAGGTGGGGGGCTTGTTCTTTCTGTGGGGGGAGGGTTCATTTCATTAATGTCTGTCCCTCCTTTCTCAAAAACAAAAGACCGTCGGAAAACTACTAACCCCAGGCTGTGCGGAGGATGTCAGCCGGGGGGTATACGTTTCCTCCATACGAACATCTCAATTTGTGTTGCCAGCGGTTATTGTTTTTGGTGTTAAGACGGAGTCTATTTCTTTTTTTCTAGACAGTGGAGCAGGGGTAAATTTGATAGATGCCCATTTTGCCCGCACTATGGGTTTGTCTCTCTGTACGCTGCAGAGACCTATTCCCATATTCGCTATTGATTCTGCTCCTCTGTCTCAGAGAACCCTCACTCACATTGTCCATAACTTACACCTTCGGGTAGGGGACCACCATAATGAGTGTCTTTCATGTTACGTTCTGGAGGGCCTTCCCTCTCCTGTGGTATTGGGTCTTCCCTGGTTGGTAGCGCACAATCCGGTGGTGGATTGGCAGGCCAGGGAGATATTGGAGTGGAGTGAGCATTGCAGAGAGAATTGCTTAAATAACAATTGCTTAATCGCCTCCATAGCTTCCCTACCTACATTTATTTCGGACTTTGAGGACGTTTTTTCTGAAAAGGGCTGTCAGAAGCTACCACCTCATCGTCCTTATGATTGCCCGGTTAACCTGATTCCCGGTGCAAAATTACCCAAGTCCAGGTTGTATAATCTTTCGGGTCCCGAGAGACAAGCCATGAAAGATTATATATCCGAGAGTCTGGCTAAGGGACACATCAGCCCTCTTCTTCTTGAAGAGTGGCGTCACTTCTTAGAGGGAGCAATCCACCCCGTCACGGTGATTACGGATCACAAAAACCTTCTGTACCTAGAATCGGCTAAGCGTCTCACCCCTAGACAAGCTAGGTGGTCGCTATTCTTTACCAGATTTAACTTTGTAATCACCTATCGTCCTGGGGCAAAAAATACCAAGGCAGACGCTTTATCTCGTAGTTTCCCTGGAGGGGGTAATGTTAGTGATCCGGTACCTATTTTACAAAGAGGAGTGGTTGTCTCTGCTGTACACTCTGTTCTAGAGGGAAAGGTGTTAGAGGCCCAGGGGGACGCCCCGGCCTCTTGCCCCTCAGAGAAATTGTTTGTACCGTTAAACCTGCGTCTTGAATTATTAAAGGAACATCATAATTCGGCACTTGCTGGGCACCCGGGTAGTAAAGCAACCTTGGAGCTATTGTCTCGTCGTTTTTGGTGGCCAAGGTTGCGTCAGGATGTAATGGATTTCGTGTCTACTTGTTCTACTTGTGCACGCGCGAAAGTCTCTCATACACGTCCAGCAGGGTCTTTATTGCCACTTTTCATCCCCAATAGGCCATGGACACATCTGTCAATGGATTTCATCACTGACTTACCGTTGTCTGCGGGTAAAACAGTTATCTTGGTAGTAGTAGACAGGTTTAGCAAAATGGTACACTTTATTGCGCTACCCGCACTTCCTAATGCTAAGACTCTTGCTCAGGTGTTTATCAGTGAAATCGTGAAGCTTCACGGGGTCCCTTCCGATGTGGTTTCGGATCGGGGAACCCAGTTTATTTCTAAGTTTTGGAAAGCTTTTTGTTCCCGTTTGGGGGTACACTTGTCCTTTTCCTCAGCTTTCCATCCTCAGTCGAATGGACAGACTGAGCGTACCAACCAAAACCTAGAAACATATTTAAGGTGTTTTGTGTCTGAAAACCAAGAGGTGTGGTCATCATATTTACCGTTAGCCGAGTTTGCCATAAATAATCGCTGTCAGGAATCCACTGGCAAGTCACCATTTCTTGGTGCATACGGTTTTCATCCCCAATTTTGTACTTTCAAAGAGGGGGGGGGGGTCTTCTGGGGTTCCCGAAGAGGAACGGTTTTCTTCATCTCTTTCATCGGTATGGCAGAAGGTGCAAGCTAACTTGAAAAATATGAGTGGTAAATATAAATGCATGGCCGATAAGAAACGGTCGCCAGGTCCGGACCTAGGAGTGAATGACTATGTGTGGTTGTCTACTAGGAATATTAAGTTGAAGGTTCCCTCTTGGAAACTGGGCCCTAGGTACATTGGTCCTTATAAAATAGTAGCCGTCATTAACCCTGTGGCTTTTCGCCTGGAGCTACCTCAGACTTTTAAGATCCCTAACGTCTTTCATAAGTCGTTACTCAAGAAGTATGTTCCACCTCTAGAACCATCACCGCTGCCACCTCCTCCTGTTATTGTGGATGGTAATCTGGAGTTTCAAATATCCAGAATTGTTGATTCTCGTCAGGTCCGCCGCTCTCTTCAGTATCTGGTGCATTGGAGGGGTTACGGTCCCGAAGAAAGAATGTGGGTTCCAGCGTCAGAGGTAAACGCCAACAGGTTAATTCAGGCTTTCCATGCCTCTCATCCTGAGAGACCTGGTCCTGAGTGTCCGGAGGCCCCTTGTGAAAGGGGGGGTACTGTCACGAGGGTGTCAAGAGCCACGTCTGACTCCGTTATACCCGGGGTCAGGAAGTCGCAGCGGGTGGCTGCGTGCTCTATGTCTAAAGATCACGTTGTTTCTTAGTGATTGTTTTCTGTGTTTGCCTTGCTATCCTTTTTGGCTCACTCAGGGATCCGTAGCTTCTCCCCCTCAGCTGTTTCTTGTCTGCCACTCCCAACCTCCTTATATTCTCCTCTCACACTTCTCTAGTTGCCAGTTATAGAGCTTCCTGCCTGGACTTCTATACTGACCCACTGGAGCTGTGAATCCTGGTTGTTGTTCCAGAGTGCTACCCTCCGGATCCCTGTTGGGCTTTTTGTTGTCTCCTCTTGTCGCCCACCTGGGATTATATGTTGAGTCTGTATTGTCTGTCCTCCCCTTGGTGTTTTCCTTTAGAGCTAGTGGTGCGGACTAGTGTTCCCACCGCCCTGTTCACTATCTAGGGCTCATCTTAGGGAAAGCCAGGGTTTTAGGCACGTGATCAGCGTACGGGTGAGGAACCCGTCTAGGGACGTCAGGGCAGCCAGGTGCCAGCTGCAAGGTGAGTCAGGGGTCACCACCTTCCCTCTCACTTGGGCAGGGCCTTCCTCTTTCCCTCCCTCTGTGTCACGTATGTGATTGTCACGCTGATCGTGATACCTAGTAAGGCTCCATTCAGACGTCCGTATGATTTTTACGGATCCATGGATACATGGATCGGATCCGCAAAACACATACGGACGTCTGAATGGAGCCTTACAGGGGGGTGATTAATGACAGGGGGGTGATCAGGGAGTGTATATGGGTGATCACCCCCCTGTCATTGATCACCCCCCTGTAAGGCTCCATTCAGACGTCCGTATGATTTTTACGGATCCATGGATACATGGATCGGATCCGCAAAACACATGCGGACGTCTGAATGGAGCCTTACAGGGGGGTGATCAATGACAGGGGGTGATCAGGGAGTGTATATGGCTGATCACCCCCCTGTCATTGATCACCCCCCTGGTAAGGCTCCAATCAGACGTCCGTATGATTTTTACAGATCCATGGATCGGATCCGCAAAACACATGCGGACGTCTGAATGGAGCCTTACATGGGGGGTGATCAATGACAGGGGGGTGATCAGGGAGTGTATATGGGTGATCACCCCCCTGTCATTGATCACCCCCCTGTAAGGCTCCATTCAGACGTCCGTATGATTTTTACGGATCCTTGGATACATGGATCGGATCCGCAAAACACATGCGGACGTCTGAATGGAGCCTTACAGGGGGGTGATCAATGACAGGGGGTGATCAGGGAGTGTATATGGCTGATCACCCCCCTGTCATTGATCACCCCCCTGTAAGGCTCCATTCAGACGTCCGTATGATTTTTACAGATCCATGGATACATGGATCGGATCCGCAAAACACATGTGGACGTCTGAATGGAGCCTTACAGGGGGGTGATCAATGACAGGGGGTGATCAGGGAGTGTATATGGGTGATCACCCCTCTGTCATTGATCACCCCCCTGTAAGGCTCCATTCAGACGTCCGCATGTGTTTTGCGGATCCGATCCATGTATCCATTCATCCGTAAAAATCATACGGACGTCTGAATGGAGCCTTACAGGGGGGTGATCAATGACAGGGGGTGATCAGGGAGTGTATATGGCTGATCACGCCCCTGTCATTGATCACCCCCTGTAAGGCTCCATTCAGACGTCCGTATGATTTTTACGGATCCATGGATATATGGATCGGATCCGCAAAACACATGCGGACGTCTGAATGGAGCCTTACAGGGGGGTGATCAATGACAGGGGGGTGATCAATGATAGGGGGTGATCAGGGAATCTATATGGGTGATCACCCGCCTGTCATTGATCACCCCCCTGTAAGGCTCCATTCAGACGTCCGTATGTGTTTTGCGGATCCGATCCATGTATCCGTGGATCCGTAAAAATCATACGGACGTCTGAACGGAGCCTGACAGGGGGGTGATCAATGACAGGGGGGTGATCAGGGAGTTTATATGGGGTGATCATGGGTGATTAGGGGTTCATAAGGGGTTAATAAGTGATGGGGGGGTGTAGTGTAGTGTGGTGTTTGGTGCGACTTTACTGAGCTACCTGTGTCCTTTGGTGGTCGATCCAAACAAAAGGGACCACCAGAGGACCAGGTAGCAGGTATATTAGACGCTGTTATCAAAACAGCGTCTAATATACCTGTAAGGGGTTAAAAAAAAAATCACATCTCCAGCCTGCCAGCGAGCGATCGCCGCTGGCAGGCTGGAGATCCACTCGCTTACCTTCTGTTCCTGTGAGCGCGCGCTCCTGTGTGCGTGCGCTCACAGGAAATCTCGGCCCTCGCGAGATGACGCGTATATGCGTCACTCTGCGCAGGGCTGGCGCCTCAATCTGCGTTAGGCGGTCCGGAGGTGCTTAAAGGTGTATTCCCGTGTGATTTATTACCGGGGGGTAAAATCATCGACAGGCCCGCGGCCTACATTGTAAATACGGATAATTTGTATCATTGGGGGAAGCATTGGATTTTAATTATATTATACCCGAATGATATATCCATTTTTTTTTATAGTTATGGTTTATCCCCCCGCAAATGAAATATTTCCGGGCGACTTTATGCAGTTTTTATATAAAAATTCTAAGACTATAAGATATCAAAACAGACAAATACAAGATGCCGTTAGCTCCGTCTGCGGCCATTACTGTATCTATATCTTACAATGTCTCGCTAAAGGAATATCTTTTGAAAATGTTTTTAAAATGTTCACTAACGATTTTAGAAAAAATGACCGTATTGTGCGATCATTTGTAACAAAGCGCATTAAACGCTTATGTATACGATGCTGTAATTACAAGCAAACGTGCCTGTCCCTACAGGAATGTTGCAAATAACAAAATGAATAAAGCTTTTTAACCGAATTATATTTGTCATCGTTTGATTTTAATACTATTATATTAAAATATCAGGCACTATACATTTTAATATCAAACACTATAAATTTAATATCAAGCGATATAAACTTTAATAGCAAACACTATAAATTTTAATAGCTAGACCTATAAATTTTAATAGCAAACACTATACATTTTAATAGCAAACACTATAAATTTTAATATAGACCTATAAATTTTAATAGCAAACACTATACATTTTTATATAGACCTATACATTTTAATATAGACCTATGCATTTTAATATAGACCTATACATTTTATATCAGCTTGATATAAAATTTATATCAAGCTATATAAAAGGGGGCGTGTAAAAGGGGCGTGGTACCTGTCACTTTGACAAAACATATCCCCTCTTACTACTACTGATGTGGAGGGATTTCTTTGATTAAATACCCCCATACACTTGCTACACTGGTATACCTATTACAGTGGCAATAGTTAGACTGACAGGAGCCACAATACTAAGCCCCGTGTCCTCTGACGATTTATGGGGTCTTAGCCTTAAGAAACTGGATTTAAGATGTTATACTAATGAAATGCGTCGGGACATGCTTACATATCATTAGACACGCACTCCATTTTGTGCGTATTATTTTTCATCCTATTGATTCATGAGATATATGCAACATAATATAATTATATCTCCACCTGCCTTGAGATATAGGACTCTGCCCCTAGTCACCCTTTGTTAGGGTCACCTAGGGCTTCCGCATCAGGGCAAGGTTCCGGACAGGGCCACCCCTTGCAGGGCACGGACCCCGTGTTAGGTCACTAGGGCCGGATAGGTCAAGCAGGGAGGTACTAGGGTGAGTTTTCTTTTCTGAGGCCACTCTAATACCAGGCTGTATGGACACTTCGGATATCCTTTTTCCCCCCTATGGACATCTGATGAAGTACCTATCTGCTGCATGTGACCACCTCCTGCACTAACCCATAACACGCGGTTACTAAGTGAGGCCCTCTTAAGAATTGGTAAGACCTTTCCATTTCTTATGCATTTGATCCTTATACTACGTTAAGGGATCCAGATACTAGAGATCACACAGTCCTTCCACCATAGGCCCTTGTGATAATCACCATAGGCCTAGGAAGGGCAACACCTGTGTTGGTGTGCAGCGCTACCTACGCTGCGCAAAATAACCCCCCCCCCCTAGGGATTATGTCTGTCTTTTTTGCTTGTAAGGGGTCTTTTACTCCCTACCTTTGGAGAATAGACATAGTAAAAGCTAAGTTTTAAATTGTCACTGCTCCCCTTCTTTTCATATAAGGTTGAGAGTGAAGAAGAGAGTGTCTTGTCCGTCTGTCACGAGGGTGTCAAGAACCACGTTATACCCGGTGTCAGGAAGTCGCAGCGGTTGGCTGCGCGCTCTATGTAGAAAGATAGGGCTGTTTCTTTATGGTAGCTTTCTGGGTTTGCTTTGCAACCCTTTTTGGCTCACTCAGGGATCCGTAGCTCCTTCTCCTCAGCTGTTCCTTGTCCAGCACTCCCAACCTCCTTATATTCCCCTCTCCCACTTCTCTGGTTGCCAGATATAGAGCTTCCTGCCTGGACTTCTATACTGACCCACTGGAGCTGTGTTGCTGCGTTCCCTGGTTGTTGTTCCAGAACGTTACCCTCCGGATCCCTGTTGGGCCTTTGTGGTCTGCTGTTGTTGCCCACCTGGGATTATATGTTTGTCTGTATTGTCTGTCCTCTCCTTGGTGTTTTCCTCTTAGTGTCAGTGGTGCGGACTAGTGATCCCACCGCCCTGTTCACTACCTAGGGCTCATCTAAGGGAAAGCCAGGGTTTAGGCATGTGATCGGCGTACGGGTGAGGAACCCGTCTAGGGACGTCAGGGCAGTCAGGTGCCAGCCGCAAGGTGAGTCAGGGGTCACCACCTTTCCCTCTCCCTTGGGCAGGGCCTTCCCTTTTCCCTCCCTTTGCGTGACGCCGGTCATTACACCGTCCTATGAACCGTTGGGATATTGTCCCTAACTTTCTGGATTTTTTTTAGCAAAGTAGTCGGCCATTTGCTGGCACAGTGCTTGAGAGTGCACCGTTGCTGCAATCTTACATCTAGGATTGGCTAGTTCTTTAGCCACTTTGACAAAGTTCTCTGGAGTTATTAGCCGCATTGCCTATTTTATTTGAGTAGTATGTTCTTTTGGTATTTTTAATATTATCTTTTGTAAAATGGCATCTTTTGTATTTAATTTTGGTGTCTTCTATGGTATTTTTCATCCAGGCCTTTTCAAGGGCTCTGGTAGTCTTTTTATACTCTCTTAATTCAGCAGTGAACCAAGGCAGGTTTTTATTAGGGGGACGACGTTGCTGTTTATGTTATATACAGTCATGTGAAAAAATTAGGACACCCTTTGAAAGCATGTGGTTTTTTGTAACATTTTTAATAAAAGGTTATTTCATCTCCGTTTCAACAATACAGAGAGATTAAAGTAATCCAACTAAACAAAGAAAACTGAAGAAAAGTCTTTTCAAGATCTTCTGTAAATGTCATTCTACAAAAATGCCTATTCTAACTGAGGAAAAAGATAGGACACCCTTGCCCCTAATAGCGAGTGTTACCTCCTTTGGCTGAAATAACTGCAGTGAGACGGTTCTTGTAGCCATCTACCAGTCTTCGACATCGGTCTGAGGAAATTTTACCCCACTCCTCAATGCAGAACTTTTTCAGCTGTGAGATGTTTGAGGGGTTTCTTGCACGTACAGCCCTTTTCAAGTCACCCCACAGCATCTCAATGGGATTCAAATCTGGACTTTGACTTGGCCATTCCAGGACTCTCCATTTCTTCCTTTTCAGCCAATCTTTGGTTGATTTACTAGTATGTTTTGGGTCATTGTCATGTTGCATGGTCCAGTTCCGCTTCAGCTTTAATTTTCTAACTGATGGTCTCACATGTTCTTCAAGCACCTTCTGATACACAGTAGAATTCATCGTGGATTCTATGATGGTGAGCTGACCAGGTCCTGCTGCAGCAAAGCAGCCCCAAACCATGACACTTCCACCTCCATGCTTCACAGTTGGTATGAGGTTCTTTTCTTGGAATGCTGTGTTTGGTTTACGCCAAACATGTCCTCTGCTGTTGTGTCCAAATAATTCAATTTTGGACTTATCTGTCCAAAGAACATTATTCCAGAAGTCCTGGTCTTTGTCAACTTTATCTCTGGCAAATGTCAGTCTGGCCTCGATGTTTCTCTTGGAAAGCAAAGGTTTCCTCCTTGCACACCTCCCATGCAAGTTAAACTTGTACAGTCTCTTTCTGATTGTAGAGGCATGTACTTCTACATCAACAGTAGCCAGAGCCTGCTGTAGTTCTCGAGATGACACTTTAGGGTTTTTGGAGACCTCTTTTAGCATCTTGCGGTCTGCTCTTGGGGTGAACTTGCTGGGGCGACCAGTCCTGGGCATGTTGGCAGTTGTTTTGAAAGCCCTCCACTTGTAGACTATCTTCCGGACAGTGGAATGGCTGATTTCAAAATCTTTTGAGATCTTTTTAAATCCCTTCCCAGACTCATAGGCTGCTACAATCTTTTTTCTGAAGTCCTCTGACAGCTCTTTTGCTCTCACCATGGTGCTCACTCTCACTTCAACAGTCAGGAGCACACCAAACTAAATGTCTGAGGTTTAAATAGGGCAAGCCTCATTCAACATGCAGAGTAACGTTCTACTAATTATGTGCACCTGGTGTGATATACCTGTGTGAGATCTGAGCCAATTTAAGAGGGTATACATGTGAGGGTGTCCTATCTTTTTCCTCAGTTAGAATAGGCATTTTTGTAGAATGACATTTACAGAAGATCTTGAAAAGACTTTTCTTCAGTTTTCTTTGTTTAGTCGGATTACTTTAATCTCTCTGTATTGTTGAAACAGAGATGAAATAACCTTTTATTAAAAATGTTACAAAAAACCACATGCTTTCAAAGGGTGTCCTAATTTTTTCACATGACTGTAGGTGCTAAGGTCTTTAGTGTAGCCTCTATACAATCATTAAAAGCTGTTAACTTTGCTTCCGTGGATTCTATGGAGCGGACTGAATCTATATTCGGATTCTCCTTAAAGCTGTTGCCAAATTCCTCCAAATTAAGAATTATCTAATTTCTTTGTTGGGTGAGAGTCTTATGTCTAACTGGAAAATGGGGAGCTATTTTTTAAAGGGGGGATAGGTTGAGTAAACAACAGATCATGTATGGATTGGACCTGTATCTCCACCCTGGATGTCAGAATCCAGTCCAGGATGTGGCCGCTGCTGTTAGTCGGGGAGGTCACCTCCTGCATGAAGCCAATGGTCTCAAGGGATGTTAATAATTGCTGGGTTTGGATGTTGGACACATCATTGGCCCAGCAATTTATGTCGCCCACAATGATGTTCTTCTGGCTATCTAGGAAGGCCGATGTGGCCAATTCCAGCAGTTCATCATCAAATCCTGGGGTGGGGGTGGGGGGGGTGTCAGACAATATAGATTGAGAAGACCTTTTCTGGACTCTCCTGGCATTTGATAGCTAGGTGTTCGAAAGTTTAGAAAATTGGGCCATTCTTAAGGGCTGTCATCATTAGATGCTCACGAAAGACCATTGCAACATCTCCACCTCTAGTGGTCCTGTCTATGTGAAGAATTTTGTGCAAGGGGGGACCAATTCATCCAAAATAGGATCCATCCCCTCCGAAAACCACATTTCAATTAGGTACAAATAGTCTAGATTATTAGATAAAATCAAATTGTAAATGTTGGCTGCATTCTTAACCGCAGAACGCCAGTTTAAAAGTGCCCCTTTCAGCATATGCTGGTTCTGAGTTGGAATCGGCCCCGAAGGTGTAATCTTTTTCGGGAAGATTTTCCTTCTTCTTAAATGCCTATGGGTTTTTGTCAAGATGGCGGATTTCCACAAATGATGTGTGGTCAATTTCCCCGTTGTTTGTGCGGGCAATAGTGACTATGTGGCCCCATCCAGAGCAATTAGCTCATTATGTGTGTACATCATCATATCGATAACTATCCTAAAAAATTTGTTATTGGAATAAAATTACTGTACAAGTCATAATAAAAATTTAAACTACAAAAGTAGTTACAAAAATAATTAGTACATTATAACAGACAAAGACATTAAAATGTCAATTGTGTTACCCAAGTTCTCCGATCAGACCAGGCGAGCATTTCCCGATAGTGAAGGAATCTTGGTGATGGCCAAGGGAGCAACCGCAATGTCAGTTAGTTGAATAATCCGTCCGTGCCCGTCCACGCCTGAATGGGCACAGACGGGCTTGCCTTTGGCACGCTGGCCGCGCCCACTGTGCTGGTGCAGTGGGGCCGGGGTAATAAGGGTACCTAATTAGGCCACACCCACAGTGTCTCTGTCGGGGCTCCGCCCATAGTGGTGTTCTTGGGATTCCTGTGAGAGAGGCTCTGGCAGGAGGAAGTCTCTTGCATTTGAGGTAGGTGCTGGAAGTTTAATTTGGATAAAGTGCTCGTGCTTCTCAGTTGGTGCAAGGTGCAAACAGATCTGGGATCCACTGCCCGCTCACCCGCTGGGGGGAGTCAATTAGCCTCTTCGCTGGCGCAGTGGGGCTGGGTTAATAAGGGTGCCTAATTAGGCCACACCCACAGTGTCTCTGTCGGGGCTCCATCTTTACCCCCCTGAACAACAGGTCACCATCTTTGCCCTTGGAATCCCCCCCCACCCCCAACATACAGATCACCATCTCTACCCCCCCTTAACAACAGATCACCATCGTTGCTCCTCCCAGCACACAGGTCACCATCTGTGCTCCCCCCCAGCACACAGGTCACCATCTCTGCCCCACCCTCTCCACAGGAGAGGTTGCCATCTCTACTCCGCCAGGACACAGGTTGCCATCTGTGCCCACTTCCCATAGCTCTCCCCAACGCTGAGTAGCAGTACACTGTTTCAGATGTGTGCACGGGCCTGCTAAATATATAGCAAAGTCACGTGACCACTGACATCTCACATTACTTCCCATGAAGTTCCCCACCAAAGATCTGCACCCTTAAGTCCCCCCACCCAAATGTGCATATCTCTGCCCCCCCACCCAGCACACAGGTTTCCATTTCTGCCCCCACACAGGTCCCCATCTCTGCTCCCCCCCCCACCCAGCACACAGGTCCCCATCTCTGCCCCCCCCCAAAAAAAAACAGGTCGCCATCTCTGCCCCCGAACTACCCCACCCCCGTCACACAGATCATCCTCTTTAACTCCCCGAACAGGTCACCATTGCTACCCCCTTCAGCAGACAACTGCCATCTCTGCTCCACCCCCTCCACACAAGATGTCGCCATCTCTTACTACTGTAAGCTTGTAGAAAAGAAGTAGTCCGTCACCGGGTGTGCAGCCGTAGTGGTCCAAATCTTCAGGAGTAGAAGCCCAGTCTCTCCAAAGGTATATAGTAGAAAGGTAGCAGGATTACGATAAGGCGAAAACAACACCGCCCAAGACACTTGCAGTATAGATAAATGGATTCTACTTTATTTGGGTGATGCTCATTAAATAAAACAACAACACGTTTCAGGGATACTTAGGTCCCCTCCATCAGCAGGGTAACAAAAATAAACAAGTTCTGAGTATTTATACTTAAAAAACTGCCAAAAAGATAAATAGTCCAACCCTAGGGGAGTGGTCACAACCCCCAGAGTCACATTTTGCATATTGGGGTGTTAAAATAATCAGTACACAAAGATGGTGGCTTGGTAAGCATTTACTGTCCACATTTTAACTGTATAAATGATTAAATAAAGTGACATCCAGGAGAAAAGGTATAAAAGAAAGTGGGCTGTACAGTATATATCCTGTGATCGCAACTTCGGCGATCGTGTGACAGGTTGCTAGGAGGCGGGGACACTATCAGTTGCCTCCGCCGGAGAAGGAGGAACGGCCAGCACTCTGTCTGCTGTCACGTGACCCCCGCGTCACGTAACAGCAAGATGGCCCTGTTTCGGAGGAGGAGGAGAGGCCGGTGTTTCGTTAGATTTCCCTACCCTCATCACTTCCGGCCGCACCGGACATGACGTGAGGAGGTGTGCTGCGCACAACAACGGGGTAGGGAAATTTCACAGCAGAGTTACCTGGACAACGGCTGACACTGCGCATGCGGCTGGAGCCTCACCAGCAGTTAGGGTTTGGAAAAATTACGGGCCAGTGCGCAGGCACGGTGATCGGATGGAACGCTGTGTTTCTGAAATTTCTTTTTTATATTATACCTATGCTTATTCTGTTGCGTAGAGATTGTATAGTGCGACCCACATATTGTAGGCCGCGCGGACATTCTAACACATAAATTATATGTGTGGACTTGCAGTTCAAGCGCCAAGTATTTGGAATGATTCTACATCCCTTTTGTTTTCAAAACAGTTTTTTGGGCAGATGGTCTCACAGCATAAACATCTTGGTTGGCCGCATTTTTTGCTGCCTTGTTTTTGAGAGATGGCAATGTGTTTGTTAGTAGTAACCTGATTTTTCAGATTACTTGGGGCTAGAATATTTTTGAGAGTACGAGCTCTTCTGTAAGTGAGAAGGGGTCCTTTTGGGATGATTTGGTTTAAAACAGGGTCTTTTGTTAGAAGATGCCAGTGTTTATTGAGCAAGTAGTTGCTCTCTTTGGTGGGAGCTCCTGATTTCGGCAGTCTTTCTCTAGAGTACAGTTTTGTCTGACTCTCTTAAACTGACTGTACAGAATGTTCCCCTGGGTGAATATTTCTAGGTCAAGGTATTCAATTCTAGTCTTGTGGTAGGAGCCCGTGAACGATACCCCCCACTTATTGTTGTTTAGATATGTGATGAAGTCTTCTATACTTGTGCTTTCCCCTTTTCAGATGATAATCAGATCATCAATGTATCTTGAAAAAAAAAATATTGCTCGTCCAGAAGGGGGTCTGGTAAATGTGAGATTCTTCAAACATACCCATAAAGATGTTGGTGAAATTCGGCGCAAAGCAAGTACCCATAGCAGTAACCCGTACCTGTCTGTAGATCTGGTCTTGAAATTGAAATGTGTTATGTGTAAGTATGAATTTTATGCTTTTGATGATGAACTCTTTCTGTTGTGTTGGCATGGTAGGATCTTTGGTCAGAAAGTTGGATATGTATTTTGTCCCCAGGTCATGTGAAATGTTAGAATAAAGAGATGAAACATCCAGAGTCAGCAAATAGTAGGAGTCCTCCTATTGTATACCCTTTAATTCCATTATAAGGGAAGTTGAGTCTTTAATGTAGGATTTCAAGTTGACTACAT
Organism: Bufo gargarizans; assembly: GCF_014858855.1. Lineage (NCBI taxonomy): Eukaryota > Metazoa > Chordata > Amphibia > Anura > Bufonidae > Bufo > Bufo gargarizans. Next base: position 337,550,327 of record NC_058080.1, read on the forward strand.
ATTTTTGTAGAAAAATATCTACAGTTGAAAGAAAAAGTATTTAAACCCTTTGGAATGATATTGATTTCTGCACAAGTTGGTCAGAAAATGTTCCTTGATCTTCATCTAAGTCACAACAATAGACAATCACAGTCTGCTTAAAATAATAACACACAAAGAATTAAATGATACCATGTTTTTATTGAACACATCATGTAAACATTCACCGTGCAGGTGGAAAAAGTGTGTGAAACCCTAGACTAATGACATTTCCAAGAGCTAATTAGAGTGAGGTGTCAGCCAACTGGAGTCAAATCAATGAGATGAGATTGGAGGTGTTGGTTACAGCTGCCCTGCCCTATAAAATGTCACGATAGGTAGGTAAGCGGGAAAATAACCAAACACAGGAAAACAAACAGAACAAACGACTAGGCCCAAAAGCTAGGGAAAAAAGGGTCACCTCCTAGCGATCACAAAAAGCTTTCCCTAAACTGCTGTGCCCATGTGCATACTCTTAGGGTGGATATGCACATGCCCTCGTGCCTAAACCTAAACTCCCTGGGCAAACACTAAGCAGCAGGGAAAAGGGAAGAGGCAACCTGCTACTTCAAACCAGGAAGAAGCAAGCGTCTCCCTAGAGGCCTAGATAAAACACACAAAGGGAAATGAAGGAAAGGACTTATCTTGAGCAGAGCTGGAGCAGATGATCCACCACAAATCAAGAGCTCCCAGGAAAGAACTATAACCTGCACAGGCCACTGAGGGAAGGAGGAATAAATAGCCTTACTAACAATGAAACACAGTACACCTGAGGGAAGGTGGATCCAGCTCAAACCCAAATCAAAACAAACAAAGAAGTCAGACATATGCAGCCAGTCTGACAGATCACGGGGCAAGGCGTGACAGTACCCCCCCCCCCCCTTTTACGGGTGACCTCCGGACACCCCGGACCAACTTTATCCGGGTGTGCCCTGTGAAAGGCCCTCACCAGGCGGCTAGCACTGACATCAGCAGCCGGAACCCACATTCTTTCCTCGGGACCGTATCCCTTCCAGTGCACCAGGTATTGGAGGGAACCCCGAAGAACACGTGAGTCGAGAATCTTAAAGATTTCAAACTCCAAATTGCCATCCACTAGGACACGGGGAGGTGGCAATGAAGATGGTTCCACAGGTTCCACATATTTCTTTAATATAGACCTGTGAAACACATTATGGATATTCCAGGTCTGCGGAAAATCAAGACTAAACGCCACCGGGTTGACAATCGCAGAGATTTTGTAAGGGCCAATAAATCTTGGACCCAATTTACAAGATGTTACCTTCAGCTTAATGTTTCTAGCGGACAACCACACCGAATCACCCACACACACAGGTCCGGACCAGTTATACGTCTCCTGTCAGCCATCCGTTTATATCTTTCACACATCTTTTCCAAATTAACTTGGATCTTCCGCCAGATAGATGACAAGGCGGAAGAGAATCTCTCCTCTTCAGGCATCTCAGAAGAATCAGTCCCAGAAAAAGTACCAAACTGTGGGTGAAAACCATATGCGCCAAAAAATAGCGACTTATCAGTGGACTATTGTCTACGGTTATTCAAGGCAAATTCGGCTAGAGACAAGAACAAGGACCAGTCATTCTGGTTCTCGGCAAAAAAACACCTCAAATAGGTCTCCAGGTTTTGGTTAGTGTGCTCTATCTGACCATTCGACTGGGGATGAAAAGCCTAAGAAAAAGACAGTTGAATTCCCAGACGAAAGAACGCCCTCCAAAACCTGGAAACAAATTGCGTCCCCCTATCAGACACCACATCAGAGGGAATGCCAGGTAGTTTCACAATGTTATCGATAAAAACCTGAGCGAGAGTTTTGGCATTGGGCAAGCTAGGCAACGGTACAAAGTGGGCCATCTTACTGAAGTGGTCCACTACCACCAAAATCACAGTTTTCCTAGAGGAACTCGGTAAATTGGTAATAAAGTCCATGGACGAATGCATCCAAGGACGAGATGGGATGGATAAAGGAATCCTGAAGGCCGAGTGTGAGCCACCTTCGCGCGTGCAGAAGTCTCACAAGCTGTCACATAACCCTCCACACCCTTGCGCAACCCTGGCCACCATAATCTCTGGGAAATGAGATCTATGGTGGATTTGCTTCCAGGATATCCCGCAAGAACCGTATTATGATGTTCTTTGAACACCTTGTATCGCAGTTCAGCAGGAACAAACAACTTGTCTGGACAAGAATCAGGAACCTCCTCCTGGGCCCCCAACACCTCCATCTCCAACTCGGGGTACAGAGCGGAAACCACCACCCCATCAGCCAAAATCGGAGCGGGATCCTTCGACTCACTCCCCCCAGGAAAACTACGTGACAACGCATCTGCCTTGAGGTTTTTAATCCCAGGGCGAAAGTTGACCACAAAATTGAACCTAGCAAAAAACAGTGACCATCTAGCCTGTCCAGAATTCAGGCGCTTAGCAGACTGCAAGTAAGCCAAATTCTTGTGGCCAGTATATACCGTAATAGGATGAGTAGCCCCCTCCAACCAATGACGCCATTTTTCAAAGGCCAATTTATTGGCCAGCAACTTTCTATCTCCTACATCATAATTTCTTTCAGCGGCCGAGAGTTTCTTAGACAAAAAAGCACACGGGCGCCATTTGCTAGGGGATGGACTCTGCGACAGAACTTCTCCGACCCCACTTCTGATGCATCAACCTCCACGATGAACGGTTGAGACACATCAGGTTGCATCAGAATGGGAGCAGACGCAAAACATTTCTTAATAGCAGAAAAGGCCTGTAATGCCTCATCCGATCAGACAGAAAAGTCGGCGCCTTTTTTAGTCATATCTGTCAAAGGTTTTACAATGGTGGAATAATTCAAGATGAATTTTCTGTAGTAATTGGTAAAACCCCAAAAACGCATCAGAGCTTTCTGATTCTCAGGCCGGTCCCATTCCAGTACTGCCCGGACCTTTTCGGGGTCCATACAAAAACCAGAGTCAGAAAGCAGGTATCCTAAAAACGGTAGCTCCTGGACAGCACATACACATTTTTCCAATTTTGAATACAATTTATTCTCCCGAAGGATCGACAACACCTGTCTCACATGATCCTGATGGGTCTCCAAATCGGGCGAGTAAATTAGTATATTATCAAGGTAAATAACAATGAACCTTCCCAACTAAATGATGAAAATTTTTATGACAAATCGCTGAAAGACCGCTGGCGCATTAGTTAAACCAAAGGGCATGACAAGATTCTCGAAATGACCTTTGGGTGTATTGAGGGCCGTTTTCCACTCATCACCTTCCTTAGTTCGGATCAGACTATAAGCTCCTCTTAAATCCAACTTGGAGAACACCTTGGCTCTGACAATTTGATCAAATAGATCAGAAATCAAAGGAAGGGGATACGGATCACGGACCGTAATGAGATTCAATTCCCTGGAAATCTAAACACGGTCTAAGTGATCCGTCTTTTTTTTTTACGAAAAAGAAGCCAGCGGCCACAGGGGACTTAGATGGCCTAATATGTCCCTTTGCCAAACTCACTGCAATATACTTACGCATTGCTTCTCTTTTGGGTTGGGAAAGGTTGTATAGTCGAGATTTTGGCAGTTTAGGTCCAGGGATGAGATTGACCGGACAATCATATTCTCGATGGGGAGGCAGCTCGTGAGCTCCACCCTCCGAGAATACGTCCGCAAAATCAGAAAGAAACTGAGGTAGGACCGTAGTTGACACCACTGATATAGAAGCACAAAGCAATTAGATGGCCACAAGAAAAGAGAAGGCGCTTATAGGTAATGGTTAACAAGATACTATTACTTACTCCTAACCAAAATTGCTACTCACCTGGTTTGGTTGCACTGTGTGTAGTGCAGCTCTGGTGGAGGTAAAAGGGTTAGGGCCGTCTGGGTTGGTGCTGCCGGATATTGTCCAAGTTGACCATGGGCGGGAGCCAAGCCGCCACTTTGGTGCGTATTATGGTATATGAAAGGAAGCTCGTCTGCACTGGGTTCATACGGCGAGCGGATGGACACAAGGCGCAATTCACAACCCAATTGTGGATACAAGGTATTTTTTATTTAGCAAAGACGACGTGTTTCGGGGTACACAGGACCTCTTTATCAAGTCTAGAAAACACAAAGGTTGATACAATAATAGAAATAATTAATGAGAGGTTCCTAATAGTTGGAGGGGGGTGGCTAAATTTTTTTTTCATATATGTATATACATGTAAACGGATCAATAAATAGAAGATTAAATTAAAACAAAAAAAAAATATTAAAAAATCTATATGTATAAAAAATGACAAAATCTTTTGGAGGTGTGTTTGTTATGAGAAATTTCATAAATATGAGCAAGTATAAGTATACGTAATAGCGGGTTAATGTACAGTCGTGGCCAAAAGTTTTGAGAATGACACAAATATTAGTTTTCACAAAGTTTGCTGCTAAACTGCTTTTAGATCTTTGTTTCAGTTGTTTCTGTGATGTAGTGAAATATAATTACACGCACTTCATACGTTTCAAAGGCTTTTATCGACAATTACATGACATTTATGCAAAGAGTCAATATTTGCAGTGTTGGCCCTTCTTTTTCAGGACCTCTGCAATTCGACTGGGCATGCTCTCAATCAACTTCTGGGCCAATTCCTGACTGATAGCAACCCATTCTTTCATAATCACTTCTTGGAGTTTGTCAGAATTAGGCCGAATGCACATGGCTGTTTTTTACGTCCGTGAGCGGTCCGTGGAACCGCGGCCTGGATTCCTGCTCTGAGCAGGAGCGCACGGCGTCATTGGTTGCTATGACGACGTGCGCTCCCTGCTGCCGCCACAGTACAGTAATACACTGGTATAGATCATACCAGTGTATTACTGGACTGTGGCGGCAGCAGGGAGCGCACGGCGTCATAGCAACCAATGACGCCGTGCGCTCCTGCTCTCAACAGGAATCCAGGCCGCGGTTCCACGGACCGCTCACGGCCGTGAAAAACGGCCGTGTGCATTCGGCCTTAGTGGGTTTTTGTTTGTCCATCCGCCTCTTGAGGATTGACCACAAGTTATCAATGGGATTAAGATCTGGGGAGTTTCCAGGCCATGGACCCAAAATGTCAACGTTTTGGTCCCCGAGCCACTTAGTTATCACTTTTGCCTTATGGCACGGTGCTCCATCGTGCTGGAAAATGCATTGTTCTTCACCAAACTGTTGTTGGATTGTTGGAAGAAGTTGCTGTTGGAGGGTGTTTTGGTACCATTCTTTATTTATGGCTGTGTTTTTGGGCAAAATTGTGAGTGAGCCCACTCCCTTGGATGAGAAGCAACCCCACACATGAATGGTCTCAGGATGCTTTACTGTTGGCATGACACAGGACTGATGGTAGCGCTCACCTTTTCTTCTCCAGACAAGCCTTTTTGCTGATGCCCCAAACAATCGGAAAGAAGCTTCATTGGAGAATATGACTTTGCCCCAGTCCATTCACCATATTTTCTGCAGAAGATCAATCTGTCCCTGATGTTTTTTTTGGAGAGAAGTGGCTTCTTTGCTGCCCTTCTTGACACCAGGCCATTTTCCAAAAGTCTTAGCCTCACTGTGCGTGCAGATGCGCTCACACCTGCCTACTGGCATTCCTGAGCAAGCTCTGCACTGGTGGCACTCCGATCCCACAGCTGAATCCTCTTTAGGAGACGATCCTGACACTTGCTGGACTTTCTTGGACGCCCTGAAGCCTTCTTAACAAGAACTGAACCTCTTTCCTTGAAGTTCTTGATGATCCTATAAATTGATTGAGGTGCAATCTTAGTAGCCACAATATCCTTCTCTGTGAAGCCATTTTTATGCAACGCAATGATGGCTGCACGCGTTTCTTTGCAGGTCACCATGGTTAACAATGGAAGAACAATGATTTCAAGCATCACCCTCCTTTTAAAAGGTCAAGTCTGCCATTCTAACCCAATCAGCCTGACATAATGATCTCCAGCCTTGTGCTCGTCAACATCCTCACCGAGTTAACAAGACGATTACTGAAATGATCTCAGCAGGTCCTTTAATCGCCTCCGAACCGCCTAACGCAGATTCGCGTTCCGGAAGCGGCAGCGCTGCGCAGAGTCATGCTTAGCCGGCCCGCGCATGCGCATCGCGGGCCGGCAAAAGTTTGAGGGGGGTCATGTCACCAGCCTGCCAGCCAATGATCGTTGCTGGCAGGCTGGCGATTTAAAAAAAATCCAATCAGAAGCCATATAACACATCATATTAGCAAATATGATGTGTTAAATGGCTTCCCGGCTCCTCTGCTGGTCCTTTTCGTCGGTTGGTCTCAGCAGAGGAGCAGGCTTCACAGTGAGTAGCACCAAACAGCACACTTAGCCCCAGATCACCCCCCTGCACAGCAATTAACCCCTTGATCACCCCTTCTTGCCCCTGTCAATCACTAGTGAAAGTGAAAAAAGTGATCAGTGTAAACTGTCACCTTTTTTCCCACTGGTATTGACTGTTAGGTTTTAGGGATAGTTTAGGCCCCTTGGTTAGGTAGTTTAGCGATCAGTTAGCGCCCAGCCTACCGCACCGCAGTCACTTATTCGCTGATTAGCATATCGCTAATCAGCTTTTGTACTTTTATAGTATCTGGAAGTGATCAAAACTGATCACAGTCAGATCTATAATTGTATTAGTGTCACCTTAGTTCGTCCTCCACCCAAAACGCAGTGTTTGCCCGATCAACCGCAGCGGCCTCCGATACTTTGCTAGCCTCCCATTTGTAAGACAGGCTTTCTTTTTTTCTTGGGTAGTCTCAGGGAATACCCCTAAATTTAGTTGCACAAATGTCAAACAGGGGGTATTCTTCTGAAGAGGCCTACAGGCTTCTGACCCAGTCGGATGAGGACTGGGAACCCTCATCTGACGAATCTAGCGGGTGAGAATATGAACCTGTAGAAAGCAGTGGCACTCTGACCCAAAGTTCGGACGAGGAGGTTGAGGTCCCTGATACCACCAGGCGTACCCGGCCCCGTGTCTCTAGACCACAGGTTGTGCAGGATCCGCTTCAAGGGCAGCAGAGTGGGGCTGGCGCTGTCAGATTACGTGGTGAGGCATACACCAGCAGCGCAGAACCTCCCTGGACCTAGTACCAGCACTGCCGTACAACATGGTGAAGTGGCGAGCACCAGAAGGGCAGTTGAAGCTGGTACGGTGGCACGTGCAGTAGTTACCCCGTCGCAGCCACTGCACAGACGGGCCCGTAGACCCCCTAGAATCCCTGAGGTGCTGGCAAATCCTGATTGGCAGTCCCCAACTTCAGCCGCACCATTAGTTCCCCCTTTCACCGCCCAGTCTGGAGTTCGGGTTGAGACAGCTCAGATCGGTTCGGCCCTGGGATTTTTTGAGCTGTTCTTGACTGCAGAACTCTTGGACTTAGTTGTGGCAGAAACAAATCGGTATGCCACTCAATTTATATCCGCCAACCCGGGAAGCTATTATGCCCAGCCTTTCCGGTGGAAACCAGTCCAAGTTTCCGAAATTAACATTTTTCTGGGCCTTCTCCTCAACATGGGTCTAACCAAAAAGCATGAATTGCGGTCATATTGGTCCACGAACCCAATTCATCACATGCCCATGTTCTCTGCTGCAATGTCCAGGGCACGTTTTGAGGCCATCCTACGTTTCCTGCACTTTAGAGACAACACCACCTCCCGTCCCAGAGGCCACCCAGCTTCTGACCGGCTCCACAAAATTCGGCCCCTCATAGACCACTTCAACCAGAAATTTGCAGATTTGCATACCCCTGAGCAAAACATCTGCGTAGCCGAGTGACCAAAAATAAAAACTTCCATAAACTCACTATGCCCATCACGAAATACCTTGGGGTGTCTTCTTTCCAAAATGGGGTCACTTGTGGGGTAGTCTCACCCAGCATGGGTATATGTAAAATGACACCCCAAAACACATTCCCCAACTTCTCCTGAGTACGGCGATACCACATGTGTGACACTTTTTTGCAGCCAAGGTGGGCAAAGGGGCACACATTCCAAAGAGCACCTTTCGGATTTCACCGGTCATTTTTTACAGATTTTTATTTCAAACTTCTTCTCACGCATCTGGGCCCCTAAAATGCCAGGGCAGTATAACTACCCCATAAGTGACCCCATTTTGGAAAGAAGACACCCCAAGGTATTTTGTGATGGGCATAGTGAGTTCATGGAAGTTTTTATTTTTTGTCACAAGTTAGTGGAATATGAGACTTTGTAAGAATAAATAAATAAAAAAATCATAAATAAAAAACTTGTGACAAAAAATAAAAAGTTCTATGAACTCACTATGCCCATCAGCGAATACCTTAGGGTGTCTACTTTCCGAAAAGGGGTCATTTGTGGGGGTTTTCTACTGTCTGGGCATTGTAGAACCTCAGGAAACACGACAGGTGCTCAGAAAGTAAGAGCTGCTTCAAAAAGCGGAAATTCACATTTTTGTACCATAGTTTGTAAACGCTATAACTTTTACCCAAACCATTTTTTTTTACCCAAACATTTTTTTTTTATCAAAGACATGTAGAACAATAAATTTAGTGAAAAATGTATATATGGATGTCGTTTTGAAAGTGAAAAATGTCATTTTTTTGCAAAAAAAATCGTTAAATTTCGATTAATAACAAAAAAAGTAAAAATGTCAGCAGCAATGAAATACCACCAAATGAAAGCTCTATTAGTGAGAAGAAATGGAGGTAAAATTCATTTGGGTGGTAAGTTGCATGACCGAGCAATAAACGGTGAAAGTAGTGTAGTGCAGAAGTGTAAAAAGTGGCCTGGTCATTAAGGGGGTTTCAGCTAGGGGGCTGAAGTGGTTAATGACAGCAATCAAATGCAGTGGAAAGTTTTTTTGGGGATTAAGTTAATTTTCATTGCAAAGAAGGACTATGCAATTCATCTGATCACTCTTCATAACATTCTGGAGTGTATGCAAATTGCTATTATAAAAACTTAAGCAGCAACTGGTATCTCTTTATCTAAAGTGCTAGTTTTAAAACCAAGATTTTGGAGGAACTGAAAATCAATAAGGTTCACCCCTGCACCACTGTCAACAAATACCTTAAAATCAAAATTTCCTGACTCTAGCAGGCAGGCAGGGGAAAATGGGTATTGCAGGGAGAATGCATATTTGCTTGCTCAGACCTCTCATTTACACTACCAACAGTCAGGGAAGTCTTTTTTTTTTCTCTTTATGTGCATACCGCCGTAGATTTCATTAGCGCTTTGAGGTTTAACAAAAGGACATGCACAAACAAAATGATCTTCTTTTCCAGAGAAGTAACACAGCTTATTCAGCATCCTAAAATCCCTATCACTTGAGCAAAAGGAAACCTGGCCCAACTGCATAGGCTCCTCTCCTGCTCCAGATCCAAAAGTCATATTACCCCAGGGACTAGGTGGGATGGATCCACTTACAGACGGGACCCCCCACTCGAGAGGAATCTTATATTTTTCTCTAAGACGTCTATCAAGCTGCACTGCCAAAGACATGCCGTCTCTAATGAATTGGGATACTCATGAAAAGCAAGGGCATCTTTCAACCTCTGAGATAGCCTTTCACAAAACTGACTCCGGAGTGCAGGATCATTCCAGCCCAAGTCAGTTGCCCATCTTCTAAATTCTGCACAATACGACTCCGCAGTACGTTCTCCCTGTAACAAACTGCGCAGCTTAGATTCAGCCATAGAGACCCGGTCTGGGTCATCATAAATCAAGCCCAAGGCTCTAAAAAATGCATCCACCGACCGGAGGGATGGTGAACCAGTCGGCAGAGAAAAAGCCCAGGAGTCCCTATAATAATTCCCCATTCTTTGATTCTCGTCACCAGATGACATTGGCCGCAGACGAAAATACAACCTGCAGGATGCTCTGAACTGAATAAAGTAATCACCACCCCCTGAGAACCTATCAGGGAGAGCGACTTTAGGCTCTAAGCAGAGCTGATTTTCTCCAACGGCGCCAGACGCCAAAGCATTCAGACACCGTGCAACAGAACTGCGGAGATCAGCAACCTCCAGCGATAATCCCTGCATGCGATCAACCAAGGCATCCATAGCCTCCATTTTGCAAACAGCAGGGATATGACAGTTTTTTTTTAGGTGGGTTATAATGTCATGATAGGTAGGTAAGCAGGGAAATAACCAAACACAGGAAAACAAACAGAACAAACGACTAGGCCCAAAAGCTAGGGAAAAAAGGGTCACCTCCTAGCGATCCCTAAAAGTTTTTCCTAAACTGCTGTGCCCATATGCATACCCTTAGGTTGGATATGCACATGCCCTCGTGCCTAAACCTAAACTCCCTGGGAAAACGCTAAGCAGCAGGAAAAAAGGGAAGAGGCAACCTGCTTCTTCAAACCAGGCCTAGAGGCATAGATAAAACACACAAAGGGAAATGAAGGAAAGGACTTATCTTGAGCAGAGCTGGAGCAGACGATCCACCACAAATCAAGAGGTCCCAGGAAAGAACTATAACCCGCACAGGCCACTGAGGGAAGAAGGTTATCCCTCCTTCCCTCACTGGCCTGTGCGGGTTATAGTTCTTTCCTGGGAGCTCTTGAAGATCAGATCACATTTTATGACCAATTTGTGCAGAAATCCATATCATTCCAAAGGGTTCACATACTTTTTCTTGCAACTGTATGTAATGCGATAGATTCCGAGTTAGTGATTGCACCCCGGAGATGATTGGTCTAGATCAGTGATGGCGAACCTTTTAGAGACCGAGTGCCCAAACTGCAACACAAAACCAACTTATTTATCACAAAGTGCCAAAACGGCAGTTTAACATGAATACTACAGTTCAATATAGTATATGTTCCATGCACTTTGTCATTTAGCTATATAGCTTGCCTGCATTGAATGTGCTGCCTGTACTGTTCATAGTGCGCCCAGCGTTGATGAATGGCAAGAAAAGCCTAAGGCATATAGGAATTCCTTAGACTTTTTCCAGGGCATGGGTGCCCACAGAGAGGGCTCTGAGTGCCGCCTCTGGCACCCGTGTCATAGGTTCGCCACCACTGGTCTAGATGATTGGTCTGTGTTATGCAAGGCACCAATGAAACAGACCAGTGAGGATGAAGTCAAAGGGGTTTATTAACCACTTCAACCCCGCTAGCTAAAACCCCCTTCATGACCAGGCCACTTTTTACACTTCTGCACTACACTACTTTCACCGTTTATCGCTCGGTCATGCAACTTACCACCCAAATGAATTTTACCTCCTTTTCTTCTCACTAATAGAGCTTTCATTTGGTGGTATTTTATTGCTGCTGACATTTTTACTTTTTTTGTTATTAATCGAAATGTAACGATTTTTTTGCAAAAAAATGACATTTTTCACTTTCAGCTTAAAAATTTAGCAAAAATAACAACATCCATATATAAATTTTTCGCTAAATTTATTGTTCTACATGTCTTTGATAAAAAAAAAAAGTTGGGCAAAAAAAAAATGGTTTGGGTAAAAGTTATAGCGTTTACAAACTATAGTACAAAAATGTGAATTTCCGCTTTTTGAAGCAGCTCTGACTTTCTGAGCACCTGTCATGTTTCCTGAGGTTCTACAATGCCCAGATGGTATAAAACCCCCACAAATGACCCCATTTCGGAAAGTAGACACCCTAAGGTATTCGCTGATGGGCAAAAAAAATTTTCTTACAAAGTCTCATATTCCACTAACTTGCGACAAAAAATAAAAAATTCTAGGAACTCGCCATGCCCCTCACGGAATACCTTGGGGTGTCTTCTTTCCAAAATGGGGTCACTTGTGGCGTAGTTATACTGCCCTGACAATTTAGGCGCCCAAATGTGTGAGAAGAACTGTGCAATCAAAATGTGTAAAAAATGGCCTGCGAAATCCGAAAGGTGCACTTTGGAATATGTGCCCCTTTGCCCACCTTGGCTGCAAAAAAGTGTCACACATCTGGTATCGCCGTACTCAGCAGAAGTTGGGGAATGTGTTTTGGGGTGTCATTTTACATATACCCATGCTGGGTGAGAGAAATATCTTGGCAAAAGACAACTTTTCCAATTCTTTTATACAAGGTTGGCATTTGACCAAGATATTTTTCTCACCCAGCATGGGTATATGTAAAATGACACCCCAAAACACATTCCCCAACTTCTGCTGAGTACGGCGATACCAGATGTGTGACACTTTTTTGCAGCCAAGGTGGGCAAAGGGGCACATATTCCAAAGTGCACCTTTCGGATTTCGCAGGCCATTTTTTACACATTTTGATTGCACAGTTCTTCTCACACATTTGGGCGCCTAAATTGTCAGGGCAGTATAACTACGCCACAAGTGACCCCATTTTGGAAAGAAGACACCCCAAGGTATTCTGTGAGGGGCATGGCGAGTTCCTAGAATTTTTTATTTTTTGTCGCAAGTTAGTGGAATATGAGACTTTGTAAGGAAAAAAGAAAAAAAAGAAAAATCATCATTTTCCGCTAACTTGTGACAAAAAATAAAAAATTCTAGGAACTCGCCGTGCCCCTCACGGAATACCTTGGGGTGTCTTCTTTCCAAAATGGGGTCACTTGTGGCGTAGTTATACTGCCCTGGCAATTTAGGGGTCCAAATGTGTGAGAAGTACTTTGCAATCAAAATGTGTAAAAAATGGCCTGCGAAATCCGAAAGGTGCACTTTGGAATATGTGCCCCTTTGCCCACCTAGGCTGCAAAAAAGTGTCACACATCTGGTATTGCCGTACTCAGGAGAAGTTGGGGAATGTGTTTTGGGGTGTCATTTTACATATACCCATGCTGGGTGAGAGAAATATCTTGGCAAAAGACAACTTTTCCAATTTTTTTATACAAGGTTGGCATTTGACCAAGATATTTTTCTCACCCAGCATGGGTATATGTAAAATGACACCCCAAAACACATTCCCCAACTTCTGCTGAGTACGGCGATACCAGATGTGTGACACTTTTTTGCAGCCAAGGTGGGCAAAGGGGCACATATTCCAAAGTGCACCTTTCGGATTTCGCAGGCCATTTTTTACACATTTTGATTGCAAAGTTCTTCTCACACATTTGGGCGCCTAAATTGCCAGGGCAGTATAACTACGCCACAAGTGACCCCATTTTGGAAAGAAGACACCCCAAGGTATTCTGTGAGGGGCATGGCGAGTTCCTAGAATTTTTTATTTTTTGTCGCAAGTTAGTGGAATATGAGACTTTGTAAGGAAAAAAGAAAAAAAAGAAAAATCATCATTTTCCGCTAACTTGTGACAAAAAATAAAAAATTCTAGGAACTCGCTGTGCTCCTCACGGAATACCTTGGGGTGTCTTCTTTCCAAAATGGGGTCACTTGTGGCGTAGTTATACTGCCCTGGCAATTTAGGGGTCCAAATGTGTGAGAAGTACCTTGCAATCAAAATCTGTAAAAAATGGCCTGCGAAATCCGAAAGGTGCACTTTGGAATGTGTGCCCCTTTGCCCACCTAGGCTGCAAAAAAGTGTCACACATCTGGTATTGCCGTACTCAGGAGAAGTTGGGGAATGTGTTTTGGGGTGTCATTTTACATATACCCATGCTGGGTGAGAAAAATATCTTGGTCAAATGCCAACCTTGTATAAAAAAATTGGAAAAGTTGTCTTTTGCCAAGATATTTCTCTCACCCAGCATGGGTATATGTAAAATGACACCCCAAAACACATTCCCCAACTTCTCCTGAGTACGGCGATACCAGATGTGTGACACTTTTTTGCAGCCTAGATGCGCAAAGGTGCCCAAATTCCTTTTAGGAGGGCATTTTTAGACATTTGGATCCCAGACTTCTTCTCACACTTTCGGGCCCCTAAAAAGCCAGGGCAGTATAAATAACCCACATGTGACCCCACTTTGGAAAGAAGACACCCCAAGGTATTCAATGAGGGGCATGGCGAGTTCATAGAAAAAAAAATTTTTTTGTTTTTTTCTCACAAAGTCTCACTTTCCGCTAACTTAGGACAAAAATTTCAATCTTTCATAGACTCAATATGCCCCTCACGGAATACCTTGGGGTGTCTTCTTTCCGAAATGGGGTCACATGTGGGGTATTTATACTGCCCTGGCTTTTTAGGGGCCCTAAAGCGTGAGAAGAAGTCTGGAATATAAATGTCTAAAAATGTTTACGCATTTGGATTCCGTGAGGGGTATGGTGAGTTCATGTGAGATTTTATTTTTTGACACAAGTTAGTGGAATATGAGACTTTGTAAGAAAAAACAAACAAAAAAATATATATATTTCCGCTAACTTGGGCCAAAAGAATGTCTGAATGGAGCCTTACAGGTCGGTGATCAATGACAGGGGGGTGATCAATGACAGGGGGGTGATCACCCATATAGACTCCCTGATCACCCCCCTGTCATTGATCACCCCCCTGGTAAGGCTCCATTCAGACGTCCGTATGATTTTTACGGATCCATGGATACATGGATCGGATCCGCAAAACACATGCGGACGTCTGAATGGAGCCTTACAGGGGGGTGATCAATGACAGGGGGTGATCAGGGAGTGTATATGGGTGATCACCCCCCTCATTGATCACCCCCCTGTAAGGCTCCATTCAGACGTCCGTATGATTTTTACGGATCCATGGATACATGGATCGGATCCGCAAAACACATGCGGACGTCTGAATGGAGCCTTACAGGGTGGCGATCAATGACAGGGGGGTGATCAATGACAGGGAGTGATCAGGGAGTGTATATGGGTGATCACCCCTCTGTCATTGATCACCCCCCTGTAAGGCTCCATTCAGACGTCCGCATGTGTTTTGCGGATCCGATCCATGTATCTATGGATCCATAAAAATCATACGGACGTTTGAATGGAGCCTTACAGGGGGGTGATCAATGACAGGGGGTGATCAGGGAGTGTATATGGGTGATCACCCCCCTGTCATTGATAACCCCCCTGTAAGGCTCCATTCAGACGTCCGTATGATTTTTACGGATCCATGGATCCATGGATCGGATCCGCAAAACACATGCGGACGTCTGAATGGAGCCTTACAGGGGGGTGATCAATGACAGGGGGGTGATCAGGGAGTGTATATGGGTGATCACCCGCCTGTCATTGATCACCCCCCCTGTAAGGCTCCATTCAGACGTCCGCATGTGTTTTGCAGATCCGATCCATGTATCCATGGATCCATAAAAATTATACGGACGTCTGAATGGAGCCTTACAGGGGGGTGATCAATGACAGGGGGGGTGATCAATGACAGGGAAGTGATCAGGGAATCTATATGGGTGATCACCCGCCTGTCACTGATCACTCCCCTGTAAGGCTCCATTCAGACGTCCGTATGTGTTTTGCGGATCCGATCCATGTATCCGTGGATCCCTAAAAATCATACGGACGTCTGATCGTAGCCTGACAGGGGGGGTGATCAATGACAGGGGGGTGATCAATGACAGGGGGGTGATCAGGGAGTTTATATGGGGTGATCAGGGGTTCATAAGGGGTTAATAAGTGATGGGGGGAGGGTGTAGTGTAGTGTGGTGTTTGGTGCGACTTTACTGACCTACCTGTGTCCTCTGGTGGTTGATCCTAACAAAAGGGACCACCAGAGGACCAGGTAGCAGGTATATTAGACGCTGTTATCAAAACAGCGTCTAATATACCTGTTAGGGGTTAAAAAAATCAGATCTCCAGCCTGCCAGCGAGCGATCGCCGCTGGCAGGCTGGAGATCCACTCGCTTACCTTCTGTTCCTGTGAGCGCGCGTTCCTGTGAGCGCGCGTGCCTGTGTGCGCGCGCTCACAGGAAATCTCGGCCCTCACGAGATGACGCGTATATGCGTCACTCTGCGCAGGGCTGCCGCCTCCGGACCGCACATCTGCGTTAGGCGGTCCGGAGGCAGTTAACAAAATAAACAAAGTCCAGATAAACTTCACTGGGCAAACATCAGGCAAACAAAAAACAAAGGAAAGTCAGGAGTAGTCCCGATCCGTGCATAAGTCTCTGTGCAGCTTGCCAGGGATGCGTCATGGAAAGAGCCGGGTCCTGGGTCCCACTGGAACGGACGGAGTCTCAGGAAACTTCAGTCAGTAACTAGCAGTACTGACCTGCACCTGGATAAGGAAGAATAACAGTGGGCACTGACCGACCTGGGAGGCCACCTTTTATGTGCCTGCTAACAATTCCCAGGGCGCCAAGTGTCCATTTCCCATAGGTCATGATCCTGCTTTACACCTGTGTACAAGGCTTTGGTTAGTCATCAGTGAATTAGACCAATGCCGACCCATAATCTGCTTTGAACTTGCGGCCAGGTGCTATTCCCCTCGCTGGTCGGCGAAGCGCATAAGAAGCGCGTACGCGCAACCGCGTATCCTGTTGAGAACCAGTTTTCGAACGTAAATGTGGATGCACGACAGGCTCTGCGAGAGTGCGCAAGAGCATCAACATGGACACCGGAATGAAATCTGCAATAGGCACCGGAGACAAGCTCAGCCGAAACGTACTGCCACTAGCCCGGCCAAGCTGTCCCCGAAAGCCATGCGGTCTTCCCCTCTGGCACACATGCGAATGCATCCCCGCATCGGTTCGCAAAGGGGTCGGAGCTGGTGCATGAATGGAGACACACGTAACCTGTCCCGCAGCTCCACGAGGGGCCCTTTTTGGTCACACCGGAGTGCGATACAGGTGAGGATCTTACAGTCTGCCTGGGGGATTAGCAAGACTTTTTTGGGGGGATGATAACGGAACACGAGAGGTGAGTGTGGATTCTGAAGGGCAGTTCAGGTGTATGGAAAACTGTGTCGGTGGTAGATTTAGTGGGGCACAGCCTGCCATAATATCTTCACTAAAAAGAGTGGAGGGGATATACGTGGGGTGAATCTGTGGTGTATTATTACCGGTGACATTGCTTATGTCTGGAGAGAATAGTGGAGTGTGAAATTCCAGATTGGATGCTTCTGCTATGTTGTCTTTGAGGTTTAGAGGAGTGTGTGTTTGTGGTTGGATAGTATTTACATGAATTTGTATTGGTGCCTGGTTGGTATTAACCACTACAGGAACGCCGCACGCAAGATCGCGTCCTGGCGGTGGCACTGTTATTCCTCCTGGACGTGCCGATGCGTCCTCTCGCGAGACGCAAGATTTCGGGCAGAGCCCGAATAAAAGGAGCATTTCGTCACCAGCCTGCCAGCCAATAATCAGCACTGGCAGGTTGGTGACTTTTAAAAAATCGAATCAGAAGCCATATAACACCTTATATTTATAAATATAAGGTGTTAAATAGCTTGTGTGCTCCTCTGCTGGTCCTTTCGTCTGTTGGTCCCAGCAGAGGAGCACACATCACAGGGAGTACGCACCAAACACTACACTTAGCCCCTGATCACCCCTGTCAATCACTAGTGAAAGAGAAAAAAGTGATCAGTGTAAACTGTCACATTTTTTTCCCACTAGTATTGACTGTTAGGTTTTAGGATAGTTTAGGCCCCTTTGTTAGGTAGTTAGCGTCGGTTAGCGCCCAGCCCACCGCACCGCAGTCACCGATTCGCTGATTAGCGTATCGCTAATCAGCATTGGTACTTTTATCTGTAAGTGATCAGAACTGATCACAGTCAGACCTATAATAGTATTAGTGTCACCTTAGTTCGCCCTCCACCCAAAGCGCAGTGTTTGCCCGATCAGGCCTGATCGGTCGCCCACACGTGCGTTCACCCACGCCCACCCTGCCGGAGTGACAACATTTTTTTGTCCATTTTGATATTTTTGATATGCTGGGTGAGAAAAATATCTCTCTAAAATGACAACTTTGTATAAAAAAAAAATGGGAAAAGTTGACTTTTAGAGAGATATTTCTCTCACCCAGCATGGGTATATGTAAAAATACACCCCAAAACACGTTGCCCTACTTCTTCTGAGTACGGCGATACCACATGTGTGACACTTTTTTGCAGCCTAGGTGGGCAAAGGGGCACAAATTCTAAAGAGCACCTTTAGGATTTCATAGGGCATGTTTTACACATTTGGATTTCAAACTACTTCTCACGCATTAGGGCCCCTAAAATGCCAAGGCAGTAGAACTACCCCATTTTGGAAAGAAGACACCCCAATGTATTTCGTGATGGGCATAGTGAGTTCATGGAAGTTTCTATTTTTTGTCACAAGTTAGTGGAATATGAGACTTTGTAAGAAAAAAAAAAGATCATTTTCCGCTAACTTGTGACAAAAAATAAAAACTTCTATGAACTCACTATGCCCATCAGCGAATACCTTAGGGCAGTGGTCAGCAAAGTGCGGCTCGCGAGCCACAAGTGGCTCTTTAGACCCTTGAATGCAGCTCTTTGGTGTGGGCTCCCACGGCGAAACCAACCCATCCTGCACTACAGAGGAATCTTGCCTATGGGACGCATTTGCGTTCCACAAAGCAAGAGAGGGCGTGTTGCTCCTGCACCGGGTCCAGAGTCCAGAGTCCTGCCCTTGCACCTCTGTCACTGACCTCCGCTCCCTTTTCTACCTACGATTCCTGCAGCCTGAACCTTCCAATCTTCCATGCCCAGCATCAGTTGGATTGATACAACTGCACCATTGATGTGAGTAGCAGGGGAATTACTGCGGTTATATTCAGCTTTCCCAGATTGTGCACATGTGACCTGCAGTACAGTAGGAAAGATGGGTGAATTATATCATGAAATTTCATCCAGCTTCCCTGCTATCCTGCATGGCACAAGTGCAGAGGCATTAGAGTATAGGGGAGAGGCACAGCAGGAAAGCTGGGTGTCTATATATGTGTATTGTATACAGTCATGTGAAAAAATTAGGACACCCTTTGAAAGCATGTGGTTTTTTGTAACATTTTTAATAAAAGGTTATTTCATCTCCGTTTCAACAATACAGAGAGATTAAAGTAATCCAACTAAACAAAGAAAACTGAAGAAAAGTCTTTTCAAGATCTTCTGTAAATGTCATTCTACAAAAATGCCTATTCTAACTGAGGAAAAAGATAGGACACCCTCACATGTATTCCCTCTTAAATTGGCTCAGATCTCACACAGGTATATCACACCAGGTGCACATAATTAGTAGATCGTTACTCTGCATGTTGAATGAGGCTTGCCCTATTTAAACCTCAGACATTTAGTTTGGTGTGCTCCTGACTGTTGAAGTGAGAGTGAGCACCATGGTGAGAGCAAAAGAGCTGTCAGAGGACTTCAGAAAAAAGATTGTAGCAGCCTATGAGTCTGGGAAGGGATTTAAAAAGATCTCAAAAGATTTTGAAATCAGCCATTCCACTGTCCGGAAGATAGTCTACAAGTGGAGGGCTTTCAAAACAACTGCCAACTTGCCCAGGACTGGTCGCCCCAGCAAGTTCACCCCAAGAGCAGACCGCAAGATGCTAAAAGAGGTCTCCAAAAACCCTAAAGTGTCATCTCGAGAACTACAGAAGGCTCTGGCTACTGTTGATGTAGAAGTACATGCCTCTACAATCAGAAAGAGACTGTACAAGTTTAACTTGCATGGGAGGTGTGCAAGGAGGAAACCTTTGCTTTCCAAGAGAAACATCGAGGCCAGACTGACATTTGCCAGAGATAAAGTTGACAAAGACCAGGACTTCTGGAATAATGTTCTTTGGACAGATGAGTCCAAAATTGAATTATTTGGACACAACAGCAGAGGACATGTTTGGCGTAAACCAAACACAGCATTCCAAGAAAAGAACCTCATACCAACTGTGAAGCATGGAGGTGGAAGTGTCATGGTTTGGGGCTGCTTTGCTGCAGCAGGACCTGGTCAGCTCACCATCATAGAATCCACGATGAATTCTACTGTGTATCAGAAGGTGCTTGAAGAACATGTGAGACTATCAGTTAGAAAATTAAAGCTGAAGCGGAACTGGACCATGCAACATGACAATGACCCAAAACATACTAGTAAATCAACCAAAGATTGGCTGAAAAAGAAGAAATGGAGAGTCCTGGAATGGCCAAGTCAAAGTCCAGATTTGAATCCCATTGAGATGCTGTGGGGTGACTTGAAAAGGGCTGTACGTGCAAGAAACCCCTCAAACATCTCACAGCTGAAAAAGTTCTGCATTGAGGAGTGGGGTAAAATTTCCTCAGACCGATGTCGAAGACTGGTAGATGGCTACAAGAACCGTCTCACTGCAGTTATTTCAGCCAAAGGAGGTAACACTCGCTATTAGGGGCAAGGGTGTCCTATCTTTTTCCTCAGTTAGAATAGGCATTTTTGTAGAATGACATTTACAGAAGATCTTGAAAAGACTTTTCTTCAGTTTTCTTTGTTTAGTTGGATTACTTTAATCTCTCTGTATTGTTGAAACAGGAGATGAAATAACCTTTTATTAAAAATGTTACAAAAAACCACATGCTTTCAAAGGGTGTCCTAATTTTTTCACATGACTGTATGTGTGCGTCCATGTATGTGGTGACTGTGTGTATGAGTGCGCCCCTGTATGTGGAGAGTGTGTGTATGACTGCATCCATGTATGTGGAGAGTGTGTGTATGAGTGCATCTATGTATATGGGGAGCGCATGTATGAGTGCGTCCATGTATGTAGAGAGTGCGTGTATGAGTGCATCTATGTATATGGTGAGCACATGTATGAATTCATCTATGTATATGTTGAGTGCGTGTATGAGTGTGTCCATGTATATGTTGAGTGTGTGTATGAGTGTGTCCATGTATGTGGAGAGGGTGTCTATCACTGCGTCCATGTATGTGGAGAGTGCGTGTATGACTGCGTCCATGTATGTGGAGAGTGCGTGTATGACTGCGTCCATGTATGTGGAGAGTGTGTCTATCACTGCGTCCATGTATGTGAAGAGTGCGTGTATGACTGCATCCATGTATGTGGAGAGTGTGTCTATCACTGCGTGCATGTATGTGGAGAGTGCGTGTATGACTGCGTCCATGTATGTGGAGAGTGCGTGTATGGCTGCGTCCATGTATGTGGAGAGTGTGTCTATCACTGCGTCCATGTATGTGGAGAGTGCGTGTATGACTGCATCCATGTATGTGGAGAGTGCGTGTATGACTGCATCCATGTATGTGGAGAGTGCGTGTATGACTGCATCCATGTATGTGGAGAGTGTGTCTATCACTGCGTCCATGTATGTGGAGAATGCGTGTATGACTGCGTCCATGTATGTGGAGAGTGCGTGTATGACTGCGTCCATGTATGTGGAGAGTGTGTCTATCACTGCGTCCATGTATGTGGAGAATGCATGTATGACTGCGTCCATGTATGTGGAGAGTGCGTGTATGACTGCGTCCATGTATGTGGAGAGTGCGTGTATGACTGCGTCCATGTATGTGGAGAGTGCGTGTATGACTGCGTCCATGTATGTGGAGAGTGTGTGTATGACTGCATCCATATATGTGGAGAGTGCGTGTATGACTGCCTCCATGTATGTGGAGAGTGTGTGTATGACTGCGTCCATGTATGTGGAGAGTGCGTGTATGACTGCGTCCATGGCTTCAGTATGAAAGGTACAGAAGGTAAAATACTTGTGGATATGTAGAGGTAAATCAGACATGTCTATTACAATTGCAGCGCATGCACTACTTTTTTGCGGTGTGGAAGCACTCTGTAGCACTCATATCCCGGATCCTGGACCCATTGAAGTGAATGGGTCCATGATGCGGGCTGCACATGGCCGTGTGCAGCCCGCATCATGGACCCATTCACTTCAGCATGCGCTTCCGTCCTATATATTTTAGGTTTTAAAAATGTGGCTCTCAAAAAAAAAATTCAATTGTGGTTTTGGCGATATTTGGCTCAGTTGACAAAAAAGTTTGCCCACCACTGCCTTAGGGTGTCTACTTTCCGAAATGGGGTCATTTGTGGGGTGTTTCTACTGCCTGGGCATTGTAGAACCTCAGGAAACATGACAGGTGCTCAGAAAGTCAGAGCTGCTTCAAAATGCGGAAATTCACATTTTTGTACCATAGTTTGTAAATGCTATAACTTTTGTGCAAACCAATAAATATACACTTGTTGCATTTTTTATCAAAGACATGTAGAACAATAAATTTAGAGAAAAATGTATATAGAAATTTAGTTTTATTTGAAAAATGTTACAACTGAAAGTGAAAAATGTCACTTTTTTGCAAGAAAATCGGCAAATTTTGATTAATAACAAAAAAAGTAAAAATGTCAGCAGCAATGAAATACCACCAAATGAAAGCTCTATTAGTTAGAAGAAAAGGAGGTAAAATTAATTTGGGTGGTATCACGATCGGCGTGACTATCACATAACGTGACACAGAGGGAGGGAAAGAGGAAGGCCCTGCCCAAGTGAGAGGGAAGGTGGTGACCCCTGACTCAACTTGCGGCTGGCACCTGGCTGCCCTGACGTCCCTAGACGGGTTCCTCACCCGTACGCCGATCATGTGCCTAAAACCCTGGCTTTCCCTAAGATGAGCCCTAGATAGTGAACAGGGCGGTGGGAACACTAGTCCGCACCACTAGCTCTAAAGGAAAACACCAAGGGGAGGACAGACAATACAGACTCAACATATAATCCCAGGTGGGCGACAAGAGGAGACAACAAAAAGCCCAACAGGGATCCGGAGGGTAGCACTCTGGAACAACAACCAGGATTCACAGCTCCAGTGGGTCAGTATAGAAGTCCAGGCAGGAAGCTCTATAACTGGCAACTAGAGAAGTGTGAGAGGAGAATATAAGGAGGTTGGGAGTGGCAGACAAGAAACAGCTGAGGAGGAGAAGCTACGGATCCCTGAGTGAGACAAAAAGGATAGCAAGGCAAACACAGAAAACAATCACTAAGAAACAACATGATCTTTAGACATAGAGCGTGCAGCCACCCGCTGCGACTTCCTGACCCCGGGTATAACGGAGTCAGACGTGGCTCTTGACACCCTCGTGACAGGTGGTAAGTTGTATGACCGAGCAATAAACCGTGAAGGTAGTGTAGTGCAGAATTGTAAAAAGTGATCATTAAGGGGGTTTAAGCTAGGGGAGCTGAGGTGGTTAAAGTTGTTTCGATACCAAAATTTTGATTTGGTTTCGATACCATAAAAAAGTATTGTAATACTCAATGCCATTCAATACCACGCAAAAACATTTTTTTTTATTATTTAAACTTAAAATGTTTATTTAATTAAACAGAAAAACCTCACTTACTATTAACGTTAGGCACATGGGGTCCAGTCCAAAAGCGGTGCATCAGGGGGGCTTCAAATGGGACATGGTGTCAAAAAAACAGTCCAGCAAAATCTGCCTTCCAAAAACCGTATGGCGTTCCTTTCCTTCTGCGCAATGCTGTGTGCCCGTACAGCAATTTTTAAATGTTATCTCTATTTTCCATTAATTCTTGTGGAACACCTAAAGGATTAACAAAGTTTGTAAAATCCGTTTGGAATACCTTGAGGGGTGTAGTTTGCAAAATGGGGTCATTTTGGGGGGGTTTCTATTATGTAAGCCTCACTAAGTGACTTCAGACCTGAACTGGTCCTGAAAAAGTGGGTTTTTAAAATGTTCTGAAAAATTTCAAGATTTTCTTCTAAACTTAGGCTTACGCTTAGGCCTTCTAACGTCCCCAAAAAATAAAATCGCATTCACAAAATGAAGTAGACATATGGGGAATGTAAAGTAATAACTATTTTTGGAGCTATTACTATCTATTATAAAAGTAGAGAAATTGAAATTTGGAAATTTGCTAATTTTTCTACATTTTTTGTAAATTTTGATTTTTTTAATAAATGAAAATACATTTTTTTTACTCAATTTTACCACTGTCATGAAGTGCAATACGTGATGAGAAAACAGTCTCAAAATGGCCTGGATAAGTAAAAGTTTTTTTTAAGTTATCACCACATAAAGTGGCCTGGTCCATAAAGGAAACCTGTCACCTCTACTATGCTACCCTCAGTTCTCCCTGCAGTACCGCTGGCCACCCTGCTCAGAATTGTGGAGTAGCCTGCATTCATCATGATGAGAGCCGCTGCAGTAGCGCAGTTGTTCTGCCAGCACAGGGAACCACAGTAACACTGCCAGAGCCATTCCTGAAGTCTCCGGGAATACTCTGCAGCGCTCATGTTTGGAGTAGTAGTCGTAGGATCTCTTCCTGCATAATCTTCCCCCGCAATGTGCAGTTTCCTTTCCCGCAGCTACTTGTAGTGCCTTCAACATGACTTGTTACACAGAATCCATGGACATCTGCGTCATCAGCACTGCCAGAGGAGTCAGACTGCTGACCAGAGCAGTCTCCCCCTCAGACATATACCCCCCCTCTCCACAACTCCCTCAGCTCTGCGCTATATACCCCCTCAGCCATATATCCATTAAGCTACCACTGGCTGGGCTGCACTGTACACCCGATTGTCTGTGTTTATCCAGCTTTGCTGCATGATTTACCTGTGTATATGGTTGCCAATGACCAAAGCGGTCTCCCCGCGTCACCTGAAATTGACTGGATGGCTGAGTGCTGGTGAAAGAGAGCCCTCTTATTGGTTCCAGACATCCAGTCACTCACTCCCTATTTATGGTTTAGTTGAAAGTTAGCTGATACAGCTGATATTTATTCCTTATTAATGGCACAGCACCAGGCACCTCTCTTATCATGGCAACCCAGTTTCGCATCAAGTTCTGTAATGGTTTAATAATATTTTGTAAATAGACCCGTGCAGCCTCTTATTAAGTCACAACATTCCACTGACAATGATTGCAGCAGATGTAGTCAATAGCAGCACTGGATAGGATGTCCTTTTCTTTCACTGTAGAATTATTTGTTTTAAGCTATATATGCATATTGATATAGTGTACATTATCCAATTCCAAATTTGTGGATTTGTCTTTGTATAATGGTGTTTAGACCCCCTTTCACCTTCTATCCCATGTGAAGATATTTGAAGTCTTTGCAATATCTTATCTTCGTTTAAATGGGTTTGCTATTCTGAGGCACAGAGTTTTATAGATTCCCCCCTGTAGTGCAGGTACATGTTCTCTAACCACTGTTATCAAATGCTAGTCAACATCAATCATCAGACAGGGGAAAAACTATGAATCCAAGAAACAGACTCCACTCTGAATCCCTAACTGTGTACAGAGTATGCGACTGCACCGCATGTGATAGTTTGTCTGATATTTTATATTCACTAGCATTTGATAACATTGTCTAATACAAACAGTTCTGTGTTGTAAATGTACAAAGTAGACACTGTTGCTGTGTATTACATTTTTCGGTACACAAAATATTGTTTTAGCCTTAGAAACAATGCAGTGTACAATATACTGAGTGTTAAAGGGATCTCAGTTGCATAGCAATCTTGTATTTGTAAATACTCCATGAAGGTGAATAATATTCCTCTCGAGATGAGAAAACAATTTTACTTAATTTATCCTTGTGTCCTTATTGTCCACTCACAGGCTTTGCATTTGATTCAGTCACTTGCCAGTCTTTTCTGACTCCCTGGTGGTGAGCAGTACCAATATTGGTGTGGGAATTTAATTATACTTCATAATATTGTTCTTCTATTGTCTCCTTACAGGCTTCTCAATTCATTTAGTACTGCGCCATGATTATTGTCTGGTCTTATCAGACTTTCCAACAGTAATTCCAATATTG